>NC_141691.1:1610182199-1610913032 GCF_964263255.1 Lissotriton vulgaris | reverse complement strand
ACAAGAAACCAAATCTGCAATGCTACCTAAAAAAATCGGGCAATAGTTCCACTTACCACTGACAAATTTACATCAACATTCAACTACTGTAAGAACATCTAATATGTACTTCGTGAATTACACGCAACTCACACCCATATTTAAAGAGCAATATGTAATAGAGGCTCTAATTATACACTTCTGACACCCAACAAAATCACAATACCCAGCGCCACCACCACCACAACCATCCCCCGGACCCGGCTCCCCTACTACCTCATAGGCAGCGCAAAACAGGAGAACGAACCTTTCTAAAATAATATATCCCCTCAACAGCGCAATAGCTCAATGTACAGAGATGTGGCAACCAAGAATTTATAAAGGAAAGAACTCGAACCTCAACAATAATGTACACAACGCTAACACTACTAATAAAAAACTATACACAATTCACTATACAAACCAAAAACTTTTCCGCGGGTAGACATTGATACATATAGTGTATTGAATAGTGGACGCAACCATATTATCTCAGACACTGGTGAATATTTACGTCATGTAGCTGCTTTCACCCCCCCTTTTGAAACAGAAGTGGAGTCAGCTGGTCCAAAGTACACAACGTCAACGTAAGACTATAAATATTTACGCTACCCCTTGGGCGTGGTTCACTTCTGCATAGAGAAAAGACTGCGCCACAGCAAAGGTCCGCACCCTGCCACATGGCTGCCGCCATGACCACATTCCTCCTCGATAAAGGCCCATTGAGAACTCAGCGTCATAGCACCCCAGACTTATGTCTGTATCGACTACTGTCTTCAATCTACACTGCAGACAGCAGGGTTCACAACTTGAATTCAGCTTTCCACCTACACTATGGACAGTAGGGAATTCAGCCTTGATTTATGTAATACAGAGACAATTCTACTGTATGTGTTCAGATTTTTTTTACATGAGTCACAAAAATCATTTGTCGAAACCTATGCTGACAACTCCCTTCGATCTACATTGTGAGGGCACATTTGGAGAAATGGCTACTAATGAAGCATCTTCTGATTCAGAATTTGTGCCTCAACCTCCCCCTCCAGAGAAGTATACATCAATTGCCTGGAAGTTTTTTACTTTTCCTTCAAGGCAGAAGAAGGTTAATGCTACCAAAGTCACTTGCAAAATCTGCAAGGCGGTGCTTTGCAGGGGAGACCCTGCAAAAAAATTGTCTTGTGGAACAGCAAGTAGGAAGAGACATCTTCAGACAAAACATCGGGGAAACTTTGCAAGAGAGGAAATGAGGAGGCTAAAAGACTTCCGCCTTTGATCTAAAGTGCGGTCATTAGAGTTTACAACTTGATATCAGTGGTGCAGAAGCACTACAGACAACATTGAATTCAGTCTCAACCTCATATTTCAATGACTGTACAGAATACTGCCTTCAAATGTACACTACCATCAACAGAGTTCACCACTTGATACCAGTTCATGAGTCCCGTATGCAACAGTCAATGTATAGCATACATTACAGCTAATGCAGTGCAACCTAAGATGTAGATTGTGAACAGCAGGGTTCACGAATTTAGCTTTTCATCTACACTACGGACAGCATTCAAGTTATCCTTGATTTATGTAAGTCAGAGACAATTTTGTTAAAGGATGCCACAAAAAACATTCCTCAATGAGTTTACTGAGTACTGTTTTCAAATGTACACTGCGATCAACAGAGTTCACTACTTGATACCAGAAGCGCATCAGCACTACAGACAACATTAAATGAATTCGCGATTTATTTAAGGAAGAGACAATTGTACTGTGTCCTCAGATTTTGTGAACTGTGACAAAAAAGCATTCCTCAATGTTTGTGTCAACTACTGCCTTCAATTTACACTGCGGACAGCAGGGTTCACAACTTGAAGTCAACAGTAGGGAATTCAACCATGATTTATTTAATGCAGAGACAATTGCACTGTATGTGTTCTGATTTTGTTAAAATAAGTGACTAAAATCATTTGTCGATACTTCTGCCTTCGATCTACAGTATGGACAGCAGGGATCACATTTTGAATTCAGCTTTCAATCTATACTACGAACAGCATGAAATTTAGCCTTGCTTATTGTAAGGTAGAGTTAATTGTACTTTATGTCCTCAGATTTTGATAAAAGATACCACAAAAAGAATTTCTTGATGCCAGTCATCACTACTGCCTTTGATCTACATTGTGAGCCCTCACGATTCAGGTAGAATGGTGATTGTACATGACGCATTCCAGTAGACAAGACACATTATACCACTGCGACCCCCCCATCCACAAACCATCGCAGAGTGTGCACACGCTGTGTTCTTTCGGTATCACTAACTCACAGCATCACAAGTCATCTCCCCGTAGCCTTATTTAGACAGAATTCACTAGGCAAAAAACATTGCTACCAGTGCAGCCTCCCTGCACTACACATTATCGCAGGATACGTACAAGCACAGCGCCAAAGATAGTACTAACTCAGTGCACCATAAATCATCGCAAAGAAGAGTGAACAGTTTTATGTCACGGTGAGACATACTGTCCCTTTTAAATGTCCCTGAAACATACATATTTTAATAATGCATTCTATACATGTTCTATCTTCCACTTCAATCAAAATTACAGATGATGCACTCCACCCTAAGATCTACACTGCGGACGGCAGGCTTTTCAACTTGAATACAGCTTTATAAGCACACTATAGACAGTAGGGAATTAAGCCTTGATTTACTTAATGCAGAGACAATTACACTGTATGTATATACATTTTGTTTAAGTAAGTGAAAAAAGCATTCTTCTATAACTGTGCTGATTAGTGGCTTCGCTGTACCCTGAGTGCAAAAAAACAATGGATTAAGGCCCAGATCTCTGTACTAGGGTGAATGTATGACATTGTTCTGAATTCCGTCCATCAACTGCTGTTTTTGCATTTGTCACCCCGAGTGGGATGGGTATGCTCAGACGTGAGTCCCATGCTCTCCACACTACTGGAGTCAAGCTATCCTGGCTGAAGACGGCTGATAGCCAGAAACCGGTCCTAGGATGCTTGATTCCGGTCCAGGGAAGACATGGCTTGGCAGATCGGGCTGGACTGTTCCCATGAGGGACAGGGTCAAGGCTGATTTGCATATGGCCATGTCTGAACTGGGGTGGTGTGGAGTGCAAAAAAATAATGGATTTAGGCCCAGATCTCTGTACTGGGGTGAATGTATGACATTGTTCTGCATTCTGTCCATCAACTGTTGTTTTTGCATTCGCTGTACACTGCGAACAGTATTATTCATAACTTGAATTTAGCTTTCTATCTACACTACAGACAGTAGGGAATTTAGCCTTCATTTAATTAAGGCACAGACAAAAAATACCCCTCTGGCACTGCTAGTATGCGCAAACATCTTTAATCCCAGCATCCTGTGAACTATGTTCACAAAGAATGTAGAACACAGCGCCAAAATGTACCTCCACCACCGGCAATACCAAATACCTCTGGGGCATCACCTTCAACATCGCCACCAGGCATACGTCCCCATTTTGAGAAAGTTAGAATGCACTGCGTGAAATGCAATTGCTTAATTTGTTATGGGGAGCAATCTGTAGACCTAGTTAGCAGAGCAATTGATAACCATTGATGGTATTTTTTTTCCCTCAAAGTTCATGCAGTACAGTATGCAACAGTCAATGCATTGACTACAGACTGCTAGAACCACTCATCATTGCAGGGTGAGCACACGCTGAACACCAGACGTACCACTAGCACCGTGCACCATAAATAATTGCCACGTGCCCTTATTAAGGCAAAATTAAGTAGTCAAAAAACATTACCCCCAGTGCGGCCTGTCCGGACCATGCATCATCGTAGATTACGTACACGCTCAGTCCCAAAGGTACTCCTAACTCAATGCACCATAATTTATCGCCACGTGGGCGTATTCAGGCAGAATTCAACTGACTCATTATTCATTATTTGCAGAGTGCAGTACTAAACTAAATAAAACGTCTATCAAATCCTATACAATGTCCCTTTAGTAGCCTTCTTTCAAAAACTTGTTTTATATCAGTTCTAGGTTTAGTTGAAAAACAAAATTCAAGCAGCAATTGCAAAGGCACAGTCAATGGCAGTCTACACTGCGGACAGCACAGGTCACAACTTCTATGAAGTCCCTGCAACATACACATTTCGACAATGTATTCCATGCATGTTTCATCTTTTATTTCAATCGTGATTACAGATTATGCAGTCCAGTAGGCAACACGCTGACAACCAGACGTACCACTAACTCAGTGCACCATAAATAATCGCAACATGGCCTTATTAAGGCAAAATTCAGTAGCAAAAGACATTGTTAGCAGTGCTGTCTGCCTGAACCACACATCACCGCAGGTTCCACACAAACCGACCCTACCTTAGTGCACCACAACTCATGCACACTTTACGATACAATCTTCTGTGTATTTTTTTACATGTAGTGCGCTTACCTTTCTACAGCAGAAATCATAAACCATTTACGATTTAATATCTATGTATGATATCATATTTACTATTCTACTTGTTACCAACAGCATCTAAATAAAATGGAATCGAGGACACGTGCCCGTATACACTTCAACTATCTATCTGTGTCTGTGTATTTATTATGTTCGTAAAATGCTGCTCCTGCGCCCTACCACATTATATTGTGATATAAATAGCGTATACAACCATCTTACCTTGGACAGTACTTGTGGGCTATTCCTCCTTTTCTTTTTATTTCTTTAGCATATTTATATAGCGCATATCAACCCAAAACTATTTACATGAGCACTGTATTTACAATACATTTTCATTACATCATTTCTCTACAATAACAGGATGAGGACGCAACTCTGAGGCTCTGAGGCTCGAACACTGATTTACAGCACCAAGTTCAACAGTATACCCGAATAACCACATACGTATATATATTAGCTGCCCTTCATGTACCAAAAACGGCTACTTTAACCATTCACAGCCCTGTATTGCTACAGCTACAACACTCAATGCACAACAAACATTCATAATCGCAGAAATGTGTCATGTCCACCATCTTTTATGTGTGCAACTATGAATGAATATAGAGTCAGTGATACCCTGTACCTTCCATGTTGCCCATGTTGTGGCACTTTACAGATGTAATGACATATTTGAGTGTAAGACCTGCGTAACAGCAGCAGTACAACACGAACACCCAAATCAGTAGATTTTACATATAGCTCACAACGGAACCAGACCCATACTTCCGTAGTCATCATTCACAGCCTCGCGCAGTACTGGCATACGTCAGGGCAGCCCACTCCATTTACGCTACCAGGAAAAAACAAAAATGAAACATTGCCCAGATTTCCAATGTACTGATTTCTTACTTCCAGGTCTAGTTGTCAGAACGACAAGCACACACTCCTTCAGGGCTAGTATACACCCACACCAGACCCATCCAGCACATGCGTCACTACACACGTGACCCCACCAATAAAAAAGACGGAGCGCACGTGCTCTCCCAAGTGCTGTGATGGTCCGTCCTGGTGCTTTGAATGCCTCATGTAGGCCCGAACCACCGAGTACAAGGGCCCACCACTACATGCGTGGCCTCTTTGGTCACTGAGTTAGTGGTATCGGAAGGACTGAGCGGGTAAGGAACCTGCAATGATAATGGGAGCACGAGTATGTCGTTACCCATACCGATATCAAGACTCAGCACCATATGTCAGATTTCTTGGTGGCAGAGCAGGACTGCATGATGTAGAAGGTGCCCTGTCCACGAAAAGGTGATCAGTGAGGCCTGGGTGCGCATCGGAGGGAGTTGATGGGGTGCAGCAGACTGGATACAAAAAAGTGACGCAGCCATTTAGGCGTACACAGTCCTATATACCGTATCTTATTGCATTTTTTTCCAATAGCTGGAACGTTTTTATAATCGGTCAAATGTCCGGTATATAAACTGTACAAAAAGTTGTTTTTAAATGCGGGAGGGAAGGTGTGTGAAAGGGCGATGTAATTCCACTCCACATTAAAATAGTAACAAATACCAATCTTAACATCTTTCTTTTACTATCTTTTAGATGTAGAGCTTCAGGGTGCATTATGTCCCAGCACGTGGTGAAAAACACACCAGTGACAGAAAGGTGAGCTGCAAATATTCTTTTCAGTCACTCTCTCACTTCAACTCTCCTTTCATGAACAAATGGCGCACAATAGTATCTTCCTTTTTATCTTACAGGTTTTGTTTCACAAATTGGCGTCATCCCCCCCAAACACCTCCAAAGCTCTACGTTTGGGGATTCTGCGACAATGCGTGGCCATCGTAACAACATTTGAGAAAGCTGCTTTGACACGTGGTGCACCCTCTTTGAATCACGCCAATTTCACAAGGTGAGCAAAGAAGCTTGTTTCCGAAACAACAACAAGTCATCTGTGAACGAAGAGAGTGGGTAATGTGCAGCAGCTTCACTGAGTAGGAATGTACAATTACTTCCGAGAAGTGAGAATAGATAGGTTACAACAGTCTGAGCGGCAGATTTACAAGCCCCTTGTGCCACTTTTGTGTCACCTTTAACATGGGAAAAGTGGTGCAAGTAGCTTGTAAAACTGCCTCTGAGTTCGTAAGAAAAAGCACTCACCTCTGGACTCTGCGTGTCAATGGGAAACAACAGTCTAGGTACGCAATATTGAGAACTCACCGCTATGCAGCAGGAGTGCCTGGGATATAGCACTTTGGAAGAAAAACAGTGCACAGACACCTTCTTGCGGTGGAAGTTGATGAAATACATTATCCTGAATGTACAAATAAATAAACTAAAATGTACTTGTGCAGTTGTACGCACTAAGCTATTACTAACTCTATATACTATCTTTCAGATCACTAAACGAGAGGGTGCACTATGAACCAGCACGTGCTTGGGCACACATGAAGGCAAAAGGTGAGCTACGAAGATTTTCTCCAGTATTAACTGCTCCGTCTATACCTTTCTCTCTCTCTCATGTTTTAATGTTGTTTTTTCTCTCTTTCTCTCTCTCTCTCTCTCTCATTGTTTCTCTTTCTCTTTTAAAGTTATGGATGCTGCTGTCCACTCTGCCATGTACAACCAAAGCTGAGTTCAAGTTGTGAACTCTGTTTGTCACAGTGTTTACACAAGGTAAGCAGAGCGGCCTAAATATACAATCCTCCGATTAAATGAACTAGAAATAAAAGGGCTTATTTACAGACCCCTTGTGCCACTTTTGTGTCACTTTTATCTTGAGAAAAGTGGCGCATGGAGCTTGTAAAACTGACTCTGAGTTCGCAAGAAAAAGCACTCACCTCCGGACTCTACGAGTCAATGGGGTGTAACAGCCTAGGTACGCAATATTGAGAACTCACCGCTATGCAGTGGGAGTGCATGGGATAGAGTGCTTCGGAAGAAAAACAGCGCACAGACACCTCCTTTCAGTGGAAGTTGATGAAATACATTATCCTGAGTGTACAAATAAATAAACCAAAAATGTACTTGTGCAGTTGTATGTACTATGCTATCACTAACTCTATATACTATCTTTCAAATCTCTAAACTGGAGGGTGCACTATGAACCAGCATGTGTTTGGACACACAAAGAAGGCAAAAGGTGAGCTACGAAGATTTTCTCCAGTATTAAGTGCTCCATCTATAACTTTCTTTCTCTCACTCTCTCTCACATCGTTTCTCTGTCTTTTTTAAAGTTATGGATGCTGCTATCCACTCTGCCGTGTACAACCAAAGATGAGTTCAAGTTGTGAACTCTGTTGCTCACAGTGTTTACACAAGGTAAGCAGAGCGTCCTAAATATACAATACCTCGATTAAATGAACTAGAAATAAAAGGGCTTATTTACAAGCCCCTTGCGACACTTTTGCGTCACTTTTAACATGGGAAAAGTAAAGCAAAAGTGGCACAAGGGGCTTGTAAATAAGCCCCAAAGAATTCTGCCCTGCATAATGACTTGATCTCTCACCTAATTCTGTCTCATCTCTGAAACATTTTAAAGACCTGTTGATCCATACTCTAAATCTGACGCAGTAGGCACTTCCGTAGAGACACCTCTTGACCGCGAGTCTATAAGAGAGGTGGAATGTATCAGGCACACTGCAGACGTGCAAACTAAAATATATCGCAAGTATTACCTTAACTTGTAATGTTTGACCTCATTTAATCACATCGATCTAATTTTGAACACTTATTTTCATTTTTGTTTTGCAGATTACCTACAATATTTCAATTGGAGTCCATATCACATATGGTTTATTTGTTTTTTTAAAGTTATGTTTGTAGTTATTTATTACATTGTTATATTTAAGTTACGTGTCCAGTTATTTATTATTGTTTTAATAAAAGTTAATTAAAAAATATATACGTCTTCTTTTCTGACAACATTTCACTATTATTTAGTGTGATAATCAAATAGGTATAAAACATTTAAAAATAGAAATGCTATAGCTAGAAGTATAATGCTGAGGCTAACTCTTTACGAGCTCTTTACCACAGTCTATAGCAATGACTAATAGTTCCTATGGAAAACTTTTAAAACTCCAGCACAGAAACTGTTTCGATTAGCAACATTGTGTGGTGAACGTCTAGCCTCTGTGCTCACTTAAGTGCTCCATGAATGGTTACTATGGTAACAGGCAGTAAGCAGTTTGAGGGTAGGGTTGAAAGGTACTGGCTGTACAGAAACTGTTATTTTTACCTAGGATCCTCTACATGACAGAAAGAAAAGCAAAGTAAAACAGAACACTGTGTACCAGATTTACAACACCCTTGCTCTACTTTTTCGTCTAAGGGACCCCCAGCAAAATTAGAAGTGTGTGGGCCTCAATGACCCCCCTCAAGCCCTAGGAACCAGCACCCCCTTGGGATTTGTGTATTGTGGGAGGTAGGCTGCGTGGCCCTCTGCCTGGAGCCCTCGAGGGCCCTGGGGACCGTCACGCCTAGAGCCGGCTCCTGCAGTGTCCTGGGGTGCCTACCCACAGGACACTGCTGTTTGCTATGAGAGGGTGGGAGTCTTGCGGCTCTAACCCCTTCTATAGCAAATTTGGTTTGGATTTTGAAAGACAGAACAGTGAAAACTGTTCTCACTTTCAAAATCCAAACCAGATTGCTTTTCCACATGCAAGTTAGCATCTCCCCATGTGGAAAAGTAATGCTGACTACCGAAGGACGCGGGGAGCCGGTGGGACCGAGGGGGCATTGTGGCTCCCCCCATGGTCCCCAACATTTTTTATAAGACCCGGGGGATAGGGTCCCCGGGGATATTAGAAATTACTAATAGGGGCTATTTTTTTACGGTAAAATTAGAAGTCGGCACCTAGCGCAGCGCTCAGTGTGGCTCCCTGGTGAGCATGCGCTGGATGCACGACTCATAATCTGTAGGGTGCATGACTCCAGCTCATTTGGTGCAAAACTTATAAGCGTTTGGCAGCTGGCAATGCTTTGAGGGGGAGCTACTAACATGCAGCTCCCCATGTGAAAAAGCAATCTGATTTAGATTTTGAAAGAGAGAACAGATTTCCTTGCTATGGGAGGGCAGGATGGACACCCCGGGACACTGTAAGAACCAGCTCTCCCACAATACATAAAGCCCCGGGGAGTGGTTGTCCCTAGGGCTTTGGAGACCTTGCAACCGCCCAACCATTTTTTTTCTAGCCCTGGGCGGTGGTGGTCCCCGCGGCTTTGGGGACCTTGGACCCCTCCACCCACCATTTTTTTTTTTATCCCCAGGGGGAGACGATCCTCTGGACTGGGGGGCCCCTCTAGGCCCTCATAAAATGTCATAATTTTGCCCCTGGTATTTAGACCCCCCGGGGGCTAATTATAAAAAAAGCTCCATTTTGTTTAATTTATTTATTTTACGGCAGAGTCCGGGCACCCTACACGCACCTGCCGGGTCTTTAAAAAAAAATAAAAAAAGGTGTGGGACCCCCTAAGCATATCTAAAGGGTAAAAGTATTTCTACCCTGCCCCCTTTCTATGTTTTGCACACATATTCCACTGACTTCTTCAGCCTCACATCTACCAAGGCACAAAATGGCTTCCAACACTTCCTGGTTTTGAATGTTGACAACCATTTGACAGCCAATTAGCATTCTGCGCGTGATCAGGACGGTGCCCTCATGATACACTCATCGTGCACTCATAGTCCGCAGATCGACCGCGCCCATAGACATATAAATGCTTTTAACTGTCATTTTCTTAGGAACTACTGAACAGACTGACACCATTTAAGCAAAAGGCACAAGTCTGAACCGAGGGCTACATCTTTGCCAAATTTGGTGTAATTCCGTTCAGCCGTTCGGGCTGTAGCTGTGGCTAAAGGTCCTACAGGAAATTGCATAGGGAAAATGCGTTTTGGGACTCACTTATTTCCTTGGTCCCTGCTTGACGAATCACTGTGGAACTTTCAGGATAGGAGGGGACCGGAGCTGAGCGAAAGTTTTGAAAATTTCACGAAGATTCGTCAACCAGCGCCAAAGTTATTCCAAAAAGAATGTTTTGGATTTCCTAAGGAAAATAGGTCCTAACTATAACTACCTACTGGCGACCTCCAGCAGGTAATATAGTCTTAATACTGGGCAGTTACTCAACTCTTCTATGTTGAAGACCTTTTGATATGCCTTTCATCTCTGATGAGCTTCACTCTCTAATTTCTAATATTCACACGGTCTACCCCATCAAGCAAATTATAAAACTCATCTCCCATAATGTATTCCCTCAAACTAAAGACATGATACACGCTATCCTGAATAAATGAATAAATAAAGTAATTCTGCAATCTAGCCCAGATTCAGTTCTACTTTGACTTCTTTAAAGATAATTTTTAGCACCGTTAACGCCAAACAAATATTTGTTGTTTTTAATAGGCTAGTCTACACGGTTACACAGAGACAAAGCACTTTCAGCATTTATGGTATTCCGATGTTAGTCCACGTTGAGACATCACTATATTCTGCGCTTATAGTTTTTTACACTCAGATATTTCCTGTTTGCTTTCAGTTTAAGATTAATGTAACACTGAAAATGCATGTTTCACAATTTCCACCATCAATGAGAGGAGCTCGACATTTCACTAGTTGCTCTGCCTTGGATGCTTAAAAATTCAACTTTGCGGGCCATATTACAAAGGGGGCACTGAGAGTGCTAAATTATGTTTAGGCTGTCCGGAATTCGGTTAAAACCGACTCTGCCCGATACTACCCTACTGACTGCAATTCAGCTGACCCAGTTTAAACTGAGTATCGCTGCATTTTTCACATTTGATTCATCACTTGGCCATTTACACCTTTTGGCCACTTGAGGGAGCAAAAGCAGTACAAACCCAGCATCCAAGCTAGGCATTGGTAATTCCTTGAAACATTTACCCCTCTTCCCGCTGTTCATGGCCTTCAAACACACTTCTCTATTCTCATCCGTGCTTAGGGCCTGCTCTCCCTCAGATGTTTCTATATCTGATTCTGAGGCATCATATTTATGCGCAAAGGTTAGGATGCAACCGCTATGGTAATCCTCTTCATCTCTTTGAAATGTCATTTGTTTTCTGCTTCTGATTATAGCCTCGTAATCTTTTAGGCGTTTTAACATGGCCACTCTCAGAATCTCGCTCTGTTTGACGTCTTTATATTTTGCGATTAATTCCTCAAATCTGAATTTCGACTAGAAATTTCTCTATGTCATTCCACGCATATTTAATTAAAATCTTAACCATTCCTTTGTCGGAGTTTGGATGTATACTCCGCCCATTCCTTTAGGAGTGCCGGATTGGGATGTTCATACGAGTGGACAGTGAAGACGTGCAGGCCTCCTGGAATACGGTCGCGTTCGATATATTTCTACAAATAGGTGGCTTCCCACCATTTCCTCATCTTCCGTTCCTGCACCTTTTCTAAAGCCTGAAATAGAATCACAAGGTTACCGGTGGGAACATTAGTGGCATTTGTGCTTTTCTTACTGCTTGACGTGGTATCACTTGCCGCTTTAAATATGTCTGCCGCTGCCTCCACTTGTTCCATGGTATTCGACATGTTTACACAATCTAACTTAAGCAGCCTAGTATGGCCTGAAATTCTGCCAGCCCAGGCCAGCAGCACTTCGGAGTCCCCGGGACGCCCAGTAATGACGTGTTAAAGCATCACATTTTTTAAGCAGCTCCGGGCATGTACAGTGTCAGCCCTGTACTCCCAAGGCTGCCTGTCAGTCATTTAGAGCTGCCTCATACAACCCCTCCTGTTCCCAAGTGTCACACAGTGACGACTTGGGAAAGGGAGGGGTTACAGCCTTTGCAAGAGGCCCTACAGGCCGTGATACCCGTGAGGGCATATAAGAAGCGCCGTGCTTGTGGCCCTCATTGGTGCATTAGGACACCACTCAGCTCAGCGCTCGCACCTCCATGGTGACGTGAAGCATGCCCGCCCCGCACACCTTTACCAGAGCGCTTCCAATCCGCTCTGCAGGAAGTATGAACTCGTACTTTGGCCAAGAACAGCTCTACCAATTATATTCACATTTAAACGACTGCACCACTTGTATACACGTCTTTTTGCCAGTTCACCTCAGGCCTGACTAGCCGCAGCCGCTGCTACCCCAGGATTATTACCCCAAAAACGGCTCCCTAAGTCCATTTTAATTATGAGCATCTGCTCTTCTGGTATCCCAGAACAAGAGACTGACCATACTAGCTCAGCAAAAGCACTTCATTCCTGACAGGGAGCAGCCTAATGCGGACTCGCAGCGCCTTTTGTCTTCATTGTATCACCTCCCCCCCTCCCCTCCCTCCCTTCCTCCCCCGTCGTGTGTGTCAGCCTGGGCTGGCACAGCTTTGATGCCTCGCGACCGTCTAATTGCAGCCGCACCCGAGTACTTAACAGGTATTTAAAAGACCATTTACATGTAATTTAGGCTTTTGTTATGTTTTCACCCCTTCTTACAGCCACTGTCTATTGTTGTTAGAATTAGCCCCCCCCCCCCAAGATATTTTTCAGCCCCCCCGAAATTTGGCTGTAGTTGCCCGCCTGATCAGGAGCCATAGAACTCTGCTACAGCACCCCTGTTCAAACCGTGACACCCCCAACTGATTGTCCACTAGGAGCGCCAGACTGGATGTCCAGCGCCCCTTGCTATTCCAGCAGTGGAGCCCCACCTCCTCCCCTTCCTGAGTTCTCTTGCCACTGCCTGCAGTTCCGAGTGCTACGCCATGGCCGGGACCCAAGAACCTAGCTCTAATAAATAAATATAAATAAATCTCGCTTGTGACCTAGTGCTCTCCATCGTGCTTTTGCGAGGAGTGCACATGTAAACACCCACTGCTCGTGGTGGGGGTACAAGCTACGAGGGATGTATCACCCTTCAACAAGATTTTTGAGTGGGGAGTTTAGGGGCAATTCCCACCACCAGATGTTTTAACTGGCAAATGAAGAATAAACAAATCTTCTTCAGTTCTTTGCGGACTGCACAACATCTTTATTTTTTTTTCTTCTTTTAATTGTGGTACTTAAGGTATTGAACTTCTACCAATATCGTTCAGTTATGTAAGCCAAGGGACCCAGCGATGGGGAATGAAGGTGCTATTTTATGTTAAAGCTACAGCTGGAACGTCTGTTTTGAAAACAAAGTGTTTTTAGGAAAGTTTAGCTCCTGATCGCAATTAGCTACAAGCAATAGCAAAGCCTTGTGACTTGTGTTGCAGTGTAACGGAAGGCCCATTGTAAAGGTTGACTGGTCACCTTTCTGTTGCTTATGGCTATGTTTGACTGTTAAACTTGGTACTAATGAGGTACAACCTATTCCCAGACAGTGTTAACAAGTGTTGAAATAGGGAAGCAATACTATCAGCAAATGTGCCGCATTAGGCAGCATAGTTTACATTTTCTTGCTGCATAGTTTGGGCAACCCTGCCACGTAATTTGGCCCTCTTCTGCAGCATAATTGGCCCTCTTCTGCAGCATAATTGGCCCTCTTCTGCCGCATAATTCCAGTACCCCACAACTACGTATCATTTTCCTTAGCTATTCACTTTGCAAGCACATTGAAATAATTTGGTAAAGGATCTGTGTTCTAAAAACCGAACTATTCTGTGTGTAACATAAAACAATCTTGCTTTACATTTAATAGTAATATAGGCTGTATAAACAATTAGAGAAAGTAAACTGGCATTTTGGGTAACTCGTGGGAAGGTAGTCAGGGCATGGGACTATGTATGTGTTCGTGAATATTTCATGTTTAAAAAAGTAAAAATGCCTTGATGTAAATCTTATGTACCCGAGACACTGGCACATTTACTTTTTTAATTTTAAAACCGTGATCATATTGTTTCATGACGTATTGTCGGATTTACATCATTTGATGACTCGTGCTTTGGCTCTTGGGGCCGAGCCAGAGCCCCTGGCTCAGCTCTCCCCAGAAACATGATGTCTCCTACACCCTTGCTGCTCATGCTCGGAAAGCTCAGAGTAAGTTTGTTGTAGGACTACACTTGCTGTGGAGGCAGGGCAATAGAGATTAGTGGAATGGCGCCAAATTCCGATAGCCAGTTAAACAAAACAGAAGGGCACCAGGGTAACATGGGAGCACAAGCAAAGGGCTCCTTTATCTACTCTCCATTTAACAAGCTTGTTAAGGCTTGGGTGCTTTGATGCCATCATGCGAGCCCATACTCTCAGGTGAATAGAACCAAAGCGCATTGTTTCAACAAAACAGAAAACAACTTTCTTTGTATAGATCCTCTGCCTGACCTCCTCGCTAAAATCATTCGAAGTCTGTGCAGAGCACACAGAATGTGCAAGTTCAAAAGCCAAAGAAGCATTGGCATAGCCAATAGGTCTCGCCTTTTGGACCTTATAAGTGTTTAGCCATGCAACAGTTGATGTTGTTGCACGAAGGATATTGTGCTGGATAACTAAGCACTTGTAAGGTCCCAAAGGCGAGACCTTATGGCTCTGCCAATGCTTGTTTGACATGCATATGCCCCTTCAGCCACATTGCAATTTCATAATAGCATTAAAAAAAGTTCTCTACGTATATTTGACAAACACTTGCTGAGTGACCAATGCATGCTTCCATTTAAAACAAGCATTTACAATGCAATAGTTCTTGCATTTAAGCAGTTTGAGCTATTCACATTGCGAATAACAATGCCTTTTATTTTTGTTTTTGTTTTTAAAACTTAACCCCTTCCATGCTCATGACGAGCTCAGCTCGTCATGAGGCACGGTTGAGCTGTGCTGATGACGAGCTCAACTCGTCATGAACAATAGGGTTCAAAGCCTCCCAGCACAGGAGGGGAAAAGCCATAGCAGCCAAGGTGATAAATAAAAGTCTTTGTCATTTACAATGACAATAGCTTAAACTCGCATAAATGCGAGAACTATTGCATTGCAAATGCTTGTTAAATCTGAGCTGCAGAATCAAAGAACGATGGAAAGTATTTCATGACTTTATTAAGCTTCTGAACTGTAGAGCAGTATACAATTTCTGTATATAAATTGAAAAAGCAATCATAAAAACAAAGGGTTCCATAAACACCGGCAAAACACAGTTTCAGTTGTTTTTTATGACGCGAAAATGAGTAAACGCTGAAAAGCACTGTTTTTTTGAGGTATGGAAATCACAAGAAAAAAAATGAAAAAACACCACCAGAATTTACCAAAAATAGAAACTGAAAACAGGAAAGCCTAATTATGTTTCAGCCTCTGCCACAATTTTGGATTCTCTGGTATTAAGTAGTTGAAACGCTGGAATAGGGTTACTTTACCTCCTTCGACAGTGGGAAGTGTTTACTTGTAGCAGGAATTTTCTGCATGTACTGCTTTTGTCTATAAATACAGGAGCATTTATTGACATATTCAAAGTAAACAACACAACATAACGAAACACAACTAATTATCATACACAACGAATGCAAATAAACAGCTATCACAGTAAAACACAACTAAATCACGCTGTAATAAAGCAGCACAAAGTGCAGAGCACCATAAAAACCAACATAATATATCACAACCACATCAAAATGCTACACAAAAAATGTACCCAAATGTGTTTTGCCACACTAACACTTCCATGTTTTTGTTTTCATAAAACAGTGGTAAAAGTTTTTGGGAAGAAGCAAAGCCTGAACTTAGCACCAGTTAAAAATGTTTTGTGCCCACCCAAAATAAAAAGGTGAGGTTCGCCCACACAAGCAAACTTCAGCATGTATACTATTTAGTATTTAAGCCCAGTGAGAACCGACTTTATTCTGGGTATTGCAGTCTTTTGCATCACATATTGTGTTCTGGCAATCACAACTGCAATGTGCCTAGTATAACCACATTTTTTCAAGTCGCCAAGTGGACGTTTTCCAGTCCTCGGTCTCTTTGTAAGAGTAATTATTTTGAAGTGCATTACAAAATGTATTTAATTGAACTGAACCATAACTAGCGCTCTGAGGACGAATTGTTTTGTGAAAGCAAACATTAGGAAGTGAAAATTTTTCTTGGCGACATCTGAGAATCCCAAAACTCTAGCAAAAGATGCCTGATGTCCTGTTCAGGAGTGCATCACGGGTGCAGGGCAACCATGTAAGGCGACTATCAAATTTGTGGCACTGCAGCCACCAATATTGACTGTCGCTACTAGCTTCTTTGCACCCTGTTACAGAGGTGACCAACTCACTCATGTCAATATAGGCACTGTTTCAAGTCACAAGCTTTCCAACTTAGGAGGACATTTCACTGTCTGATTCTACGGGAAACAAGGATAGTGTCCAGAAAATATGTTGAACCCCTGCACTATCTGGACAGTCGCACCTAATCTGTCTCCCTCCCTTCCCCACCAAAAGGAAGTCCCCAGGAAGAGTTCCCTTGCCCTGGGACGGTTTTAGAAGCCTAAGTAGATTCCTGCAGTGCAGTCTGTACATACGTACTGGAAAACTGCTATGTGCAGTGATTTCAAGCTCATCTGAAGGATCGCCATGTGATAATCGCTCTTTACTGGGTGGCCTTCTGATGATTGGCAATACAGTTTATCATATGACGGTACCATGAGAGTTAGTTGGGCTGTAATCATGGGCTTTTCTCCTGCAAATAAATGCAATTAGGTGAGTCAGTCTAATTAGAGCAATGTACAAAAAAACAAGTCTACAAACCCTAAGACTACAAAACCCAGAATGCATTATGTCCCAAATCCCAGGAATAGAAACGGTGCCTTAATGGCATGAAATGAGGTATTCACCATAGCAGCAAGGTGCAAGGAGTTTTATACAAATTTCCAATATGAGCAACGCAACCAGCTGATCCTATGTTACCAACAAAGCTATGCCCCAAGGTACTGCATTCTGGGAGGTGTAGTCCTAGTAGACTTCGAGTAAACTAACGAACCAGAAACAATGAATTGTAAAGGAAATACTCCTAACTAGCACATGGAGTAATTTGGTACTTTTAATGTGGGGGCAATTAACGACACTAGCAGGCTACGTGCCAACGGCACACGACGTATCTAGTCATGGGCTTTCCTTTCACATTTTTTGTTTTCTGGTGCCATGGAAAACGCTTATCGGCGGTGGATGCTTGATTTCATTTAAGCACTTAATCAATTTGACAAAATATCGCCCAGATTTAGAAACGCCTCGATATTACGTGCACTAACGATGAAAACGTGCATTTTATTCCTTGCCTTTTCAGACTTACACATTTCTGGTTGTTAGCTTTTATAACGCATTTACAAATGAATCTGGAGTCGGAACGCGCTGCATTATTTGTTATAGTTGATCTCCCCGCGCCACCTGCTGAGATAAACCTCTGTTTTGCTCTGATTTATGAAAGCTCCCCTCGAATGGCCTTCGTGTGGCGGCTGGAGATGGATTTTGCAGATAAAGGTACTTGAGCAGACACCATCGGCGGGACACCTGGTGTGGGCCCTCAGCAGTGCATTAGATGGAAAAGGCGGGAAACGGAGAGAGCACTAACGAGTCCCATGTGAAAAGGATGTCGTTTTCTAAATGACTAATGTTTTGATTGATGGGCAAATTGTTTGGAATTCCTCACTGCCCGTTACATTAAAACACTGACCTTGTTTATCTCTTGGGGCTGCTTCCTACCAGGACTTTATATAATGAGCTGTAACAAATGGCTTCCTATCTGATTGCGCGAGACTGAGCTCTGAAGTGAAGTTCTGTACGTGACGGGACTGTGCAGCGCCATGGAGGAGGGAGGGGTCGATGCAAGTAAGTGTCCCATACAACGTCATGATTGTCATGTTCAGCACTATCACAAAATGGCAGAGGTGTCCTTCCAACCAAAAGGGACAGGGTCAATGTATAATCAAAACAGAAAAAGTTCCCTTTTGCGTCACTACAATCGAGTTATTCATTCTATAAAATTATTCTGTAGACTCGCATTCATACTCTATTCTCTTAACTCTGAACATAGTTATATTTAAAAATGTCTCATTTATTGAAATTATTTTCTAATACAAATATTTTCACTGTGATTCTTTTTATGAAAACAAATACAATAATCCACATTAATAGCAAGTGAGTTTCATCCTTCAATACACATCATTGAATACGTAAAAGAAGGAAATGTCATAAATTCTCCAATCTCCTACACAATAAAATCACAAGTTTATCAATAACATCACACGTTTGTCAAAATGAGACATTTTTACAAATAACTATGTTCAGGGTTTAGATAATAGAGTGATTGGGAGCGATGATACATTGAGCATGAATGAGATTCTACAGAATCGTTTTATAGTATGAACTAGCAGCCCGGCCCGACCTTGTCCTGGTGCTTTCAGGCTTCCCCCTACCCCCGCCTGCCCCGACATTGCCCAGCAGCCCGTGCCCCCGCCTGCCCCGTCCCCCGCCTGCCGCCTGGCCTGACCCTCGCCTGGAGGTGTTAGTCCCCGTCCCCCTCCTGCCCCGACCCCGCCTGCACCAACGTTGCCTTTAGTAACTCCCCGTCCCCCACCTGGGCTGACACCCGCCTGCTTACCTCATTCTCCGCTCCTGAGTGCAGGTCCTCGCCGCTCTGCTTCTCACCGCCTGTCCGCCGCAGCTCCTCCCCCGTGCCATGTCCGCATCTCCGCTGGTCTCTCACCGCCACTGGCCTATCCGCTGCAGCTCACGTGACCGCTCCTCCCCGCGCCATGTCCGCCGGTCGTCTGACGCCGCTCCTCGACGTGAGCACGCACGTCGCGGCCGGCGCTACTTTGGGGGGACTACTTTTTTTTTAAATTAATTTTTTTAAATAAGGTGTTTTTTTAAAGTTTATATAGCCTATAACCATCTACACACCCTGCCGATTTCTACGGTGTATCGGGTGTGCAGATTGGCGCAGTGGTTCCCGCGTTTACTTGCCTCAAAGCCTGCAAGTTTCTCCTTTATTATAGTAGTATAGATAACTGGAGTGTAGTGACACAAAAGGGACCTTTTTCTGTATGCATTTTCATCTCTACGCCAAAAAATGTTCTTCTGTTGCATACTCTGTATAAAATCAGACCTATATCGTAGCCTTTTATTATTATTTCAGTTCAAATATGTTGTGAAGTGTGACTCCATGATTAGAGCGGCAGACCCTGATGCAGAGGTCTAGCCCGGGACCAGGGTTCAATTCCCTGCCTCGGCGGGTCTTGGGCTCAAAATTCCACGGACCTGATAATTCTCGCCTCGGTGCCTATTCCAATCATGGAGTACCACTCTGCAACTCTGGGCAATAGCTTACTTAATCTCCACAACGGCCCCCACAACTCTAAGGATACCTGGCCTCCACCTTGGGGGTGCCCAGGAGTGGACGCCTCACAGGGATGGGTTCCACAGCGGTATTCGTACAAGCGCCTTGAGACCCTTGCGGGTGAGTAGTGCACTATACAAGTATCAATTTACATTTACATTAAAAATATTTTTTTCCTAATTTGCAGTGCTTGGGAAAACCTCCATACCTATATATGGAGGTGCCTTCAAAGTAATAAATATATGGTCCATTACTTTCCAGTATTCCAATACAGCACAGTAGCCCACTTTACATGAGCTCTATTTTATTTACGAAACTCAATAACTGAAGTTTGCTATGTTCTCCATCAGGGGCGCAACCCGACCTGAACTTCCGGGGGGGTAGTTGGGGGGCTAAGATTGCCAACCAGGGCTGGCTCTAGCACTAGTCGTGCATGGTGCAAAAGTTTTTTTTGGCACCCCGTCCCCAATTTCCTCCTCCATGAATTCCCTCACTGCCATTCGCCAACAATGCACCTCAACTCTCTATAGCCCTCTATAGCTCAGAAGAGGAAGAAAGCGACATGGAGACTGAGCCAGGACAGTGAGCAGGAACTCTCCATGGAGACATACATGTGAGTAGCACCTCTGTGGGCATATTATGCTTCTAAATATGCTGTTAACATGAATAATGTTATTACTGCTAGCATTTGTATGCTCATAATCAAAACATTATTGTCATATCATATTACTGACATTATTCTTTTTTTTCCTTGTTGATATCAATAGTATCGGGTCAAGTTTGCGTTATATAAAACTCTGTAAAAAAGATATATAATAGTATTGTTGCATAGTATACTGTAATAATAATTCATACAGACATTCAATGATGTAAAACGACTAATACAATTTTATTCGGACTATGGGTAATGAAATTATCGTTAGTATTGCTTTCATTATAAAAGTATATATCAATTATATTTGTATTATTTAATTTTCTAGTATTAACATGGTCATTATTCGTGCAGGGTACAAATGCAGCACAAAATACATCACCTCGGACACAGGGCAACAAAAAGACAGTGAATCATGTGTGCAATTGGTCAAATGTGGTGGGCACAGGCACTCATTATTGGAGATCTGAACTTAGTTTTTATCATCCAATTTGAACTAAGAGAAAGATAAAGGCAGAAAAGAGAGAAGGAAATGAGGAAAGACATAAATCATTTAAATAGAACTGTTTCAGAACATGGACATCAATTTTACCAAAATGCCAGGGGTAGTGAAAGTGACATCGCACACCCTTTAACCTGTACTTTAACTCACACACATGCTTACACATACTAACATTCACACGCACTCGCACACATAAACACACTCTCACCCGCGAGCATGCATACAACATCCATTTAACAGTATTTCTTTTACTTCCCTTAGCTTCCAGATAGGGTCATATTCTAGCTAATGTACTTCATTTTATATTACACTAATAGTGAACAATATTATTCACTATTTTCATAATTAAACAAGCATTCTCAATGCAATAGGTCTTGCAATAGTTTAAGCTATAGGCATTGTAAATGACAATGTCTTTGATTTATGTTTTAAAAACCAAAACATAAATGAAAGGCATTGTCATTTACAATGCCAATAGCTCAAACTCGCATAAATGCAAGACCTATTGCAATTTAAATGCTTGTTTCATGTAGCAGCAAGTATTTAATCAACTTGGAGTCTAGCTGGGGGTCTGCTGGATTTAAGCTTTTTATGATTGTGGCCCTACATGCACGTATGTCTCCGACATTGTTGCTCTTTTTTAACAGTGACACATGCTTTTTGTAAGTGGGGCATACACAATTCCAAATGGGTAAAATCCTCCTTCTTTGATCCAAAAATCTACAAGTTATAGAGCTAGTATATTTCCAGGGTGGTTGGTCTGCCAATGATGGTAATTGATTAGTATAGGGGGATGCACTGCGCACTCGCTGATAAATGATCTTGATTAAATGTATACAGATTTTTAATCTAGTTTAAGACAGGGCGTGCTAGGTTGGGAGGAGGGAGCAAATCTCCTGTATAATTAAGACTGTAATATAAGTGACAATTAAATCACTTGTACCCTACCTGCACAGCTGGTGCTAACAAAAAAGTTAGCTCACTATTTGGTAACTTTTGGCTTACAATCTTAAAAAATGATAATGATTATAACATCACAATTTACTCTTAGAGATCAGTGTCTCAATATTTATTTTCAAATTACTGTAGCTTATGTGCTCAAAACATAAAGTAACATTGATAACATAAGCATAATTCAATATTTTTACAAAACTTGTAATTTGCAATATATTGTTGAGACTCCCAATGCATTTCGAGATCAGTTGATCTCTTCTTCAGGGGACCTGAAAAAATATGAATTTTTTAAGATTGTAAGCCAAAAGTTACTAAATAGTGAGCTAACTTTTTTGTTAGCACCAGCTGTGCAGGTAGGGTACAAGTGATTTAATTGTCACTTATATTACAGTCTTAATGATGGTAATTGGCCAAATTGAATCGCCATCAACCTTCTCTTAAATGCATGATATTGTTGGACTTAAATATGAGGCCGGCTTGAGACTGTTGCAACGGTTAAGCACCATCCAGGCATGCGAACAGCAGCTGAAGCTGTTTAAGTGGATATAAAACAGAGGCGGTCATCTTACTCAGGAAAAAGAAGCAAAAACAATGACTAAGATAGTAAGAGGGTAACTAGCATTTAACAGAATATTACAGCAAGATATTCCAAAAATCCAGCGAAAAACCATATGATGAAATCATCTGTCTAATACCTCAAAAGTCAGGATGGGCTCATCCATTGTGTCCACATTTCTCATTGAATAAAAACAAAATAATATACTGATATCATAACTGAAAAAAGTGGTAAATAAAAACAGCAATCATGCTGAACTTATTCAAGTGAAAATTACTCAGTGTGGTCATACCGTGAAATTTATAGATCAGGGAGAGACAGCAAAAAATCTACGAATATAACATTGCAACATAATTATATAGACAAGAGGAGGTGAAATTATCTAAATATCATGAAATCAAAGAAATTAAGATGGCTCCAAGTAAGGGACACTAAACAAAGAACAGGTTATCACATCCCTAATTCTCATATGGAGTTATTCAATAGTGCCACTGGTTGGGCAAGGGAGCAGTCTCCGAAAAGGCAGTTATATCAATGTTATCATATCCTCTGTCTTGTTTAATCCCCTGTAAAATCTGTGTGTTCTCAGGATCCATTTATCCATTTGAGTTCTTCTTTGTTGAGAATTGGTGAAACGTCTCCACCTTGTTCAGGTACTTTCACTACATCAATCACTTACCAATGCAAGTCGTTCTCGCTGTGGCCAAGTGTTTCGAAATGTTCCACCGAATGTGCATTGGTCACTTTTGAAACGACCTCCTATGTTTGCACATTCTTACTCTAACTTTTTTGTGCTGTATGGCCACTGTGAATCAGATTGAAGGGGCAGGTAATAGCATAAATAACATTTGTAGTGTTACAATGAAAAAAATCACTTAGTGCCTTTCTTACATCTTTATGCACAAAATGTCAACAGTGTATTCACACACATTACAGTTCCCACACTTATGGTTACTAGTCAATGGGGTCATACCCCATAGGTCGCATAATGTATGGTTGGTTCTAGTGGGGGGTAATTTAGCTTTTAACAAGTGATCCTTCATGCTCTTTTTCTTGCTGAATGCAAAAATGGGGCATTTGAGTAACAGCTCCACCGCATTCAGCCAATGCCAGTGGCATAAGATAATTTTCTTATCTTATCATTGCCCTCTTTTTAGGATTTGTTGAGTAACCCTAATCCCATCTGCTCGAGGAATATTCATATAAAATGATTCTATATCCATAGTGCAGAGAAGGCATTCATTTTGGTCAAGGGCCTTATGCTCAATCTGATTAATAAGGCCCATGCCATCTCTGATTTACCACTTTGTGTTAGGTACAAAGTCTGTGATGAAAAATTTCAATGTAGCAGCCAACTTCAAATGTGGACCGATAGCCCTAAATTATGGGTCACTTGGTGTTGATGTTTGAATGTTATGCTCCCTGGGCAATGTGTATATCACAAATGTCCTGGGGGGTTTAGAATTAACACATATTATTATTTATTGAGAGTTTGACATAGCTTAAACAAGACCCTTTCCACAAGTACATAATATGGGATATAACAGGAGGAGATATAGATAAACATCTAAAAATATAAAAATTAGCTATGAACAAATATAGATGAGTAAATAAAGACAGACAGGCAAATAATTGCACATATAGTAAATAAAGTGACAGTAGTATATACCCTAGCAAAAGTCCTGATCCAAACTTATTCGGGAGTGCAAGGAGGCAGCAAGCAAATATATGGGAGGAGTCGATCATGGGTAGCTGGAGGAAAGTCCTCAATGTTAGAGGAATTTATTGGATAATGACTTTGTTACTTCCTTCCTGAAGGTGGATGTTGATGGGTTGCATCTGATCTCAGTTGGGATAGAGTTCAAAATTCTAGGGGTGATAAAGGAGAAGGATTGTTTGTAAGTTTTCTTTTTCTTGAATTTTTGTGCGTTAAGAACTAAGGAGCTCGTGCCTCTCAAAGATATGTTTCCACCTGACAGGGTCAGTTTCTGGGACAGGTAGGGAAGGGGTATGGTGATGTAGCAGTTTGTGGCTCACACAAGCTATTTTGAGATGAATCTTTGCCTCATAGGGTAGCCATTTCAGTGACTGAGGGTCAAGGGTGATATGATCACAGTTTTTGATCAAGTGATGATTCTGGCTGCTGCATTCAGTGAAGCTTTCAATTATGCAAGTGAGGTTTTTTTGTAGGCCCTCTAGGGTAGCACTACGTAGTCTAATTTTGATAACACAAGTGTCTAAACTGCTTTTGTGAGGTCTGCCATGGGGAGAAAAGGATTTAGTTTCCTGAGGATACACAGCTGATAATTTGCTCCTCTGGTGATGGCGCAGATGTGCTTTTGCATGTAAAGGTCTTTGTCCAAGGATACACCAAGGGATTTGGTAGAGTCAATGATATGTGACGTACAATTCAGGGTGGTGAGATGAGGGAGCCAGTCTTTGACGTTAGGGCTGGTGGTCTGTGGTGCAATAAGAAGAATTCAGTTTTAAGGCAATTGAGTTTGGGGTGGTTGCGCATCAGCCAATGTTGTGTATTAGTCAGGGTGTTGCTGAGGATATGGATGTCCTTGGGGAGCTGATATTCATGTAGGGTTGAGTGTCATCAGCATACATGTGGTAGGAGATGTGGGAAAGTTTGAGGATTTCAGTGAGGGGCTCCATATATAGGTTAAACAGTGTCAGGGAGAGAAAAAAGCCTTGGGGGATACCCAGCATCAATGGAAACTGATCGGAAAGAGTATGGTTGATTAAGAACGCTGAGATCTGTTGTGTAGAAAAGAGGAAAACCATTTCACTTTGCCACTGATTGAAGCTAGCCTGGCTGATAAGGTTTGTTATCCTAAAACTGGTCCAAGGATGCTTGTTTCTGGTCCAGGGAAGACCTGGCTTAGCAGTTCGGGCTGGACTGTTCCCATGAGGAATAGGGTCGAGACTGATTTGCATATGCTTGGGGCTGAACTGGGGTGGTGAAGTGAGCTAAGGAACGATGATGGATGCAACCCAGATCTTCTACAGGGGGTGAATGTCTGAAAAGTTTCAGCGCTCCGTCCATCATCATGTTTGCTCCATTTCAGGACAGTGCCAGGGCGGCCATCCTGTTTTCTTGAAGGTTTAGAAGGGTAGCATGGTTGACAGTTTCAAAGGATGCTGACAGGTCCAGTAAGATTAGGAGGAAGGATTCATTCTGGTTGAGGATGCGTATGTAATTTTCAACAATGTGGACCATGGCTCATTCTTGCTAACAAACCAAATTCCTAATTATTCCAGAATTCTCGGTCTGAAATACCTTCATGGGATCATTGCTCAATCTCGCATAATGCTCAGTATTCAAAATCTGTCTAACAATCCTGTTCTTGTATTGGTCAATATCCTGTATCACAATCCCCCCACATTTATCTGTTGGCTTAATGATCATTGAATGGTTCAATTTGAGATTAGGGAAGTCCTGCTTTTCAGATAAGGAGATGGTGTATGGGATAAAAATCCTTTGGTGTTCAGGGTTGGAGATATCCCTCAACACTAATCTTTCAAAGGTATGTACTTCTGGGGGCATGAAGGTATTAGGAGGTAGGAAGGTGGAGGGAGGACAGAAGTTAGTATATGCGCTTGTGGGGGGGAAATGGATTATCCCATAAAAATGTGTGCAATCTTACTTTTTGAAAGAACCAGAAAAGCTCTGTAAATACAGAAAGTTGTGACGTATTGCAGGGATGAAGGACAGGCCTCTGCTGAGTGGTGATGTCTCTGTCTGAAAAAAACAATGTTTAGAGATATTGAAAATACAAATGGTTTGCATAGCGTTGGAACAATTCGCAATAGGCTCAGATCGCAAGACAATGGATGTCGGACATGGCCCTTCTTAGGTGATTTCCCCAAAACATTTTGCTTTTTTCCTCCGGGTTTTTTCTGATTCTCAATTTGTGACCTTAGGACTCTGGGCACTTTCCTACTTTTCTACTGTAAAGCAGAGTGAAAGCGTGTGTGCCCTTCCTACACATGCTAGGACATGGTGTTTACCAGATTGGTTTAGGTGCTGTACCAGTGAGTACCCTGTAAAGAGAAATGCCACATATCCAGGGCTGGTACTGCACTGGTTACTAGTGGCCTGCAGCACTGATTGTGCCACCCAAAAGAATGGCCTTTCAAAAATGACTCAAGCCTGCCATTGCCAGCCGATGTGTGGCAGTTGCCCTTATGCTCAGGTTGGCATTTCTAAACCATTAGCCAATGCTGCGTGGGCTGTTCACCACCACTAGGACACCCCTAGTGTAAGCCCTTAGGGGTGGGGCAAGTGGTAGGGGAAAGGCAGGGCAAGTACCCATGTGTGTTCTCTGCCCAGGTAGTGTATAATCCCCCTGTGGTATTTTCCTACATAGGAGGTCTGCTCTTACCTTGGGTCAGCATGGGGGAATTACTGAATGACTTCCAAACTACAGTTTAAGCTTACAGCAGGGAGCAGCCTCATTGTGTTTTCAACCATGTCTCAAGCCTTCCATTGCAGGCCTTTGTGTGCACTTATGCTCAGGTTGTCTTTTCTAAATCATTGGCTAATGCTTCAGGTGCCTTTCACTAACACTAGAGCACCACTTAGCATGTACAGAAGGTACAGATCTCCAAGCATAATCAAAATGTAGTGTCCATTACCTCCCAAGGTACAAATAGCTGCTCTTTTTTTGGAGGAGACATATCGATCTAAAGCATTACCTCTATCAACAGATTTGACCTAACTCAATATGTCTCAGGGATCAGAGTAGACCCATTATAAACAGATTTCCCATCTTGTCAGTAACATTAAAAGAAATAGCAATTGGGCATGTCACTTCATTATGTACATTAGAGCCTCCCCACCAGACAAAACCTCAAAGATGACCAAGGCCAGACTTACATCGATTTTCCTCGCCAAAATCTCCGAAATGGCCTTACCAATAAGTTGCTAAAAGACCTGGAGCTATGGACACTGCCGAAACATATGCACATCATCTGCATCCCTTGCTGAGCACTTTGGGCAGAGTTTGCATACTCCATCTCTCATCTTGGTTAATCTTTTTGGCATCCAGTATGCTCTGTGAACAGTTAGGATATGATTCCTTCTAAGGGCGGAGTGGACAGCCATATACAGGGAGGAAACGTTGGGGCTACGAAAAGAACCAATTGCGGAGAGGTGGGAGCATATGCTTAACGCCTTGCAAGGGCCAGGTGAGGTTTGCAGAGCGGTAGCGGTAGGAAGTTAGGGGGTGCCCCCGGGGGTTGGAGCATGCCGTGGGTTGTTCTTTGATCCCAGCAATCTGTTGGATGCCATTGTTAACTCCTGGAGTCATGCAGGTTCAGGTGCAGGCCCAACTGGGGCTGTAGTGCGCACACGCGGGGGTGGGGGGCCGATAGGAGGGGGAAGGGATGGGGGAGGGGGAAGGTGAGAAAGGGATTTGTGCACGTCAATGCCTGGGGTTTTGCCGCTGTTGTTTTCTTTCCTTTGTTTCTTTGCAGTTGTATAAAAGTCATATTTGTGTACAAGTTCACGTTGGAAGGATCCACCCTAAATTCTGCTATTGTACTAGATTTAGGGTTTGGACAGTCATGGACAAATATGGGGGCTGCCCCCCCTCCCCGGACACTCCACGCTCTTGCCAGCTTTGGGCGCTTATCCTTTGATTATGAAATATGGTGCCTGTGGCATTGGGTCCCACACTTGTTAAGGTGAAATGTGTATGGGTGCTTGTTTGCCATGCCCAGAGTGCTGTGCTGATGTTGTTGAACTGCCTATTGTACCATGAAATCTTTGAAATGCTAATAAACAGATTAGACAAAAAAAAGTTATGATTCCTTCTAAGGGGAACAGCTTTGACTACTGACCATAGCATGAGCATAGTTACTTGCCAGATATGTGTTACGTTGGACGTTGGCAGGTCACTCCTTCAGGCCTCCTCCAGTGGTGCATGAGCAACGTCCTCACCCTTTAATAGTAGCCAGTACCATCTGGAAACTTCTTTTTTTTGTTTAGATCTGTTTTTATTGACTTTTTAGTTACAGGTACATGAAAGAATCACACTCTTAGCACTGTCCATGCATGGTAGCACTTAACTCCTTCGACGCTGATGACGAGCTGGGCTAGTCATGGCGTAGCCTCCTCGCACGCTGGTGATGAGCCCAGCTCGTCACGTAACATGCGTTTTCGCAAAACTCAGCGTGCGAGCGGAATTCCGCTAGCGCGCATGGAGTTAATAGCAATGGAAACAAATTATTGCTACATGAAGGCTGAGCATTGTAAGCATACATATTGTGCCTGTTGCACCGATTGCATGTAAGGACAACATTCGTCTCATTTCATACGAGATGAATCACATTTTGGTGACTGCATGGTTTTGGTAGTCCAATGTGTAGAGTCTTTCAGCTAGTTCAGCGTGGACTTCAGAACATGGGTAATATAATTAAAACAGTTAACACCCAACATCCCCAACACAGACCGGCGTTAGTACCAATATCCCCCATCCCCCGCCTCCACTGCTTCCTCAAAAACGTACCACAGCAATTCAGACTGACTGCTACTCCCCTGCAACGGCATCTATCACGCTCTCCTTTGGAGTCAATGCTAGTCATTTCACACATGGAACACCACAGCTGCACACAGCCATAGGTTCTGGCACCTACTCTGGGTCCCCACCAATACCCTTGAGTTGTCCACCTGAGCATTCTTCCTCAGTCCGCTGAAGTGCCTGGAGCAGACCCCCCTATTTAGCAGCTATGGGCTCCTTCCTCAATCCCAACGTTTCTTCCCGTCGGATGGCAGTTCCCTCTTGCCTGGCCCATGCGGAGAGTGAATGTCTCCATACTCGCATGTGAGATGGGTCCTGTGCCTTCCATCTCTTGGTGAGCAATCGCTTAGCGACCACTAACCCCAGATCCAGGAACCGGGATGTTACATTCGTGGCTGGGGTGCAGCGGAACTGGTGCAACAGATAAACAGTCCAGTCAAAGGGTAGGCTATGACCTGTACTGATGCGTAGCAACTTGCTGCTTGTGTCCAGTATGTGTGTAGTCTGTGGCAGCTCCATAGCATGTGAACCAGACCCACCCCTGGTTCGGGTCATCTAGGGCATACTGCATCCGTACGGTGGAAATACCTATTGATCGTCTCAGGTGTAAGGTATGCCCTATGTTTAATGAACAACTGTATCTGTCGGACCCTCATATTTCTGGGTATGTGCACTGGACTCTTTAATACACGATCCCATTCCCTGTCTTCCAGTGGTCTCCCCAGGTCAACTTCCCATTTGCGCCGGAGAGGTTCTAATGTAATTGCCGCATGGGTACGCAATGACGCCACAAACCAGCGGACAAGATGCCTGCCTCACCCCATAACATGAAGGTATTGTATGGTAGGGTGCTGGCTGGGTTCTGTGGACATGTCTCCCCATTTAGCGGTCAGGGTTGCAATCAGTGAGTGGCGCATTAGGAATTCATCTCTCATCCTCAACTAGGGAGTCATTCAGGGCAAGTGTGCCATCACATACAAATCTCCCAGGGTCTGTATGCCAGGGTCTCACCAGTGCATGAGTGTGAGAAAGGTGAGTTCTTGTATCCTGCTAGGGGAGCCTTCTAGTGGTAACGCCGGCGCGTATGGGACCAGAGCTCTGGTGAGGAATAGGCTTCTGTGAAAGCATTTGTACTCCACCACCAGAAGGAGTGGCGTCGGTTGCATGGTTGTCCGTCCAAACTTTGTGACCATGCATAGGTAGGAATCGGATCAATGTATGACCTGGTGGGGTGCGCGAGCAGGGAACAATCTGCTGTGGCTGTCCCCTCCATTCCCCACGTATGCGGTGCGCTGCTCGGGGGTCCCGTTAGTGCAGCCCATGGAGCCAGCAGCACTCAGGTGTTAGTGTGAGTTATCGGCACATGTATGAGGACTGCCTGTACAAAGACTCACAAGGTGTTTTAGCCATAAGCGTAGGGATTCCCAAGTAACAACTAACTGACATGCACAGACAGTGTCCCCACTAATCCACCCCTGCCCCTCACATTATAAACAAACCATTGTAACCCACAATATGTTACTTGCGTGGGCGATCTTCCACAAAGTTCATCACAGTAGCGCTCTCATCCTAGGATACCATCCTTAGTCTGTGGAGTGACCACCGGCATGCAAAGTTCTTCAGAGATTTCAGTCGACGGTGTCGACGAACTGCTCAACACCACCGTGCATTGTGAAAGATTCCAGGCGTGCTTGAGTGTCGTGACCGCTTCCAGTACGTTTTGGCCCTCCATTCGCATTCTCTCTTGGCTTGGGGCCACCGTTGCTGCGTGTGCCGTTCTTAGCCTTGGTCGACGCCTGCTTCTCTTGCCTGTTGCAATGCCATCATCTAGATCTGTCGGCCTCGTTCCCGTCCAGAGCCCTGACTCTTCTAGCCAGTCCCACATCTCTGCCGGTGAGTCGAAAAAGTGGGTTTTACCCTTCACAACCACTCGAAGCCTGGCAGGGAACATCAGGGAGTATGGTAACTCTAGCTCTCTGAGCTGTTGCTTCACCGCCATATAGTTGCTTCTTCGGCGTTACACCAGGGCAGTAAAGTTGAGGAAAAGCATAACGCGGTTGCCACTTACTATCAGGCTGTCCAGTTTACGGGTTTCACGCAGCACCATGACCCGGTCTCTGTAGTTGAGGGTTTGAACAGGAACGGTCTGGCTCCCGGTTGAGGCCTCAGCGCAGGCACTCGATGAGCTCTTTCCACAGCAAATTGCTTCAGCAGCATTCATTGCGGTAGACGGTCACGCAGCCAGTTCTCTGTGTACTGTTCAGGGTGTCTTCCTCCTTCTCCTTCTGGCAATCCCATTACACAATTATTGTTGCGACGCGAATGCCATTAATCGTCCTCTGCTCTGTCCTCAAGGGCATGCATTCACTCCATCATATCTGTAGCGCAGCTGCATGACTGTGCGTGACCAGTTGGAGTTCCGTGAGCACTTGACCTTGGGCGGTGACTTTGTCAGTTAGCTTGCGGTGGTCCGAGTGTAGAAGCGTGAAGTCAGAGGTAACCTTATCGATCCGAGTTTCCAAGGATACCCTGGTATGATCTAGTGCAGCTCCTATTTTCTCTACTGCTGCAAAGTCAGGGTCCATTTTTGCCACCAGTGCTGAGGATGTCGGCCCCATTTCACTCTCGTCTCTCAGATGTGAGGAATCCAGGTTGCCAGCACATAGCGGCCCTTGTTGCATCTTGGCTCGCATACGGCTCATCACAAGCTGTTGTGCCGTGGGCATTCACAGCCAGCGCCTAGCAAGGTCCACACGCAAACAATTCGACCGTGTTAGGAGTTCAGTTTAGGGATTGACTGCCACATAGGCACGCGGTGTTTGAACTATGTGGTCCGATGACGGTACTATTCACAGCCTAAGCCGGCGAGTTCCCTTTGTTACTGGTCCCACGGGCGCTGTGTAATCTGCTCGTCCAAATAATGACAGCTGGTATCCTAACCCCGCACTAGGTCCCTGTGTGTGGCAGTCCGCCACAGGATGTGGTAATTGTGGAATACACACTGGCGCAGTGGTAACTTGGGTCAGCGAGGGCAACTCCAGTGGCGCATCCATGTCTATTGTTCCCAGTCAGCGCTTGTTGTGCAATGAGGGACTGTTGGCTGATTGCTGTTGTGATCATTGCCAGAGTGCCAGCCGTTTCCCTTGCTCTTGAGATACTGGATAGACCCGTCACCATACGGTTAGAGTCCTGCGTCCATTTTTGTGGCAGTCCGTCACAGTGTGTGTTAATTATGGACTGTACACTGTCTTAGTGGAAACTTGGGCCAGCGAGGGCAACTCCAAAGATGCGTCCTTGTCTATTGCTCCCAGTCAGCTTGTTGTGGAATGAGGGACTGTTGGCTGCTTGCGGTTGTGGTCATTGCCAGAGTGCCAGCCGTTTCCCTCGCCCCTCAGATACTGGATAAACCAGTCACTATGTGATTGGAGTCCTGTGTCCATTAGGGACTGGGCGGGGCTGGCAGGTAGAAGGACGGCAAGTGCCGTTTCCCTCGCCCCTGAGATACTGGATAGACCAGTCACTATGCAATTGGAGTTCTGTGTCCATTAGGGACTGGGCGGGGCTCGGCAGGTAGAAGTACGAGTGCTAGCGGACAATTTGTCCGTGTAATCACAGCCCTAGGGTCAGTGTGTGCGCCGTAAGCCTCACCCTGAGAGTAGCGTTCCACTGGAACTGGTTTCATTGCAGGTGTTCACTGTAATCGGGTTAGCGGCACCTGGCAGGGGCCTGCCAAGCACAGATCGCAGCTGGAGCTTTTCAGTGCTTTTAAATAGGCGGGAAATTAGAGGGCCATTGGGTGCTCTTCGCGAAGTGCAGAATTCGTGTTTACTAGGGGGGGTTCCCTTTGATCTCTGCCTCATCTCGGTGTCACCCTCGCTTCCTTTTGCAGCTCTCAGCATGCACCTGAGGGGTGCGGCCCCCACGGGCAATCAACGCTGTCGAGGCCTCACCTTTTATTGTTGCATAGGCCTCAAAGCGTATAGCCCTTAAAGCACACCTCAGAGCGCATAGGCCTCAGATCGCACCTCTATATACCTCAGTTCACCTCTGTTCACATGGCCTGTTGAAGCGGGCCTCCCCAAGTACCGCCACATCAGCACGAGTCATCCGCTTGGCCAGTGCAGCTGCCACAGGGGCCCTTGGTGTGACTATGGGTATGTGTACTCGCTGACTTGTTTAATGGTGGCGTACACAGGTATGGGCCATCTTCAGCCGCAGCGCCTGATGGAGAGCCGCTGGAGGGTCTGCATATTAGAATTTCCCCGCTACGCTGAACTCAGCTCTGCCGTGGGCTGCTGCTCCTCTACTTTCTGGTATCGTCGTCGCCTCAGCACCACGTTCCCTGGGGGCCCTTCTGGGACAGGGCAGAACTAGTGGGCGGCCCCCTCGCGGGTCAGCCACCCTGCTTCCACTTGGATCCTTACTATGGGTACAACCGCTCTCTTCTCAGAGGCTGCACACTCTCCTCACTGGGTGAATCGCTCCAGGCCTCAGCTCCTCAGGTTGTCAGCAATCCATAGGCCGCACATCTCTGCACTCCTGATCCGCGGGCGGGTCTTCGGACGCTACATCTTCTGCAGCAGTGTGGCAGGCATTTCCACTCCACAGAGAGGGGCAAGGACCATGGGGAGCCTGCCGCAATCTATAGAATAAATTTGGACTGGCCCACTGTGTTTGGTCACTTGGTCATTTATGGCTCATGGCCTGGTGGCTGGACACAATTAGTCTAGTTAGTAAACCCCTCACACACCAACCTGGTTGGTGCCATGCTTCATCATCGGGGTCCAACCAGGCAGCCGTGTGCCGCCTGGTTGTGCTTCAACGCCTGACTACAGCGGAGCAGGTGTCGTGCAACAGTGTGATGTGGATGAAGGTGAATGTTAAAATATACCTCTGGGAATCCTTACCTACGAGTTTATTCTTGGCGGCCCAGGGTATTTTAATTAAAATATGTGATGCAACTGTTAATAGCCAAGTTATTGCTATAAGTTGTCTATGTGTTGGCGGTCAACACATAGGCAACTTATGGCAATAACTTGGCTGCCTGGTTGGACCCCGATGATGAAGCATAACAGCAACGAGGTTGGTGTGTGAGGGGTTTACTAACAAGACTAATTGTGTCCAGCCACCAGGCCATGAGCCATAAGTGACCAAGTGACCAAACACAGTGGGCCAGTCCACATTGATTCTATAGATTACATTTGGGGACAGGACGCGCCCCTAAAAACCCTAGCTCTCCCTTGTGATTAATCCGAGCCTGCCGCAATCTCATCATCGCTGGCACTATGTTCTCAGCATCGATCACCTTCTCAGCACAAGCGGCTGCCACCCAGAAGGGGTCTCTTCCATGCGGCCTCACCAGACGGAGACTGCGTCCACCTTTGTGTCTGTAGCCGCGTCCTCGGCTGTGGAAAAGGCTCAATACAGAGTCTCCTGGCTTCTGCTGCACTTCTGCTGTCTGGTTCCACATGCTGCAGGCGTGGCTGGCACACTGCAAGGATAATTATGCCAGATTACAGGAGATATCGGCTGGAGCACTAAAAACTTGCGTCCGCCATGATGGCTGGCTAGCCACGCCCCTCACCATTTGGCATTTTCTTTACAATGGAATAAAGGCCACTGTCGATTAATTTTGCATGTTTCATTCTCTTCAGAGTCGTTATCTAAACCCTGTACCCAGCTAAAAAGTTGGTAAAACTTAAACTCAGATAGGCGATAGTTCCTGGCCGTATTTAGACTTTCCCAAGGCACATTTGTTTGCCCTGTAAAATTTGCCCCATTTGTTTATTCCCGCTCCTAGAAGTGGGGCTACCAGTTTATCCTGCAGGCATAATGGAGTTCCAAATGGGTGCTCCAGCACAATAGTAGCGTATCTTTACATTTCTTCTAGACTGGTACCAAACCTCAATGGTTGCTCTCAAAATCTTTAGCTTCACTTTTTAAAGAAGTTACTGTGACCAAATTTCAAAAGGAAGCCATCGGCACCATATGGTAGGTGTTTTGTCTAGACTAGTAAATAAGGGGAGAATCAGGTTGAGTCAAACAAAAGTGGTCTTATATTTTTTAACTGGAAAGGCCAGCAATATAGGGAAAGGTCAGGGCCTGCAATGCCACCCTCAGGTTTTGATCCCTCTATGCGATCCTCACTCCTTTACTGGACCAAATAAATTGTATAATTTCTCCCTGTAGAATTGTTCTTGCTTTTAAATCAAAATATAACAGAATTGTATTAAAAATTAAAGTGAATTTTCATAGGATTGACATTTTCACCAAATTGTATTGCCCCATCTTTGAAATCAGGAGAGACCCCCAGGACCTTAATAATAACAGTCTCTCTCATTTTATTATCAGAATTAACCAAGGCTATCATAGTGAGATCTTGTTTAACTTGTATTCTAAGATGTCTTAACTCTTGCTTTTGGAGAGGATTATATATCTAGCGGTGGGCTTCTTGTATATAGCGCTAGTGGTTTTAGCGAATTGGTTTACCAAGCCAAATTTGTTGATCATTTGTGATAAAAAGGGCCAGATTACCCTATCGAAAGCCTTTGCAGCATCAAATGTGAGGATTTAAAGCAGGAGATTGAACTGAGTTGCAAGATCAATTGTATCAATCAAGCCGTGAGTCAGTTCATAAAGCTGTCAGCCTTTGATAAAGCTCTTCTGATCATCTTGAACAAGGAAGACGATTACTTTCTTCCTCGCTTTTAACATTTGTGCATAGATTTTATAATCACAACTAAGCAAGTAGATTGGTTGATAAGGCTTGTACTTTTTAGGGTCTTTATTTGGTTTCAAAATTAGACTGACCATAGCCTCATCGCATGATATGGGACTCAGCAGATTTTTTTAGAATAAGTCATCCAGCAAATTGTCCAGATTGTGGGAGAGTTCTTCAGAGAGGACTTTATAAAATTCATTAGGAATACTATCCAGCCCTGTGGTACTGCCTTCTTAAAGCTTTTAATGGCAGCCTTTACCTCCTCTAAGGTAATACTCTGATTAAGCAATGGCACAAGATCATTTTCAAGCCTAGAAAGATCTACCCCATTAATGTAGTTGAGTAACTGTGTCTCGGAAGAAAAAAGATCGTCTGCATACAGCTGCTCAAAACAACTTGTGAAAGCTCGTTCAATTTAAGGGCTCTCAGAACTATTCAACCTGGTATCCCTAGAAACAGCCACTTTAATTGTGTTACTATGTAAAGAAATTGATCATCTATTTGTATTTGAGCATTTTGTATGTCAATGTTTAGTATTATATGTGGATGACTAAAATACGCAGCTGAATGATTGTTATTCATCTATGTATTTGTAACCTTTGTTATGAAATGTATTTCTTTTAAATCATTATCATTTATCATATAATATTTTGGCACAGAGGAATCTTTTATTTACAAAAATGAAATATATATATATATGAACTGTGAGCAAGGGCATCCGTCCGAAATGCGTCAGTCCGCCACACTGTTAGACTTGGTCTAATAAACATCTATTGCCTTACTTTGGGATTCGAGTGGTCTTTGTTCGCCAGACGGAGTACTGGAACTGCAGGACTATCTGCTTGTTCAAAAAAAAAATATATATATATGTTTTTTTTAAACAGGTTAACTCACCTGTCAGTCTCATGTTATCATTAACCTGCTGATCTAAATGTTGCTATGGCAATAATGTGAAAACCGCCAATCTCCTTCCCTGTTGAGAATGCAAAACACATCCAAGATTGCACTCGTAATTGGTGGCAAAGAGCAGTGAAAGGATGTAGAGTTGTTAGGGAAAGCACATCGCCAGTCTATAGTCACACAGGTTGTCGTGTCTGATAAATGCTTGTTTAGCAGACAGAGTTTCTCTCTGATTTTCTGCAACCTCTCATGAGAGACAGCTTTTTATACTAAATAGAACACAAGGTTACTGTTACCTCACATCACTTGAAATACACATAGATTTTCATTTACATGGATTTCCCATGAATTGTAACAGTTCATAGGAAATGAGATATAGACAAGATTTACTATAGTAACCAATGCACTAAGACAAACATAGTGCAAATCAAAGGCACAGTATCTGAATCTCGCTACAGTCAAAAGAATCATCAAGAGATTGGTCTTGCTTAGATATCCTATAGCAATTATTAATGCTTCACTACTTGAGACATCAGTCATAAACAAAGGTTCACACATGATATGTATACAATACTGAAAAGGCCCACGAGAATGTGTACTATCAGCACAACTTTGAAAGAGGAACAGAATCCTTGTACATAGTTGTAGAGGACAGTGCAGGGGCACAACAGGAGTCCCACAATACAAACAAGTAATATCTAACTCACCCTCGATCCCACTAACCTGAGGCTCTTAAGACAGTGCTAGGAGAAGTTCAATCATTCCAAGGCTTCAAGAAAAATCTTTGAGGTGACTGCCAAAGGAATGTTAGGAAGAGACAAAAACAGAAAATATCTGGGAAGTTGTTCTTGATATATGGCTTAAGGTGAATCTCAATTCGAGAGCCAGGAGGAAAGGTGAAGAACTGAGCACAAACAGAGGAATAGGAATAAAGAGCAGAGCCCAAGCAGAAGCTTCCTGTTATCAATAGGAAAGAAAGCATAGCACCTGACCATGCCTTGGCTGTGGATTTTATAGACTGCAGGCTCCTCAATTCCTCCAGTAGATCCAGAAACCCATCAGTTAATCCTGAAATCCTGTAGTAGCCTGTCACTCAGAAGTGGCATAGAGTAAACGTGTTGGGGAGCTCACACAGGAACAGGACTGACTTTGTTGATGATGGTGGGGTAACTGAGCAACACACTTGTGACAGCCATAATCCTGTTATTCTGTGTGGAAAACATTGTGTAAGGTAATGCCCCAAGCAAGGGTTAAAGGAGCAGCCAAAAGTGACCAGGTCAAAGTTGGTTGGGAGTGAGGGTGAGCACTTGTGGCAAGCCATGACATAACCATTGTAAAATGGGCTTATTTGTTACAATGAGTTATTTACCAACAATGCCCATGCATGCCATACCAATCAATAATAAACTCTTTAACTTTAACCCCTTACATGCTGAGGACAGAACGTTTCTGTCATCACCCACAGTGATCATGAGCAGGGAACAGAACCATTCCATCCTCTGCACATGACCAGGAAATACCTACGCTGTTTACAGTAGAGGAATTCGATTTTTCCATTTTTCATCCTCAGGAGTGGGGATAGAGCCCCGGGGGGTGGGTGGGGGGCAGAAAGCATGCCAGGCACCAGAGATTTCTTTTTTTATATTAAGTAGTGCCCAAAATGTGCATGCCAATGCCCCCACCACCTAAACACAAAAGGGCCAGTCTTTATGCCCCCCCTTAGGGGCAGATGGAGGTTATTACTCCCAATCTGCCCCCAAGGGGGAGAAGAAAGCTACTAGACACCAGGGATTTTTTTTATCATAAAAGAGGGAGGAGTGTTGCCCACAATGTGCAAGACCACGGCCCCTCCCCAAAATAAATGGAAATTATAGGGTTTCTGTCCCCCCGGGGAGTCAGATTGGGGAACCAGCCCCGATTTGCCCACAGTGGGGGCAGAAAGCCCACTAGCACCAGGGATTATTATTTTTAATATGTAGGGGCGGCGGCTGCTTAAAGTGTCATGCCAATGCCCCCAGGTCTTACAAATATGGTTCAAGTCATTCTGCCTCCCCTGGGGGCATATGGGGCAATAGCTTCTGATCTTTCACCATGGGGTGCAAAAAGCCCACTAGGCACCAGGAACTATTTTTTGTACATAGCATAGGGGTGGGGGTTGCTCAGAATGGACATACCAATCCCCCTATAAAAACGGGGACACTCTTTTTGACCCCCCCATGGAGGGCCTATTAGGACAAGAGCCCCAATCTGTCCCTCAATAGGACAGAGAGCCCACTAGGAACCAGGAACATTTTTTTTCTCTGTGCAGGTGTGGGGGCTACCGTGAAGGGGTATGCTTATGCCCTCACTGCACCCCAAAAAATAGGCACAGTCATTCTGACCCCCCCCCCCCCACTGGGGGGCAGATTTGGGCCAAGGCCCCTGATCTGCTCCCCTGCGGGGGCAGAAAGTCCACTAGACACCACAGACTATTTTTACTTTGTGTAGGGATGGGGGCTTCCAATAATGGGTATGCTGATGCCCCCAGACCTCCCAAAAATGGGCATAAAAGTTCTACCCCCCTGGGGGGCAGTTGATGGTTCCTACACCCAATCTGCCCCCCTTGGGAGGGGACAGTAAGCCCACTAGACACCAGGGATATGTTTATGGGCATGTAAGGAGCAGACTCATAGTCAAGGGTCGCTCCCCCATTTTTAGGCACACATTTTAATTGTTTCTGCCCCCCTTCAGGGCAGATCAGTGATATTTTTAGGCATGGGAAAAACACATTAGATACCAGGGAATGTTTCTGTGTGCATGAGTGAACTGGAGTTCAGCTGATGGTCTGCATGTACTGGCTTTTAGCTGGCTGTGTGTCTACCGGCATTTTGCTGGCAGTATGTGTGGACTTGCGGTTGGCCGGTGGTGTGTGGGGACTATCGCTTGGTGGTGGTGTGTGTAGACTGGTGGTGTGCTTGGGGTGGCAGTGTGCATTGGATGCGACTTGGCTGTAAGCATGGACGAATTTTGCGAATTCGCGATCTGTGAATTTGCGGATCTTTGGTTTTTTGCGTGTTCGTGGGGTTTTTTGCGTGTTCACAGGGTTTTTTGCGTGTTCGCGGGGCTTTTTGCATCTTCGCGAGCCGCTTGCATAGCGAAGTTACCCATGCAGTCGTTTATGGGAGAGGGAGAGAGAGATAGATAGATAGATAGAAAGAGAGAGAAAGAGAGGGAAAGAGAGAGGGATAGAGAGAACAAGAGAAAGAAAGAGAGGCCGGATCTCCGAAGGGCCAGATTCCTGAGTTGCCCCTACAAAACATACAGCTTTTTATTTTTAGCAAAATGCATATGAAAATTGTGCTGTAAAGGTCTCTTTTAGTTTAACCCCTCCTGACAACTCAAAATGGGTGTATTTGCCATCCTCTCCCTTCTTCCTGTTTTTTATATCTGTAAGTGCTTCCTTATGAGGTTTAATTCCTTGGACAGGTGCCTCATTGCCTATTTGTAACTATTCTCTGACCCTGCTTCAAGGGTCAGAGCAGGGTCAGAGAATAGTTGGAAGTAGGCAACAAGGCGCCAGGAAGTAATTAGCAGCAGGTGTCCAAGTTGAAGTTAATTTGTTTGTAACCTTTTGTAAAAGGTTACAAAGAAATTAGGTTCAACTTTTGCACCTGCTGCTGTAACCCTTGCTTGGCTGAAAAATCGTCCCCGCTGATTCGCGGATTTTACCGCGATTTCGCGAGATTCGCGGATCGCGAAATCGCGGAAAATCCGCAAATTCGCCCGCGAAACGGATTTTACGCCCACCGGTGGGGGTGAATGTTGCTTGGCTGACGGAGTGTGTGAATGACGTTTGGCTGGTGGTTTGTGCGGACTGGCACTTGGTTGGCAGTGTGTGTGGACTGTTGCTTGGCTGTCAGTAAGGCGTGCATGGAACCCCCAGCCTTTTCTTGCCCAGAATCATCTGCAAACTTAACATTTTGCTAAACAGTTACATTTTCCTCACATGTCTGAGTAGGAAAGTTGAAGGAACACCGTGCTGGTACAAATTTCCTACCACCCAGTCTTTTCCTCTATCTCCTGATGAAAATTAGCGGTGGGAGGTAAACTTCACTCCGCCAGCGGAGCACATAGAGTTTTTGTCACTCTGCAATCCACTTGGCGGGTGGAGTTTGAAAACAAATCCACCTACACTGTGTAGCAGAGTTTACCGGCACCCCGTCACCCACTATTACAGTTTGAAGTCGTTCTCCTGCCTGTTGTCAAACCTCATCCAGTTTAATTACTACAGACACATGGGTGCACTTTGCGGGAACTGTTCTTGAGTCCTCGACTAGAACTTGGCATTGGTTTCAACCTTCACATAGTGTGAGGTCGCACTGCTGTTGCTTAGGAGATCACTAAAATGTCAGTGCATAAGTTAACCTGAACAACCATGATCTGGTGCGCTTCATCTGTAATGACGGTACAAAATGAAGAAAGACTGACATTTCATTGGGGTGGGGAAGAAAGACTACAGTATCAAGGAAGTGTCTGTGATTGCAAATTGAATGATGCTGTACTTCACTTATTTCCCTGATCAGCAATGGAAGTCAATCCTTTCTATAGCATCGAGAAACACTGTACCCTAGAGGGAAGACAGACCGCCATGTAACACTGTTCTCCACCAGTACTCCCTGACACACGTACACCGCTCTGCACTGCACTTCAGCACTTCATGACCCCTCTTGTCACACACACACCCTGTCTCTCTTCAGCTATACTCCACACACATGCATACAGGCAACACACACATTCTGCAACTGACCTCCAGCCCTCGTTGTCCTTCCTTTATTCCCAACACACACCGGTGCAGCAGAGCGGCTCTCTTCAATGTTGTTGCCCTCTTCCTCCCTTCGAGCTCCCCTGCACACACACAGGCATCAGTCCTAGCCAGCTCGCCCCTCTTCTGCTTCCTGCACTGGTGGGCGGCCCACAGTGCTGGAAGCTGCAGTGTTGTGTTTTTTAACTAGCTGGGCTCGTGGCTTCCTGATTCCTGCTTGGCTGACACAGGGATCCACTTCACCAATGCTTTCAGGCAGGAGCTAGGGCAGGTCTGCCTGCTTTGAGGCCATTGACCTGAAAGGGGGACACTTTGCCCTGGAGGTTTGCAAACAGAGTCCACTTTGACCTCCCAGGCCTCCGCAGAGGGAGCCATGAAGGTGGCCAAGGATTTCCCCTTCTACCTCATGGTGAAGAGACAGAGAGACAACTATGCCCTGGAGTGGAGGCTGAGGTAAGCACCCGCACATCCTTGCTTGTTGGCCACCTCCTGCTCTTGGGGTATGTGGAATTCTACAGAGTTTTTATACACCTCTCTGGAATTCCACATAGTGCAACTCCTTGAGCTCCGTCCACCCGTAATGAAAATGATACCTCACTAGTGTGGGTGACCAAAGCAGAGTCAGACTCAATCAATCAATCAATCAGGAGTTTGTTAAAGCGCGACTACTCACCCGTAAGGGTCTCAAGGCGCTAGGGGTGGGGGGGTGGGGGGTGCAGGTTCCATTCCATCAAGGAGGGGGTCTGTCGAAGAGCAAGGTTTTGAGGTTTCTTGCGAAGATGGGGAGCGATGTTGTCTGTCTGAGGTGGAGCGGAAGGGCGTTCCATGTTTTGGCCGCGAGGAAGGAGAAGGAGCGGCCTCCCGATCTGGTCTTTCTGGTGCGGGGGACCACGGCGTAGGAAAGCTGGGCTGATCGTAGGGTCCTTTGGGGTGCGTGGAATTTGAGTCGGCTGTTCAGGTATGCTGGTCCGGTGCCGTGGAGGGCCTTGTGTGCGTGGGTGAGCATCTTAAAGGTGATTCTCGCCTCGACGGGGAGCCAGTGGAGTGTGCGCAGGTGCTGGGAGATGTGGCAGTGTTTTGACAGGTTGAGGACCAGTCTTGCGGCGGCGTTCTGGATGTTCTGTAGCTTGCGGATGAGGTTTTTGTTTATTCCGGTGTAGAGTGCGTTGCCGTAGTCGAGTCTGCTGGTGACCAGGGCGTGAGTGACTGTCTTTCGGTGTTCGAGGGGGATCCATTTGAAGGTCTTACGAAGGAGGCGGAGGGTGTGGAAGCAGGAAGATGAGACTGAGTTGATCTGGCGGTCCATTTTGAGCTCGGAGTCCAGGATGATTCCCAGGTTGCGTGCCTGGTCTGTGGGGGTTGGCGGGTTTCCGAGGGCGGTGGGCCACCAGGTGTCGCTCCAGGCATTGGGGTTTGGGCCCATGGTGAGTACTTCTGTTTTGTTGGTGTTTAGTTGAAGGCAGCTGTTTTTCATCCATTTGGCGACGGCTTCCATGCCTTCTCGAAAGTTGCGTTTGGCGGTGTTGGGCTCGTTGGATAGGGAGAGGATGAGCTGGGTGTCGTCTGCATATGACACGATGTTGAGTCCGTAGGTTCTGACGATGGGGGCAAGTGGAGCCATGTAGACGTTGAAGAGCGTTGGGCTGAGGGAGGAGCCCTGGGGGACTCCGCAGGTGATCGGTGTGGGGTACGAGAGGAAAGGGGGGAGTCTGACCCGCTGCGTCCTGCCGGAGAGGAAGGAGCAGATCCAGTCGAGGGCCTTGTCCTGGATTCCTGCATCGTAGAGTCTGCATATTAGGGTGCGGTGGGAGACTGTGTCAAACGCCGCTGATAGGTCGAGGAGGATGAGGGCTACTGTTTCTCCTTTGTCCAGTAAGGTGCGGATGTCGTCTGTTGCTGCGAGGAGGGCGGTTTCCGTACTGTGTTTTTTTCTGAAGCCGGATTGGGAGGAGTCGAGGATGTTGTGTTCTTCAATGAATGTGGCGAGTTGGCTGTTGATGGCTTTCTCGATGACTTTCGCTGGGAACGGGAGCAGGGAGATGGGTCTGTAGTTTTTGAGGTCGGTGGGGTCCGCTGAGGGTTTCTTTAGGAGGGGGTTGACCTCGGCGTGTTTCCAGTCGTCGGGGAACGAGGCGGTCGCCAGGGAGCGGTTGATGGTTTGGCGGAGCATGGGTGCGATGGTGTTGGCGGCTCTGTTGAAGATGTGGTGGGGGCAGGGGTCCGTGGGGGCCCCTGAGTGGATTGACTTCATTGTCTTCAGTGTGTCTTCGGTGGTGAGGGCTGTCCAGTCATCAATCGCTGGTTTCCGGGTGTCGGGGGTGGTTATTAGAAAAACTGCAATTATGGACATGCTCTCGTGCCCCTTAAATCCCAACATTGCAGGCACTTGGCCCAACGACACAAGTGAGGTATAAGTTTTATCGGGCAACCAAGGGGAACATTGGGTGGTAGGAAATTTGTGCTGGAAAACTGATCCCACCCAGACATGTGAGGAAAATATGATGTTTTATCTAAATGTTAGGTTTGCAGTGGATTCTGGATAAGAAAACATTGGGGAATCCACACAAACCACACCTACCTGGACTTCTCTGTGTGTCTAGGTTTCAGAAATGTCTAGGTTAGGTAGGTGTCTCCAGTGGCCAAACCCGGAAACAAAAACCAGCATTTTGGTGAGGGAAAGTTGTGGGATCTCTGTACCTCACTTGCGTGGGTGGGCCAAGTGCCTGTGACAGGGAAGGGCCCAAAAAGTATTGTGGAAGCATCAAAATTATGGATCACAAAACGAACTGGTTTTGCAAGGTGGGCACCTGTATTTTTGGTTCTGGACTTGGTGGCTGTCTAGGGAAAACTACCAAACCCAGACCTTTCTAAAATCTAGACACCAGAGGAGCACATGGAGGCGTGGCTTGTGCAGATCCTCCAGCGATTTCCTACCCAGAATCCCCTGCAAACCTCAAATTAGCTAAAAAATAAAATGTTACCCACCTTTCTGCGTGGGATCAGCACACCTGGACAAATTTTCTACCACCCAGCGTTCTACTCCTGCGTTAAAATAATACCTCGCTTGTATTTCGGATGCCACATGAAACAGCCATGTGGCTGATTATTATTTTGAGACACTGTGATTTTTTTTTCACATCAGCAACAGCTTACACCTGAAGAAGGGCTTTCAAGCCTGAAATACATTGGGTTATATACCAGCAAGGCTACCCAGGACATATTTTGAATTCTGGTGTGCTATAAGAAGAAAGCCTGGATGGGCATTTCTTTGGCATTTTAAGTTTGGAACCATGAAGACTCCATTTTGAAAAGAGCTGAAAAATATGGAATATTTTTGGATTACTTGGATGAATATTGGATTCTGGTCTCTTGACTTTTGTGATTCACATTCCAACGCAGTACAGTTTGGAGCTGGTGCATGACGATGCACCAGACATTTACTGATATACAACTCATGCCATTGGGGCAGAGCACACTCCTGGCTAGCATGCCAAATCATGCCTTGATCTTTTAAAAATGTTTATATTGATTACAATTGGTGTGCATCAGATCACCTTCTTCACATCTTTAAATTTCCAACCAGCGCTACACTCACTCTACAAAAACCCAAAGAAGTCTATTCCCTTGTTCATATCGGAAATGAAATACTCCAGCTGTTACGGGAACATATCTGATCAGATCACAACTAAGTTATTATTTCTTCCTGGATATAAATTGAAGGGAAAGCATGATTTATCAAAGTGTGGCAACCTACTGAAACTGTTAAAAAGTCTTCCTGAGTTGGTCTCAATAGAGTCCTCTGACATGCTCTCTATAGAATTTCTAACACCCAAGGAGAACTCCGAGCAAGGAGCCCACCCTGGTTACATTTGCCTCAATTGAATTAGGCCACTTAGTCTATAGGATTAAAGGTAGATTTTAAGAATGGGGAATTTTCCATGACCATGACTATCCATCAATGCTGGCCACCTTGTTAAGTATTAAGATGTAATGTGTCCAAACAAATACTCATCAACTTCTGACTTGAACATTTTGCTGGCTAGAGTAATTAATATACCCGCTATCACCTGAAAAGTAATGTACCAACATCCCTGGTATTACAATCAAAAGATTCCCCAAATTATCCCAACATAAATTAACCATATTCCATTTAACGAAACACAATTGGTAAAGACTTGCCGACTGTAAAGAACCCTTACTGAACACTGTTGAATTCCAAAGCTCTACAGAACACTAACATCTTGACCACACACATTAGTAACGTCAGGTTCAACCAAGACTGGGAATGGCTACCAGGCATCGTAGCCCCAGAGGTTTCAGTCCGATTCAAGGCCACTAAGGCCCCTCAACCTTTGTCAGCAAAAATATTGACCTCTTAAACATCTACTCCTGGAATGTGGGTGTCTCAATTCATAAAATAAAAGATAGTAATATTATCATGTATTTGCAGAAATGGCACATCTTCATCCATCAAGAAACCTGGTCAGACACTCAATCCCTTTAATAGACTTCCTACAATAATTCACTGCTGCAAGTAAAACTAACTGTAAAGGGTGGCTAAATGGAGGTCTTTTAATATACTTTAGTTTAAATTGAAACATCAAATTGAAACATCAAAATTAACGCATTTGATTTAAAAGAATCATGGGCACAGGCTGTGTAAATAGATGGTTCGTCCGAAGGCCAAAAATCACTACTAGTCATAGCAACTGTATCCATTAACCCCAGATATGGAGAGAGGCAAATAATAATTGGGAAACTACAGGGTACTATTATGAAGTTTAAAAATATTGACCACGTCTCACAAATGCTTATTATTGGGGATGTTAACTGAAATCTTTTTCACACGGACTGCAGGTAAGATTACACATTTGCACAAGATATAATGTTGAACATACCCCAACAAGCCCAGCCACAAACTAAGTGCAAGCATGAACTGGGAGCAAACTGGGCCATTACTGGTGAGAGTATTACACAGCCATTTCAGTGAAGACACACGCGCAGCACGGACTCATATCACTGACAAATCAAACTCCATAATCGATTACATTATATCTAGATTAATATTGTTCAAACAGATAGCCAGCTTTGGTATTGATCACCTCCCTGAGAGTGATCACTGCCTACAAGTCATAAAACCTATGGCAGGCACTCAATCATTACAAAACATAATCATCTTGTTCAAAGATGCCTACAATGAAAACCAAACGAGACTAAAGTAGTGTGAAGATCTAGAACCATAAATACCAGGTAAAAGTGCTGATTTATTTGCAGAATTCAACCTCACAGAGGGAAACTTTATCACAAATTAGGACCAATTTGTCAATAGGATCTTAGAAGCCTATCCAAGCAAATCCACCTTTATATTTTGCACACCAGATCCTCATTGCCAGACCCTTGGTTTACAAAGGAAGTCAAAATAATGAGGAAGACCTTAAATAAAGAATTTTTCCTATTTAATTCTACCCCCATTACTGGAGACAAAGGTCCAAAGTAGGATCACATCAGCTAAGCCTCAAAGAGAAGTTTGTTTAGCTAGAAATGCATTATTAGGATAACTTCTGGGTAAAAATCATTTTTGTTAGCACAAAGAAAAACCCAAAACAATTTTGTAAAATGATAAATTTGATTGAAAAATGTGATTTACTTGCATGCAATGCAAATGTAAGTGAACTGGTGTAGGTTACCTATTTGCAAACACATTATTCAATTGCTTGTTCACCAAGGCACTAGACTTCCACACAAACTGTAAAATGTGATCATCGTGACACCGAAGAACAAATCTCCCTTGTGACACAGAGGAACAAATATCCCCAAAAGGTGTGCTTGAACTTACCATTATGAGTCATAAACATGAATGAAATTCCTATGAACTTAGCTTACCTACCTATAGGCAGAAGGTGAAGGTAATCATGAATACACTGGCTGAAGGCTCTCCAGGGCCAAATGGTCCACCACAGGCATTCTTTAAATCAACTCAAACCTTTTGGGCAAAATAACTAAGCATCCTGTACAAGGCAGTTTTGAACAAAGGAGACATGGCAGACTCATGGACGGGATCAATAATACATCCAATCATCAAGGAAGGTGAACAATGCAATTCAAGAAATTATCAACTGATAGCCCTTTAGGACAATGGAGCCAAGTATTTTTCCAGCCTGCTCCATCAAGATCTTAACACGTTTGCAACAGGCCAAAACGTAGACCCATGAAATGAAACACAGTTTCATTCAGGATCTGGTAACCTCCCAAATTTAATGGAACTACCTCCATGGGTAGCAATGTTCTATTCATATTTTTACGACTTTAAGGTGGCCTTTGGCTGTGTGTTAAGAAACATCCATGGCAGAAACTAGTCAACTATGAAAAACCTCCAAATTACTCAGAGCAATACAATTGTTGAAGTCGAATACCTGGTTGCTTGAAAAACTGGGAAATGGCAGTACGCTGTCTAGAAAAATGTATACCTCATCTGGCTTAAAGCAAGAGTGTGTCTTTGTGCTGCTCTGTAAAATTGATGGGGCTGCCTGAGTTTCTGCTGTAAAGCACTGACCTGTGTTCACTCTTGGAATTTTTGCTGACATTTTGATAAACCTATTGAAGTATGCATAGACCGATCGGAGCAAGATCTCTATACTTCAATGAAACAGCAATGAGACTGAAGTACATGGACATTTTAGATCACATTACTATATTTTACTGAAAGTTGTTGAAATCATACTATCATTAAGTCTTGTAGAAAATGTTTTTATTCTAAGCTTTTGTTATCATGAAATTGTTTTAATTAACTACACACTTAATGAAATGTCGGAAGAATTTACTTTTGCAAGGCCAAGGCATGGCACCTTGCACTCTCCTCCCTCTACACACACGTGTATTCCTGGTGCAACTTCACCATGTCTTTGTTTTTTTCTCAACGTTCTTCAAGGCATATGTCTGTCTCCAAAACGTTTGCCCTGCTCCTTGTGGCATTTGAAGCTGAGAGGGGAAATTCAATTAAATAATAAACCCCATGCACAGTGGATTTTTGTTGCAAAACCACAGGACAGGGTTTGCATGCGAACGCTTCCAAGCACATGTGGCTGTCTCATAATGACAAGTTGTACGTTTTGGAGAAGGGTAACTTTTGAGAGGTTGTGGGTGGGGGAAGAGTGGTGATTGGGGAGAAGCCCACTTCACCAGGGGCTTCTTGTCCCTCAGTAAAACGAGAGAAGACTAAAATTGCACCTGCATTGAAGGGTGGATGAGGGAAGTCATCTGAGGTAGGTGAAGGCTGAGGGCTGGGTATGGAGAGATGGCGTAGTCTGGGCAAGCATCCGTGGTTTTGTAGTAGTTGCTTGGGGACTTGCCTTTGACCTGGATGAGATCAACACTTCAGCTACAGAGGCCACAGACAAGATAGCTTGGAGAGCGTAGTTTTTTCCTCTAGATTAGATGCTGTTCTCTGCTTTGGATGGTTTGGCAACTTTGACACCACAGTTTGAGTTGTGGGTCGACTTCTTCCTATTATCTGGAAGTTATCCTAGACCATGGTAGCCTCGAACTCCTTGTGACTGCAAGTTGGAGACCCTCGCCTACCATATGCTATTTTGTATAGACTCCCTCTCATTCGGTCCCTCCTGGAATTCACACCTATTTATTTCCTGCCAAAGAATGGAAGGATGCAATATTTCTCGTTTTAGTTTTCCAAAGCTGAAATGGTGGTATCTGCCGCAGAGATCCCTGCCTGTAGTCATAATTCGAAAATGTCATAAAGTTACTAACAGTAACTTCAGATATAAAGGTTGCTAACTCTCAAATAACGGGGTGGAGACATGAAAATCTTACCCCATGGCAGGTATTTCCATCTGGAATTATAAATATCTTCTGGGCGAAGATCTTCGCACATGCATTAATCTACGTGTGTAGAAATCTCTACACATAGATGTATTTACCATTGTGAATAGGACCCCTTGTTTACTATCAATGCGAATTGATAGGAGTGTGTGGACGTTTGTATTAATGCCTATGTTTTAAGTTTAAAAAAGAGAGACATACCACCACTTAATAATGATGTATTTCATAGTCCTGGGAAGTGTAACTGACATGGGTGGGAAAGCGCAGCCTCGCCTCATGATATGACAACGAAAAAATATGACACGCTGGAACGCATTTCTTTCCCAGGGTTGTGGATAAAATCAAACAAAAAGTCTATATTCTCATCAGAGGAGATCACTGAGGAATCCGCGCTGGCTCCTTCATGGATGTCTTTCCTAATTCGTGCATAATGTTCAGCTGTTGCAGCAGTCCCTCGAGGAAACGGAGGGCTTCCCTGCCCAACTGTTGTTATGGGAAGCATGAGCTCTTGACAAAGTGGCTAAAGTGACGGTAAACCTACTTGGAATTTTAGGCCTATTAAAGAGAAAGCTACGGACACCAAGTTGGAAAATTATGAAAAGAAACTTTTGTGCAATAGTGGATGAAGTCAGTCGTCGTGTCCCATGGTTATTTGTACCATTGTTTGATAAGCGAGTTGTGAGAACTGGTCCTGTCGCAGATTCCCTTCTTGTGTTTCATAATGTGGTTAACAAACCGCCCTTACTCTGTCGAACATATAGACCACGGGTGATACAACGTTCCTTTCTAAATAATGCAGATTTTTACTCTCGAACGCATAATTTTGTCAAATGAACAATGTTAGTGGTTTATTCACAGAGATGTTTCTGTGACTGAGTTATTACTCTGTATTTACTCCTGAATTTCAAGAAGTAATCTTATCCACTTTTTTACCTTCTCAAGAAAAAAAGGTAAAGAATTTTGTCCCTATGTGTATAAATGACATGTGGGAATAATACCGACAACTCTAAATTACAGGCATATTCAGAAGATATTGGGATATTCCATGACCATATGAAGGTACGAAGCCACAGGCCAAGCATCTCTATAAATAAATATGCCTTACAGTAGTCTTCGTATGTAATTTTGGAGGTATTTATTCCTTATGATATATTGATGCCATTACCCACAGTGGCTGTTCGCACAAGTAACGCTGTGGGGTGGTGAGGCGGGGTGGGGGTAGTGGGGGGGGGGTAATGGAGTTCGACATACGAAGGGTACGATTAAAGTAAATAAATAAATAAAACCACTTACCTTGATGCGGCAAGCGGTTTTATTTAGTTCTCTACTTTTACCTTTCTCATCATATGTCAAACTCCACACCCTGCCCCTGCCCCACCCCTGCCCTTCCTCACCACCCCACAGCGTTACCTATGCCAGCCGCAACTGGGCACCCACCTCTGTGTCTAAGCCCTTGTCTGTTTCTTCTCAATTAGAACATAGGGCCTCTTTAGATATCAGCGAACGGGTTACTCCGTCACAATGGTGATGGAAGCCCATCTGCCAAAATATTAATCCCATAGGATATCATGGATTTTATAATTTGGTGGACGGGATATTCATCACCGTTGTGACAGAATAACTGTATGTTGAAATCGAAATCAGGCCAATAGTCATTTTTATCATGCACGCATACTTCCTCAGAGAGTGTGTGTGAAAGAGTTTATACATGTGTGAATGTGTGTACGCTTTTGAGTTTGTGCATGTAAGGGAACCTGAAAGGTTTGTGTCGGTGCTGGAGACAGTGAGTATCTGCAAGCCTTCCTGCTTTCAATGTACAAATTGATCATTGAACACCTGTCCACCATCTTTGCTGTCAATCATTGAGGGACCAAGGACACTCTTGTTGATGACTGGTTGGGGTGGGGGGGGTTTACTTCACTAACTACCTATGATAAACTATAAAAGGACATAAGGCTTAATGCATTTAAATTAAATCCCAACATTACTTTTAAAGGAAGATTACGGGTTCTCGTATAGTACATACAGAATAGTGCAGCGTAGTTGAACCCAGCCAGACATTGGGCATAGTTCCTCCTCGCCTCCCCGCTATTACTCCTTTCTCCCCTCCCTCCTACGAATTATTGAAACATTGTTTATGTGCACTGTACCTTACTATGCTCTTGTATCTGATGTAACTTGTAACGCAACAATCCTAAATTTAAAGCGCTCTGATACCCTCTTGGTTCATGTTCGCGCTATATAAAACTTTATGAATAAAAATAAAAAATAAATAAAAATAAAATGAACAGTGGTGGCTCCTCCGCTAAGACAGAGGAGCGTTGCCCCACTGCTTTCAAGCAGGGCAAGAAGAGGAAACGTAACATGATAATAACTTTCAGTTAATATCATGTTATGTTTCCTTTGCGGCGGGGGGATTGGCGGGGCTGCTCTGCTCTGCTCTCCGAGCATGGCAGGGGCGGGGTGGTTTGCCCACTCAAGTGCGCAATGACTGTCTGGTCGGATCTCTCAGGCTGCTAAAAGCAGTCATGCAAACTTTCCTCTTCTTCATTCAGGCTGCATAACAGCCTGCATGGAGAACATACCTACCCCTACAGCCCTTGGCTGAGCACCGTGTCACTGCACTCAGACCAATCACAATGCTGAACTGAAGCGTTGTGATTGGCTTAGGAGTGGGAGCCTGGCTACCTGGCTACCTACTTCCTGTTCCTGGAAGCGGACTCAGGAGAGCAGGAGCACAGAAGACGTAGGACCCGGCCACGAGGTTGTTTAAAAAAAAAAAATATATATATATATTTTGATACCCCGCTTCCCCGTACGACACCCACGCAACCCCCATGACACACCTTCCCACAACCTCTGCGGCCCCTTTACCTCCCCCCCCCACCCGCGAGCCTTGCCGACCGCCAGTGATTATGATGTAATTTAAAATGGATGATCTATTATTTTGTATGATTCCAATGTTTGGAAAAAGGGTACATTTTTTAAGTTGAAAACAGCTAGAAAATACATTATCCATGATGAAGTCAAACTATGGTAAAAAATATGTGCTAAGGCTACGTCGTCTGTTGTGTTCAATTTTGCTTATTTATAGTTGACAACGAGACGGAAAAACACTTGAACTAGAGTGAGCAGTTGTGAGTTGAGGATTTCGCTCCCTGAAATCGACTGATCTAGGCCAGGTTAGTAATGCATCTACTAATTCATTTCATATTTTACACCATCTAGGGAGATGTGGATCGATGCTAATAATTGATGTGGGGAGTGTGGCTGTTAATAGACTCACAAGCCTATTTTACTGCTGTATGGACTGGTACCTTGCTGGTTGTAGTTTGTAGATGTTTATAGCAAGTTGTGCTTTGTTGCTGAGACAAATAAAATCACATTAATTCACTAGCAGGCTAGGTAATTTCGGACAGAGGTGGCCCCATTGAGATTTGTAAGAGATTAAATACTTGTCCGAACAGAGTAGTTGGACTCTTCTGACTTCTCTGCTGATTGCTTTGGTGCAATGTTAATGCAGAGGGAGCTTCCAGAGTGTGAGAGGAGGGGCAAGATTCCATAGTCACAATCGGCCTGCTCTCCGGTTCAGCTGTTCACTCCACCTGCTTCAGGGGGTCAAATCGGAACCCAGCCACCAACACTGGAACCCAGTGGACCCAAGTCCAAGCCCAATTCCAGAACCTAAGCCCAAAGCAGCAAAGAGTACCAGGAGCTTGAGCCTGGTAAGCTTTACAAAGGCACATTACTGTCACGTGGGCAGGGGGAGCACCAATTAGGGTGCCACTCCAAGATCAAGCCCAGACTCTGTGGAAGTAGCCTTAATAGGCTCAGGTGTGGCATCAGGTAAGCTCCCACCCCCTCAGTGCTTCTTCATCAGCTCGACTCAGTTGAGCGTGGGTAAAACCCTAGCTTTTACACAAGCCTCACAATGGTGTGGCACAGACCTTGCAGTACCCTATCGCTTAGCAGGGTTTACAAAAAGATATGTAATGACGGGTCTACGACTAACCTCCATACTGCTGCCACATTGTCTGCCCATGCTTCACATTTGCCTACCTGCTTGCTTTGAAGCTTTGTTCACACTGCGCTTAGGGAGGTCCCAATAGCAATACTGCAACCCAGCAGTACCCGAACATTCAGAAGACATGGGCCACACGGGGGCCAGTGACTCAGTGACTGAGTTATTTTGAGGAACAAAGCTGAAGCTCAAAAAAAGCCAGCAAAGTTATTGAAGCAAACAAAGGAAGTACAGCAAAGTATACAAAAGCTGAGCAAGAAACATTATAGCATCAGCAAGTGCAAAACAAAAACCAACAGCCAAGGAACCTCCAGTTTCTTAAGCCAAGTTAAGCCAGTTAGGTTACACAGTCTGGATACAGGTTAAATTAAGAGGGCCAGGAACCCCCCTTTAGTGCCTATAAGAGAGCTAATATCACTCCAGATAACTGAAAGCTATCTCAGGGTGTTTTATCAGAGGCAGGCGCCTGCAATGCCCATAAGGAAAGCCAGGTACAATGATCGCCCAACAACAAGGTCAGAAACAAACAAGAAGGAGGACAACATTAACACCCTATAAGTGCCAACTCCAATAAATATTTCACCAGTGCTGTATGCTCGAAAAACAAATCTCTAAGGAAAGCCTAGTGAATCAAATACCTCCCACCCTGGTTAGTGTGGCCAACGCTGTAGCCCCAGTATTAGCCCAGCAGAAGTACAGTACAGAATTGACATCCATGGGACAGTGTGCTGATCCAACACCAAAGTCCAGGGAAAAAATCTCAGTGGCTGAGTTTATTGAGCTTTCCTCTACGTCCATCTTCATATCTTTTCTAGATGACAAAGTACTGCAACCAGATGGTCGCCAACCGGTAAACATGTCCAATGCTGCCACAATATTACTGTATCAGTCAGATAATTCTACCCTGAATACATCCCACAATAAAGGGGTTATCAAAGCAATATTACAAGTCAATCAGGTGCTCAAGGATGTGATCGAGGGAGGACTTACACCGCCCCTGGAACAGACCCAACCTCCAAGCATGGATGGCTGGAGTGACCCATTCATGAAAAAATTCTTCACCCAGTCAGATTTAATGGAGAAATTCTGTTACATCTCATAAATCACGTGGGGAAGGATCACTTGTCGTGCATAATCTGGGTATAAAGGTCATGTACTCATGTGTCCCCAATAAAAAACCCTCATGCACGTGTATAATAGGTCGGATAAGCGGTATATCTTGGTTCTCCGCTGTTTAATCACATGATTGCATAATCATTGGGTTCGTTGTTATTCAACCTCCACCCGGAGGTTTTTACCCTTGCTTAAAAGCAGTAGTGATCAGTGATAGGTGAGGTCTTCTTTAAAATACTCGGACAGCCAGGTTATTTATTTATTGGGTCTGGATTTGAGTAGGGTGTCATCAGTACTATAAGGTGTGCGTATAGTGAATAATTAGGATTCTTACGCACTCAATGTTTAGTGGTTTAAAAAGGTCGACATGTTTCAGCCCTTGGTTGCCTTGTCAGGTCATGTTGGCTTTCTTCAGGACCGAGGTGAAGTGTGGGTGAAGACAGTGGGTGTCTCAATGTAAGTATTCTCTTATAAAAGAATTTCTTAATATAATGAGAACTAAAGTTAAGTAACGTATTAGTCCTTCATTTCAGATAGGTCTCGTTGTACCTGTTGGAACAGACATACAAGGGGGAGGGGGAGTGGGTTTTAGGACACACTTAACAGTTAAGTACTGTTTCGTTTGCGAATTGTCGTGTAATGCAACTGGAAAATGGCAATACTTTATAGACCACACACAATCATGGCAATTAACACTCTCTCGTGTCTGGTCATGTTTTGTAATGTTCGTCTTATTTTTCATCACTACTCGGATTGACAAATTTTCCCTTACTCATTTTCCACTCATACAGCATGTTTCCGTAAGTAGTAATATACCTTTCATTTCTTATGCGAGGCTCAATGTTGCTAAGATGGTAGCTTTTCATTAATTGAGCCAAGCGTTAATTGTACATTTTAAATCATTTACACGTTTACGTTCATTCCAACATTCAAGTCCTTTTTCACCCATAGTTAGTAGTGCGAGGGGGAGCTCGATTTTCAAGCATCATTGCGTTTAAAAAAAAATATATATATATATAGTGAGATTTGGCACATACCTCTTGTGAGAGTTTTTCACGCTTCAACGGGTTGCCAGGGGGTTAGGGATGCCTACTGTAGAGGATAATTACAGGTTACAGGTCAGGGGCAGGTAACACTTTACGGTTTTGTCGCAGCGAGAAGCCTCTCATTGTCGCTACCTGCGGCTTGATCCTTGTGCACGACTTGTGCTGACACTTTCTCTCTGGACCCGGATTAGGTGGAGTGCTTCCGGTGGACGTTTTTAACAAAATTTATGGTGACGTGAAGAAAGACTCATCAAATTGTGTGAAGGTCTTTTCTCAATCGTGTTATGACGCATGTGAATAATGGGAATTTTTACGTTAGTGTATTTGATTTTGGCCGTGATAAAATTTTGTGCTCAGTTCACAATGTATATCTAATGGTGAATGACTGAGACCTCTTTAAGTTATGATTAAAAAGTTAATAAAACATTTTGGTATTAATGTTTAGTTTTGAGTGGGAGACTACTTGTTTAGGCTCAGCCATGGAATGTTATCATTCAATCCCACTGAATCTGTTTTTAATCTGTGCACCCATCTTTGTTCCATTTCAAAAAGGATTTTCTCCGCATTATGGTCCTTTGTGAGAAGTGTTTCCAACACAATTCATTTTAGTTCATCAACTGTGTGGCCCGCCTCAAGGTAGTGATTGGACATTTTTATTGGGGTTTTTCCGCATTTGACATTAATGCGGTGCTCGCAGATTCTTTGCTTTACCTTTCTGCAAGTCATACCTATGTAACGCATGTCGCATGGGCCGATAATCATGTATATTAAATGACTGGTGTTACAATTGGTGTGGTTTCTCATTATCCATTTAAGGTTGGGTAAGAGTTGTATTTCTTTTACTGATTTCGTCAGTCTACAGACTGAGCAAGAACAGCAAGGAAAATGTCCCGTCACTGGTGGATGGTCCAATAGGCCAACAGTCTTTTTTTGTTTCGTTGGTGGTGGTCTGGTGTGGATAAGTATATCTTTTAGGTTTCGTGTTCTCTTGTTGGCAAATCTTGGTTTTGGCCATATTCTTGTAGTAGAAGTGAGGATCCTCAAGTTTTTATTTATGTTTTTCTTTATGTTGTTAGACGCAGCGCTGTAAGTGGTAACACATGTCATTAGATCCTCCTGTGGGGCCTTTTCTATTGTTTCCAGAAGGCCATCTCTGCTTTGATTCCTTGATCTTTTTTTGCATTTGTTGATCATCTTTTTTGGATAGTCTCGATCCTTAAGTTTTTTGCACAACTCATTCGCTTGAGTCTTGTATTCTTCTGTTTTACTGCAATTTCTTCGCAGTCTCAAAAATTGACTGTAAGGGAGATTTTCCCTAAGTGGACGAGGGTGGAAGCTTTGGAAGGATAGTAAACGGTCAATTTTTGAGACTGCGAAGAAATGCAGTAAAACAGAAAAATACAAGACTTAAGCGAATGAGTTGTGCAAAAAACGTAAGGATCGAGACTATCAAAGGTTTGCCAACAAGAGAACACGCAAGATGCTTTCTATCTCCCACAAAGTGAAACATGGAATAGGACCGGTCTTCAACAGGAATAAAATCCCCAAACACAATAAAAAAGGAATCTCCGCTCTAGAGTAGCACCTTGCCTCAAAATCCCAATTTACAAGAAAAAAAACATGAAACTATTTACCCCCAAACATAAGATCCATGGATAACCACCTAATCTTCAGAAAACTTCTCAAGAATTGGCTCTTCCTCACATAACCATAACCACCATATGCAAACAGAAAAATACAGCATATAACTCGGTATATAAGCATGTATTTGCACTATTGATGTGTACCTATATTTGTGTATTGCTTTGTATAAACATGTATAATAATTATGTTTTTAAAATATAGATATTTATTAGTTCTGCTTAACAAATATACATGTTACTGATAGTTACATTATTCCATGTTTTTTACATGTTTATAGGTGACTGCATAAATAAGTACATCTTTTATCATACCTATTTATCTACAGTTGCTTCACTATTGAATACATTTGTTTAATATTACGTCAAAGTACAACAACACTTGAAAGCTGAGGTTTATTAAATGCATCTTTAATCTACATATACTACCATCCTTATGATATATACACCTTCCACATACTATATATTTATTACTTTTCTTCTAATTTAGCATATCCAATGAACTACCCTATTTCTTACCCTATACCACTCCCATTATATCCTCTACCTCACCTCTCTGACTCATCTCAAACCTAATTCTACAATTTTTTCCAATTTACTACCCTATTTGTCACCCTATACCTCTATCAATATATCCTCTACCTCCACTGTCTCATTCATCCCACACCACATAACACTACTATGATTCCCAAAATAAGCCTTTCTAGACTCTTCCCTACTCTACCCCTCCTTGCATCATCTCATGCCTCTTGATTATGCAGATCTCCCAAACAAGACTTTCTAAACGATGTGTTAGTCTGTTATTTGGATTGAGGAGGATAGTGGAGGGATAGAAGTAGAAACAAGGTTTGCATTTATATAGCGCTTGCTACCCCTGATGAGGTGTTGAAGCGCTTTTTCAACAAGTAGATTAGTGTGTCTTGTTCATCTCCCCTGAGGCAGAAGCCGGGGGTTAGGCTCTCTGTAAATTTTAAAATTACCTCTTTGTGAATTTGAGTTGTGCCTTAATACTATTTTCTGTTAAATTTTAAAAAGGAACATTATTCTGCCCCTTGCAGTACTTGAACCGTGCTCCCCGCTCAGAACGATCAAGGTTCTGAAGCGGTCTGAGACAGGGCTGGCCGACATCTTTGGGGGGAAACGAGGTTAGCGCACTAGTTGTTGGGCTGCCTCCTGCCCTTAGCACTTAAAGCGCGCTGTGACGCGCCGGCACAGATTAGTGTGTCTTGTTCATCTCCCCTGAGGCGGAAGCCGGGGGTTAGGCTCTCTGTAAATTTTTAAATTACCTCTTTGTGAATTTGAGTTGTGCCTTAATACAATAATATAATGCAGACACTCCACTGGTTGCCCATTTGAAAGCGTATCGCTTTCAAGGCACTCACTCTGGCCTTCAAAGCGCTTCATGCTACCGGTGCCAAATACATCCAGAGGCGGCTGGCTTTTTATCAGCCTTCCAGATCACTGAGGTCAGAGTCATTGGCTCTTGCCACGGTTCTGGTTATAAGAAGAGTGCGGGTTAGTGGCCGGTCTTTTAGGCGCTTGGTGCCCCAGCTTTGGAACACTCCGTTGGTCACTCTTCGCAGGAACGCTAATCTGTTAGCCTTTAGGAAGGATTTGAAATCTTGGCTGTTTGTTCAGTAGGGTCCCCTCCTCCTCTTTTCTGCTCCCTGTCTGTCTTGGGTTAAAAGCGCCAGGACACTCCTCGGAGTAGCTGACCACTATATAAAAACACCCCCTAACATAACAACATAACAATACTATTTTCTGTAAAAAAGGAACCTTATTCTGCCCCTTGCAGTACTTGAACCCTGCTCCCCGTTCAGAACGATCAAGGTTCTGACGCGGTCTGAGACAGGGCTGGCCGACATCTTTGGGGGGAAATGAGGTTAGCGCACCAGTTGTTGGGCTGCCTCCTACTCTCCTCCACCCCATTAAATGGACGCTGGATTCCATCCGCGCAGCGCCAAAGGCAAGCCTGTCTGGGCCCGTCCGGGCCAGAACGGGCCCAGGGGCCAGTTCCCCTGCACCTATCGTAGTAGACATACCCATGATATCGTACAACAGGGATCAACTCGTGAAATTAAGAGGTGGAATGGGCTCAAAATGTACTCTGTTATCCACACATCAAAAGGACCATAGGCCTTGCACGGGGTGTCAATATCAATTCACCCCGGATACGGCAGTCCCTGATGCACGCCCGCTCTCACTGGCACTGTGTAACTGTCGATCGTTACATAAGCATGCGCTTGAGATCTCCTTGCTTCTGGAGGAACGAGACCTGGAGGTACTCTTCCTAACTGAAACTTGGACCAACGACAGTTCTGACCCCGATGTTGTCCGTGCCTTGCCCTGGAACAATGCAATTGTGAGGCAAGACCGTACAGATGTGCCGGGGGGGTATTGCCATAGTGTACAAAAACTATTTAGGTTGTAGAGGTGAGAAGGTTGCCATCGCAGGGGCAGAGAGTATAATGTTCTCTGTTACTCTGTCTCCAACATGCACGTTCTCGGGGCTTCTGGTTTATAGGCCTCCGGGGGCGCTTGGGCTGTTTTGTGAAGAGCTTTTGAGCTGTGCTATCAATCTCTCCAGTAATGTCGCTAACTTTACTATGTTAGGAGACTTTAATATCCATTTAGATGAATCTGACACTCCGGCATGTCAGAGTCTGATGACAGCGCTGGAGGTGGTCCAATTCAAACAAATCATCAAAGGTCCTACACATAAAGCAGGACACACACTTGACCATTGCTATACTAATCTAAGCACGTTGAAGTTTGAAAACTCTATGATAGTCCCCTGGTCTGACCACACTCTCGTGTCCTTTTCCCTTAGCCCCCAGGAACAGCTAGGTCAGGCTAATCTTTCCAAAAAAGTAAGCCGAGTTTGGTCCAAATTGCCAACGGATAAATGGATTTCGAACCTTAGGGAAACCCTGCCTGAAGCTAGCAATGTCAAGTCATAAGTCAAGTCATAAAATTTGTATAGCGCACTACATACCCAGAGGGTTTCAAGGCGCTTAGGAAGGGGAGGAGGATTATTTGTCAAATATCCACGTTTTAAGCTGCTTTCTGAACGCTAGGTGGTTCTGGGTGAGGCGAAGGTAAGCGGGGAGAGAGTTCCATGTTTTAGCAGCCAGGTATGAAAAGGATCTGCCTCCCATGGTGGTCTTGTTGATGCGAGGTACAGTGGCGAGGGCTTGGCTGGAAGAACGTAGTTGGCGGGAGGGGGTGTAGAAGGACAGTCGAGAGTTGAGGCAATCTGGGCCGATGTCGTAGAGTGATTTGTGTGCGTGGGTAAGCAGTCGGAAAGTGATCCTCTTATTGACGGGTAGCCAGTGGAGGTCTTTAAGGTGACCAGAGATGTGTTCGTTGCGTGGGATGTCTAGTATGAGCCTGGCTGAGGCGTTTTGGATTCGTTGGAGTTTCTTCTGGAGTTTAGCGGTGGTACCTGCATAGAGGGTGTTTCCGTAGTCCAGTCGGCTCGTGACCAGAGCGTGGGTGACTGTTTTCCTTGTTTCGGAGGGGATCCAGCGAAATGTTTTTCTGAGCATGCGAAGAATGTTGAAGCAGGAAGAGGATACGGCGTTGACTTGTCTGTTCATTGAGAGTGAAGAATCCAGGATGACGCCAAGGTTCCGTGCGTGGTCTGTCGGGATGGGTGCTTTTCCGAGGGCTTCCGGCCACCAGGAGTCGTCCCAAGCAGAGGGGGATGTACCTAAGATGAGGACTTCTGTTTTGTCTGAGTTCAGTTTCAGACGGCTTTGTTTCATCCATTCGGCAACTTCTTTCATTCCTTCGTGTAGGTTAGTTTTGGCGGTGTTGGGGTCTTTGGTGAGTGATAGGATCAGTTGGGTGTCATCCGCGTAGGAGATGATGTTGAGGTTGTGTTGGCGTGCGATGGCCGCGAGGGGGCTCATGTATACGTTGAAGAGGGTGGGACTGAGTGAGGATCCTTGTGGTACGCCACAGATGACTTCAGTGGCCTCGGACTTGAATGGTGGGAGGCGGACTCTCTGTGTTCTTCCGGAGAGGAAGGAGGTGATCCATTCAAGTGCTTTTCCTTGTATTCCGATGTTTCTGAGGCGCTGTAGAAGGGTGCTGTGGCAGACTGTATCGAATGCTGCAGAGAGGTCGAGGAGGATGAGGGCGACTGTGTCTCCATTGTCCAGTAGAGTTCGAATGTCATCTGTTGCTGCGATGAGGGCGGTCTCAGTGCTGTGTTTTGCTCGGAAGCCAGATTGTGAGGGGTCGAGGGATTTGTTGGCTTCGAGGAAGGCGGCGAGCTGGTTGTTGACGGCTTTCTCGATGACTTTGGCCGGGAATGGAAGAAGCGAGATGGGGCGGTAATTTTTGAGTTCGGTGGGGTCCGCTGTTGGTTTTTTCAGAAGGGCGGTGAGTTCAGCGTGTTTCCAGTCTTCTGGGAAGGTAGCGGAGTTGAAGGAGCAGTTGATGACGTCTCGGAGGTGCGGTGCTATGACGGAGTCTGCTTTGTTGAAGATGTGGTGAGGGCATGGGTCTGTGGGAGATCCTGAGTGGATGGAATTCATCAGGCGGATGGTGTCCTCAGTGGAGATTGGGTTCCAGGCGTTAAGGGTGTTCACGGGGGGAGGATGGTCAGCAGATGGTAGGGTGGGTTGGTTTCCGGGTTGGTTGTCAAAGCTGTTGTGGATGTCTGCAATCTTGTTGTGGAAAAAAGAGGCTAGGGAGTCGCAGAGGGTTTGAGAGGGGGTGATGTCGTTGGAGTTGGCCGAGGGATTGGAAAATTCCTTGACGATGTTGAAAAGTTCCTTGCTGTTGTGGGCGTTGTTGTCAAGTCGATCCTTGAATGCTGTTTTCTTGGCTTTTCGGATCAGTTGGTGGTGAGTGCGGGTGGCGCTTTTGAAGGCGTCCTTGGTGCTAGTGGTTGGGTCTTTTTTCCAGGCCTTTTCAAGGGAGCGGCAGAGTTTCTTGGACTTCTTGAGATCATCGTTGAACCATGAGGCTTTCTTGCTGCCAGGTTTGCTTTGACGTTTTTTCAGTGGTGCTAAGGTGTCGGCGGTGTTGGATAACCATAGGGTGAGGTTGGCGGCGGCTTCGTTGGCGTTAGAAGAGAGGGCTGGGGAGTTTCCAAGGAGCGATGCGGAGATTTGGTCCGTGGTGATTTTGTTCCAGTTTCTTTGCAGGGTAGGTTGGGAGTGGTTGATGGGTTTCGGCTTGTTGTAGGTGAAGTGAACGCAGCTGTGGTCGGTCCATAGGAGATCCGTAGTGTGGCTGAAGGAGACATGTTTGCTGGAAGTGAAGATAGGGTCGAGTGTGTGACCTGCGATGTGGGTGGGGGAAGTGACTATTTGTTTAAGTCCGAGGTTGGCGAGGTTGTCCACGAGGGTGGTGGTGTTGTGGTCGTTTATCTTTTCAAGGTGAAAGTTGAGGTCTCCCAGAAGAATATAGTCTTTGGAGGGGAGCGCGTGTGGAGAGATGAAGTCCGTGATGTCTTCACTGAATTTTGCGCGGGGTCCTGGTGGTCTGTAGAGGAGAGTGCCTCTGAGTGTTGTTTTGGGGTCGATGTGGATCTGGAAGTGAAGGTGTTCGGAGTTGGCGAGGTTGGCGTCAGAGCTGGTTGAGATGCGGATAGATTTCTTATGGACGATAGCGATTCCTCCTCCTGTGTGGCTGGTACGGTCTTTGCGGGTGATCTTATAGTCTTCAGGGATGGCAATGGTGATGTCTGGTGCGGAGGAAGCATTCATCCATGTTTCCGTAAGGAAGGCGACGTCTGGAGAGAAGGTGTCTAGTAGGTTCCATAGGTCAATGGCGTGCCTGTGCACCGATCGGGTGTTGAGAAGGATGCATTGTAGGTGGTTGGGGTCGGGAATCTGTGGTGTGGTCGTAGCGGAGATGTTGTCGGTGCTGCTGAATTTGCAGGAGTAGCAGGAGAAAGGGCCATGGGTATGTCCAGGGGTGGCTTGGACGCAGTTGGGGGCGCGACTGGGGTTAAGGGCTAGGAGGGTGGCGGCATCGTAGGTAATGCGGGAGGGCAGGGGAGCGCGAGGGGCAGGGGGTCTGGCGCTGGGCGCACCTTCGGCGCGGGTTGGGCGCGAACGCTGCGCGTGAACGCTGCGCGCAAGAGCAACTGTCATAAGTGGGAGGGGGAAGGGGCGAGGGAGGAGCAGCTGGGAGGCGGGTGCGTGGTGGAGGGGGCGGGCTCTGGCCAACAACAACAACAACAGCAATGGCGGCTGGGGCGGAAGCGCCGACCGGGTCGGGTGAAACCGATCAAAGAACTACGCGGGCGGCCACACAATGCCAAAGCAGGGAGCAGCTAATGCAGGAGCACAAATAAACAAATAATGCAGCAAAGGACCGCAACACGGGCACACGATCACAGGCAGGCAAATACAGCGAGAAAATAATTAAATAAATAAAGCAGCACAGGACAGCAAACACGGGCACACGATCTCGGGCAGGCAAATACAGCGTGAAGATAATTAAATAAATAAAGCAGCACAGGACAGCAAACACGGGCACACGATCTCGGGCAGGCAAATACAGCGTGAAGATAATTAAATAAATAAAGCAGCACAGGACAGCAAACACGGGCACACGATCTCGGGCAGGCAAATACAGCGTGAAGATAATTAAATAAATAAAGCAGCACAGGACAGCAAACACGGGCACACGATCTCGGCAGGGCAATACAATGTGTAAAATATACAATAAGTGCAGCAGAGGACGATCTCTATGATCAGCAGCAGGGCTGCGCAACGATACCCAGCTTGAGGCAGGAGAGAGCGGGGGCAGGAGGGAGCGACCGTAACGAAGCAAATGCTCGCTATAATCATTGGTTGGAGGTATCATTAGATCTGGCCCTCCCAAAAGTGGAACTGTCCCATTGCAGTGGGGTGAATAAAAAAGCTTGGTATACTTCAGAGCTCAGAGCCCTTATACAGCTATGCAAGCAGAAGGAGAGGATGTGGAGGAAAGATTACTTTGAAGCTAGCAAAAAGAGCTATAGGATAGCGTTACGTAACTATAAATGGGCCATCAAAGTTACCCAGTCCAAATACTACCAAGAGAAAATTACATCTGCCGCTAGCTCTTCTAGGGACATTTTTTAAATCTTTAAATCCTTAGTCACCCCTCCTACCCCCACTACTGATCCTCTTCTTGCCCACACTCGCTGCAGGGAGTTAGCAAACTTCTTCGCCTCTAAGGTAGCAAACATGTATTCGTCATTTCAGGGGACCCCCGTAGGACCACTTCTTCCCCCTGCCCAAGACCTGATCCTGCTCGAGGAATTCATCCCCGTCGACTGTTCGAGGGTTCAATCGCTTTTGGGGAACCTGAAATCAGGCTCACCGGTTGATGCTGCACCACCAACTGTCCTTAATATGGTGTCAGACACGGTAGCCCTGGTGATTCAGGAAGTGATTAATACCTCCTTGGCAGCGGGGTTAGTTCCACCCTCTTGGAAACAGGCAAGAGTAAAGGCGCTACTGAAGAAACTGAATCTTAACCCTGGTGATTGGGCCAACTACCATCCTATCTCCTTGCTTCCCACTATCAGTAAGCTTGCCAAAAAATACGTAAACTCCCTGTTATCCACTTTTATTGAAAATAACAACTTACTACATCCTACCCAGACTGGGTTTAGGTTCAAACAGGGCACTGAAACCGCCCTCATTGCAGTAGTAGAGGAAACAAGGAAGATCGTAGATGGAGGTAGCTGTGTGGCCATACTGTTATTAGACCTCAGTGCGGCCTTTGATACTGTTAATCATTCTATTCTGATTCAAAGGCTGAGTAATATAGGTATTACTGGGACCGCACTGGGGTGGCAACAGTCCTTCCTCTCCGATCAAACCTTTTCGGTGTTCGAGGATGATGTCGCATCCCCCCCTATGCATCTACAGTGTGGCGTTCCCCAGGGTTCATCCCTCAGCCCGACCTTATTTAACATCTACATGAGGCCACTGGCTGAGGTGGTGTTACCCTGGGGGGTGCAACTGGTGACCTATGCTGATGATACTCAGCTCATCATCACTCTGTCTGGGCAGGAGTCGACCTATGACAACCTCTCCTCCTGTCTCAGCAGAGTCCGTGAGTGGATGGATGATTCCTTCCTGAAACTCAATGGAGCAAAAACGGAGGTCATGATGCTGGGACACAATGCACCCTCCTCGGTGGAGGGATGGTGGCAGAATATTCTGGGCCAGCCGCCTCCTCAAAAGAGCGAATTAAGAGTCAGGGAGTTTGGCTGGAACCAGCTCTCAATTTTTGGGTGCAAGCTCTGAAGGTAGCAGCTACCTGCTATGCCCTGATCAGATCACTTAGGAAAATCATTGGGCTACTTCCATTTGAGGCTAGGCGGATATTAGTACAGGCCCTGATTTTAACACGCCTGGTCTACTCCAACGCAGTCTACCTAGGAGCCCCACAGGGGACACTTAGGGTCCTACAGACTGTCCAGAACTGTGCAGCCCAGATGTTATTGGGCATTCCACGAAGAACCTCAGCCAAACCAGCACTTCGACAACTCCACTGGCTGCCAATACAACAAAGGATTGAATTCAAGGCCATGACTATTGTTCATAAAGCCCTGACCAAGGCAGGACCAGATCTCATTCAACCTTTGTTCTGCCCCCATCAAACCGGTAGGACTCTAAGATCCAGGAATAAGAACTTACTGGCAATCTGAAGGATAAGGAGAATCCGTATGGGCGGCTGGCGTTTTGCTTTACAGGCGGCAAAACTCTGGAACAACCTCCCTGATGTTATTCATCTGGAGGAAAACCACCTCAGGTTCAGGAAGATGTTGAAAACATTTCTGTTCCTCTAAACCATCGGGATGAATGGACCACTGAAGCGCTGGGATGCCTTCGGGTAACCATGCGCTATACAAATGTGTAGTCATTCATTCATGCTACTCCGGAACCCATAAAGGATTAGCAGTAAATTAGTAAAGTGAAATATGAAATTAATTTTAGTGTTTGACATGTTAGTCTGTTGTTTGGATTGAAAAGGATAGTGGAGGGATAAAAGAGGGAAGGAGTTAAACATTTCTTGTTTTGAAGCTCATAGCAGGAGGAGGAGGCTTGGGATGAGTAAAAGGAAGGTGAAGGTGGAAACGTCAGAAGGAAGGTGTTGTAAAGAAGTACCCTGCCTCCGAGTCAAGTTAAAATTGCATATCACCCACATGGAAGAGAAAGGAAGCACTGCGACCTATGTTTTGTGCAAACTTCGCTTCAATTTGCATTGTCCATCTACAGAAGCAATACGGAGAGTATTAAGAGCAAAACTCCTTCCAATAATTAGCTATGGTCAACATTTTTTCCCGGGGCCTTCACATATTTGAAATTCTCTAGTACCCCTACAGTTCGGCTTTTGCAAACAATCCTTTGAGAATATGGAGGCCATGGTCCGGTACCCCCACAAAGTTTGTGCTTCAATGGCTCCCACAATGAAAGAGGTCTTGAAGGACATGTTTACAGCTGGGAAGAATCCCTGGTCCGATTATTTGTCAGTGGCTCTACTCATACTAAACTAAACCTGGCCTGGGAAATTTGGGAATACATCTCAATCCCACCAGCTGTGTTAAAAATCAGGTAGAAAAAACAACTCAGGCTTCTCTCCAGGCAGGAGGACATTAATACGAAAGAAGAGTATAAATCCAACATAAAGGTAATCATAAACTTGTACAGAGACAGCCCTGTCCAGACTTATCTGAACAGTGCACAAACAAAGAAAACACGAAAGCATAATCTTATTGCAAGACTCATGGCTCTGTCAGTAAAAGATCTAAATTGAAGCTAGAAGTCATTTGCTATGGCTGGTCCATGCAGACTATATCATTTCAGTGAGAAAACACTGGAACACCTAATTTACATCCGCCCTGCCCTTCTTAATGCAAAACGCACTTTATTAAAACCAGTTTTTCAGCACATGGGACATGCACCTGTTGGGAGGCCATGCTGCTACTTTATTACATAGAGACTTCGGCAGAGTTGTCAAAATTTGGCAAATATATGGCATCAATCCGAAATTTGCTAAGAGGTCACCCTGAGATACACCAGGGTACAGACTCCGCATTAACAACCCCCGGCCTTCTTAATGTGCATTTGGCACTTTAGCACGGCTGCAAAACATGCTTGCACGTAATCTTAGCTTTTGCACCAGTAACCCCACAGCACTTCACACTTTTTGACGCTGCTGTAATTTATCCCTCATACAAAATGGGGGCGTTCAGTGTAAGTGGACCTGCAATATAGTGGAGTACGTAAGGTCTAAGAAGTACTGTGGTTACATAGGAGCCAGACACTGCAAAATTGGGACGTGTGGACTAATGGCTGAAACATCAGTTGGGTTAGTAAGAAGTCATGCGCACTTCGAACTATTGCTGCTGGAACTCATAAGAATGTGCTTACATGCATGGTACCTATTTGTTTTTGTATTCTTTTTATATACAAGGAATTTTTTTCAAGTGCTTTTTAGACAACGGTATATTTTATTATCATACATGTTATAACGTTTAAATCTCCTATATAGTTAGTACAACGCTTCACTACTTTAAACCATGTCTTATGCTACGTGATATCTTTTTTTAATTAGTTGAACAAATAAACTTATTACTTACTAGTGGGAGAAGAGGGGGCACATGAGGGTGTGGTCACAGACTGAGGTTGAGCTGTGTGTAATATGTTCAGACCATTGATGTATGGTGAAGTGCAATACCAGGGAGATTCTTCAGGGTGTGTATGACTTTCTCCTGAAAAAGAGATTTAAAGAGGAATATGTAAGGATGTAGAAAGGGTATACTTAAACCAGATATGCATCACATCACGACTAAATGATCATAATGAAATTGCTTACAATTTGTTATGATTGCTGCATTAAATTTGATGGAAACTGGTAACTATAGCATGTGGTCGACTTGGTGATCTTACACCGAACCCCCAAAGGGCTACAGTATGCTCTGGAGTTACTGGTACGCTATTCTGAGAGTTAATTAGTCTGGGCTTAACCATCTATTAGCTTGGGATAAAAGCAGTAACGCTTAACTTAGAGGCAATATGTAAAGTAATTATTCATTAATCAAACAGTAATAAAGTGAAAACACAACACAAGAAAAATCCCAAACGAATTTAGAAAGATAGAGTATGTTTTAATAAATACAATTATACTAGAATTACAAAAATACTATTAGTAAAACCAGAGATATTCATTTTAAAAGACTTGCGCAGATATAGGGCCTAAATGAACAAAGCGCCAATCACAGTCATTTGGTCATGCCAGACTGGGGAAAAGTCACAAGTTCACACTGACTGCAATGAAGTGCTGGCCAGATACAGGTGACATGTTAATCCAGCTGAAAAAGTTATCTCATCAAAGTCTGGCGCGAAGAGTTCCATTTGCAGTGGAGGAGTCACTGCTGTAGAAGAAAGATACAATGTGGTATCCTGGAGGGTCACTGATGGAGCTTTGTGTTGCCAGTCATAGAGGGCAGCCATAGCGGTATCACGAAGTGCAGATCTGTGTGGCTGGTCACCGCTGGTGCTTGTTTTATTGTGAAGAGTTGGGTTTACCATTGCATTGACATATGCCATGGGCTGCAGAGTATCAGGGAGAACAGATCCGTTTGTGGTCACTAAGAGCCCAAACCTTCAGGATGTATTATTTTCTTGAAGAGCAGTGCACTCTCATGCCAGCCAGGGGTCCAGGACCTGTAGAAGCCCTGCATGAGTATCCTAGGCGCTCACTCTAGCAGAGGCCAGCAGGGCTCAGGCTGGTCCAGTTGCAGGTCGAGGCTGGTCTAGGCATGTCCAGTGCAGGTCAGTTGGACAGGTGCAAGGAGGCCTCTTGAGCTTGTTAGGGCCCTATGGCTTAGAATAGGACAGCCAACTGACTCTTGGAGGTACTCAGGTAGCATAGGATGGAGGGAGCAGCTCTTATCTTCCTTCTCAGAGATCAAGGTAGTCCTCAAGCAGCAGAGCAGTGGTCTGGGGGACAAGACAGGCCTCGAGCAGTCGGGTTGTTCTCTTGGGAACAAGGCAGGCCTCAAGCAGCAGGACAGCCCTCTGAGAAACAAGGAAGGCCTGAAGTATCAGTGTGTCATATGGATATACATTGCCTATATGCTGTGTTAAGTTAGCATGAGCTTTTTAGGAGTTTAAACGCCATTTTACCTTTCTGCTGCTTCTGCGCACGACACATAGCTGTTGCTTTAGCTTTGAGCCTAGTAGAATGTTTTGATTCATGCGAGAATAATATGTTGTTACTCTGATATCAGCCTTGCTTGGCGAGCTGTGTCTGTACAGTGAGTGCAGAAACCTTCAAGGATATCTCAACACAGTGGTTGTTGTGAGGTCTGATCTTCGCACGTTCATAGACATAACACACATGCAGCTGCGGCCAAGTTCTGGCTTTAGGCGCATTTTATATTGCTTTGCACAAGAGCATAGAAACACTTGATGGTGCTTCGCATGCAGAGAGCTGGTGGAAGATGATGTGATCCCTTACCACTAGGATCTTGAGGTATGGGGCCGCCCTGCTAAAACCCAAAGAGACCTTCTTAGATATAATATAATATACTAGCTAGGGAGGGTGAGAATTAGGTGTTACTGAACCCTATTAGTTTTAGCATAATACCATGCTTTCACCTTTTGTGTTCTACGGACTAGTGACTATGCTGATTACTTTGTTTCTTATAATCTGTTTGCTTGTATTAGCTAAGATACTGCGTTTGAGAACACTGCATTAGTGAATAAATATTTCAGATATGAACGTGTCCTCTTTTACTCCTTGTTCTGGATTGGAATGATTGTATAACAAAAGAGTGTTCATGTGTTCCACGTTACCTGAGGTGTACTAAGTCCATGTCCTGGTTTGTCTAAGCATTGGGAGTTTGTGATAACCAATGAGACACTGTAGCTAGTCTGGTAGGGGATTTTGGGTACTAAGGTGAGTTTTGGCACACCCTAATTCACTGAGGTTCAAAGTATCTATGCACAGTTCTGTATGAGAACGGAATCCCTGCGACAAGTGGAGTGCTCTGGGAACAAGGCAGTCTTTCCTCTTGTAATGTCTGCAGCTCCAGGGGTGTACCGAAGAGTTGCTCCGGAACCAAATATTTATAAAGAAATAGTCTTTCCAGTAGTGAAAGATGATATCAGGAGTTTTTTACTACCAGGACATTTGAAAAGTAAACCCACATGTCCTACTTTTTACACACAAGACACCCCACCCTGTGGGCCTTCAATGCTTACCTTAGGGGTGACTTATTTGTATCACAGAAGGTAAAAGGTACAACACCAGTGACACTCTCACATCAAATGTCTGCTGTTCCAACAAATTTTAGGCAGATGATTAGCATATTGCCATCCACGACGAGACAGAAAAGGACAGCATAGTCTTTAAGGCTTCTTTTTTGCATAATTTATACAGCACTCTATGACTCAAAGGGTATTGTTTTGAAATATATATATATATATATATATATATATATATATATATATATATATATATATATATATATATATATATATATTTTCCATCGCCGGTTCCTTTTGCCACTCAGACAGCGCTCAAGACGGGTGCGGCGCCCTGCAGCTGAACCACGCTGCTAATATCTTCTCCACAGCTCCCTCACGAAGGAAACAAATGGGTCGCACTCCACGGGTTATCTTCTGCAGTTTTTTTTTTTTTCATTACATTGCACAGGCAGATGTTACGATCTACGCGTTTCGGTATTTCAAATACCTTGCTCACGATCAACCGCTCACTTGACTCCCCCTCCCTGATATACTGCAGTACATTGTATTCAATACCTCACTTCCTGTTAGGGGTTTGTCAGTGCCTCTTAGCTTTATGGGACATGTAGTTTTTTACCAAAGTGTTAACATTACTCCATATTTGCCCAAATTTTCCCACATTTCACATCACATTGATTGCGATAGAGTATTTTATGACACACTGGTGATGCTTGGATCCCTCTGGTGGGATTAGTTGATGGTATTTCATGTTATGTTAATTTGATGACTGATTTAACTCCATTAGTACATAGGCAGTTGCAATATCTACTCCAGATATTTTCCCTCTAGTGGGATGACATTATGTATTTTAGAATCTTATTTCAGAAACAGTGCATTGGGTATCTCTGATTATTAAGAATTAAAGTTATGTTCCCACTTAATGTGAATACTTTCTAGACACCAAAGTTTAACCATAATGCTTTTTCCAGGTTCATATCATAGTATTAGAGCCCCGCTTATGAAATCAACCATTAGTAATATTTCATTTTCATCATTACATTTTGTTCTCTCCTCATATTGACATCAGTCATGATGCTGTGGGTATATATTGGGCAACAAACATTTTATCAAAGCGAAACTCTCACAAATGTATGTAAAGCTCTTCAGACTGATTCAGCCCGTAGGGCGTTAAGGTTCGTAGGTTTAGGATATGGCGGGATTCCTTTTGTCTCAAGATGCACTGCTTGATAGACTTATGGAGCTGGTGCTCAATACTTGCTGTCTCATTTGGTCAAACTTTTTTGAAAACGAAAAGATTCGACCTTCTGCATAGTCTGTTGCATCCCTGATTAATTTTTGGTGCTTACGTTCTCTCACAGTGTCCTCATGTTTTTCGATTTGTAGTTCTAGTTCTTCCTTGAACTTTGTCATATCGGCATTTAGCTTTAGTGTTGCAAGCTCTTTCTCCATTTCAATAAGTCTTGGGAATTGATCACCTTAAAGGAATACCTAGAGGTAAAACGGGTACCTAGAGGATTAAGGATCATGCTCATGCCCAGTCACCAAGACAGCTCTAATGAATTATTACAAGAGTGGGGAGAGTTCATCCTACAGTCATCCTTGGGACTAGTAGCAATTCTAGTCAAGCATATCGAAATCAGCCTACAAAAAGTGAAAGAACAACTGCATGAAATGGAGAAAGAGCTTGCAACACTAAAGCTAAATGCCGATATGACAAAGTTCAAGGAAGAACTAGAACTACAAATCGAAAAACATGAGGACACTGTGAGAGAACGTAAGCACCAAAAATTCATCAGGGATGCAACAGACTATGCAGAAGGTCGAATCTTTTCGTTTTCAAAAAAGTTTGACCAAAAGAGACAGCAAGTATTGAGCACCAGCTCCATAAGTCTATCAAGCAGTGCATCTTCCCTGATATCGGAAAACAACGAAGGAGAGCCTGGAACATCGGCCACTATGGGACAGCAGCCTTTTTTAGGGGACATGCGATTGGTACTGCACCAAAAACAGTGGGAGCAGAATCTACCCCCTTGCCAACAACAAAGAGGGAGAGGGAGAGGACGCAGATGGCCCCAAAAAGACCAAAAAGGAGAGGAAAAAGGAGCAAAAAACAACGAAGGAACAAAAGTGGGGACAGAAACGCGCAGTATGCGCAGGAAGATGAACCTATAGAGGACGAACTACAGGTGGTCAATCTATCCAAAAGGGCAATATCGACAACAGAAGAACAACTTCTGAAAAAGGGAATCAACTTCTGTCCAATGAGAAAAATGGACTTAGCCCAAGTCCGGATAGATTTTTACCTCTATATCAGGAAGATAAAACTATCCAAACACTTTGCTGAAAAGCAGAAAACTGGAAAGACCAATAAAATTCCCATACAGGAAAGGGAGACAGCCTTATCAGTAAAAGATTCGGAGGCCCTGCTGACCCTGATAAACCTGAATGATGATGTGAATCATGATATCCCCCTGGAAGAAGCTTGTAAACAAACAGGTGCGGGACTGAGCGGGATGAAACCCAAATCAAAGTTTTATCCTCAATTGGCCCCTGGAAACAAAATTGATCTTTTTCAGGAGGCTGTAACCCAAGACTTATATAAACTGAAAAACACAAAATACAAGGACAATCTAACAGAATCGGAGAGGAAGGCGCTCGTGGAGCTCGCAGCAGACAATCAAATTGAAATAAAAATGGCCGATAAAGGCGGAAACGTGGTAATACTGGAGAAAACGGCATACATCACGGAAGCGCACCGTCAATTAAGAAACACAAAGTACTATGACAAATTGAGAAAAAACCACGGTTGCGCATCCAGTAACTGCAGCCATATATTTCTTACCCAAACTGCACAAACATCCAAAAATGCCCCCGGGACGCCCAATCCTGTCTGCTAAAGGCTCACTCCTGGAACCCATTGCTAACTATATCGATCACTTTCTAAATCCGTTTGTATTAGACCTGGATTCCTATATACAAGACACGAGTGATCTACTCAGGAAACTTGAAAATACCCCATGGCAAGACACATACTACCTGGTATCCATGGACGTCATCTCCCTTTATACCAACATAGGGAATGACATGGGCCTAACAGCGTGCAACTATTTCCTTAAAGAAAGAAAAATGGAATTTGCAAACCACAACCAAATGATCTTGGATATGATCCAGATTTGCCTGACGAGAAACATCTTCATGTTTGGGGATGAATTATATTCCCAAAACAGCGGGACGGCGATGGGATTTTCCTTTAGTCCCAGCTATGCCTGCCTAGCGATGGGATGGTGGGAGAAGGAAATCGCTTGGAGTAACAGCAATGAAACAGCATTGAATAAAGTAATAAGCTGGACTCGATATATATAGATGATTTACTCATCATTTGGGATGGCAGCAAAGAAGAATTCCAGAGATACTTCGACATCATGAACAACAGCATACCAAACCTTAAATTCAGCTATGAAATAAGCAATGAGAGGATTGTATTTCTGGACACAGAGATCTACATACGAGAACACCAAATACATACAACATTGCATCGTAAATGTACTGCCACCAACTCTACATTAGAAGCAACCAGCTTCCACCAACAATCCCTGATCAGCAGTATCCCTTACGGGGAATTTCTGAGAATCCCATCAACTAATCCCACCAGAGGGATCCAAGCATCACCAGTGTGTCATAAAATACTCTATCGCAATCAATGTGATGTGAAATGTGGGAAAATTTGGGCAAATATGGAGTAATGTTAACAATTTGGTAAAAAACTACATGTCCCATAAAGCTAAGAGGCACTGACAAACCCCTAACAGGAAGTGAGGTATTGAATACAATGTACTGCAGTATATCAGGGAGGGGGAGTCAAGTGAGCGGTTGATCGTGAGCAAGGTATTTGAAATACCGAAACGCGTAGATCGTAACATCTGCCTGTGCAATGTAATGAAAAAATAAAAAAAACTGCAAAAGATAACCCGTGGAGTGCGACCCATTTGTTTCCTTCGTGAGGGAGCTGTGGATATATATATATATATATATATATATATATATATATATATATATATATATATATATATATATATATATATATATATATATATATATATATATTCCCACTGGCGGTCGCCAGTAGGTAGTTATAGTTAGAATTTTTTTCAATGCAAATTCTCAAAATTCTATTATGAATAACTTTGGCGCCGGTTGACGAATCTGCCTGAAAATTTCCTCAAATTTGCCTCGCGGAGCTCCGGTCCTGTCCTGAAAGTTTCGGGGGGATTCGTCAAGAGGGGGCCGAGATAAAAGGGGGGTCCCAAAACGTGTTTTCCCCATGTTAATTTCCATAGGGCAGTCGAACTCACTTTTAGCCCGAACGGCTGAATGGATTTCCACCAAACTTGGCAAAATTGTAGGGACTGGTAGCCCGATGTGCCTTTGCTATGTCTCAAGATATGTGCTCCAGTGTTTTTTGAGTAATTTAGGTTAAAAAAATATATATATCTATGGCAGCGCCCCGGTACGCGCACCGGGGAGCACACCGGGCGCGCTAAGCGACTTGCCCGCGGAAAGCTGATTGGCTCTCGGGTGTCTGTAAACATTCGAAACAGTCCGGAGCGGCCGCCATCTTGTGTGTCGGTAGAATCGAGACACAAGAGGTGGGAAAAACAAAGGGGGAAATGACCATAAGGGGGCAGAGTAAATCCCCCCTGACCCCCTAGGTTTGATGTGGGGGTCATAAAAGGGCCCCGCGGGGCAAAAACATTTTTTTTCCAATTTGCGCGGGGAGAGTGATGTCACGAGTGATGTCACTGACCATGTCATGAGTGATGTAATATGTGACGTCATCAGCAGTGCATTGCAGGCGCGCAAGTTATAGTGAGTCCAACTAACTATAGCGTGGGAATTTCAATGGTTTTATGTCAGTAAAATTTCCAGCTAACTATAACTGGTGTGAAACCTATGGTTTTTTCAGTGAATATATATATATATATATATATATATATATATATATATACACAGCACTGTACTAGTCCTATGGTTAAAGACTTTGCTGTATAAATTGCAAAAGACTTTGTCATATTCTATCTCGGCGTGGATAGCACTGTGCTAATCCTATGCTTAAAAACTTTGATAGAAAAACAGACATTTGAGGTGAGCAGATCTAGAGTGTCGCTGGTGTTGAGAGTGCTCTAACAGGAGCTGCTTTCCACCTAAACTTGAGAACTACCCAGAGTTCTCTCCTTCTTTTTTGCATAATTTATGCGTCACTCTATGCCTGAAAGGGTTTTGTTTTGACTTAATACTGGGTGCTCCCTTGTGTCTGGACAAAGCTATACCTCTCTGAAGAGCTCTAATTAGAGCGAAACATTGTGTCAGGGGTTGCTTTTACTCATTTCAGGTTGGCTTGAGTTGGTATTTCACTAATTCAGAGCTGTAATATTGTGCCTGGAGTGATAAATGGCTTTTGTAATTTTACAGCTCGGCAAGGACAGCACTGTACTAATCCTATGCTTAAAGACTTTGCTGTATAAAGTGCAAAAGACTTTGTCATTTTCTATCTGGGCGTGGATAGCACTGTGCTAATCCTATGCTTAAAAACTTTGATTGAAAAACAGATATTTGAGGTGAGCAGATCTAGAGTGTCGCATTTTGAGAGTGCTCTAACAGGGGCTGCTTTCCACCTAAACTTGAGAACTACCCAGAGTTCTCTCCTTCTTTTTTGCATATATATATATATATATATATATATATATGTATATATATATATATATATATATATATATATATATATAATATATATTCTGCTCCACATTGCACCTCAGTGTCGGGGCATTCCCAGGCGGGTGCTTGTTCGTGAGGGTGCCCCACGTAATTATAAACTCTCCAAAAACTCAGTTGTCCTTCCTTGACAAAGTAGACCACTCGGCGAGGGTAAAGCAGATAGTTTATTCAGCCAGCAGCAAACAGCAAAACAGATGCGTTTCGGACTGGGTCCTTCCTCAGTGTCTACTAGGATCACTGCGAGGAAGCATTTCAAATCTTATTTGTACACCCGTGTAACAACATAGATGACAGTAGTTACGAAAGCGTCAGCACACACTCTTAGATGGCGGCCTTCTTAGCACTGTGTCAGTTCTTAATACAATGTTGCCTGCCACAATAAAATCATCATTGGGTATACAATAAAGAAATCATTTTAACAAGCATTCTGCATTTCATTGCCGCATATCGAACTCAATGATCCCCATGAAGTAAATTCACTGTCATCCTTTGGGAAGACGTTATTGTCGTAAGCCTTATATCACGCCGAGTATCGGCACTTGCTAGGTTATACATGTACCCTGCAAGCATCCAAAATGGATCCTGGGTATCTCATACCATTATTCAATAATATATACTTCACCAGAGGATTAAACATCATGCTGTGTATCGGCCAAAACTCAACCGTGATTCCTTTAACCCAAGAGTGTCACCGACTACTTAAAAAAGCATTATCTTTACAGTTACAGTTACAGAAGTAAAAAGCAGATTAGTCATCCAAATTTTCAATACAGTTACAAGATTTCAAATACAATATTTCAAATACAATAAGAGATATCAAGATACTAATTGCAAAATCACCTTCCCAAATGAACTACGAGTTCCTCCCCACTGTTTAACCCTTGCGGGGCCTTGGTCTGTAAATCGATTAAGTAGCGGGATTCCAGCCTACGTAATCTTGAAACCCTATTCCCACCTCTCCAGTTCATTTGTATGTGATCCATACCAAAGTATTGAAACAGCTCCCTATTGCTTTGGTGTTTTAAAGCAAAGTGCCTCGCTACTGGATAATTTGCATCCTTATTAGCAATTGCTCGCTGATGTTCTAAGATACACATTTTGATGTTATTATATAGTGCTCCCTATGTACCTCAAGCCACAGGGACACACTAGGTAATATACAACAAAGGGAGTTAGGCATGTAATACATTTATCAATCGATTTAGGTTTCTTCAGACCAGGAATGTTGTAACTCAGGACTCGTTTACCATAAGCACAGGCTCTGCATTTTCCACAGGGGAAAAAGCCCTTCATATTTCTGAGTATTCCGGTCCTCTGTGCCAAAGGTGCCAGATGGCTCTGAACCAGTTTGTCCTTGAGCAATCTTGACTTCCGAAAGGTAATCAGAGGTCGAGGGGGAATATCATTCCCTATGACTGAGTCAGTTTGAAGAATGTGCCAGTTTCGTTTTAGCATTTTTCTCAAGTGGTTAGCATCGCCTGAATAGGTTGTTATCAGACAAAACTGGTCCTCGAGATTCCCTTTATCTACCATATTGCTCTTCGTTCTCAGAAGTTCCTCCCTAGGTATTCTTTGGACCTTGTCATATGCATTGATAAGCAAGTCGTATTCATAACCCCTGGCTCTAAATCTGGTTATGCAATCTTTTGCTGCAACTTGGAAATCAATATCACAACAGCAATTCCGTTTAAGATGGAGTAGTTCCCCATACAGGATGCTCTGTATCAGTTTAGGAGGGTGACTACTGCTGGCATGCAGAATAGAATTACCGGCAGTAGGTTTTCTGTACAGTTCAGTTTCGAGTACCCCTTCCTTGACAAATACCCTGAGAAATTTCAGGCTCATAGCAAAATGCTTCTTGAGATTGTATAATTTTGCCTAAACACTAATATCTTTTTGTTTTGGGGGGGCAACTGTATTTACATGTCCAATAAACTGCCATGGGCACATTCTTCACCCAAAGCTACTGTAGTAGGCTGGGGGGAGAAGAACGGGGCCAGGGCAGAAGACAAGGAGATGTGGGTCGATAAGATAGCACTTTGGACAAGATATATCCTCGACCTCTTCATTGACTGGAGAGGTACTGCCACTGAAGCTGAGGAATACATTCAGATCCTTAATAGCAATGCTATAAACCTAAAATTCACAAGAAACATCAGTAGCACAGAGGTTGCCTTTCTTGATTTATTAGTTTTTAAAGCAGAAGATAGAATCTGTACAAAACTATACAGAAAGCCAACTGCAGGAAACCCTGTGTTGCATTCAAGAAGTTAACATCCATACAGTCTAATCAGCAGCATCCCCTCAGGGGAAATACTGTGACTTAAAAGGAACTGTACATCTATAAGACTAGTCAGAGGCTGCGAGTGAATCTCTTAGTTTGTTCAGAAAGAGGGGATATAAAAGTAGTGTCCCACATGACGCTGCTGTTAAAGTACAATAGAAAGAGAGACAGTATCTGCTTGAATATAAACCAACTTCTGCACTTGAAAGTACAGATAATTCAGAAGTGGTTAGGCTTATCCTTATCTTTTCGTCAGAGGCACACAAAATCAGAGGTCTGGTCCAGCGGAACTGGAAAGATTTACAGACGGACATGGTAACTAGATGATTACTACCAAACAGACCAAATATCACATACAGAACAAATGCATCGCTTAAGGACATCTTGGTACAAAGCCATTTCTCTGAGGAGGCAGCAGCAAAGAAAATGTAATTAAATGGGTTCTATCCATGCCCGACCTGCAAGACATGTAAACATAGCCATACGGTGGAAGACTATGCAGTCCCTGGCAAGAAAGCCAAACAAAGGATTAGTAAATTTCTCAACTGCAATAATAGCTTTGTAGTGTATTGTTTGGTCTGCCCGTGTGGTCTCCGGGATATTGGAAGTACGATTTATCCAGCAAAAAAACATACATTGGAGCACACACAGGTGCTCACCAACTGCAACAATTCTTACCCAGTAGCCCGACATTTGGCTGAGACCCATAATTCCAGAAGCGATAAGTTACACTACCTTTGCTTGGATCAAGTTCCAGCAAAAGAAAGGGGAGGAGATAGGGTCAAATTGCTGCGACAACTTGAAGCAAAATATACAGTCATGTTAAGAACCCGTACCCCCTGGGGACTCAACAGCGAGGAGGGATTGTGGTCATTTATTGGTTAAAAAATGCTTGATCAACGAATAATCTTGAATTACATTGAATGAAGAATTTTTCCACAGGGTCTATAGGATACATAAAAGAAAATAAGATCTGTAGATATTTATTGGTTGAAAATGTTTTATCAGTGAATTGTCCTAAATCACATTGGATTCATGTTTTCATAGGTTCTATTTAGTATGTAAAGAAAAGAGTAAAAAAGAGAAAAAAATCTCTTTCAGTGCTAGAATATATATATTTCTACTTTCTGGTATTCTTTGGCATTTCTTTCAAAAGAGAGTAACATTATTTTCATGGCAATGCAAAGTTGGTGATATTAGGAAAGAGCATAACAGAGCCTGCCAGGTGTCATAAGCCCATTTGAAGGCACAATTGAATTCAAAGCGGCAGCATCATGGATGGGGGAAGTCATGTAATACAAATGGAATATTAGAACATCCTAGTTGTTTTACGCCCTGTGTGGAATATAAACCAAATTTGGGATTCACATGCATACATGGAAAATTGTGAAAACAAAAATGTATGAATTGTTTATTTTAATTTAGTCGCCCTTGTTGGGGATCATTAACATGCGCTGTACTTACACAAATCTTCAATTGTCGTTAGAAAAGGCCCATTCAGCGTGCAATTGAGTAAATCAAAAACCAGGGCAGCCTATACAGTTAAGGCCCTCGTGAATGTATTTCTTGCACAATTTAGTTATTACAAATATGACTAATAACCTTGATGAACTGTTATTAGATTGGATTATATGCTGTATTTTATTTAAATTTTGGATTTGTTATCAAATATGGTGCCAATTTGAAATATTCTTCGCATGAAATTTAGGCGCTAAAGCCCAAACAAAAGGGCAACATGAGATCTGCCAAAATGCCAGACACAGTAACACTAAGAAAACGACCACCCTTGTTTTTAGTCCTTTCTTGATTGTTCCCAGAAAATCGTAACCAATGATGTCTGTCCTTGTTAAAAGGTGAAAAATATAATTGGTAACTAACATTGACGAAGGCCAAGTGGCTGAATCATGTTTGTTAGTTTGTTTTTTCTAATGGAGATGGAATACATTTATTGTACATAAAAAGAGCCTGAGTGCACAGTTTTGTATGTCCTGTGACAACGCTGTTGGAGAATTGCCACAGAAGTGCCTTCCAGTTTCTCCAGTTTTTGGAACTCAGTGATTTATCAGTGTTTATATAGTTAACCAGATATAAAGGAACTGCAGAAAAATATGTTTTCCATTTTTGGCAAAATGTGTTGCTCTTATGGCAGTGGCTGTAGAACTTGTATATTTTATTTGAAATTGACTATATCATAAGATATGGAGCATTTCACAAAGATTTTGCCATGGATAGGTGTGACTTACTCTAATAGTACTCTAGAGTTAATCCTGAGTTGCAGGAGTAATTATGGCTTACTCCTGCCCTATGGACAAAAACAAGTAGAGAGAGTGGAAAAGGGACCTGCACACACCCTTCTTGGAAACTATTCACATATACAAGTGCCTGGTGGTTGAGAAAAGAGAACCCATCTGTGGATCTTCTTTACTCATGTAGGTATCCAAAAATATTTGGAGAGGTCACCTCACTCACAGTTTATTGTGACAGGATTCATCATTGGTGACCTCTGCATGCCAAGATAGATGAATACCATCTTGGCGGACTCAACCAGTGCAGGGAGTTCTCATTAAATTATGACTGGAGTAAAACAGAGTTTTAGATGTATTCTAAAAATATGTTAGGGTATTCCCTAAAGGAATTAATTGTATTTGGTGGGTTACCTTGATATAATTAAAAGGTGTTGAAGTAAGTGACCCACCTCACGGCCACCTCTCAGCCTTCCTCACAAATGAGTCGGTCAGACAGTAGAGAATACAAACCAAAAGTATTTTATTGAAAGTGACTAGAGTCCGGTCTGACCAGCCTCCTTAGATTGCTGCAGAGGGACTGACTCCTACCAACAGGGTAACATGTAATTTACATTTTCAGAACCATGAACAACACGCCCAGACTGGAAATTTCCAGCTGATAGTGGGTGAACAATGGAGAAACAGAAGGATAAGTTGCAATCCCAGGACCAGGTACATGTTATCTAAGCGTCAAGGTTACTCTGCCTGCACCCTGCTGCTCTAAGGGTGGGAGCATGCCTATCTAGTGAGAAAGGTATGCAATGACAAAAACAGTCTATTCATTAGCACAGGAAAGCTCAACCCTGGAGAAATACAAGGAAAGGGAAAATATAATATAGCAGCTGCTATCGCTGAGGCAGACATATGAGTGAGATAGAAATTAATTTCGATCATGGCTCAAAATGGCGGCTCACCTTAAAATGGTGTTGTGAATGCTAATTTTACATAGAGCAATACAAGAGAAAAATGAAGGCACATTACATTTCAACAGTTTTATGTACTATATTTGATGAAAATCAATGTTTTTTCAATCCATAATGTCTCAACAATGTGTTTTGCTCAAATGATGTGCCAAACAAGTCACTAGCCTTCTTCGGGGCTCCAACAATCCCTGGCATGCAAGGAACTTACCCACAAAGAGGCTTGTAACAGTCATGTATCTGTAAACATCAAGATAAGTGCAACATTTGTAGACAGAACAGAATTGGGGCTCTACCACATGCATTCTAGCCAGGCACTACACAATATCTAAGCAGAAAGATGGCTCAAGCGAGTAGATTCCCATTGAACCTTTCAACTACGGAGGCCAAGGCACTTATAGTTTAGCTCCCTGAGCATAGGAGAACATCTCCCCTTAGTTAGTACTTGGCCCTAGCTTCCAGTTCTACTGGGTATCCTCAACCCCTCTGCGAATGGGTACCTTCTCTGAGAGGTCTTGCTGAACTGGATTTGCTGCTATGGAAAAACTCAGAGTGGGTGAAGCCTGAATCTGCAGCCCAGCGACAACGCACCTTCGTTGGATCAGCTTAGCAGGTTGGTTCTTTGGAGCCAACAAGTACCAGGTTCAGGGAGGCTTTAGGAGGAGTACACTTTGCCACAGCCCAGGGAACCCGGACGTCACTGCTGAATTTGGGGGTCAAGACTTACTCCTAAAGAAGCCACAAGCAGGTTCAAAGGCATATCCATTTGGAACTGGTCAGCTGAGAAGTGGCAGGAAAGTCCTCTTATAGCTTCTTGCATCCCTGTAGCTTATCCAGGAGGTCAGTCTTATGACCCTTGGAGACCATTTATTTGTCCTGGGTACAAGAGGGAGAGCAGGATCAGTACTTCATGGCTCTTCTGAGATCTCAGACTGCAGTTTCAGCCCTTTTCTCTTCTTCGATGTTTCCAGTAGTGTTCTCAGGATGGTACTTTGGATGGTAAATGTATGCCTTGCTTCAGCCTGTGGATGGGGGAGACTCCTGGCCCCTCCTTAATCAACTGGTTGTAAGTTAGAAGCCCTGTGTACACCTTGTGCCATGTACTAGGGACTTATAGGTAAGTTAAATATGCCAATTAGAGGTATACCAATTTTATTATGTTGAAAAGAGAAGCCACTTTACCACTGATTAGCAGGGGGAAAGAGCACACATTAATACAACCAGCAAAAGGTGATTAAGTGAACACATACCCATAAAAGGTGTATGTTGGACCTTTATGCAGACTAAAGCTATGATAGTCTGTAAGTGGTAAAAAAAAATATGTTGCATTTACCTAGCTACTCCTGTGGCACACATGTACATACTTTACTTTGTTTTTCAAACCAAGTTAGATTTAACGGCATATACAGTCTGAACACTTGTATCACATATTATGTGTAATATTCTCATGCACATTCTTTTTCATAGTCCGAGAATAAACCTGGTTTAAGTTGTTGAAAACATTTGTAAAACACGTACAGTGGCATGCCCAGCTCGTATGAACACACTTCAGTTCACCATCGTCACAAAGGTTACATTCTTTAACAATATAGTGAGGCTAACTGAGTCACAATCAAAATGTCATGAATGGTGATCAGTGAGCCACTTTTATTTTAGCTGTCCAAAATTCATTTTTTGAAGTCCTTGGTCTACATTCTGACACTATTGAATACATCCCTAAACATGTATGATTGTTATTACCAATGCACCACCACACATTACCTTTCTTTTTAACAAGTACCTTACTATTTTCACAGCTATTCTATTTTTTTCTGAATATTTTTTATTTGAGACTAAATATCACACTACGTTCGACTGAAAGATAACTCTTAAACAGTATAAGTGGCCTAGGCTGAACAGATAGCCCACACTGTGGGACTGTTACAGTGCTGAGAGACAGTGATCCAGTGCTTAAGACAGCCTTCTAGCAGCATTGCTAACCTAACTGTAAACATAGAGCCGTAATACTATGAAAAAAAACAATGAAGAAAGCATCTCATGCATTCTCAACAACAACATTTTAAAGAGTTTCTTTTTTCCCTGGAATAAGGTCCACTTTATAGGCTGTTTCCCGAACTGGAGTCCTCGATGCCATAACATTTGTTCAAAGCTGAGAAAGAAATGGCAACTGGCCACATTCTCAAGAGCCTGTAATTGAGCGAAAGTTGGAATTCGATCCCTCAGCACGTGACGAGTTCAAGGGTGACCCTGCTCTACCAAAGCTCCATTCGACGCATAAAGCCCCTCAAAGCGGGGCCCTCATGTGAAGCATTCTAGGGCATCTGAATTAATGAATGTATGAGAATGTGGCCTAGGATTAGAACGCATTCCTTCAGAATGAGAATAAGAAATACGAGAGATATTAAACAGAAAACAAATGCCGATTTGGTCATTTCCTTCCCTGTGACTGAAAGGCTGGTAACTGAAGTGTTCATCTGCGGCCGCCGTATAAGCGCGCGGTGCACCTGCATGTGATGGAAACCAATGTAAATAGTGCAAAAGTTCTCCTGGAGACAGAAAGAGGCATAAACCGTCCGTGGCTCAGTTTCATCCTCATAAAGTGCTGGCATGCTATTTCGCTAGAACTAACAGCATTATGAAGGGGAATGTTTTCACAGACCTCGATGAGCCGTAACAGGAACGACCTCCCTGTTCCATCTAATGTGTACCTTAAGGAACTGTCACTCTTCAAAACAAATTCCTGCTTAAGGATTAGAAGTTACTACCCAGAATTTAGCTACAAGACCCTTAAGTGCATGTAATAATGTGTAAAGTCAGAGAATAAAAGAGAGTGCATTTTGTTTTGAGCATTGTTGCATTTTATTCTGTTTTGATATACAATACCCATCCTCTTCTACTGGTGGACGCCAAGAGCATACAGAACATTACGTCTCGGCTACAGACAGTTTTAGCTATATTTTGGCAAGACCTATTAATAGGTCTCCCTATGTGAGTGAGGGTGTGTGAGGGTGAGTAAGGGTGTGTGAGGGTGGGAGGGTGTGAGTGTGTGAGGATGAGGGTGTGTGAGGGGGTGTGAGGGTGTGTGAGTGTGTGAGGGTGAGTGAGGGTTAGTGTGGTTGAGTGAGTGTGAGGGGGTGTGAGGGTGAGTGGGTGTGAGGGTGTGCGAGGGTGAGGGTGTGTGATTGTGATGTGGTGTAAGGGTGAGGGCGTGTGAGGGTGAGGGGATGTGAGGGTGAGGGGGTGTGATGGTGAGGGGGTGTGATGGTGAGGGGGTGTGAGGGTGTGAGGGTGTGTAAGGGTGAGTGAGGGTGTGTGAGGGTGAGAGGGGTTGGGGGGGTGTGCGGGTGTGTGAGGGTGAGGGTGGTGAGGGTGTGAGGGGGTGTGAGAGTGAGGGGGTGTGAGTGAGGGTGAGGGGGTGTGAGGGTGAGTGAGGGTGTGTGAGGGTGAGGGTGTGTGAGGGTGAGGGGGTATGAGGGGGTGTGAGGGTGAGGGTGTGTGAGGGTGTGTGAGGGTGAGGGGGTGTGAGGGTGAGGGTGTATGACGATGAGGGGGTGTGAGGGTGAGTGAGTGTGAGGGTGAAGTTTTGTGAGGGTGTGTAAGGGTGAGGGTGTGTGAGGGTGAGGGGGTGTGAGGATGGGTGAGTGGGAGTGAGGGTGAGGGTGAGGGGTGTGAGGGCATGTGAGGGTGAGGGGGTGAGGGGGTGTGAGGGTTAGAGGGTGAGTGAGGGTGAGGGTATATGAGGGTGAGGGGGTGTGAGGGGGAGAGGGTGTGTGAGGGGGAGAGGGTGTGAGGGTGAGGGTGTGAGGGTGTGAGGGGGTATGAGGGTTAGAGGGTGAGTGAGGGTGAGGGTATGTGAGGGTGAGTGGGTGTGAGGGTGAGAGGGTGTGTGAGGGTGAGGGGGCATGAGGGTGAGGAGGTGTGTGAGGGTGAGGGGGTGTGAGGGGGTGAGGGTGAGTGAGGGGGGTGAGGGTGAGTGATGGGGGTGAGGGTGTGAGGGTGAGGGTGTAAGGGTGAGTCAGGGTGAGTCAGGGTGTGTGAGGGTGGGTGAGGGTGACTGACAGTGTGTGAGGGTGTATGAGGGTGAGAGGGTTTGAGGGGGTGTGAGGGTGTGGGACTGTGAGGGTGAGGGGGTGAGGTTGAGGGTGTGTGAGGGGGTGTGAGGGTGTGGGTGTGTGGGGGTGTTAGGTGGTGAGTGTGAGTGAGGGTGAGAGGGTTGTGAGGGTGAGGGGGGTGAGGGTGTGTGGGTGTGAGGTTGAGGGTGAGTGAGGGTGAGTAATGGTGTGTGAGGGTGAGTGAGGATGAATGAGGGTGTGTGAGGGTAGAGGGTGAGGGTGTGAGGGTGTATGAGGGTGGGTGAGGGTGTGAGGGTGCGTGAAGGTGTGTGAGGGTGGGTGAGGGTGTGAAGGTTGGGTGAGGGTGGGTGAGAGGGTGAGTGAGGGTGAGGGTGTGTGTGAGGGTGAGGAGTGTGTGAGGGTGAGGGGGTATGAGGTTGTGGGGGTATGAGGGGGTGAGGGTGGGTGAGGGTGAGAGGGTTGTGAGAGTGAGGGGGTGAGGGTGTGAGGGTGAGTGAGAGTGTGTGAGGGTGGGTGAGGGTGTGAGGATGAGTGAGTGTGAGTGAGGGTGTGTGAGGGTGAGGGGGTGTGAGGGGGAGGTGGGTGAGGGTGTGAGGGTGAGTGAGGGTGTGTGAGGGTGTGAGGGTGTGTGAGGGTGTGTGAGGGTGTGAGGGTATGTGAGTAGGGCAAGGGTCCGAAGTAAATGGTGGCAGGGCAGACATCATAAGAGAGAGAGAAGAGACTGGTGGTGACTGTGTTGGTCAGTTTCATAATCAGGAGGGGCAGAGTCAGCACAGTCTGCGAGGGATCAACGTGTCTAGAGGCAAAGCATAGCGGATGTAGCATTGCAGCTAGCCTTCAAACCTGAGGGTCCCTGGGGTTTAACTAGCGCACCAGGTACCTCCAGTATGCACCAGGGATCTGCATTGCATTTAGGTGTTCAGAGGCCATGCCCCTTTTGACACTGCTCTGCAACACAGCTCTGTGGCACTTACTGGAGGTAGCTGGTGGGCTAGTTGGCCCCCAGAGACCCTCAGGACTCAAGGGGATTTAATCCCCCAATTTACAATGCACCAGGGGGGGGCGTTTGCACAGTGGTGCAGGAAAGAGGCGTGACCTTATGTGACAAGTGTGCAAACCCGCTCTGTGGTGCATTTTAAGTGGAAGGATTAAGTCCCCTTGAATCCTGAGGGTCCCTGGGGGCCAATTAGCCCACAAGATAACTCCAGTAAGTGCCAGGGAGCTGCGCTGTCCCAGGCCACACCCCCTTTTTACACTACTCTGCCACATAGCTCTGTGGTGCTTATTGGAGGTAGCTGGTGGGATAGTTGGCCCCCAGGGACCCATAGAACTCAAGGGGTACGTTTGCACAGTGGTGCAGAGAGGGGGCGTGGCCTCATGTCACAAGTGTGCAAACACACCCTGTGGAGCATTTTAAGTTGGGGAATTAAGTCCCCTTGAATCCTGAGGGTCCCTGGAGGCCAACTAGCCCACCAGGTACGTCCAGTAAGCGCCACAGAGTTGCAAATCAGAGAGGTGTAAAATGGAGCGTGGCCTCGGACCATCTCTCTGCAATGCCACTCTGTGGCACTTACTGGAGGTACCTGGTGGGCTAGTTGGCCCCCAGGGACCCTAAGGATTCAAGAGAAAATAATCCCCCAAATTAAAACCCCCAAGGGGGGCATTTGCACAGTGGTGAAGGGAAGGGGTGGGGCCTGATGTGACATGTGTGTACTTATGCGATCACTCTGCCAAAACCCAAGCACTTATAAATTCACTATGCACTCTCCTTGCAGCACTCTAATCATCCAGTCACTACCCATGCACTCATGCAATGACCCATGCACTAACTCAGGCACTGCTACAATACCCAGAGCAGTACCCATGCAGTCCAGCCATCGCCCTGTCACTACCCATGCACTATTCCAATCACCCAGCAAGCACCATGTACTCATCTAATCACTCCGCCAAAACCCAGGCACTTATACATTCACAATTCACTGTCCTTGCAGTACTCTAATCATCCAATCAGTGCCCATGTACTTATGCAATGACCCATGCACTAACTCATGCACTGCTACAACATTCTGAGCAGTACCTTGCAGTCCAGCCATCGCCCTGTCACTACCCATGCACTCGTTCTGTCACCCAGTCAGCACCATGTACGTATCCAATCACTCCACCAAAACCCAAGCACTTATAAATTCACCATGCACTCTCTTTGCAGTACTCTAATCTTCCAATCAGTACCCATGTACTTATGGAATGACCCAGGCACTAACACATGCACTACTACAATCGCCTGTGCACTACGGATGCAGACCCAGGCACTAACTCATAGCAAATACAGAGGCGTTCATAATAATTACAGGGGTACCCCAATGCATAGTGTTCCCTAGTGTATGTAGGTATTTTCACTGTATTCTAAGTGTCTTTTAGCATAGCACTGGCTCCAGTCCTGGTTGGTCACAGTCAGTTACCACCAGTTCCCATCACTAAACATTTGGGGGCACAGGAGGACTTTCTGTTCCTTCTGTTGGTTCTTTATGCACATCTCTTGCTTCTTCCTGCACTTTTTTCATCTTTCTGGACTTCTGTTGCCTTTATCTGAATTTGTCGTGCTTCTTTCTGTGCTTTTCTTCCTCTTTCTTCACATATCCTAACTTTGTAGGCAAAGTTAGGAATTAGCATTTCAAAAACATTGAAATCCACTGAACAAAACATAGATTTCAGGCATGTTATAGTCAATAATTAGCCTTTAAAAAGACCTTAGAAATTCACTGAACAAAACATAGGTTTCAGGGACGTTATAGTTAGTTGGACATTTCACTCATACAAAACCATAGAAATTCCCCTTTTATAGTTAGTTCAGCTAACTATAACTCGCGCCCCCGCAATGCACTGCTGATGATGTCACATATTACATCATTCATGACATGGTCAGTGATATCACTGATGACATCACTGATGACATCTCACATGACATCACTGATGACATCATCCACGTCAAAATCTGATGCACCTCCTCACATTTTAATATAACCTTTGACTGTGGTAATCTGTAAAATACAGACTACCATTTTCGAAACCATCGACACACCAAATACCAGTTACTACATATGCACTCACTGATTCCTAGGTCTACACACACATCCACCCATTCACCCATACAATCACTCATAAATACAGTCACTCATCAATACAACACTATCATATGCACTCATACACCTATACAGACACTCACACACCACCGCTCATCCATGGAGTTACTTACACACCTAGTCAGTCATGTAAAGAATCAATCACACTCCCATTTCCTCATCTATACAGTTATACACACACCACCTCACTTTTTCAAACATATACTAACATATACTTGCTCTCTTATGCAATCACTGATACAAGTACACACTCTTCCTTACAGCCACTCTCACAATCACTGACTCTCATGTATAGTCATTTATATACACCAACTCTCACATGCATTGCTGTTTACATATGTAGTTACTTGTACATGTACCACTGAGACATCCAATCTCTCACCAACACACCCATGCACACACTCACCTGCCCATACAGGTGTTTACACATGCACTCTTGAATCTATACACCCAGTGAATCAACCACCAACACATCTATGCACAGAGTCACACAACTCCAACCCACCCACACACACACACAGTCTCCCATACAAATACTCAGGCAACCAATCAATGACCCATATAGACACTCATATAGCAACTGACCAACACATGCAGCAGCTTACACAACGACAGACATACCGATACAGACATTCAGACAGTTAAGTCACTAACCCATGCATTCAGTAAGACACATTTAATCACTCACTTATACAGTCAGTCATGCACCTACTAAATGCTTCATCCAGACACTATACACACACTCATTCTTCAATACACCTTGGCATATGTATCAAACAAATTTTGACTTTACAGAAACACACTGTCACCGGATGATGTCAGTGATGTCATCAGTAATATCATTTGAGAAGTCCTCAGTGATGTCACTGACCATGTCATAAAGGATATAATATGCGACATCATCAGCAGTGCATTGCGGGGGCACGAGTTATAGTTAGCTGAACTAACTATAACAGAGGAATTTCTACGATTTTGTACGAGTAAAATGTCCAACTAACTATAACGTCCCTGAAACTTATAATTTTTTCAATGAATTTCTAAGGTTTTTTTAAATGGTAATTTCTAACTATGACGTGCCTGAAACCTATGGTTTTTTCAGTGAATTTCAATGGTTTTTTAAATGCTAATTTCTAACTATAACGTAGTTTCAATGGTTTTTATATGCTAATTCCTAACTATAACGTACCTGAAACCTATGGTTTTTTCAGTGTATATATATATATATATATATATATATATATGTTCTCTCGAATTGCCCTTTGCATTGCCAAAGCACACGACATTGCTCCGACCATCCGGTCCTTCTTTTCATGCATGCCTTGCCGCTTCACCTGCTATTTGGTCTGCCTGACGCGTTTCGGGGTCGGAACCCCGTCTTCAGAGGCTGCAGTAAAGGCACTCAGGAAACGCTTTGCTTGTTTGTGACTAGGCATGCATGAAAAGAAGGACCGGATGGTCGGAGCAATGTCGTGTGCTTTCGCAATGCAAAGGGCAATTCGAGAGAACATTTCTACACGGCGGCCTGGCCGTGGCCAGATGCACCATCGCCTGTTGGAGGAAAAGGATTATCCAGCACAGCGAGGCCCGAGTCTGAAACTGGTTTAGACTCTAAGGCACAGCGCTCCTCAATTGATGCAGCATGCTTTAATGTGACACCACCTACGAAGGTATTTTATGACAAGCATGAATTGTTATTGTGCACTTGGACTTACTAAAAGAAATAATCAAATGGCGCTTTGCGGACTACAAGTCCCAGCTACATACCAGTGAATGATGAATTCAGCCAACGCCCACTGAACGATGAATTCAGCTAACGCCCACTGGAGGGCTTGTTTATTAAAATGAGTCACAAACAAGCAAAGCGTTTCCTGAGTGCCTTTACTGCAGCCTCTGAAGACGGGGTTCCGACCCCGAAACGCGTCAGGCAGACCAAATAGCAGGTGAAGCGGCAAGGCATGCATGAAAAGAAGGACCGGATGGTCGGAGCAATGTCGTGTGCTTTGGCAATGCAAAGGGCAATTCGAGAGAACATTTCTACACGGCGGCCTGGCCGTGGCCAGATGCACCATTGCCTGTTGGAGGAAAAGGATTATCCAGCACAGCGAGGCCCGAGTCTGAAACTGGTTTAGACTCTAAGGCACAGTGCTCCTCAATTGATGCAGCATGCTTTAATGTGACACCACCTACAAAGGTATTTTATGACAAGCATGAATTGTTATTGTGCACTTGGACTTACTAAAAGAAATAAACAATTGTCGCTTTGCGGACTACAAGTCCCAGCTACATACCAGTGAACGATGAATTCAGCCAACGCCCACTGAACGATGAATTCAGCTAGCGCCCACTGGAGGGCTTGTTTATTAAAATGAGTCACAAACAAGCAAAGCGTTTCCTGAGTGCCTTTACTGCAGCCTCTGAAGACGGGGTTCCGACCCCGAAACGCGTCAGGCAGACCAAATAGCAGGTGAAGCGGCAAGGCATGCATGAAAAGAAGGACCGGATGGTCGGAGCAATGTTGTGTGCTTTGGCAATGCAAAGGGCAATTCGAGAGAACATTTCTACACGGCGGCCTGGCCGTGGCCAGATGCACCATCGCCTGTTGGAGGAAAAGGATTATCCAGCACAGCGAGGCCCGAGTCTGAAACTGGTTTAGACTCTAAGGCACAGCGCTCCTCAATTGATGCAGCATGCTTTAATGTGACACCACCTACGAAGGTATTTTATGACAAGCATGAATTGTTATTGTGCACTTGGACTTACTAAAAGAAATAAACAATTGTCGCTTTGCGGACTACAAGTCCCAGCTACATACCAGTGAACAATGAATTCAGCCAACGCCCACTGAACGATGAATTCAGCTAACGCCCACTGGAGGGCTTGTTTATTAAAATGAGTCACAAACAAGCAAAGCGTTTCCTGAGTGCCTTTACTGCAGCCTCTGAAGACGGGGTTCCGACCCCGAAACGCGTCAGGCAGACCAAATAGCAGGTGAAGCGGCAAGGCATGCATGAAAAGAAGGACCGGATGGTCGGAGCAATGTCGTGTGCTTTGGCAATGCAAAGGGCAATTCGAAATATATATATATATTCACTGAAAAAACCATAGAGCAGTAGGTTTTATATATACATATATATATACATATATATATATATATATATGTGTGTGTGTGTGCGTGTGTGTGTATATATATGTATATATATATATACACAGATATGCTTTTTCTCAATGCAAATCGATGGAACGTAATCATTTGACAACAACTTGTACTCTCATGAAATTTGCCAGGTTTGAAAGCGTGGCCACACTGCTGAGATGTGTGCAACCCTAACCCCTATGCTTTGCTGGCATACTAGAGAGATGAAAATTAGCAAACATATTCAGTGCCATAGGAAGCTTTAAACAGCTATAAAACAACAAAAATATTTGATTAATTTAGGATTATATACACTAGAGTCTAAATCCTCATGCAACAAGAAGCTTCTCATTTCCTCAAGATCCACCGTCAAGGAAAACCGACTTATAGCAATGTCCTGCTACTTTGTGTCACATCACTGAACTCTCTTCAAATGACAATTGTCATATGTCCCTGCAGAGTAAGAAATGAGAACCTCATTATGCTGACTTAGTGACCAGGTACTCTGCTGAACCCTCAGAAGATATCTTCTCCCATATGTAGCTTTTTTGTCATTTCAAGTATGTTTCACCAGGGTGTCGATTTAAGGTAATCAGTTCAAAATAGTCTTTATTTGATTACATAATCATAAAAGACATTTACAATTTAAAACAAAAAACAATAACCATAAAACATTAGGATTCATCCTTGCAAGATACAGGATCCCCATAGAAATGATCCAAAGTTACGTATTCCAGAGATACAAAATTATAATAAGTTAGTATAAAATTCATTATAAAAACAATAATATTCATAAAACAGCCACCATATATATACCAGGTATCGATAAAACCAATTAATGCAATCACATCTATTACATTCATTGGTTACTCAAACCATGGGCATGGATTATCCACATGCCATGTAATAATTTGGAGATAGCGATTATACTTCCCATCAGTTTTTAAAATCCTTAAGGCTTCGGTACCTGAGGTAATCCCCATCGACTGACAGATCGGCTTTAACCATTTATGCCTCAGATTCCGATAGACTGGGCAGATAAAAAGAACATGGCCAATAGATTCCAGATGTGTTGGACAAAACGGGCATTCCATACTTGAGCCTGTACCCCATGTGCCTGTAAATGATTTGATAGGAAGGGTACCCATCCTAAATTGGTGGAACCATTTCCTATCACAGGGAACCGTTATGAGGTCCCAGTATTTTTCATAAACGGGAACATGTTTGGTCTCTTAGTCGACCCTAGACAGGGAAATGTTGTCATGGACTGAAGAACCGGGTTTTTAGAACCCAGCGGCGCCAGGGACACGCCCAAAGTCTTCAGATTCTCCTGTCTTGGCAAACAGAGACACGGAATACTTCTAGGTGGCGTCAGAGATCAAATTTATTAGCTGCAGCTAGTAACAGTAATCCCAGCAATACAACACAGTGTACAACTCAAGAAACTGTTAAATTTTGTAGAGCAAAACATCAGTATTTATACACAATATTCACATTACAAATGGACACCCACTGCAGCAAATTCTGACCAATAGAAGCACATTTCTATACATTATCACATTCCAAAAAGGCTCACTTTACATTGTACCAACCCCACAAGTTAAATATTAGGATGTCCCAAATTCAATTTCCACAAGCCGGACAAACCCATAATTGAAAGCACAATGCATGTAACGAAGGAACATAAAAAGGAAATAATGATAGATAACGAGCAAGATAAGGCATGTGTAGAAAAGCTAAACTTAACGATGGCCTGAACTTTGACTTGCAATCTCAGATAGCAATCAACTAAGGAAATTGGGCTCGCAAAGGGTCAGTTTCAGATAAAGAGGTCAGTTCCTTACAATGCACCTTAGAGTCAAGAAAAGGCTTAGTTAATAAGTGCATGAACAACTAAGCCCATGATACTTCGTTCGTCTAGTTACCTCCATAGGCCTACGTGATGGCAACACAAAATGGCATCTTTGGACAACGTAAACAAAATGGAGTCGGGTTCAGAAATCACGGAACCTCAGACCCTCCTTTTGCCATTACGTAGGCAATGACCTAAACTCACGTCAATCTGAATCCAAGTCTATGTCTATTCTCATCAGATCATCAAGGTGTTTGCTGTAACATCATCCTATTCTCCTTAACTTCTCTCGAAACAGGTCTCACACAGATCGTAGTACAAAGACTACAAATGGCGGGACCACATTGGATGCGTAAGCAACACGAGAAAAGGATAGCTAACGCCATACCAAGGAACATCAGAACCTTCCATCCCCATTTGGACAACAATTCCCAAATCCATCCTGTCAATGACCAGTCCCCTTGGTCTACATGTATAGACTCAGCGGACTTACGTAACCTAAAGATGGCTTGGTACACTGTCGGGGCATTATCTGGTATGAACACACAGCAACTAGATCTGATCAATTTACATACCCCACCTTTTTCTGCAAGTATGATGTCTAAAACCATACGATTTTGTAATGTCATAAGACGATCCGCATGAAGCTCCACTGTAATATTGCTTAGGGCACCAGCAGTCTCATTAATAGTGGCCTCGACCACTCTCGTAAGCTGACGAACATTCCTGCTATTGGCCATAGGACCCCAAAAGGGCACGAAACCCTTAAAGAAGTCTCCAGCTTCTTGTGCGACAGTATCTTCCGCATCGATAACACTTCTACCATTTCTTGTCTTGTGGTAATTGAAAACAGCAGTGTATGTAGGGAGAAGCAAAAATACCACATAACATGTGCAAGAAAAATCAGTTGGCAACCACGTGTATGCTTTGTCGTGACAAACAAAATACATGCCCTTTGCTGGCACGAACGGTGGAGAATTCTGGGACGTATAGACATAAGTGTGGACACACACACTCTTACCAAGCTGAGCTCTTGGACTATGACCACTACCTTGCAGACATAGTTGATCTCGGTGGGGTACGATCCAAATAGGAGGAGACCTTTTCCGTCTCTCCTTCTCTGTCAAACTAATGCTATACTCTGTCTTTTTCCAACCAACATATGCTCGTACTTCATCCTTGGGGATAGCATTGTATGCATCGATATCTCTGATCATATCTACTATTCCCCATATCAAGGCATTATTACTCGCATTATCTATGGCGGAACGTACAGGTGATGCTTCATTCGCATGAATAAACATCGACTGGAGCGCCCAAACTGACCCATTAGGTGAAAAAGGCAAAACCAAATAAGGCATTCCTTTATCTGTTGTATGCGGCATAAGACCACATACCCAGCAGTTCGTAGTATTTACAACTAGCTGATGCTGATACAGCAACGGTATAAACGAGTTGTTAACAAATTCCGATCTTCGTGTCTGTTCATGTTCAGGCAAAGTATGAAACTCAAGTGGAGAATCAGTAAAGGAAGAAAGAGTAGGTTGGGACGTAGATGTAAGCGGCAATTGTGTGAGATAGAAAATCCAACCCACACAAGCTAACGTAATATTCAAAAGTATTAGAAAACACATTATCAAAAAACATTTGCTACGAACCAATGTACACATTTCCATTTTGAAACCACTTTTCTCAACACCTTTCTCAGACCCAAAAGACTCCATCCTCTAACGTGCTGCTCACGGCTATTACCTTCTTCACTTAAGTGTGCGCCAAGATCACACTAACGACCCTGAACCACAGACCTTGTGTCAATACGTGGCTCACCCCTTAAGAACTTCCTACCGTGACCCTGCAGCTGAGTTCAGATGGTGACTCAAAAAAGAAAAAAAAGGTAAAAAAGTCTTTTGATCTGACAAGGTGTAATTCACTACATAAAAAATTCGGTTTTATTTGTCCATAACAACAGGCTTTCTTGGCCTCAAATCGTAAAGTTCTTTATCAGGTACAGTTGGATCCTTAAATAAAAGTTCAGGATTGGTGGTGTCAACCTTTAGATGAGGAGGCACAGCAGCTTGCAGAACATCATCATCCTCGCGTTCTGACCGTGTCCATGTCAAATGAGCATCACTAAAAGGCACGAATCTGGGAACTCTCTCGCAATCTGTATCAGCTATACCATCCCTCACTCACTGATAATATGGTAAAGGCAAAGGAACTTTTTTACAATGGGTGGCATGTAAGTATGGGCGGAAAATCCGTTACGTTCGCGGATTTTGCGGATTTTCGGTAAATTCGCAATCCGCGAGATTTGCGAATTTCCCGCAAAATCGGCAAATTCGCACGCAGCGGATTTTTTTTGCGGCGCGCGGCGTTGGTGATACAATTTTTGCGGCGCGCGGCGTTTATCATCGTTTGCCGAGTTGTTTTTCTCGATATTTTGCGAGTGCTGCGCCATTTTGGATCTTGCTGTGTGATCCCGCGGGAATTTGGCGAGCGCGATTACGTCATCGCGGCTTGCCAACTTGCACAGCGAGAGTTTGTCAACGCGAGTACGGCGAGATCACGTCTCGCGGTACTTCGCAATTGCGAGATTTGAGATGCGGCGAGCAGCAACAATCTCGCACAAGCAAAAATATAAAATTTGCAATTCTGCACAAGAAATCCACCAGCAAGCAGCATAAACCTTCTTGAAATGATGATTTTTATCTGAATAACTCCTTAGGTTGACATTTGTCTGCACTTTTTTAGCGAGGAGTCCATTTTGGGGAGGGGGGAGGGGGTGGGAGGAAGGAAGTGCCCCAGAGTATTCAACTTCCTGTTCCTGTCCAGCAGGCTCCTCCCAGTGCTTTGTCCATCTCCTGGTCACTTTTCATTTGGATCTGGAGCTGGAAGGATTACTTTTTGTGGATGCTGCTGGATATTTGGATTTGAGGCCTTTTTGACTTTCTTTGGATCACTGTTGGATTAGAAATTTTACAAGTAAGTTTGTTTGGGGCATTACAGTTGCTGCAATTAAAATTTTGGAATTTTCGATTTTTGGGCTGTTTTGGGGCCTTTTGCCCAGGGGTACTCAGTGGTGGGTGGACTGAGTCTTTCTGTGGGTTGTCTTGAACTTAAACATCATGGAGGCCATGGATGAATTGGGATTGTGCTGATTTTTCTGTGTTTTTCGATTTTTGACCTGTTGTTGGGGCCTTGACCAGGGGTAGTGAGTGGTGCATGGGCCTAGTCTTTCTGTGGGCTGTCTTGAACTTAAACATCATGGAGGGCATGGATGGAATGGGATTGTGCTGATTTTTCTGTGTTTTTCGATTTTTGACCTGTTGTTGGGGCCTTGACCAGGGGTAGTGAGTGGTGCATGGGCCTAGTCTTTCTGTGGGGTGTCTTGAATTTAAACATCATGGAGGGCATGGATGGAATGGGATTGTGCTGATTTTGCAGTGTTTTTCGATTTTTGGGGGTGTTCATGGGGACAGGCCATGTGGGTGGGGGCCATTTTGAGTGCTGGTACAGGCAGGCCCTGGCCATGTGCTAGGAGGCAAGTGGCCATTTTGAATGCAGGCTTTGTTGTTAGGCCTCCAACCATTTTGCCTACTTTTCAACCTTTATTTATGCCCAGGGGTAGTGAGTCTTGCATGGGCCTAGTCTTTCTGTGGGTTGTCTTGAATTTAAACATCATGGAGGCCATGGATGGAATGGGATTGTGCTGATTTTGCAGTGTTTTTCGATTTTTTTGTGCTCTATAACTGAACTGATGTTCCTCTGTCTTCCATTTTTTTTAGGTGCACAAGACTCAAGAGAACCACCAGTGCCAGGAAGAAGTCCTGCAGCGGTGTGTGTGTGCAGCATAACGTCACGCGACGTCACAACTCTACAATTCGTGCAACTGCGGCCTGCTGTCTGACCTGCTCTGAAGAAGATGGCCCCAAAGAAAGTTCTCCGTAGCTCCTCTAGCAAGAAAGTTGCTAGTAAGGAGCAGAAGAAGCAAGTTACCAAGGAGGCTGGTGTGCCACCCGCCACGTTTTTTGGGAGAAAAAAAAAAGTACGCCTGCAGCAGCAGGATCTGCTGGGGACCAAGCTGGGAGCAGGACCCCTGCTCCATTGGGTTCAGTGCCTCCACCACCACGCCAACTTAAGTCAAAGCCCTTGAGTGCTTCAGAGGCAGTCAGTGTACTTCTCCAATCACCATCGACCAGTGATGTTGGCTCATCGCAAGAAAGTAGCAGCAATGTCCCTGAATCAACACAGGTTGTTGTAACTCATCTGACAAATGTGTTGAACAACCACAGCCGCAACAACAACACCATGTGCAAGTACACGCCCAAGTACATGTGGAAGGAGAGGCAGCAAAAGGAGATGCGCAAGCAAAGGTGCATGGAGGTTCACAAGTGCCCACAATAGTTGTTCCTCCCGAAGTAGGGGCACATCAGGAAATCGACAATGAACCCGAGGTATCATTGGAAGCCACTCCTCCTGATGATCATTCATTGTCTTCCACATCCCTAGCAAGGAAAAGATCAAGGGGGGTGTCTACATCTTCTTCAAGCCCACCTCGTTCTGATGCAAGTGATCTGTCTTGGGAACCACAACTGCGGTCTGACAGTGAGGCACACCATGATCTGACACCGGTACCTAAGCGTAAAAGGAAGGTCGTCCAAAAACTCAAACCTATGGAGTGTGATGAGGCTCAACAAGAAGTGACAGATACTGCTGGTGAAGAAGCCTCTCACGATGACGACGAGCCAGTCATCACAAAGGTCACTGCAGCCCCACCGGGCATGCAGCAAAGAGACATTTTGACCCTATCCCGAGAAGCTGCTGAGCGTGATGATGATGTCGGCGAGGAGGCAATGGAAATGGAATCATTAGATTTGGAGTTAAGTAGTACACCAAAACCTACCGCTTCCATATTTCTTCCTCGCAAGAAGGTACCCACCTCGTCCTCGACCTCAATTCGTGGTGGTGAAAGTGCAAAACGTACTGAAGTTCGGCAATCCACATCCTCCACTTCATCTGACATTAGCAGCAGGACCACCACCACCACCAGTATCGCCGCCTCCTCCGGCCCCCGAAGACATTTCAAGTCTCCAGTTTGGGACTTCTTTAGTGTTTGCCCAAAAACGGAAAACGTAGCCATTTGTAGCATTTGTAAGCTTCGAGTTAGTCGTGGTAAGTTGGGTTCCAACTATGGTACCGGAGGCCAGAGAGGTCATCTTAGGAGAACGCACGATGTCCAATGGTTTGCGCACCTACACGCGATCAAGGAAGCCGGAATTGCACGCAATGAAAACGTTGTTTTTTCATCTGATGATGACGAGGGGGAAGAAGACGATTCAAACACTTCACTTACACCCAGTTCCCCTGTCAGCAGCACACCCCATGGGAGCCACACTAAGAGTGTGGGAGAGAGTGAGACATCAATGCGGAAAAGTTCATCAGCGAGCGTAACTGGGTCGAAGAGATCATCATCATCCCGTAAATCCTTGGTCCAGGGCAACATTAAAAAGATGTTGTTTACAGAAGCGCAATATGAACGCAACCACCCAATGACCCGTCTGTATAACACTAAGCTGGCTAAAATGCTAGCTCTGGACCTTCTCCCTTTTTCTTTTGTAGAAGGGGTTGGTTTTCTAGAATTAGTGACAGCGCTCTGCCCTAAATGGAAGGTTCCTAGCCGGTTCTATTTTGCCGGAGTTGCGGTTCCAGCACTACATGAAGATGTTCTGAAGGTGATTGGGGCAGCTTTGCAGAAGAGTGCTGTTCACACTATACATCTGACAACAGACATGTGGACCAGTGGCGCAGGCGCTGATTACATGTGCATCACTGCACACTGGGTCTCTTTTTCAGGGGCTAAATCAAAGCTAAACGCAGGTGTTGACACGAACATTGTTTTTAAAGGTGCTCGGAAACATGCAACACTAGCCATGTTTGGTTTGGAGAAACGTCACACAGCAGAAAACATTTTGGATGTCTTTAACACAAAGGTCCTTAACTGGCTGTCCCCACTAAAACGCAAGGTTGGTTATGTTTCCACGGACAATGGCGCCAATATAGTTAAGGCCATGAGGGACGGTTACTATTTCAGAGTGCCGTGTTTGGCGCACTGTATAAACCTGGTTGTCCAAAAATTCTTGGGTAATAAAGGCAGTGCAGCGTACAGTGTATTGGAGACCTGCCGAAAAATGTGCAAGCATTTCAGGCATTCTTTTAAGGCCCGGAAGCAGCTGAGGAGCCTGCTATATCAACGTCAAATGCCAGTGAAAGCACTCATCCAGGAGGTGGTAACACGTTGGAACTCAACCTTCTACATGCTTGAGCGTCTGTATGAGCAGTATACGGAACTCGATCAATATTTCCTTAAAGAGGGTACAGAGGAGCTGAGGATGGGTGGGCCGCAATGGAACATAGTTGAAAGCCTGACACGCATGCTTCGTCCTTTTGAGTTCTTCACGCGTGCAGTCAGCAAGGAGGACTCTAATTTGGGAAAAGCTATCCCATTGTTGTACATGCTGGAGGACCAACTGAAGGAGGTGTGTTCTGTGTTTGGAAAAGATAAAAACCAAGACTCTTTGCTTCTGGCTGAGCAATTATTAGAGCTCCTACAAGGTGATGAACGTCTTAAAAAGATCCACTCAGAACAGCATTACATTTGTGCTACTATTCTGGATCCACGCTACAAAAAGGCGCTGGCAGGCCAAGCATTCTTTCCTTTTGATGATGAACATGTTCCAAAGTACAAACGTTGGCTAGCCTTGTCAGCCAAGAAGTTTGAACCAGAACGGCTGGAAATTGAAGGAAATGGCAGTACATCAGCAGGCCATCCCCAGTCAAAACAATCCACTTCTGCACCTGTGGCTGTGGCACAAGTGACCTCTCAGCCGTTAAAGACACCGGCAACCGGATCATCTGCACGAAAGACAACAGAAACATTGGAGGCTGAAGAGGATTGGCTAGCTCTGCGTGGGTTTGGTTCTCAAAAGGTCAGAGGCACAGCAAGAGCTAAGCAAAGTGGAGGAACCTTGGATGAGGACCTTGAGTCGATGGTGAAGGACTATCTGAATGACTCAACAGAGGTCTATGTTAATTCTGACCCATTGGCGTATTGGCATGGGAAAAAAGAATTGTGGCCACAGCTCACCAACCTGGCTTTAAACTACTTGTCTTGCCCACTCGCAAGCGTGTCTTCTGAACGGGTTTTCAGTGCGGCTGGTGGGATTGTAACTCCCAAACGGAGCCGCCTCTCGCCCAAAAATGTGGAGAGGTTAACAATGATCAAGATGAATCAGCACCTCATACCACCAGATTTCAGAGTACGAGAGAGCGTGCCGGATGAAGAGGAGGTGGCCAGCAACATAGATGAGGGAATTTCTACTCTGTCAGGTGACACTGAGCTCACCCTGCCTGAATTCGCAGAGTATGATGACGAAGCCTTATTCTTATTCCTGGACCGTGATACCGAGCCCTGAAAATGAGACAACGAATCAATAACTTTCTTTTTCATCCTTATTCACTTTTATTCCTGTGTGTCTGTCTTTCTTTGTTGTGCACAGTTAATATAATTCAAACTTTAATCAGATAATCACAAAAACAAGCCCATCAGCAGAACTGTCTTCACTTGTTTGCGAATTGATTTGAAGGTGCCGCAGTCTGCATTCCTCAGGTTCAGAAGTTCCGAAGAACATGCTCCTCTATCCTCCTCCTCCAGACTCCTATTTCCATCAAAGCAGAGGGCTGGTTTACGCCCAATGAAGAAAGACTCAGCACTTGTGGGGGTGTTGTTCTACCTCTTTGCAGGTGAGTTGACGGGTCTCTGGGGCCATTTCTGGGAAGCACTAAAAGTGGTTTGGACCAAATCCGAGGCGGAAAATTCTTTGTGTTTTTGATGAATTGCTTGCCTTTGAGGTGCTCTTAGGGGGGTTCCGTCTGTTTGTGGGTGAGTTTCGTGGTCTGGGAGCATTGCTGGGACACTCTAATCTTGATTGCATTTGCTTTTCAGGAAATCCGTTGTGCCAACCCCGACTTATGGCCTAGCTACGCAGCGCGTTTGGACCGAAGGCCCAGAAATATTGCAAGTATGAGATTTTGCTTTTGGCCTGTTTGGGGGTGTTATGCTTCCTGGCGGGTGGGTTGGCGGGTCTTGGGGCATTCCTGGGAAGGTCTAATACCGGGTAGAAGTGGTTGGGACAAAATCCAGGCCGATTTTTTTTTGGCTATTTCTGACATTTTGCTCTATGTAGCGTTTTCGGGGGCCTGTTTGGGGGGCTTCCTGGTGTTTGTGGGTGAGTTTCGTGGTCTGGGAGCACTGCTGGGACACTCTAATCTTGATTGCATTTGCTTTTCAGGAAATCCGTCGTGGCAACCCCGACTTATGGCCTAGCTACGCAGTGCGTATGGACCGAAGGCCCAGAAATATTGCAAGTATGAGATTTTGCTTTTGGCCTGTTTGGGGGTGTTATGCTTCTTGGCGGGTGGGTTGGCGGGTCTTGGGGCATTCCTGGGAAGGTCTAATACCGGGTAGAAGTGGTTGGGACAAAATCCAGGCCGATTTTTTTTTTGGCTATTTCTGACATTTTGCCCTAAGTAGCGTTTTCGGGGGCCTGTTTGGGGGGCTTCCTGGTGTTTGTGGGTGAGTTTCGTGGTCTGGGAGCACTGCTGGGACACTCTAATCTTGATTGCATTTGCTTTTCAGGAAATCCGTCGTGGCAACCCCGACTTATGGCCTAGCTACGCAGTGCGTTTGGACCGAAGGCCCAGAAATATTGCAAGTATGAGATTTTGCTTTTGGCCTGTTTGGGGGTGTTATGCTTCTTGGCGGGTGGGTTGGCGGGTCTTGGGGCATTCCTGGGAAGGTCTAATACCGGGTAGAAGTGGTTGGGACAAAATCCAGGCCGATTTTTTTTTGGGCTATTTCTGACATTTTGCTCTATGTAGCGTTTTCGGGGGCCTGTTTGGGGGGCTTCCTGGTGTTTGTGGGTGAGTTTCGTGGTCTGGGAGCACTGCTGGCTATATATACTTTACTTTGCAAGAGGTTTGAAGCAAATCCATGGTGGCAGAGGGGAGTTAGGGCCTAGCTGCGGAGCGCGCGCGGAGTGATTTGGGAAATTTGTGAAAAATTGACTACGTCCCCATTTTTGTACTTTTGCTCTTTGGCTGTTTGGGGGTCTTCTACTCGTTTTCTCCTGGGTTGACGGCTCTGGGGCCATTGCTGGGAAGCTCTAATACCGGATAAAAGTGTTTTGGACCAAATCCCAGGCGGAATTTTTTTTGTGTTTTTGATGACTTGCTTGCCTTTGAGGTGCTCTTAGGGGGGGTTACGTCTGTTTGTGGGTGAGTTTCGTGGTCTGGGAGCATTGCTGGGACACTCTAATCTTGATTGCATTTGCTTTTCAGGAAATCCGTTGTGCCAACCCCGACTTATGGCCTAGCTACGCAGCGCGTTTGGACCGAAGGCCCAGAAATATTGCAAGTATGAGATTTTGCTTTTGGCCTGTTTGGGGGTGTTATGCTTCCTGGCGGGTGGGTTGGCGGGTCTTGGGGCATTCCTGGGAAGGTCTAATACCGGGTAGAAGTGGTTGGGACAAAATCCAGGCCGATTTTTTTTTGGCTATTTCTGACATGTTGCTCTATGTAGCGTTTTCGGGGGCCTGTTTGGGGGGCTTCCTGGTGTTTGTGGGTGAGTTTCGTGGTCTGGGAGCACTGCTGGGACACTCTAATCTTGATTGCATTTGCTTTTCAGGAAATCCGTCGTGGCAACCCCGACTTATGGCCTAGCTACGCAGTGCGTTTGGACCGAAGGCCCAGAAATATTGCAAGTATGAGATTTTGCTTTTGGCCTGTTTGGGGGTGTTATGCTTCTTGGCGGGTGGGTTGGCGGGTCTTGGGGCATTCCTGGGAAGGTCTAATACCGGGTAGAAGTGGTTGGGACAAAATCCAGGCCGATTTTTTTTTTGGCTATTTCTGACATTTTGCTCTATGTAGCGTTTTCGGGGGCCTGTTTGGGGGGCTTCCTGGTGTTTGTGGGTGAGTTTCGTGGTCTGGGAGCACTGCTGGCTATATATACTTTACTTTGCAAGAGGTTTGAAGCAAATCCATGGTGGCAGAGGGGAGTTAGGGCCTAGCTGCAGAGCGCGCGCGGAGTGATTTGGGAAATTTGTGAAAAATTGACTAAGTCCCCATTTTTGTACTTTTGCTCTTTGGCTGTTTGGGGGTCTTCTACTCGTTTTCTCCTGGGTTGACGGCTCTGGGGCCATTGCTGGGAAGCTCTAATACCGGATAAAAGTGTTTTGGACCAAATCCCAGGCGGAAATTTTTTTGTGTTTTTGATGACTTGCTTGCCTTTGAGGTGCTCTTAGGGGGGGTTACGTCTGTTTGTGGGTGAGTTTTGTGGTCTGGGAGCATTGCTGGGACACTCTAATCTTGATTGCATTTGCTTTTCAGGAAATCCGTTGTGCCAACCCCAACTTATGGCCTAGCTACGCAGCGCGTTTGGACCGAAGGCCCAGAAATATTGCAAGTATGAGATTTTGCTTTTGGCCTGTTTGGGGGTGTTATGCTTCTTGGCGGGTGGGTTGGTGGGTCTTGGGGCATTCCTGGGAAGGTCTAATACCGGGTAGAAGTGGTTGGGACAAAATCCTCGCGGAAAAGCCTTTTGGCACTTTTTGTAACTTAGGGTTCGTTAGGGTTAGCCCTAGCAGCAGGATTGCATGTGTTTCGGGGTGTTCTAGATTATTCCAACTGAGTTCTGGGGTCTTAGAGCACTCGTGAGAATGTGTAATTTTGGTTGCAAGTCATTTGAAGAAAATCCAAGGTGGGAAAGGGGGGATTTGGCATAGTTAAAGAAAGCCTTTGCCACTATTCTTAACTTAGGGTTCGTTAGGGTTAGCAGTATTTCTATTGCATGTGTTTGAGTGGGGGGGATTTCGAGTCTTGGAGCGATGCTGGCTATGGCTACTTTTGCTTGGTTGCTTGCAAGTGGTTTCAATGCAATCCACGGTGGGTAATGGGTAATTAGGAAGGGGGTACTTCGGCCTACTTTTACTTTCAAAGTAAGTTTTGTCACCAGTTTTCTGCTAGGCCTCGTTTTTTGAGATTTGATTGGGGGTCTTCTACATTTTTGCGACTGGCTTTAGTAAGGGTCTGGGTGGGAGCACTGCTAGGAAGATCTAATTTTGTTCTAAAACACAGTTTACAGTACACCTAGCTTGAGGGGCAAGATCCGCTACATTAATTTGCCCATACTTATTTATCCTTCAAAAGGTGACTCAGAGTACGCACTTTCAAAAATATTGTACTGTCTACTAGGAAAATCAAATTGTGACTTTTTGCACTCCACAGCCTACATACCTTATATTTATTTATCAGTGGTGTTGTAATATTATATCACTTCCTGTTTTTCGTTGAATAATTACAGGCCGGGTTTCAGTCTCTGTAATGGGGAAAAAAGGATGGAGTCAGGCTTCACAGTAGCGAGCCACAATTCAGCATCAGGCAGGCAGTGGACAGGGTGTCTTCTGGTGACCAACATCGATGGACGAAGCGTCGGCTGCAATGGAGGAGTGCCGCTAATAAGAGGATTTTTTTTCTGCAGGCAACTTACTTACCACTTCCAACAGGACAACTACAACCACATAGATACAGTATCCCTTGCCTTTTTCTCTGACTGTGACTGCATTTCTTGGATCTCTCTCTGCTTCTAAATTGATCCCTTAACACATCACTTAGTCCACTCCACTATCACATCTGCACCACACATAGTCATTTGTAAGTGCTCCTACGTAATTCGCAAGTCGCAGCACGCCCCAGGCCGTAGAGGACTGGGATGGCCCCAATGATGAAGCATGTCACCAAGGGGCAACCCTGGTGAGTGATGGGACACCTAGAAAAAAAGTAATTTCTCCTTTTCTATCTACTATACCTTCCAGACCAACCCCACTGAGTGTTGTTGTGAATGGATTTATAGTGACCAGCAAGGCTCTCGGGTATCTGGCTACAGAGACCTTATGTTGAATATCGTTATCAATAATTCCACACAGGCCCTGCACTGTCGCATTCTTTCTTCCACAGTTGTCGAATGTACTACTTACTTTTCACTGACATGCATGCAGTAGTGTATGCACTTTCAAAGATTGATGGATAGGTTTGTACCCAAAGATTTGTTTATGTTCAATTGTTTGTCTATGCTGTGCTTTTTTTTACAGGGTGTCTTCTGGTGACCAACATCGATGGACGAAGCGTCGGCTGCAATGGAGGAGTGCCGCTAATAGGAGGATTTTTTTTCTGCAGGCAACTGACTTACCACTTCCAACAGGACCACTACAACCACATAGATACAGTATCTCTTGCCTTTTTCTCTGACTGTGACTGCATTTCTTGGATCTCTCTGTGTTTCTAAATTGATCCCTTAACACATCACTTAGTCCACTCCACTATCACATCTGCACCACACATAGTCATTTGTAAGTGCTCCTACGTAATTCGCAAGTCGCAGCACGCCCCAGGCCGTAGAGGACTGAGATGGCCCCAATGATGAAGCATGTCACCAAGGGGCAACACTGGTGAGTGAGGGGACACCTAGAAAACAAGCAATTTCTCCTTTTCTATCTACTATACCTTCCAGACCAACCCCACTGAGTGTTGTTGTGAATGGATTTATAGTGACCAGCAAGGCTCTCGGGTATCTGGCTAAGTACAGAGACCTTATGTTGAATATCGTTATCAATAATTCCACACAGGCCCTGTACTGTCGCATTCTTTCTTCCACAGTTGTCGAATGTACTACTTACTTTTCACTGACATGCATGCAGTAGTGCATGCACTTTCAAAGATTGATGGATAGGTTTGTACCCAAAGAATTGTTTATGTTCCATTGTTTGTCTATGCTGTGCTTTTTTTTACAGGGTGTCTTCTGGTGACCAACATCGATGGACGAAGCGTCGGCTGCAATGGAGGAGTGCCGCTAAAAGGAGGATTTTTTCTCTGCAGGCAACTTACTTACCACTTCCAACAGGACCACTACAACCACATAGATACAGTATCCCTTGCCTTTTTCTCTGACTGTGACTGCATTTCTTGGATCTCTCTCTGCTTCTAAATTGATCCCTTAACACATCACTTAGTCCACTCCACTATCACATCTGCACCACACATAGTCATTTGTAAGTGCTCCTACGTAATTCGCAAGTCGCAGCACGCCCCAGGCCGTAGAGGACTGGGATGGCCCCAATGATGAAGCATGTCACCAAGGGGCAACCCTGGTGAGTGAGGGGACACCTAGAAAAAAAGCAATTTCTCCTTTTCTATCTACTATACCTTCCAGACCAACCCCACTGAGTGTTGTTGTGAATGGATTTATAGTGACCAGCAAGGCTCTCGGGTATCTGGCTACAGAGACCTTATGTTGAATATCGTTATCAATAATTCCACACAGGCCCTGCACTGTCGCATTCTTTCTTCCACAGTTGTCGAATGTACTACTTACTTTTCACTGACATGCATGCAGTAGTGTATGCACTTTCAAAGATTGATGGATAGGTTTGTACCCAAAGATTTGTTTATGTTCAATTGTTTGTCTATGCTGTGCTTTTTTTTACAGGGTGTCTTCTGGTGACCAACATCGATGGACGAAGCGTCGGCTGCAATGGAGGAGTGCCGCTAATAGGAGGATTTTTTTTCTGCAGGCAACTGACTTACCACTTCCAACAGGACCACTACAACCACATAGATACAGTATCTCTTGCCTTTTTCTCTGACTGTGACTGCATTTCTTGGATCTCTCTGTGCTTCTAAATTGATCCCTTAACACATCACTTAGTCCACTCCACTATCACATCTGCACCACACATAGTCATTTGTAAGTGCTCCTACGTAATTCGCAAGTCGCAGCACGCCCCAGGCCGTAGAGGACTGGGATGGCCCCAATGATGAAGCATGTCACCAAGGGGCAACACTGGTGAGTGAGGGGACACCTAGAAAACAAGCAATTTCTCCTTTTCTATCTACTATACCTTCCAGACCAACCCCACTGAGTGTTGTTGTGAATGGATTTATAGTGACCAGCAAGGCTCTCGGGTATCTGGCTAAGTACAGAGACCTTATGTTGAATATCGTTATCAATAATTCCACACAGGCCCTGTACTGTCGCATTCTTTCTTCCACAGTTGTCGAATGTACTACTTACTTTTCACTGACATGCATGCAGTAGTGCATGCACTTTCAAAGATTGATGGATAGGTTTGTACCCAAAGAATTGTTTATGTTCCATTGTTTGTCTATGCTGTGCTTTTTTTTACAGGGTGTCTTCTGGTGACCAACATCGATGGACAAAGCGTCGGCTGCAATGGAGGAGTGCCGCTAAAAGGAGGATTTTTTCTTTGCAGGCAACTTACTTACCACTTCCAACAGGACCACTACAACCACATAGATACAGTATCCCTTGCCTTTTTCTCTGACTGTGACTGCATTTCTTGGATCTCTCTCTGCTTCTAAATTGATCCCTTAACACATCACTTAGTCCACTCCACTATCACATCTGCACCACACATAGTCATTTGTAAGTGCTCCTACGTAATTCGCAAGTCGCAGCACGCCCCAGGCCGTAGAGGACTGGGATGGCCCCAATGATGAAGCATGTCACCAAGGGGCAACCCTGGTGAGTGAGGGGACACCTAGAAAAAAAGCAATTTCTCCTTTTCTATCTACTATACCTTCCAGACCAACCCCATTGAGTGTTGTTGTGAATGGATTTATAGTGACCAGCAAGGCTCTCAGGTATCTGGCTACAGAGACCTTATGTTGAATATAGTTATCAATATTTCCACCCACGCCCTGTACTGTCGCATTCTTTCTTCCACAGTTGTCGAAAGTACTACTTACTTTTAACTGACATGCATGCAGTAGTGTATGCACTTTCAAAGATTGATGGATAGGTTTGTACCCAAAGATTTGTTTATGTTCACAATTGTTCGTCCATGCTGTGCTACTTTGTCTTGTCTCCCAAACCTTTCCCAAAAACCCCCGTACCCATCCATTTTTCAAACCCTAACCCTCTTCCCCCGGGCTGTGTGGTTTTGATTGATGTGTGACTAAATTACAGCAATAAATCCACACACTTGCTGGGGAGGATAAGGTGATAGCAACAGGCTGGTGAAGAAATCCGAGGATATATTCTTACTCTGCTTGACAAAGACCCATGGCTAATGTCAAAGAACTTCAACCGAATTAGTTATACTTTAACATTTGTTAGGCTACAACGTGGCACTGTTCTAGTGTACTTCTGTCACCTGCTATATTCTGTATTGTACCTTTGTATTGCTCAGGAGGACAAACCAGATTTCATTTTCTTTTTTTTCATAGGCAAGCAACTGCCACTGTGTCACACCACTAGTACCACCGCTATGAGGAAATTTTATCCGCCCAGGATTGCAAACCTTATTTGCTGTTTCCCGTGGAGCCAGCCCTGGGCCTAGCCCTACTTGCAAACAGAAATTACAGGTAAGATAGGCATTTGGTTGGAGGTAGTATAATGGAGTATTAGGAGAGACGAGAGATTTGATTGACGGTAGTACTACTAAAGTCCTAGGACTATTCAGGAAAACAAACTTACTGTTATGTTAAACCCCCACCCACCAGACTCAAAAGCAGTAAAAAACAGGTATGGTCAGATAAAGTTTCAAAAAGTATATTTTTATAGCCCTAACAAAAGAATCTCCCGCAAGACCCTCCCTAACCCCAACGATTGTCCTTCAAAAGTCCCCAAAAATCACAACTCCCAATTCCCACCCCCCAAAAGTCTCTAAAAAAGGGGCAAGGGACACTATGGCAGGGTGCTGTTGGAATTAGCAGCCAGGGCATCATGCTCCTTGCGGAGGGTGGCAAGTTCGAAGCGGAGGCCCTCCACCACGTTCTTATAATTATGGACCTCCTGCTCCAGGTAGGACAGTCTGAGGGATAAGCGGCGCCGGTGTGCCTTGCAAATCCTGTGAGGGGCAGCTGCTTTCTTTGCTGCTGGGCGGTGGCGTTTGGCTTTGGTAGCCCGGCTCCGTACCGCTGGGGCACTGCGCTGGCTGGCAGCCCGCACGGAGGAGGATGCAGCTGTCCCAGTGGACGTTGTTGTTGTACCAGACTGCGTCTCCTCCTCCTCCAGGGCCACCAGCCACCGATATTCAGCAACAGTGGCATCCAGCCTCCGTTGCCGGGCCATTCGAGCCAGCTCCTTCCTCCATGATGGTGTCTTGGATTTGGAAGGAGCAACTACATGAAAAAAGAAAGACATAGTCTGTAACCAATGCTCCTTAAGATTAACACAAAATGATTGAGCAGAAAGTTGTCACAGTACAAGTAGCAAATTGAAAGCACAGTGCATAACTAATGAGGACAGTATCTATGTAACCTCCGACTTCTTCATCCTTGCTCTAACATTAGTGGGAGTTTAAGGAACAAATTCTACGAGCACTATGGACTTCTATTACAGTCGACTATGACAGTACACCACTCTTATTCTTCCTCTTCTCACTTGTTTAGGAAAATTGGTACGTTATCTTATGCAAGCCGGCATAATGCCAGCGCAGTGAACTTGCACCCGAGAAAAACAGACGCACACCATGGTGAGTGAGACAGACTTGCGTTACTGTACCGGTCCAGTACATGCAGGTGGTGAAGCTCTTACTTTTCTATTATGGGTGGCACTGAGAATACTCTGTTAAAAGGGCTACTGCTTAATTAATTTAGCTTTCACCCTACAGTGCAAATGAGTATTAGAAAAGGAAAATGAAGAAGCTAAATTATCTGATTATCTATCACTTCACATGGGATGTATTTGATGACATATGGGATGACTTTAGGTGCTTTGCTTATTATTGAGTGAACAGTGATACCCCCACACATGAATGACGTACTACTACTAAACTAAAGTTATTAAGGGAGGTAGGGAGTGTCCACCGTAATAACTGGATATATGCTGTGCTTGCAGTTGCAATACAAACTACTGCTACTATTCATGGTAGTCTTTGGACAACGTTACAACTTCTTTTCCTTGCCTTTCCTACACTGGAACGGACGTGCGGGTGCGGTGTTACATGCTCTTCAAAGTAACACTTAGTTCATCCAGTGACCGTCTACTCTCTCTAGATTCACATATGCTATCTAAGAGTCAGATAGTACCATGAATGATCCAGGCATCCATCCATTCAAAGTATATTGCGCACATACAGTTTCTGTCTCACCCACCCAGGCTGTTCTCCTTCCACTCATCCTTGCTTCATCATTCACCCAGCCATGCACCATACCATTTTCTTACCTTCCCAGCCACCTCGGGGACCAAGCAAACACATATCATTCTTCTTTGCCAGTCATCATTACATTTCTCGTGCTTCCACACTTACTTACACCCTTCTTTCGCTTTTCGTTCATCCCATCCATCAAGTTCACCTCAGATCTGATTGGGATTCTTCTCGCCAAAAACTTCACAGCTAAGCTGAAGTACATTTAGAGGAGGCTACTACCTGCTTTTTTTATAATACACCCGTGCAGAAAGCACACTCTGCAGTCTTCAATCTCAATGACTAAGGAATGTATAGCTTACCTCTGCCCGCCACCACCGTGTGAACCCTCACAGGCATGTCCTTTTCTGGCACTTGCACCGCCTCCTCCCCAGAGTTGTCCTCCTCGTCCAATGCCACCACCACCTCCGCGCTGGCCCCGTCTCCAGATGTTCCACCTACAAAGTACATTTAATAATGTTAGAATACACCACTCACTACTATATAATATTTGGTCTAGGAGGAAGAAAGAAATGTGAAAAAAAGTGTACAATTTAATAATTTTTGACTGTGTACTCTAGAGTAAAAATGTCCCTTTTTCCAGGGAAGGCTGTTGTCTTGCTGCACTTTTTGGCACAACTGATGAATGTTTGCTTTTTACTTTTTAACACGCACCACTTTTTCTCCTAACAGACAGAACCTTGACTTCTAAGAACACGAGCAGGATCAAGTTCAAACCAGGTGAGAGCTCGGCTCGACCATAAGAAATGTGTCCAATTAATCGTCAGCACTAAGCACTTTTCCATTTTCAGTTACACGTTCACTTTTATGACAAACTTGAATTTAATAAATGTGTTTACTTTTAATAAAGCTTTTAAACTTAAATAGACTCTGTGGTTTTTGGTCCTCCAGACTAGAGTGGATGAGCTAAAGGTTTTTGAATTTTTGCAAGCATGAGTCCGTGCCTCTGCCATCGGTGACTTTGGGAGCTAAATGACTCTGCCACACTATCTAGTCAGTAAGGAGATTGGGGGTTCAACTACAAAGTCTGTTATCACTGAGGTATGTGGAAAGTCTAACAGTTACAGCACCTATTATAATTGATAAGCTAAGCGATGCATTATTTAGTGTCCATAGTTCTGTTTGTGCAGATTTGTCCCTGCAACAGTAGTAGAATGGATTGTCCTCCTATCCAAACCAAAAGTAAAGTAGTATCTTATTATTTCTTGGTGGTGGTCATTCACCTTTTTATTGTTGGCAATGGTCAAAGCATAAACATTTAGAATACTTGAAAAGACATTATGGACAATCCCAGAGGACTACACTCAGTGCATTGAGCTATTGCTGACTAGAATGGGAGTCCAATGGAAATGCCAAATGTGCAATCTTAGTTAGCTACACAGACAGACTAATAAGAATAATCTAGTAATACCACACGGAGTCATAGTCGAGGCAGGATAAGAATTTAGATCCTGTCTACAAGAAGATCAAAGACGATTTAGAAAAAATCGAATGAGGAACGCTAGGAAAAAATAAGTACTCTATATTAAAATTAAAACTTACTGGGGCCAGCAAAGGAGCCCTCGACTGCCCGGTCCTGGCCTGCATCGACAACAGCACCCTCCTCCTCCTCCTCCTGTGTCCTCCTCTTGCCCCTGGGGGAAGCTGATGTACAACATGAAAGAAAGAAAAACAGAAAACATGGATGATATTTCTCAACCAAATCAAACATTTAAAAAAGAACTAACAAAGTAACAAAATATTTTTGCGAAATAGCAAATAGGGAACGACTCCACGGGATATATTATTGACCAATCTCATGTGGTCGACTACGTCATTACTTTAGTATTGCTTGATTTGCGGACCGTCGAATTGGAAACTACCCTATGTAACTCACTAAACAAAGTACTAAAAAGGTTTGCCTAGGATTGGCAGGCAGCAGTCCGCAGCACGCAAAGTGACAGCCAAAGTCCATCGTGATTGAAGATCAGCGACAACACTAAAGTTTCCTACTACATTCACCAGTCATTAAAATACTCAAACTATTAATCCACCACCACTATTTCTTCTTATCGCCATGTGTACAAAGGAAGGACTGGACTTGAGTCTGTAGGGGCTGATTTAGAAGGCCCTTGCGGCTCTTTTGCTCCATTGTTGCGTGACTTTTGTGACGCAGCGACAGCACAAAAGAGGCGCAATGGTGCGGCGTATATTAACAACGTGACGCATCTGGGAGATGCATCACGTTGTAAAGCCCTGCGCCAATAGGGGTGTTCCGGCGCAAGGGAGGGCGTTCCTGCGCAGGAACGCATCCTAAAAGTGGCTGAGGGAAATCTACAAGATTTCAATCAGTCACTTTGAGGACAATGATGCGTGACTCAAACCCTGCGCCTGCTTGAAGCAGACGTATGGCTTGACGCAGCATTGGGGAGATAGGGCACCCCAGAGAATTGATGGAGCTGCACCATCGTTGCGACGCAACTCCAGCAATGCGCCGCCTTTACGGCACAGATGCGTAACGCTTTGGTGACGTTTTGGGCCCATGGCGCGCCGCATTGTAAATACGGCGCACCATGGGTGATGGTGGCGTGACGCACAATTACTGGCGCATCCCTGCAACTTTGCAGGGATGCGCCGGTAATTAAAAATCTGAACCTTAGTGTGTAGCATTACGCAGTTCTTTCAACTACACTCATACATAATTTCACAGGCCAATGAAATGAACACAAAATCTAAAACAAATAAGCATAGTAGCAACACTACTGAGAAGAAGGAGAGCAGTGTACCTGAAATGCACAGAAGATTTTGAAATAAAATTTACCTACAATGTAATGAGCAGCATTATTGCTCTTGGTAAAAAACAAAAATTTGCAATATAATAACACAGCAGGAGAAAACATAGTAGTAAAGACATAGCTACTACTACTCACCAAGCCCGGGGATCTCAAGGCCAAGGAGGTCGAGCAGATCTCACTCACGGGTCAGGACATCCGTCCAGCGGTGGGTGGCCTGGTTGTAGGTGCGCCAGACCCGAGAGTGGTGGTAAATGGCCTGGCACACCTTCTCTCACCGCTTCCGGCGCTCCCGGGCCCCGTACCCGGCACTGATCTTGCCGCCTCCCATGATGGTCCTGGGGAGGCGGCGCTGAACATAAAAAATGAGTTGGGCCACCTCCTCCGGGGTAAAGATCTCCCGTGGCATCACTAGCTCCCCCCTCAAACGCCTGCACGGGAGCCGGACACGGGGTGCGGGACCCTTCCCCTTCTCGGGATGCTTCCCGGCTCCCTTCACCATGGTCTGGGCGGAAAGGAATAAAGAAAATAGAATAGGGAAGAGAAGAAAAGAAAAGAGTTTACAAAAGTAGTTTAAAATTAACCAAAAGTAGCAGCAAACACAAAAATATAGGGCTAGAAAAATAGAGGGATAGATAATAAGTAAAATAGATTAAAAAAAACTTCAAACAAGCAAAGGATGGCAGAGATTGACAGAGGATACAAAGACTATGCCCAGAACCATAGCAATGAATGAGAAACAAGATGGCCGCGCCCGTTCACGACCGCGCGGGTAAGTTCGCGCGAGATTTTCCTTGCGAACACGCGCGAGACTGTACTGGCAAGCCGCGGACTTTGCGAGATTACACTTCGCGCCCGGAAACGGAAATATGTCAGGCAAACAAGATGGCTGCGCCCTTGAACGACCGCGAGGGTAACTTCGCGTCTTGCGCTACGAGCGGCTCGCAAAAACGCACAAAACCTTGCCAACTAACACGCCGCAAAAAAACCAAATTGCATATTCGCACGAATTTGCGGCTTCCGAATCCGATCTCGCGCGTGTTCGCACCCCGCGAACCCCGCGAAATTGCAGAAAAACGAGTTTTTCAAAACTGAAAGCACTCGGCAGGGGCAAGAGTTCAAACTCATCATTAGTAACAATTCCCGGTAGTGCTTCCTGACTGGGGCCCCTCCAGAATTCAGTTGCTAGTTGCAACAATTGTATGACCCTGCTCTGACCCTCACAGCAGGCTCATACAATAGCTACAAGTAGGCCACAAAGAAGGTCCTGGGGAAAAAAAATGCACTGCAACAGAAAGCAAAATTACAGATAAGGAAGCAGGTGCCAGACTGGAATTTTAAAACAGTGACACATTAATAAACTAACCCCAAATTAATTCATCTCAGTTGAAGCAGGGCTGGTGTGCTTGCTTTTCCCCCCCATAATCTACAGTAATGATGAACCAGAGGGTGGCATTGATGTAACAGAGGGTTGCAGTGGTGAAACAGAGGGTGCTGGGAACCTGTGATGATGAACCAGACATAGAAACAACATAATTCGCGACCGTTGCGCGACGAAATGTAAGTTCGCAATTGCGAACTGGTACGAAACCCTCGCGAACTGGCAGAAATCCTTGCGAACACAAAAAAAAAAAATCCGCAAATTCGCAAGAATTCGCGGATTTTGCGGATTGCGAGTTCGCAAATCCGCAAAATTCGCGAACGCGAGATTCGCAAAATTCGCCCATGCTTAGTGGCATGTACCCAATTCTTTTTACCAGCTACTCTAACAGCAGTCCGAGTTGCTAACAGAACTAAGTGCGGTCCAGTCCACCTCGGCTCCAAATTTTGATCGCTGGAAATTCTTCAGCAGAACGTAGTGGCCGGGTTGGATCTTGTGACCTGGAAACGCAGATGCTGCCGGCAAACTGTCATAGACCTGTTGGTGGAGAACACGTAATTTAGCAGTCAAGTCATGTAAATAATCCACCAACATAGGGTACTCAATGTCACTGTACTTTTTGGGCCGGGGGACACCCCAAACATTAGCCGGACGACCAAACACAATTTCATAGGGACTAAGTCCCATACGAGAACTTACTGTCGTCCTTGTTGACAAAAGAGCCAATGGCAAGGCATCTGGCCATGTAAGACCAGTGCTTGCTTGTATCTTAGCCAGTTTAAGCTTCAACGTGCCATTGTAACACTCGACAAGTCCAGCTGACTGGGGGTGATTCGCAGCGTGGAACTTCTGATGATGCCCAAGCCCGCACACACTTTCTTCATGATCTGGCCCACAAATTCACTCCCATTGTCACTCCACACAATTCTCGGCAATCCGTACCTAGGGAAGTACTCTTTGAGCAAAACCTTGGCTGTAGACAAAGCAGTATTATCCTTTAGGGGTAGGCCTCTATCCATCTGGAAAATGCGCAAACAACCACAAGGACATACTTCAAATTGTTGCATCTCTCCATGTGAATGTAATCTCACTGTATCACCTCAAACGGATACGTTGGAGGAGCAAAATGACCAGCTGGAGTTGGAGTTCCCTTTCCAGGATTGTACATCAGACAAATCATACCATGCTTCACCACATTCTCAGCAAATTTAGGAATTCAAGCATTCTGAAATACTGGAGCCAACAACTTGTATATTCCTTTTGAACTTATGTGAGCCATTCCATGAGCCATAGTAACCACTGGGAGCACATACGCATCAGGTAACAACCACCGCTGGTGCTCCGACAACTTAACCCAACAACCTGTTGAATCCAACATACCCGTACTTTCTCTCCACCTACTCACTTCCTTCTCAGTAGCTTCAGCCTGAATCAACTTCACACTTTCTATTGGGTCTTCACACATTTCGCTTTCCACAACCCATCTTGTGGGGCCTGCAACATACATTCGACTCGTCATATTCCTCGCTGTCTCTTTCGCAACTTCATCTGCAAACTAGGGGTGGGCGGGCGGCTACGCTCCATGCACGGAGTGTGCATAGTGCCGGCTTCTACGCATTTTGCGTAGCTGGCGTAGAATCCGGCACTACGCACGCTCCGCAGACGGAGCGTAGCTGGCCGCCACCCGCCTCCCTCCCGCCCTCCCTAAATACTTTAAATTAGGAGTGTAAAAGAATTAAAAGGCACTTACCTTGCCCGCCGCTGCCCGCCGCGTCCCCGGGGCTCGCGCTATCTCCATTCTTCCGTCTTGTGTACTAATGCGCATGCGCGGGCGGCCGCGCATGCGCATTTCTCACGAAAAAATGCGCATGCGTGGCCGCCCGCGCATGCGCATTAGTACACAAGACGGAAGAATGGAGATAGCGCGAGCCCCGGGGACGCGGCGGGCAGCGGCGGGCAGCGGCGGGCAAGGTAAGTGCTTTTTAATTCTTTTACACTACTGATTTAAAGTATTTAGGGAGGGCGGGAGGGAGGCCTGTGGTGCGTAGTGGGGCTACGCGGAGTGCGGAGGTGGGCGTAGTTTCTCGCCCACTTCACGTAGCTCCGCGAAGCCCCACTACGCCCACTACGCCCAGGGTTACTGCAAACGCATTTCCTTGACCCACATCGTCCACAACCTTTTTATGTGTAGTACACTTCACAATTGCAATCTGCGTTGGCAACGTAAGTGACTCAAGAAGTTCATTCACTAATTGCCCATGCTGAATTTTCGTACCATGCGATGTCAAAAATCCCCTCTCTCTCCACAAGCGTCCAAAACTATGGGCAACACCAAACGCATACTGGCTATCAGTGTAAACATTCACTCGCTTTCCTTCTGACAATACACATGCTCTTGTCAATGCTATTAGCTCTGCTGCTTGAGCTGAATTCCGTGCAATACGTGCTGTTTCAACAACTGTATGTAAAGGTGTGACAGCATATGCTGCAGTCGTTTCTCCATTCGGAAGCTTAAAACATGAACCATCTACCCATAGGGTACCATCAACATCCGAAAGAGGAATACCCTTCAAGTCAACTCTAGCCTTTGTTTCTTCCTCTGTCCGAAGAAAACAATCATGCTGTTCTTGAACATCTGTCTCTACAGAAATCGGCAACAACGTAGCTGGATTCAACACATTGCATCTTTTGATGTGTACATGGCTAGCCAACAATGTAAACTCGTAACCTGACAGATGTGCATTAGTAAGGTGCTGTGTCTTAGTCCTGTTTAATAAGGTATCCACTGCATGTGGGACCATCACAATCAATGTATTATCCAATACCAAACCAGCAGACTGTCGGATAGAAACAGCAGCGGCCGCTGTAGCTCTCAGACAACTCGGCAACGCTCTAGCTACCGGATCTAACGTCGATGAAAAATACGCACATGGACGCTGTTTGTCCCCGAATTGCTGTGTCAGAACTGACAACGCACAACCTTCTCTCTCATGAACATACAATGTAAAAGGTTTACTGTAATCCGGAGTACCCAACACCGGAGCAGAAAACAATGCGTCACATAATTCAGAAAAACTTTTCTGACATTCATCAGACCAAGGGGGAGGATGCGGAGTATATTTAAGAGTCAATGCCACCAAAGGCTTCGCTAGCAAAGAAAAATTGGGGATCCATTGCCTACAATATGAAGTGATACCTAAAAATGCACGCACTTCTCTCTGCGTGGATGGCACTCTCATTTGCGCAATTGCTTGAATTCGTTCTGGGGTCAATCGCCGTCCCTCCTTCGACAAGAGATGACCTAAGTAGGTCACTTCTTGGCGGCAATACAGTAGCTTAGAAGGAGACACTTTATGGTGAAGGTCAGACAAATGTCGTAACAAGGAAAGAGTAGCTTCTTTACAAATCTTTTCATCATCAGCAGCAATCAGTAAATCGTCAACATACTGGATAAGAGTTGCACCATAAGGCAACACAAAATTATCAAGCTGATTTTTCAATGACTGACTATAGATTGAGGGACTTTCACAATAACCTTGAGGAGCTCTCTTAAACCGGAAGCTTCGGCCTCCTAAAGAGAAGCCAAAAATATCTCTGCTTTCCTCAGCAATAGGAATACTGAAGAAAGCATTCTTCAAATCGATGACAGAAAACCAAGCTGCCGAAGCAGGAATCAGAGTCAACAAAGCAGTGATATCAGGTACCACAGGAAACTGTGGCACAACAGTCTTGTTCACTTCTCGAAGATCGATCACAATACCGGTACACAGGTGGCTGAGAAGCATCAGTACGTTTCAGGACAGGCAAAACAGGACTGTTACACACATTACTTCTCGTTTCCTCAACTACACCCTTCTCAACCAGATCATAGACAATCGCTAAAAGGGCTCTCTCGCCATCACTGGAGATCTTATATTGCGGAATACGAGGTAGCCTAGCATTCGACTTGAGAGTAACAACATAGGGTGAATCTGCAAAAGACCAACATCATTGGGACCTGTGGCCCAAAGTGTATCAGGAAGCGAACGCAATTCCAGCGGCAAACAATCCTTAGACAAATACATTGGAGAAATCACTTTCTTACCAAGGGTAAGTTTTACTCCCTCAGGAGAGCAAAGCAATGTCGCATACAATCTTTTCAGCAAGTCCAAACCCAACAGATTCTCACCACAACCAGTCGTTAAAATAAGAGGAGCTTCCAATTCGCAAGTGCCAATGGAAAGGGACAAAGGACTAGAAACCGGATTACGAACTGGGGCGCCTGAAAATCCTACTGAAACATTGGTCAAGCCAGACAAAGGTGCGCCAGGAAGTTGAGAGTGCATAATAGAACTCTTCGTCGCACTAGTATCCAAAAGAAATGGTTCTACCACACCTGATGTAACCACTTCAACATAAGGTCCACTCTGGTCTACTGGAACTGACACTACTCCCTCACTTTGCCCATGGCTGTCCAAGCAATCATTATAACCAGCACTCTCGCTCTCAACACAGTAATCATTAGCATAGTACTGAGCAGACTGAACAGTCGGAACATTCTGTCTGTCAAAATAATTTGCAGAATTCTGTAGGGAAGAGGAACGCTCATTTTGGGGGATCATACCACGTCCCCTACCCCTAAGAGCTTGCTGAAAACTACCACGACCTCTCTGACTAGGTACACCATTCGCACGCTGTAACAAAGCCGGGCAACTATTCTTGTAATGACCTTCCTCTCTGCAATAAGCACACTGATTAGGGCCAGGAACAAATCGTGGAGCATAGGGCTCAGGCTTCTGTAACAATCTCTGAAATTGTGGAGGTTGCTGAAACTGAGGCTGATTCGTACGAGGCGGATAAGCTTGCTGCAAAAGAACTTTCGTCTTTAATTCTTGAGTCTTCTTCTCTACTTTATCCTTCTCATCTTTATCCCTATTCTCGTAATATTGTGCAGTAGCCAATATCTGGGCCGACGAAGAAACAGCCCATGAACTCTCAAAATCCTTCAACTTATTAGAAAGTTCGGGAAGCAAATTAAAAACAAATTTGCCCACGAACAACCTTTGACCACCTTCAGTGCTCATATCCTGACCACTATGATCGATAAACGTTTCTTCAAACCTAGTGAAGAAATCAGATACACTCTCGTCTTTCTTCTGCTTACATGCTGCTAACTTATCCCAATTCACTCGTAAAGCGGGCATCATCGTTTTCATCAAATTAATAGTTCTACCTGGTAATTCTGAAACTAAAGGTTCAGGTTTAGCACCTCCCTCCTGTCTACCATCTCAGCAACAATATTCGCCCAGGTATCACCTTATTCAGCAGCATGATTCTCATGACGAATCTTCGCCCACAAAGGTTGAGGGACTACATTACCCATCAACATATCGATGTCAGCTAAATTCATAATACACACTTCAACTGTCTGGGACAACTCCTTGTAATAACCAGCAGGATTCTTACGAGGGTCAGGTAAGGTCTGCTTAAGAGCCAAGACCTCTGCTCTGTTCCAAGGGACATGTACCCATACTCGCTGAAAATGAGCCGGAGCGGCAACAATACCCTGATTTACATTAGCCTGAACTGCTTCTTTCCATACAGGAGGAACCACTCACATAGGGTACTGTTTCACTTTCCTCCTAACAGAGGAATCAGGTTCATACAATGTCTGAGGCGAAAGCCTAGATCTGAAAGCAAGTATCGTCTCTAAGGCATCTGTAACATCTGATTCCACTATCATTCCTTTAGCAAACTCTGACTGAACATCAAGCACATCCTGCGGAATCGGACCCAACTCATTATCTTCCCATTCCTGACGCAGAAAAGTACACATTGCATCAAAAACATACCTTTGCTTAGGTGGTTCCCACTGAAAGAAAACATCCATAACCGCTGGCAAATCATACCTGGGAGCATTTAAAATCCACCTACGAGCAAACAAATCCAACACTGTCCGTTCCTCAGAACTAGGAAGTTGACTACGACTCTGCTTATGTTCCGAAACAGGGGTTATATTCAGTGACCCAAACAATGGTGACAACAGATTAACAACAGTCTTGGTCATTCGTTTTCGAGCAGAAGGAGAAGAAGTAGACATAAGAACAGGAGAATAAGTATTCTGAGGCAAAGAAGGTGTAGGGACAAGAACAGTAGAAGTCAAAGATGCAGAAGCAGAAGGCAAAGGAGTTTGAGGCAAAGCAGGTAGCAAAGCTGGCGACTCTAGAATGGGTTGCGCAGGAGGAGGCAAAACCATCTGTGGAGCACCGGTTGGCTGAACAACAGCAGGAGGTTGAACAACAAAGGGTGGAACAACCGGGGGTAATGGAGGCGCAGTAGCACCCTGCATATAGGGAGGTGGCAATCTCAGTAAATGAGAGATCAAAGGATCTTTTTCAGGGTCTTCATTCACTTTTGAAAATGAAGGCGGCAAGGCCGGATAACATTTATCGATAGCCATGCAACGCTGTCTATCTAAGACTTCACTCGCACGCTCTTCTCCATCTTCCTTAAACTGCCTAGCAGCTTGTAGTACTGACATATTCTTATCTTTCCTATCTCTCTTTGCTTGCTTAATTTCTCGCTGTTTGGCTTCCTTTCGCCAAAGGCGGAAAGAGTCAAACATATTCAAAACTACCATGTTGGGGCCATCGTAAAACACCATCTTTCCTTGTGTAATGAACCCATATTTCATTATAAGTAATGGGACCCACTCCGTGTTTGAATAGAGCTCATAAGTTGGAGTTCCAACCGGAGGTATCGGACACGAATCCTCCAATCGGGAATCCCTGTTGCAACCACAACCAAACCATTTCCCAAATTTGCTAAGACCAGGCATCTTATAGCTCACTAATCTAGCTTCAAACTTCAAGGGGTTATCAACTATCGATACACTCGTAAATATACGAGCCCCTCTGCTTCAGCTATTGCATTATCTGAATCAAAACTAAGGACCAAAACAAAGATCGTGGGAGCGACCCACTTATACTTAACCAAGGTATCTGTCACGCCACCAGAAAACCGTCTATCGTCTCGCTCTATAAAGGATCAATCAAGGGTCCAAGACAGGGCGACAGTCAGGGCAGCAGTCCTTCGTAGCCGTCGGAAAGCGGGAAGCCTCGCAGCAAAAACCTTCGGACCACGACGATATACAGGGGTCGATGAAGTGGTTGGCCTTCCTCCAGAATGTTCTCACGTGGCTCCTCACGATCCTCGGGCTTGGACCGGTACAGCTGAAGTCGCCCCACCGCTGGGCGCCAACTGAAGAACCGGGTTTTTAGAACCCAGCAGCGCCAGGGACACGCCCAAAGTCTTCAGGTTCTCCTGTCTTGGCAAACAGAGACACGGAATACATCTAGATGACGTCAGAGATCAAATTTATTAGCTGCAGCTAGTAACAGTAATCCCAGCAATACAACACGGTGTACAACTCAAGAAACTGTTCAATTTTGTAGAGCAAGACATCAGTATTTATACACAATATTCACATTACAAATGGACACCCACTGCAGCAAATTCTGACCAATAGAAGCACATTTCTATACATTATCACATTCCATAAAGGCTCACCTTACATTGTACCAACCCCACAAGTTAATTATTAGGATGTCCCAAATTCAATTTCCACAAGCCGGACAAACCCATAATTGAAAGCACAATGCATGTAACGAAGGAACATAAAAAGGAAATAATGATAGATAACGAGCAAGATAAGGCATGTGTAGAAAAGATAAAATTAACGATGTCCTGAACTTTGACTTGCAATCTCAGATAGCAATCGACTAAGGAAATTGGCCTCGCAAAGGGTCAGTTTCAGATAAAGAGGTCAGTTCTTTACAATGCACCTTAGAGTTAAGAAATGGCTTAGTTAATAAGTGCATGAACAACTAAGCCCATGCAACTTTGTTCTAGTTACCTCCATAGGCCTACGTGATGGCAACACAAAATGGCATCTTTGGACAACGTAAACAAAATGGAGTTGGGTTCAGAAATCACTGAACCTCATGACGAAAAGCGTTTTGTCATAACCATATTCCAATATAGCCCCTTTAGTTCTTTACGGGACAGAAATGCAGCATTAGTTGGATTTTGCCACAACAAATTCAACCCCAGGTCACACAATGTTAGCTTGACCTGCTTCAACCACAAAATTTTCCCCGCACCGGCTGTATCCCTAACCTCCAAAAGAGCATAGGTAAAAATCAGATGGCAACCACGTGTATGCTTTGTCGTGACAAACAAAATACATGCCCTTTGCTGGCACGAACGGTGGAGAATTCTGGGACGTATAGACATAAGTGTGGACACACACACTCTTACCAAGCAGAGCTCTTGGACTCTGACCACTACCTTGCAGACATAGTTGACCTCGGTGGGGTACGATCCAAATAGGAGGAGACCTTTTCCGTCTCTCCTTCTCTGTCAAACTAATGCTATACTCTGTCTTGTTCCAACCAACATATGCTCGTACTTCATCCTTGGGGATAGCATTGTATGCATCGATATCTCTGATCATATCTACTATTCCCCGTATCAAGGTATTATTACTCGCATTATCTTTGATGGAACGTACAGGTGATGCTTCATTCGCATGAATAAACATCGACTGGAGCGCCCAAACTGACCCATTAGGCGAAAAAGGCAAAACCAAATAAGGCATTCCTTTATCTGTTGTATGCGGCATAAGACCACATACCCAGAAGTTCGTAGTATTTACAACTAGCTGATGCTGATACAGCAACTGTATAAACGAGTTGTTAACAAATTCCGATCTTCGTGTCTGTTCATGTTCAGGCAAAGTATGAAACTCAAGTGGAGAATCAGTAAAGGAAGAAAGAGTAGGTTGGGACGTAGATGTAAGCGGCAATTGTGTGACATAGAAAATCCAACCCACACAAGCTAACGTAATATTCAAAAGTATTAGAAAACACATTATCAAAAAACATTTGCTAGGAACCAATGTACACATTTCCATTTTGAAACCACTTTTCTCAACACCTTTCTCAGACCCAAAAGACTCCATCCTCTAACGTGCTACTCATGGCTATTACCTTCTTCACTTAAGTGTGCGCCAAGATCGCACTAACGACCCTGAACCACAGACCTTGTGTCAATACATGGCTCACCCCTTAAGAACTTCCTACCGTGACCCTGCAGCTGAGTTCGGATGGTGACTCAAAAAAGAAAAAAAAGGTAAAAAAGTCTTTTGATCTGACAAGGTGTAATTCACTACATAAAAAATTCGGTTTTATTTGTCCATAACAACAGGCTTTCTTGGCCTCAAATCGTAACGTTCTTTATCAGGTACAGTTGGATCCTTAAATAAAAGTTCAGGATTGGTGGTGTCAACCTTTAGATGAGGAGGCACAGCAGCTTGCAGAACATCTTCATCCTCGTGTTCCGACCGTGTCCATGTCAAATGAGCATCACTAAAAGGCACGAATCAGGGAACTCTCTCGCAATCTGTATCAGCTATACCATCCCTCAGCCACTGATCATATGGTGAAGGCAAAGGAACTTTTTTACAATGGGTGGCATGTAACCAATTCTTTTTACCAGCTACTCTAACAGCAGTCCGAGTTGCTAACAGAACTAAGTGCGGTCCAGTCCACCTCGGCTCCAAATTTTGATCGCTGGAAATTCTTCAGCAGAACGTAGTGGCCGGGTTGGATCTTGTGACCTGGAAACGCAGATGCTGCCGGAAAACTGTCATAGACCTGTTGGTGGAGAACACGTAATTTAGCAGTCAAGTCATGTAAATAATCCACCAACATAGGGTACTCAATGTCACTGTACTTTTTGGGCCGGGGGACACCCCAAACATTAGCCGGACGAGCAAACACAATTTCATAGGGACTAAGTCCCATACGAGAACTGCCTGTCGTCCTTGTTGACAAAAGAGCCATTGGCAAGGCATCTGGCCATGTAAGACCAGTGCTTGCTTGTATCTTAGCCAGTTTAAGCTTCAACGTGCCATTGTAACACTCGACAAGTCCAGCTGACTGGGGGTGATTCGCAGCATGGAACTTCTGATGATGCCCAAGCCCGCACACACTTTCTTCATGATCTGGCCCACAAATTCACTACCATTGTTACTCCACACAATTCTCGGCAATCCGTACCTAGGGAAGTACTCTTTGAGCAAAACCTTGGCTGTAGACAAAGCAGTATTATCCTTTAGGGGGTAGGCCTCTATCCATCTGGAAAAGGCGCAAACAACCACAAGGACATAATTCAAATTGTTGCATCTCTCCATGTGAATGTAATCTCACTGTATCACCTCAAACGGATACGTTGGAGGAGCAAAATGACCAGCTGGAGTTGGAGTTCCCTTTCCAGGATTGTACATCAGACAAATCATACCATGCTTCACCACATTCTCAGCAAATTTAGGAATTCCAGCATTCTGAAATACTGGAGCCAACAACTTGTATATTCCTTTTGAACTTATGTGAGCTATTCCATGAGCCATAGTAACCACTGGGAGCACTTACGCATCAGGTAACAACCACCGCTGGTGCTCCGACAACTTAACCCAACAACCTGTTGAATCCAACATACCCGTACTTTCTCTCCACCTACTCACTTCCTTCTCAGTAGCTTCAGCCTGAATCAACTTCACACTTTCTATTGGGTCTTCACACATTTCGCTTTCCACAACCCATCTTGTGGGGCCTGCAACATACATTCGACTCGTCATATTCCTCGGTGTCTCTTTCGCAACTTCATCTGCAAACGCATTTCCTTGACCCACATCGTCCACAACCTTTTTATGCGTAGTACACTTCACAATTGAAATCTGCGTTGGCAACGTAAGTGACTCAAGAAGTTCATTCACTAATTGCCCATGCTGAATTTTCGTACCATGCGATGTCAAAAATCCCCTCTCTCTCCACAAGCGTCCAAAACTATGGGCAACACCAAATGCATACTGGCTATCAGTGTAAACATTCACTCGCTTTCCTTCTGACAACACACATGCTCTCGTCAATGCTATTAGCTCTGCTGCTTGAGCTGAATTCTGTGCAATACGTCCTGTTTCAACAACTGTATGTAAAGGTGTGACAGCATATGCTGCAGTCGTTTCTCCATTCGGAAGCTTAAAACATGAACCATCTACCCATAGGGTACCATCAACATCCGAAAGAGGAATACCCTTCAAGTCAACTCTAGCCTTTGTTTCTTCCTCTGTCCGAAGAAAACAATCATGCTGTTCTTGAACATCTGTCTCTACAGAAATCGGCAACAACGTAGCTGGATTCAACACATTGCATCTTTTGATGTGTACATGGCTAGCCAACAATGTCAACTCGTAACCTGACAGATGTACACTAGTAAGGTGCTGTGTCTTAGTCCTGTTTAATAAGGTATCCACTGCATGTGGGACCATCACAATCAATGTATTATCCAATACCAAACCAGCAGACTGTCGGATAGAAACAGCAGCGGCCGCTGTAGCTCTCAGACAACTCGGCAACGCTCTAGCTACCGGATCTAACGTCGATGAAAAATACGCACATGGACGCTGTTTGTCCCCGAATTGCTGTGTCAGAACTGACAACGCACAACCTTCTCTCTCGTGAACATACAATGTAAAAGGTTTACTGTAATCCGGAGTGCCCAACACCGGAGCAGAAAACAATGCGTCACGTAATTCAGAAAAACTTTTCTGACATTCATCAGACCAAGGGAGAGGATGCGGAGTATATTTAAGAGTCAATGCCAACAAAGGCTTCGCTAGCAAAGAAAAATTGGGGATCCATTGCCTACAATATGAAGTGATACCTAAAAATGCACGCACTTCTCTCTGCATGGATGGCACTCTCATTTGCGCAATTGCTTGAATTCGTTCTGGGGTCAATCGCCGTCCCTCCTTCGACAAGAGATGACCTAAGTAGGTCACTTCTTAGCGGCAATACTGTAGCTTAGAAGGAGACACTTTATGGTGATGGTCAGACAAATGTCGTAACAAGGAAAGAGTAGCTTCTTTACAAATCTTTTCATCATCATCAGCAATCAGTAAATCGTCAACATACTGGATAAGAGTTGCACCATAAGGCAACACAAAATTATCAAGCTGATTTTTCAACGACTGACTATAGATTGAGGGACTTTCACAATAACCTTGAGGAGCTCTCTTAAACCGGAAGCTTCGGCCTCCTAAAGAGAAGCCAAAAATATCTCTGCTTTCCTCAGCAATAGGAATACTGAAGAAAGCATTCTTCAAATCGATGACAGAAAATCAAGCTGCCGAAGCAGGAATCAGAGTCAACAAAGCAGTGATATCAGGTACCACAGGAAACTGTGGCACAACAGTCTTGTTCACTTCTCGAAGATCGATCACAAACCGGTACACAGGTGGCTGAGAAGCATCAGTACGTTTAAGGACAGGCAAAACAGGACTGTTACACACATTACCTCTCGTTTCCTCAACTACACCCTTCTCAACCAGATCATAGACAATCGCTAAAAGGGCTCTCTCGCCATCACTGGAGATCTTATATTGCGGAATACGAGGTAGCCTAGCATTCGACTTGAGAGTAACAACATAGGGTGAATCTGCAAAAGACCAACATCATTGGGACCTGTGGCCCAAAGTGTATCAGGAAGCGAACGCAATTCCAGTGGCAAACAATCCTTAGACAAATACATTGGAGAAATCACTTTCTTACCAAGGGTAAGTTTTACTCCCTCAGGAGAGCAAAGCAATGTCGCATACAATCTTTTCAGCAAGTCCAAACCCAACAGATTCCCACCACAACCAGTCGTTAAAATAAGAGGAGCTTCCAATTCGCAAGTGCCAATGGAAAGGGACAAAGGACTAGAAACCGGATTACGAACTGGGGCGCCTGAAAATCCTACTGAAACATTGGTCAAGCCAGACAAAGGTGCGCCAGGAAGTTGAGAGTGCATAATAGAACTCTTTGTCGCACTAGTATCCAAAAGAAATGGTTCTACCACACCTGATGTAATCACTTCAACATAAGGTCCACTCTGGTTTACTGGAACTGACACTACTCCCTCACTTTGCCCATGGCTGTCCTAGCAATCATTATACCCAGCACAGTAATCATCAGCATAGTACTGAGCAGACTGAACAGTCGGAACATTCTGTCTGTCAAAATAATTTGCAGAATTCTGTAGGGAAGAGGAACGCTCATTTTGGGGGATCACACCACGTCCCCTACCCCTAAGAGCTTGCTGAAAACTACCACGACCTCTCTGACTAGGTACACCATTCGCACGCTGTAACAAAGCCGGGCAACTATTCTTGTAATGACCTTCCTCTCTGCAATAAGCACACTGATTAGGGACAGGAACAAATCGTGGAGCATAGGGCTCAGGCTTCTGTAACAATCTCTGAAATTGTGGAGGTTGCTGAAACTGAGGCTGATTCGTACGAGGCGGATAAGCTTGCTGCAAAAGAACTTTCGTCTTTAATTCTTTAGTCTTCTTCTCTACTTTATCCTTCTCATCTTTATCCCTATTCTCATAATATTGTGCAGTAGCCAATATCTGGGCCGACGAAGAAACAGCCCATGAACTCTCAAAATCCTTCAACTTATTAGAAAGTTCGGGAAGCAAATTAAAAACAAATTTGCCCACGAACAACCTTTGACCACCTTCAGTGCTCATATCCTGACCACTATGATCGATAAACGTTTCTTCAAACCTAGTGAAGAAATCAGATACACTCTCGTCTTTCTTCTGCTTACATGCTGCTAACTTATCCCAATTCATTCGTAAAGCGGGCATCATCGTTTACATCAAATTAATAATTCTACCTGGTAATTCTGAAACTAATGGTTCAGGTTTAGCAACTCCCTCCTGTCTACTATCTCAGCAACAATATTCGCCCAGGTATCACCTTATTCAGCAGCATGATTCTCATGACGAATCTTCGCCCACAAAGGTTGAGGGACTACATTACCCATCAACATATCGATGTCAGCTAAATTCATAATACACACTTCAACTGTCTGGGACAACTCCTTGTAATAACCAGCAGGATTCTTACGAGGGTCAGGTAAGGTCTGCTTAAGAGCCAAGACCTCTGCTCTGTTCCAAGGGACATGTACCCATACTCGCTGAAAATGAGCCGGAGCGGCAACAATACCCTGATTTACATTAGCCTGAACTGCTTCTTTCCATACAGGAGGAACCTCTCACATAGGGTACTGTTTCACTTTCCTCCAAACAGAGGAATCAGGTTCATACAATGTCTGAGGCGAAAGCCTAGATCTGAAAGCAAGTATCGTCTCTAAGGCATCTGTAACATCAGATTCCACTATCATTCCTTTAGCAAACTCTGACTGAACATCAAGCACATCCTGCGGAATCGGACCCAACTCATTATCTTCCCATTCCTGACGCAGAAAAGTACACATTGCATCAAAAACATACCTTTGCTTAGGTGGTTCCCACTGAAAGAAAACATCCATAACCGCTGGCAAATCATACCTGGTAAAACACAATACAGGAAGATTCACTAGATTTCCCAAGGACCCCTGAGGTAAATCACAGTCTCCATGTTCAACAGCAAATTGTTTTTTAAAATGCGGGACCCATTGCTTGGGTGCTACATGATTAGTTGGTGGTTGGCTAGTTCTACCCTTGCCCCACTTCAGCAGATGCCAAAATCCCACCATATTCCTATCTAAGCTGGCACCATACAACTCTTGCCAGTATTCCTCGTCCCACTCCTTCTTAGCTTTGTATTGTGCCAGCTTGTACTCCACTCGAGCTTGGTGGATGCTATCCCTATCCTTAGATCTAATTGCCACAGCTAATGCTTTGTAAGCCACTCTACATGTATTCCCATACCATGAATCAACAGAAACCTTTACAGGTGCTTTCTAATTTGATATTTTAAAAATAAAATAGCCTTTCAGCTTATTAAAAAAATAATTATGTACCAGTGCAACTTTGGACTCATTTCCTAATTTATCTTGACAGTTTAGGCGATCTACCGTTGATTTAGAGACCAAAGTATTTATAGCCTCCAACTGGTCATCTTTTAATATTATTTTTGACCATTTTACACTTCTGGTTTCATTGCTTAGATGGGTTTCTACTCACGGTGGGGGGACATCATCTGAATTTTTACCCACACATGCCGTTTTCAGCACCAGGGGATTTTAATCGCTCTCCTCAATGATCATATCGATTAGATTTGGCCAGAATTCCTTGTTAACAAGTATGTTGTCAATATGACTGCTTCTTGTCCCGCAGCTATAGGTTGGTGCCCCATTCTTATCAGACATTTATTTTTTTATTTATTTTTTACATTTATAGAGCGCGCTGTTACCAAACGGTGTCCTGGCTCTGTAATGATAGCTCCCCTAGCTAAGCCTCCTGTTTATTTAGTAAACAACCACGTTTTCAAACTTCTGCGAAAGGTAATCAGGTCCGTGGACAATCGGAGGCCACCGGGAGGGCATTCCAGGCCAGGGCAGCCCCTCCCATTAGCCGCTCTTACTCCATGATCCAAACACACAACTTTAATGTTGTATGGCCGCCTCCGACCATTTCTTAATCGGGGCCAGGGATAATTGGGGGATTTCCCATAATATGTCTTCTTCCTGTCCTAGCTCATTATCATTTGAGTCAAGAGGCTCAAAAGTGCAATTGAAATCTCCAGCGACCACTATGTCATTCACTCCTTTGTACATATTAAGATAAGAATCTAGAAGGGCGATAGTACCTGAGGCTTTCCCACCGGGTAGCCCTCTTGCATATACATTGATAATTATAAGGTCCTTTACATTATTTCTTCTTATCTTAATTACCAATATATCATTTCCATCCGAATCCAGCTGCTGAACTGAATACCTATCAGACTGCCTTACCCAGATGGTAAGCCCCCCATTGGTCTCCCCCTTTGCACAGCAATGGCAGGTTTAGAAAAATTGATATATCCACATCTAAATACCAGATCCATTACGTACCTCATTCCGATTGTCTCCGCCATTTTGCACCACACTAAAACTTTCCTCAACACATATATCAGCCCTGACCATTTGTGGTCTTTTTACCTCTTGATATGTTACTAGGGGACTTTCGTCAAACTCTGTAATAGTTTCATTATATGGTTGGCCAACTAAAGGAGTATTTATATCCATTTGAGAACCCCCTCCGTTGATGACTAATTTTGATGAGATCCATCTCTCCTGAAACCCTATTAGCTGGTTGCACACAGTTACATTCTTGAGATGGACAACCCAGTCAATCATTTTCTTCCAAAGAACTCAGAACCTCATATCTGTTATAAATTGGGACAGCATAGTTGATTGGTCCCAGCACTTGACCCTGATACTTATGGCTACCCCCTCTGTTAGATAGGCTAGCACGATAGAAGAACCCCAGGGGAAGAACGTTAGTAACATCTTCTCTAATTAAGGGGGATGATGCCCTTTCCAGAATACACCTAACTAGTTTGGGAGACCTAAAACTGATAACTATAATGTCCCCTGCCATACCTTTCACAGATTTACCCACCCAAGCCACCCTTCTAACCATCAAACATTCATCAAATAGTTGTTTCCCAAGCCCCGTTTTTGCATCCAAAAAGTAAAGGGCCTTGTTTTTAAGTGAAGACCAGTGTTCCTCCTCACATGGTCGCAAGAGCGGAGCATTTGCCAACACTATGGTGTAAGGTGTTGCCTCTGGGGGTAGATCTAAAAAAAAACTTTGGATTTTTTCGCCACTGCCCTCCACCCTAGGCTTCAGCACAGGGCCATTAGGCAGCTGATTACATGGATTTAAAACATAAGATGTTATTGACACTGGGGCAAGAGGATTATTTGGACACACCGGAGAAGGGTTAAGGTTTGGGGGATCTTCACAGACCAGTATTTGGGCTTGAAGATTCACAGAGTCTCCTGCCCGTATTGGCCCTACTGCTCCACTAGGACCACTCCCTTTAGGGTTAGCATCTGCTTTAAATAGATGTTCTACAATTTTGGCTAACCTTTGATCTATTACATTTAAACTACACACGAGCGGATCCAATAAGACTGTGAGTAAATCTTTAAGTTGTTTCATAGAATCTTCATTAGGCTCTTTAGAATTTAGATGTGGCTGCCCATGCTATGGTTGATCCATATCTGGTACATCATCCCCAATGTGGACTAGTGCAGTGGTTACCACATCAGACCCTCCCCTTACAGGACCTTTGCTCCTGTTTTTAGCTACTTTCGCAACCTGGGCACTTGTTCTCGGGGAATTACAAGCTTTCCTTTTCCTTGTTTGAACAGCTGTACCTGGAGCTATTGCTGCTTTCTTTTGTCTTGTTCTGGCCTTACTATCGAAAGCTACAGAGCTACAAGCAGTCCTCAGGTCATTGGCCCGATGGGGGGGTTCTAACTGGGATCCACCACTAGACAAAGTTGAAGAATGAGAGCACATTGTTGGGCCAGAAGATAGATCTTCAATAACAGCTTATCCAGGGGGTAGGCCTAAAGGATCTAATGAAAGCCTCCTTTCAGTGATCTCAATTTCGTGCATGAGCACGCTTTCTGCACGATTAAGGAAGGCATCAATGGTCCCAACCACTCGTGCCACTCCCTTTGCGTATGTTCTTATTCATAACCATACCAAATTAGCTTAAACACAATACACAATGTGCAAAGGAAAGTAATACATGCAATTCTACTCAAAGTCTTACTTAAAGTCGTAGAGTAGCATTACGGGGATGGCCCAGCCCAGCCTCTTCCGGTCGATTACGGGCGCGGAAGGGGCCCGCCCTTGGCCCCGGGCACGCCCACGCACGTCCCGCACCGCGGGAGGCGCCACGTTGATTTAAGCGCCTCCGGGCGCTTGGCTGTGACGGCTTTGCGGTGCGCAGCCCCTGGGCACACTGGGTAATGTAGTTCCGCCTCCCCATGCAACGAGGGTGGCGGCAGTCCAAAGTGGCTCGGCCGGTCACGTGGCAACGCTGCAGAGGCCCCAAAAACAGCTACAACAACAGGTAAGGGCTTGGTTTGAAGAGAGAAAGTATCTAGTATTTAAGGTAATCACAAGTCATCAACCTCAAGTTCGACATTACCATTGGCCAGCTGTTTCTTGCGTTAACTTACCTTTATAATTTCTTCACCCGTCAGTCACACAGCTGGAGATGGATGCCGTAAGGCACTCCAAAACTAAGAATACCTCTGTAAACAGTACTCTGGGCACTAGACTTGTAGTGAAAAACTGGCCTCAATAAATGTACTTGACTCTATGACTTGCCATGGCTGAGCATCAAGGTGTAGCTCAAGTGAGATGGAAAAGAGCACGTTTAGGTACAGTTCAACAAGTGTCAAGTTAGGAAGTAGGATGAGAATGAATGTCATGTCTAGTCAGAATTGTATGGTGACACTTTTATAATTTAATGTAACATATATCAACAGTATAAAACATTCAGTCAGTCAGCAAATAGAAATTACACAAAACTCAATATATAGTATCCAGTACACAATAACCATGTTAATACAGTAGTAAGAATGGGGTAAATGGCCACGTAAACAATATAAAGTTCATAAAGCGGTAATGCTCGTGAAATTCTAACATTTGGCAAGTTATAAAGTTTGCAAACCACAGAACACTCCAGAGTCAAAGTCACAGTAACCCAAATCAGTGCTGTAAGACAAGGTTAAACACTGCTCACAAACAGGTAACGTTTGCCAACTACATTCAACATGATACTGTAACAAAGGGGAAAAGCAATGATTCCTCGTAAATGGTAACTGTATTTCATGTGTGTTACTCTAGTGTCTCAAATATCCAATTCATCCCAGAAACAAACAAACGCAAAAACAAAGAAAACAAGCTACAATGTATCTGGTGTCTGCAATAAAAGGACCAGTGTCTTGGACCTCATTTGTACATAAACAGAGACAAGGGAAGTTTCCAAACTTTTCGATCTATTGTTAGCAGGGGAACGGCACCTGCAATTTCAATCAAGCTTGATGCAATGGGGGAAGAGCAGTTCGACACAACGAGTACAAGGTAAAAGGCACAAACGGCTTTCCAGGGACAATGCAGGTCTCTCTGTGTCTGATTAGTTCGTTAGTCAACTAGGTGTTTGATCACTACACACAGAGGGGTCATCTGAAGAATGCAGAAACTGATATCAGATAGCTTAGAAAATGAGTGTGCTCACCAGAGTAAGCACAGTGCATACTTGCAGTTGTAAGTTTCTGTATGCAGTCTCCTCTGGTAAGTGACGAGAGGTTTGAGGAATGTGATGTGCTCTGTTCAAATATCTGGACTCCTTGTGCTTGCTGGGAGTTTCCACTCATGGCATCTCAGTAGTAGCTCCAAGACCGGCTGGAAGCACTTCAGGAGGCCATTCAAATAGGAAACGGGTGCCGCCGAGCTTCAAACTGCAGAAGCCTCATCAATAAAAGAGTGCACACAGATCCAGGTCCAAACAATATTTCAGGGAACTGAAGGGAAGCTCCAGTTTATAATCCACAAATCAGGGAGCTGCCAGCAGCTGCTGCTAATCACAATCCTGTGCACCACACAATTCAGAAATCAGGCTTTGTCAGACACTTCCTCCTCAGGGACGAGTCCGGTGAGTTCTTTGGAAGGTAATGCAGGAGCCATGACCTACATGCATGCACGTGAGACACAGGTGACTGCTCTGGCAAGTAACTACAGATAGGTTCCAAATCAAAGAGCACCAGAGGAAGATGAAGTGGGGGTGGACTTGTACTTTGTGGGAAATATTCAGCTTCCATGTTGCAAAAGACATTCTTACACAAAGTAAATGTTTGCAGTCAGCTGGAGCAATCCCTAACCATGGATTCATAGGTGGATCTTGGAGGCCCCTTCTGTAGTAGTATGTGCACAGTGCATCTTTTGTGCCTGCACATAGGTTGGAAGTATTTCCCCGAGTGTATGGAGGGTGGCTTCATGCAGATGAGGAAAAAACCTGTGCCTTTGTGCCCATGGCATATGTTCATCATGGGTGTTGGGGGCAAAAAAAACTACCAAAAGTCGCGAATGCTGTGCGCCACCTAGGAGCTATGGCAGTTAGGTGCTCCCCCCAGTCCCACAGTGAGGAGCCATCATATACAGCACACATCCCACAGGCACAGGTTGGGGTGTCTGCCTGCTCTCCGAAGTCAAGCAGGTCTATTTGCAGTAAAACACGATGCGGAGGATAGAACACGAGTGCATTTTTTGTAATGGGGTGCACTCACCCACGCTGTGCCTGGCACCTCTGGTGAGAGTGTGTCCAATGTAATCTAAGACAGTGCATGGTACTTCAGATGGTCATCGTTCTCTCCCTCGACCCTATATAGTGCACTTACAGAATAGCCCGCAAACACCACCAACTTCAGAAATGATCCTACTGTTTGCTAAACTCAGGCATCAGTAAGCTCTAACATAGAGTGAATAGATAAATAAATAGAGTGATAGATAAATGTCCCTCCTTTAATCTTCTTGAAATGCCTTACGTATTTTCAAATACTTTCATTTTCAACATTTGCTGCTAGCTTCATGTGTAATGTTTACACAATATTTGTAGTTGGAAACTGGGCCTCTATAAATACAAAATACCAAGACATATACACATCACTCAATTGCTGCTTGAATAGTTGGCAATGGACATTGCAAATTATTTATGACAAAATACCTCTAAAGGCTGCCGAAATGGAGGCTCTCTTTGCACAGAAGCGCCCAGTTCATAAACACTATCCTCAAGCTTAAATTTATTATTTCTCGTTTTAGCTAGGGTTTAGCAAAGCTCTCTAACCCTTGAAAAGACGCCAGCGACCAATTTATTACCCAATTCTCTGTTGCAAATAATTTTATCTATATCAGACATAGTTAAGATTATTTTAGAAACTTCGTAGGAATTTTTTGCATTGCCTATAAAAGTTATTTAAGTTGAGTGCCAGTAAAATAATTCCAAATTAGAATGTGATATGCGTGAATGACATGCAGATGGGCAGAATTACATCAGTGATTTTGATGCTGAAAGCAGTTGTGTGTTCTTTTCCACGGGCAGATGTTTCCCAGATATGCTTTTGTCATTCCTTAGTGGGGTAAGACTTGGATAAGTTACAGTATGGTAGAGCTGCACGATACAGCTATCTCATGCATAAAATATGGCAGATTATCGGATAACACTAACTTTTCCTTGCTTTAACTGTTCCAGCATAACTACTATGCTACTTGCTGCAGAATAATGCTTTATGTTTGCCAAAAAGAAAATAAATATCCAGAGACAGTTTATGTTTGGGACAGGGACATCAACAGTAAAAATAATTTATTTAAAGATGATCAGATTCAGCAATCCAATCTGAACAGTGTGTTGTAATAACTAGTACAGTGTGTTGTTCTCATATGAGTTCCTGAGTCAAGTAAAAACTTTGCAAAATCTTTAACTAAGGGCAAGTATTTGTATTAATAGCTGATATTCCAACTAATCGTGGGGCAGTGATTCATTAATGTGTAAATATATCTTTTCAACAGGAGGGTAGGACAAACATGAGGATTTGGCTTGACATCACAGGAAATGTGTAAAATCCTGTGAGGTAGTTTCAGTAGTTCACTTTCATCATAATTCACCTCCTCTGTTGCGCCCAAAAGAACCTCATATACCATTTGCCCCCAAAACAGCATTAAAATGCTAACGTTTGATCATACATTATTAAGTTCTGCCTATATATTAACACTTGCATCATGATGAAGGCGAAATCCATTCTTCCTGGGGTTTCTCATTTTTTTCCTGTATCATATTTTCTGACTGTCGGAGGGATAGGTGGAGAAAGAAGCGAGGGGGCCATAACAGGGTAGTAGTGGATGTTTTACTGTCAAAATGTTGTATTAGGTGTATAAAGTTATTCAAAATCAAGATGAGGTGATGAAAGGAAAAAAAAATACTGAAATATACCAAGAGTTCTTTCTCAAGGAGAGCCTAACCAAAGTAACAGTTTCTTCACTTAGTGCATTTCTTGCCTTGTTTCTTTCCGGCATTCCAGTTTGCTGGCGGGGTCCCAGGAGGCTTGTGGAGGGAGCAAAGCAATAGGAGAAAACAAAAAAAAACATAGTAAGTATGGGGGTAGTGGTTTTGTTAGCCTCCCCTTTTACCACACCCGGTGGGAGGACTGCGCAAAGTCAGAAGAGAAAGTCAGATAGGAAACGCCAGAGGGAGTTTCTGGCATATGCCCGATTTCTAGGCATATAGCCTAACAAAATCAGTTGGTTCCTTTTCCATAAAAAGGATGAGGGGGTAGTGAAGACAGTTGTGAAAAGATTGCAGGTAGGTCGTGCCCTCTTTATAGAACCTACATGCCCAACACAATGCAGGAGAGAAGGCTGTGAATGATTACGTATAGGGTAGCAAGGCAGTGACAGCTCTATTTCCCGCACCCTAAGTTTCACCCTCTTCATGGTTACATACCTCCTGTAGCCACAACTCCCCAGAGTTGCGGTGGCTCTTGGGCATCCTCCGGTGACCACCACACTTCCCTCCACTTGTCTGCTGCTTCTCCAGTTCCGGCATCTTCGGTTCTCATGTCCTCTCTGATGGCGTCTTCCTGGTCAGCGCCTTCCTGGTCAGCGTCTTCCTGGTTGGTGTCTTACTGGTCAGTGTCTGTCTCTGGTTCCGGCATCTTCGTTGTTGTCTCCCACTCCTCTTCTCTTGAGTCCGTCTTTTGTGTTATGTCCTTTGCTCCACAGCAGTGGATTGGGTCCTTTCCCACACACCCTCAATCATGGATTGGCTCTTCCATCGTGACAAGGAAAGCCCTTCCTGGGAAAGGGAAGCAGAGTCCATTGTCACTGTGGAACTGCTGTTCCGGCCCACAATGACGTCTGCAGTATCCGGGCGGAACTGGAACCATGGTGAAAAAATGGAGGGGAAGGTGGGTTTCAGTGGCAGGATATGGGGCACTTCCTTACATCAACATCATAATGATCTGTTCAATCTTTCCGATAAGTCTGCCAGGAATCGCACAAAGGGAGTCCTGGCAGGCATAAATGAATTTACTACTGTGGATTTCTTGAAAGTGCAGAGAAATCCACTGTAGTATATCCCTTTGATGCGGAGGGAAGTTGACGTTCCAAGGCGTGGTTTGCCTTTGAAGTTTGGGAACAACCCCAAACATGTTCAACCCACCCAAAACTTACTATAACTCACACACCTCTATACAGAGTGTTGTCAACTCACTAGCCAGACAAAATTAACTATATCACAGCCCTCCACCATGCACACTCTCATAAATTATGTCCTTTGAGAAGTCATGAGTGTTGTTATGTATGCCACAATGTAATATATTATGAGTGATGTAATGTGATAGGGTATAAGTAGCTCCGGGGAATGTGCATGTTACAGTTAATTTAGTCTAGATAGCAGGTTCACAACACTCTGTATGGAGGTGTGTGAGTTATAGTAAGTTTTGGGGTGGGCTTTAATTTTAACTGGAAGTTATAACTATAAAGTTATAACTATAACTTTTGAATTTTTAATGTTTAAGTAGTTTAAGTTGGATTGTACAGAAATAATAAATTAAGTTTTCCTAACTATAACTAATCATTCATTGAATTTGTGTGTTTTTTCTTTTAATTTGTTTTTCAGTAGAGGTGGCACATAGGAAGAAATTGAAGCACTTAATTCTATGGGTTTTATTATCTTTGTAACCTAATGGGAAAAAAGTGAATTTCAAACATGTTACATGAAACCTATGTAACCACGTTTTTTTAATTTGGGAACATTAAACAATACTCCTTCCGTACTACAGGAGTGAGAAGGCTTCTGCAAGTAATTTAGTACACCAGGTTGGCGAGGGTGGAAAGAAGCCTTCAGAAGGCAATAGAAGTGGCTGAAGCAGGATGATCAGCACCAGTCAATTCTTAGGCTAATGTAACACCTTTGGCTTTGTCTGGTTCATGAGCATCTCCACCACCACCTGCTGCATCTGTCCCTCCATTAGCACCTTCTAATTCTTCTGCTCCATCAGCACCTCCACCAACCTTTGGTGCATCTGTCCCTCCAACAGTACCTGCTCCTGCCACTGTGGTGAAAGTACATCTTTTCAGACAGATTTCCAATATAAAAAAAGCAATATGGCAGTACAGTCCCGTGTGATGGCTTCATAGTAGACGGTAAATGAATATTAGACTACTACATTGATATCTGATTGTATTTAATAAACACAGCACAAAGTCAATCCATCATTGTTTTCAGACAAAACTAGCATTTCTGTTAGACTACTGTGTTATAATTTAGAACATTTACAGTTCAAGATACTCAGATAGTAGTAGTCCATCAATCAATCTATACGAGCTTTATTCAGTTTTTGAAAGAAAACAATAAAAGCAGGTTACATAAAAGCAAAACAGGTACAAAGAACTTTTTTAAAAATATACCAAATATATGCAGTATAAAATTAATGAGAACATACATAAATAGTAAAACGAAGATAGTTTACATAAAGGAGATGAAAAGTTATAATGTTCATGTTCATAAGTTGGGCAGCACCATTTGATGCTAGTGTGCGTTTTTTCACTCAGTGGGACACACACTCGCCCCAGTGCACTACTATCTATAGCAACCTTGGGACTTTCTGGATTTTCTCTTTGTCTTTCCCTTTCTTGTTAAAGACTTGTATTACACTGGATGATTCTTAAGTTTTGGTTAGCAGAGTGACACAAATTGGGTTGTATCTTGCTTTTATTTATTGCATTACATTTATGCAGGGCACATATTTTTGGTGCAATTGCAAGTAACATCCATTTAAGTGGCTTTCCTGAAGAAGGCACTGCTGTGCCGAAACACGCGTAGATGATTAAATATAACAATCTTTTAAGCCATAATTTGTCTTTATATGGGAATAGCATTGTATCTAAAGTCTAGTTGAACCAAATGTTGTGGTGTAACTTTTAAATAATATTTTTTCTAATGTACCTTTTTTTTATAGGTTGAATGAGATTAGTGTGATGACAGACGCAAATATAGTGTGCATGTAAAATAATTGAATTGACACGCTTTCTTTTGGAATGTATTATTATATTTCTATAGGATTTCTGAATAAATATCAAGATACTTGCTTCAATCAGGTTTTCCCTATCCACATCCCTTAGATCTCTCTTGTGCCTCGGCAGCTAATTTTTATTCCCCGATAGGGCTATTCTTCACAAGAAAAGGGTCCCTAGGCTTACTATTAAGGGCATATATGAGATGGCTCCGCACCTGGGAGCAACCCCTGTCAAACCATCTGCACCTATCAAACATTGCCTGTGAAGCTGGGACACTCAGAAGACTGGACACTGAGTTAGAAATCTCTACAAGGGACCCGAAAACTTCACAAGGGGTGCTACTATATGAAAAACAAACCCTGAGCTCATTCTAACATTAGACTACAGAGACTTATATAAAAGTTGTCCAGATCTAGCTGAGACCACCTTAACCTCCTACCCTGACACGTAGTTCTAATATCTCCTATGGCCCCTGTTGGATGCACTTGAACCAGCAGAGTCCAACATAATGAGAGACACACCATATTATGATTGCTATAGGTACCTCTATCTTAGCAATGCAGGGGGGAAAATAAAATCAATAAATGTCTCACTTCCTCTCCTAATAAAGGTGACGTTAATAACACTCACAAATGGGGGGAATTAATTAATAGAGAAACTAGATTAAACTTACTCAGCATGGCATTGAGAACTGAACCTTGATGCAAATGTTCCAAGTGAAAGCCAGGCAGGAGCATACATCCGAAATCATGAATTCTCAATGTGGGTAGGTGACCTATAATGTTGAACAGTCACTGGAAACAATGTATGTTCCGAAAGATAATCTCTAACGCCATATGAAGAGAGGCGCTGACCTTGAATCACAATTAGGTAAAAATCATTATATCTTCTTCAAATTTCAGTTATGATATACTGTATGCCTTTGAGGCAATGTAAGGGTAAACATAGATGTCACCGGGACAAGTGAAATAGCTCAGTGATGTCTGAGAATAACCGAATTTTAATTTCAATTGTTTCAGAGTGAAGTACGATGCAGTGTAGATTAATAGGCTTGGTGCAGACCTAGTGACTGGTTTCAAGGATAATGATAGGCCGGTTCAAGCACCTCCGTATGTGGGGTTACTTTTGTCTGCGCTAATGCCAAGAGACCATCCTGTGCCGCGGTGGATCGACGGTGCTTTTTAACATGTGGGTGAACTGGTCTCAGGCCCCTCCTCTCAGGGCCGCAAATTGATTATGGGACAATAAATTCCCCGCAAGGCAGCAGCAGCACGAAAACTCGACAGACATGCCACAGGGGCGAGATGGTGCTTTTCAGCATGCAGGATGGGGGAACTGGTCTGAGGCCCCTCCTCTCAGGTCACAAACAGATCATGGGATGGTAAGTCTCCCGGAAGTCAGAAGCAGTATCACAACTCACCAAATGGTAGTAATCATCATGAAATACTAGGGAAAAACAAATTAATTGGATTGTGAAAAAACCCATAGATGCTGTGTAGGTCCAACTGTAAATATATCTAACTAAGTAATTTGATATATGTGAAAAGACAACAATACTTTGAGTAGGTGTTTACAAATGTTATTACCCATGCAAGGCCACCTAATGACAGAGCACTAGAATTATCTAACTACACCTCATAAGTACCATTTCCTAGAACTGCCATACAGATCCATAAAGAAATGTATCTGTTTTATGTAGAAATATATAGATGGAGGTGATGAAGTATAATTTTCAATTTCTTCGTTACAGGAGAAGTGTGGCTCACTGGTTAGAGCAGGCAGACCCTGAAGCAGAGGTCAGACCCAGGACCAGGGTTCAATTCCCGACGCGGCAGGGTCTTGAGCTCAAATGTCCACGGACTCGATAATTCTCGCTTCGGTGCCTGACCTAATCATGGGTTCACACTCTGCAACTCTGGGCATTAAGCTTGCTTAATCTCCACAACGGCCCCCCGCGGCGGGATGCCTGGCTTTCACCTTGGGGATGCCCTGTAGGGGCTATCTCACAGGGAAAAGCCAGGACGGGTTCCCAAGGCAAGCGCTTAGAGACCCCTGGGTGCGCTATATAAATCCAAACATACAATACAATACAATACATAGTTGAAGAAGAAACAGAGCTCTGTTGCTTTCAGACAGTCAGTAGAGTCTCTATGGTTATTGGTTGTATTTAGTAGAATTGGGATGTGTTTATAGCCCACTATGTGTTACTAACCAAACACATAATGCTTCACTTCCTGATTGAATTTCTTATTTAGTTTTAAATCGTTTCCATTGTCATATAACCAGAAATGTTGCTTTAAAATCCTTTTAAATACTTGTTAAACGTCATTGCTGCAGGCTGGTTCTTTTTCTTACCTCATTTTTGTTTTAGTAGTATAGTTTTTTTAGATTTCAATAACGACAGAAGTACTTTCTAGAGCTTTTTAAGATATAATAAGGCACACACTCAGATGAGCTATAAAGAGTTGAGATATCAAGTACAGTGAAGTTGATTTATTGGTTCATAAATCTTGGTTATAAAGCAGAGGTACACCGCATGTATACACATGAATAAGCAAATGAATGCGGAGCTCATCAGGTGCACCAAGGTATGCTGCTGAATGTGAAGTAAGTATCATCTGAATATATACATATCTGTGGGTCCAGGTATGGCCACATCCACTAAATTGGTCAGAAATTGGATCCATTCAGGGGATGAGAGCGGGTGACAGTGTGGAGTGTGGCTGACTCTGGGGATGGCAGAGGTAGGAAATGTAAAGTGCCCTGGAGTCCAGAGGTGGCATATGGTGGCCTCATGGACATGAAGGCACCTGTGCTGAGTGTGGCTGGTTCAGACCAGTTACAAATGAGTAAGGTGCCCCCGTGCCTGGAATGGCACAGTGATAACCCCAAAAGGCAAAGGGGAGGTGAGTGCAGTTGCTCCCGGATTTCCAAATGTCTGTGGTTCCTCATTGTCAACATAGTGGTTTCCCAAGTAGGTGGATGGGAAAGGGGTGTGTACCCAGAAAACCTGTAACTCAACAGGGATCAAGTGACTTATGGCTAACACATGGATGAGAGAGTGAGGACGCAGATATGAGGACCCAAGTGGGTAAATGACAAAGTTGCATAGCCCATAGTGTCTGTACTGGATAAATAAACATCAATCCAAGGTTTGGATGTAAGAAACCCATCAACTGAAAATACTCGATGCGAGACCAAATAAATGTGAAATATTTCTTATTTCTTGTTCATGGATCAAAAGGTGGTCACTCCATGGAAAAAACGGTAGGGTACCCATGTGGTAGTCTCCAACATACTCCATTGATCCCCTTCCTTTCTTCCTGCAAAACATACACATACATAAAAAAGGTTAAAGCAAATGAAAATGGATAACATTGCTAAATCTTCACAGTGGAAGAAAGGAGAAGGAGAAAAGAGAGAAAGGAGAGAGACACAGAAAAATAAAGCTAGAATATGTCAGGATGTGAGGTTCCTGGGTAGAAGGAACAGTGTCTATTCATCATGGAGGTGTATGGCTAGTTATTCATCCATGCAGTGCCCCCCAGAAATTCTTAGTTTGGAGGTTAACTATGTACTTTGATTCCCTCTTCCTGAGCTTCAGTACCCTGTTTCCTCCTCTGGTATTAGGGTGTACCTGTTCCACAGCAAAAGATCTCAATTTAGAGCTATCAGAAAAGTGGTGAATTTAGAAATGCCTGGCTATGGGATAGTGTTGGTTTTTGTTGGTGATAGCCCTCATGGTTTTGAGTATTCACTTTTCGACCATAAATGTGGTGCTCCCACCATATCTGAGACCACAGGGGCTTTCAAGAATATACATGACATTGGAGGAGCTACAGGTCAAGAATTGCAGAATCTTCCTATTTCTGTTTCCCTTGTGAGTGGAGTAATCTTTCTTCATGAGGTTGTTGCAGCAGGCTTTACAATGGCCTAAAGGGAACAATCCCTGAAGTTTGGGTCCTCTGGTTTGTTTGTCTTTTGCAATGCTCCCATGTACCAGGATGTCCCGGATACCACAACCCTTCCTTTAGGTTGTTCTGGGTCTCTTCTGCATTCTGTGTCCTATAGTCGGATCACTGGTGAAGATAGTTTTTTGTGAGGATTTTCTGTATGTCATTGGCATTGTTGTTGTAGTTCAATATGATCCTGGTCTTATCATCATTGGTCACAGTAGTGTCATTATAGTGTTCTGTCACCCTGTTGACTAGACTGATTGCCTCCAAAGCATTTTTGAGAACCCAAACGTGGTAGCCACATTCCCTGAGTCTCAAAATCATTGTGGATTGCTACGTTCTAAAGGACTCTTCTGTGTTACTGTTGTGTCTGGTCCTCAGGAGTTCCCCATAGGGGATACTCCATTTCAGTTTGTCAGGTAGGCTATTGAGTGCATGTAAGACACTGTTCCCAGATGTAACTTTACAGAACAGTTGGGTGTGTATTCTGTTATTGACAATCTCAAACCGAGGAAATCGAATGTGTGCCTGCTCATGTTGCTAGTGAGAGTCAGGTTGCAATAGTTGTAATTGAGCTTGTCAACAAACATCTTAGCCTCATCCCCTGTTCCTTTCCAGATTAGTCACAGGTCGTTTAAATAGCATAGCCACAAGACCACCTGTTCAAACTCTGAAAAGTTGTCAGTGTCATTGTAAATATCTACCTCCCACGCCCCCAGAAATAGATTGGCAAAACAGGTCGCCATGGAAGTCCCAAGAACTTGTCTGTACCGGGAACTGTTGAACATAAAGATGTTTTTGTGTAGGCATTGCATTATCATCTCTAAGATCATGGTGTTGTGTTCTAAGTACCTGACTGGTCTTTTAGACAGATATTGTTGGCAGGCTGCTGTGCCAAGTTCATGATCAATGAACGTATAGAGTGAGTTAACATCTAGAATAAGGAGTAAGTAGTCTGTTATTAGGAGCCCCAAATTTGTCATTCAAAAGATTGCAGATAGTTCAAACGATGACAGCAAAGCTGGCCCTAAATAGACCACGCAGTTTACCTGCATCCCTGTCTCTGAGGGAACTCCATTTTCCCCCTCTGAAGCTTAAGATACATTTTAAATTGCTCTGCATTATATTTATCGCACGGCACAGCCTTTGGTCAACCCCCTTATAAAATAGATTTAATTGGTATGCCCTGGTAAGAAGCCTACAATTTTCATCTGCCAATCTAGCAGGCAGGTCCAGATACAAAAAAACTAGAGTTGGAGGAGGAGCTTTCAGTACTGAAGCTGCTTGACCCTGAAATGTACTCCCAATAACCCTAAGACAGATAGGGGGTCTATTACAATTCAGAAAGAGACTTAAAACATGACTCTTCCCAAATGATTAGAACAAGGGACATGATGATACCCAATTATCACCCCTTCGTTCAGGAGTCTGCAGCCATTTAATACAGTGCCAGGATACCCCTGGGTTGACAGTGCGCTTTATAAATATAGAAATCAAATAAATAAATAACTAAGAAGTATTTAGTATCCCTAACTTGAGCGGGGAGGGAGACAAAATGGTCTCTCAACAAATGATCAACATAACTAAATATGTTCTCCAGGGCGCTGCCCCAGTGAACAAACAATGTGTGTACACGGGTGGATGGTGCAGTTTTTATGAACTTTATGAACTTTTGGGAGAAGGTATAGAATGGGTGACGTGCGCCAGTCTTGTTTATAATAACAATACCCTTGTCTTTCCAAATGGTCAGTTTGTCCCATATGTGCAGTTTATTGTTTATGTAGCTGTACTTACTGATTTTGGTGAAGTACAGGGTGTCTCAGTGGCTGTATGGATTTGTGAGTGTGTGTTTGTGTGAATGGCTGTTTAGATCTGTCAGTGTGTGTGTGAGTGACTTCTCAGTGGGTGTCAGGAGTAGCTCTATGGGTCTGCGAATGGGTGTGTGGGTGGTGGTCTGGGTGTATTTTCTAAGAGTTCATGATTGTTAACCATATGTTCTAAGCTACTACAAAAGTTAAATTAGTATCTAAGGTGTACTACTAAGAGTGGTACTACTATTAACATGTATTAGGTGACTGTATGTGTGTGTAAGATGGTTTCTAAGTGGCAGTATGGATCTGGGAGGGGGTAAGTGAGTGGCTGTATGAGTGTATAAGTGGATGTGTGTAGCTGTGTGGGTGAGTGAGTGGCTGTATGGGTGAATGAGTGCGTATGTGAGTGTCTGTATTGTTGAGGGACTGGGTGTCTAAATGGTTGTATGAATGAGTTACTGGGTGTGAAAGTAATTTTATGGGTGAGTGAGTGGGTGTTTGGCTAAGTGAGTTAGTTTGTGAGTGGCTGTATTGGAGAGTGAGTGTCTATGTGAATGGCTGCATGGGTGAGAGAGCAGATGTGGTAGTGCTTGTATGAATATGTGAAGAATTATGGATTTAACCCAGATCTGTGACGGGGGTGAATGCTTGACAATGTTCAGCTTTCAGTCCATCAACATTCGTGCTGCTTTAAGTCGCCCTTAGTGGGAAGGGTATGCCCCGACATGGGTCTCATGCTTGCAATTTCACTGAATTCAAGCTAGCATTGTTGATGAGGGGAGATAACCTGAAACTGATACCAGAATGCTTTTTTTCCGGACCCGGGAGGCCCAGGCCTGGCCGTTTAGGCTGGACTGTGCCCACAGGAAGCAGAGCCAAGCCTGATTTGCATATGGCTGGGTCCAAACTGGGGATGCGTGGTGAGCTAAAGAACCATGGATTTAACCCAGATAAGTGACTGTGATGAATGCTTAACAGTATTCAGCATTCGGTCCATCAATTTTTCGTGTTGCTATAAAGAGCCCCATGGGCTGGCGGTCCCTGGGCCCAAATCCAGCCAAGAAAGGGTGCTGTGTGCCCCACTCCCCTTCATTTGTTACGGCCAAGTTGTGGAGGTGGTAGTCCGGGGCCAAAATTGGCTGCTATGGGTGGGGGCCCATGTAGTACTGTTCCCTTCTTCTATTCTGCTGGGCCCCAGGGAATGGGGTATCTGGAGGTGAAGGCAGCCCAGGGTGGGGGCCACAAACACCCCCTCCCTTACATATTAAAAAATCAATAATCCCTGGGACCAGGCCAACCCAGGGACTAGTAAAAACACACGTGCGGGAAACTGCATTTCATTTTCATTTAGTCCTCCAGGGAGCTTAGTTCCAGGCAAGATTATGTATTCAAACTCTTTCTGCCTCAGATGTGTCTCCCTGTTGCCACCTCTGGTACTCCTTTCGATCCTGTCAATGCCAAAAAACACAAGTAGATTAGCATTGACTATGTTCTTTTGCCCAATGCCTAGTAACAGGGTAGGCCACATCAAAGTTTTTTATTACCCCATAGTGTTGTGAAAAACTTTCTTTACACATGCATACATATATGGAAAGTATCACTGCTACTGACCCCAACATCATTACAGAGAATACCATTATAGATATGGCTAATACCAATATGACAAAGGCAGAGAATCAGTTATTGTCATTAGGTCTTTCCTACTGCCCGGAATCTAACTTTGACTATGTACAAACCAGGGCTGATATTTACCTGTTTATCAGAAAATTGAAACTTGCTAAATTCCATCTGTTAAAATCAACCAAGGATAAGTCAAACAATAATGAGATATCCAACAGTGGGACAGAATCTATAGGCTTAATGGTCTCTTATTTGGGTCTACTGCAGGGTATGCATGAATTACAATTGGGGCGACTAAACTCAGTCAGCCGTATTGATACTGGAGCATCTCAAGACATCAATGGCCAGTAAGAAGAAATTCTACCTGAAAGAACCGCTAAACCCAGCACTCCCTTCAAGGCGAAGTCAAAATTTGTACCTATTATGCCACAAGATTCTCTTGACATTTTTAGCGAACAATTGGTGGCACAGATCAAAAGGTTAAATCATTCAATGAACAGATCTAAAACAAAATTCACACATCAAGAAAGAAGTTATCATCTACTGATAAACAAATTGAGCAAAAACAAAAAGTGGTCATAAGAAATGCAGATAAGGGTGGAAATATAGTACTCTAGCCCTTAGACCAATATTTGAAAGAGACGTACAATCAATTAAAGGAACATGACTGTTACCCGAAAAGTTCCATCTCCAAATATAGATATACACAGGAACTATTTTTCTCTCAGCTCCTTGCGTGAAAACACTTGGGTCTTATTCATTGGGACAAATGCACATTTTTGAAAAAGGAACACCCGACTATTCTGAACATGTATTTTGCCCCAAAGGTACACCAAAATATAGTCAGACCGCTAGGTAGACCTATTGTAGCTGCATGTAATGGTCCATTAGAAAATATGTCCAGGTAGATAAATTATTTCTTAAAGGAGCACGTTGTGATTTTAAAATTTACTTGTATGTACTAGACACAAGCGATTATTTTGAGCAAAGTCAAGGACATAGAATGGAATGTGGAATATTTGCTCATTGCCCTGGACATTTCATCCCTTTATACATGCATTAGAAATAGGGATGGAGTCAGAGCTGTTGAATATTTTCTGTCCAACAGACCTATACGATATACACAACACAACAAAATGCTTTTAAATATGCGCTATTCTGTTTGGAAAATAATCTTTTTACTTTTAACAACCAAAGGTATCATCAAACACAAGGAGTTGCCATGGGGGCCAGCTTTTCCCCCAGCTATGCCTATTTATTCATGGGCTGGTGGAAGGAGCTGGTCCTCATGAGGCAACATGAACATGCATTTTTAACGCAGATAGTAAGCTGGGTAAGATTTATTGACGATTCATTTATCATATGGAAAGGAACACAACAAAGTGCTATGGATTTTATAGAACAATTGAATGTGAATGATGTCTATCTTAAATTTACGTACGCCATGAGTAAAACTGAAAGTACATTTATAGATGTGTAAATCAAAATAATGAACAACTGTCTTACGACCACATTATTTAGGAAACCTACGCCAGGCAACACGCTATTACACGCTTCCAATGCTCATCCTACCCACCTCATCAATAGAATCCCATATGGCAAAATGTTAAGAATACATCGCATATGTAGCAATGAGGATGAGGCAGACAATATACAAGCAGAATGCCGTAACCACTTCTTAGCAAGGGGATACAAAACCAAGGTTATTGAAGCAGCTCTAGCCAAATCTAAGCAAAAGGCAAGGTTAGACCTGCTACAATATAAGAAAAAGTCTGGCGATAAAAGTAACAAAGTGGAACCAATCAGACTTATATTAGGTTTTTCCAAACTGGAAAATCAACTCCGAACTATCATTTGAAGTACTTGGCCAATCGTACGAGATGACCCCATTATAGGCAAATTACTACCCAACAATCCTTCCATTACTTTCAGAAAATCTACCAGAATGGGCAATTCATTGGTAAGAGGTAGCCCGGAAGTTCAGAGTAGAACCACATGGCTGACAGCAAGGAAGGGATTTTTTAGATGCACTACATGTAAAGCCTGTCAGCAGGGAATTAATACCAGCACCTATTGCACTGCATTTGATGACAAAACACATAACATTACACAGCACCTTACATGCAAGACTGAATTTTTCGTATATGTGATGGAATGCAGTTGCAACCTAAAATATATAGGTAGCACCAAGCTGGCAGTGCATAAAAGAATTTTGCAACACATGAGGGCCATCACCAATAAGGATGCCAGTTACCCAGTCACCAGACATTTTAAGGAGTTTCATAATAGTGACCTCAAACATCTTAAGTACTTTGCTATAGAGTCAGTACTGCCTCACAGGACAGGTGGAGATCAGGAAGCCAAATTAAGATGCCTAGAAACCAGATACATTTTAGAATTCGACTCAAAGCACCCAGAATTTCTCAACAATACAGAAGATTTGCACATGTACCTATGAATTCATGATTTTGTAAAAACTAGAATGGTTGTTAATGAAAAAAATATTGTAATTTTAGGAAATCGGAGGTAACCCACTAGAGGGCATTAATTGGCAAAATGAGACCTCAAATGCCAGCGTGCATTTAAAAATGAACTGCCACCAAAGGAGGACCACTGAAAGCCCCCTATTACGGAAACACGCTGGGGAGATGCGGTAGCCACTCATCACCTCCGTTGACACGGCCTCTGAGGAGATGCAAACAGTGGCATCGAAACGCGCCAGACCATGGACTTCAAAGGGATGTTAAGCTGCATGCTTGGTTTAAATAGAGTTGTTACTCACCTGCAGTGCTGTGCGGCCTCAATCTTCTGGGTGTTTTTTGGTTACATGTTATGCGGCGGTTCCAGGCCGCAGAGGGATCGCACTGCCCGCAACCGATGAGCATTAGGAGAGAGAAAGCTTCTTTTTTCTGAAGCTGAAGGGAACCTTTGATGAAGCCGGCAGAGTTTCATCCAAGGCTCAATAGGGGGCCGAGAAAAATTGTCCATAATTAGCTGCAGCAGAGGTAACCAACTAGAGGGCGTTAATTGGCAAAATAAGACCTCAAATCCCAGCGTGCATTTAAAAATGAACTGCCACCGAAGGAGGAGCACTGAAAGCCCCCTATTACGAAAACACGCAGGGGAAATGCGGTAGCCACAAATCACCTCCGCTGACACGGCCTCTGACGAGATGCAAACAGCGGCATCGAATCGGTCAGGCCATGGACTTCAAAGGGATGTTAAGCTGCCTGCTTGGTTTAAATAGAGTCACCTGCAGTGCTGTGCGGCCTCAAGCTTCTGGGCGTTTTTTGGTTTTATATATATATATATATATATATAATATATATATATATATATATATATATATATATATATATATATATATATATATATATATATATATATATATATATATATATATTCACTTAAAAAACCATAGGTTGAGGGAGCAAGATGGTATCAGCGTAAGCCTGTGTACGCGGCCTCCGCCATGCCACGCTAGCTACCGGAGCCACATGTGATCGGCTACCTGCCCTGAATCGGCAAAGCTGGGTTCCCAGGAGCATCGCGCATACCGAGTGTCGAGACAGCAGAGTTCTCGGCGGAGCGTGAATGGAGCCGCGCTCGGGATACTCGACAGAGCGCTGGAGATACGAAACAAGATTTGCCTCGCGGTCCTGCTTGCTTTTCCTGCGGCTAATCGTAAAACACCTCAGTACCCTGGATTGAGGTCTCTGCTCGTTTCTCCAGCGACACGGACGCCTGGTGAGCACTCTGAGAGTTGGATAAAGAGACATAGCCTGGAAAGACAAAAAGTGCTTTTTTGGAACTTTTACTGTCTAGCGCCAGTGTGGGCAGCTTATTTGACATTTTTCGAAATTTGGGAGCAGCAAAGCACATTGGAGAGACCAGGTTCAGGCGAAGGGATCAGAAGGAAGAAAATGAGCTATCGTGGCAAAAAGGGCTTAAAGGTAAAGACACCCACCATAGGAAAGGATTCCTCGGCGGGAGATGATGCTGGCAATATCAAGTCCAGACAGTTCAGTGGGGTTATTGGGTAAAAAAAAACACTGGTCTGACAGGGGCAGGGGCGGGGCAGGGGTCTCCAGTAAAGACCTTAAAGACAATAAAGACAATAATACTACTCTAGTACAGCCCCTTCCAGCCAAAATCTTTCTAGTGGCCAAGAACAAAGCTACCAATGCTACAAGCAACACAAAGAATATGCATTGTCTTAATAGAGCTGAAGACTCTTCACAACAGAATTGCGATAATGGCGATATCAATCGAGCACCCGCTGCTAGTATGGAACCCAGTAGCGCCCCTCCCAGACCAGAAGTTATCCCCACCCCGACCTGCAATCTGGAACACTCAGCGGAATCTTCTCTACCATTGCCTACTTCAACTGAAGAGCATGATTATACACTTGACCCCTCTATGCCCCCTAATCCTCTTTTAACCCCACTCCCTAACGAGGGTGAACACCTAGAACCTGATGAAGGAAACACTGGCAATACCTTATGTACTCACTTTGAGAACCTGAATACCGGGGATTATCCCACAAAGACGGAAGCTGCCATCCGAAACCTGGAAGTTCCTCCTTGCTCTGCCGCCCCTTGGACCCCAGAAGTTGGTCAAGAGGCCTTTTACTCAGTATCAGACAGTACTCCGAGCTCATCAGGGGAAGAGGAGACTGAGGAAGATGAAGGCAATACTAACAGCACCAGTGAAGGGGAAAGTGAGGCTTCCCGTGATAACACTGGTACAATTGTTCGCCCTAAAAAACCAAGAAATAAGATCAAACAGAGGAGTCAGCTTAAATGGGATTATTCGGACTCACAGATGTCATACCACTTAGAAGAAGAGGAACCAAACATATCGCAATCAATACCACAAGGACGCAGCCCAAGAAGATTGCAATCTAAAGATAGCGAGACATTGGAGCCCTACTTGCTGCCATTCTCGCCTCGATCAAAGACTTTCAGGAGGAAGTGAGAGGTGAAAACAGGGCAGCTAAAACGCAGCGAAAAAACTACAGGGTGGTCTCGGACGACTGAATAAGACCTGTACAGACATCAGTGAGAGAGTGGGCATGGTCGAGGCCAGGACTGAACATTTGGAAACTGAAGCAGTGGCAACCAAACAGGCCACTGACTACAATAACTTGCGCCTGCTGGGGATTCCAGAAGGAAAGGAGGGGGAAGACTCTAGACAGTTCATTGTCAAACTACTGCAAGACTCTTTTCCAGAAAATACTGAATGGGATTGGGATCGCGAAGTACAGCGAGCTCACAGGTTTCCCTTCTTTAAAAAAAAAGCAATACAAAAATGGTAACTTGACTGAAGGACAGCCCCGGGTCTTCCTTGTATACTTTGGCAACTTCCTCCTGAGACAACTGGTTTACGACAAGGCCCGCCCCAACTCAAAAAAAGGGGCTCATGGAATTACTTTTTTTTCCAAACCGGATTTCTGCCATCAGACTGTTGAGTGCAGATGGCATCTGTGGCAGCTGATCTCTCCCTTACAACAACTAGGTGCAGAGGTGTATCTTATGAACCCGGCTAGGTTAAAGGTTATTCTACACGGCACCACCAAGGTCTGTACATCTGAGATTAAAGCCAAAGAGTACCTGGAAGAGATCAGACTCAAGAGGGGACATAGAGGAGCAAATTGAAAAATAGGGGGAAAAAACAATGCTATTTTCTATCTTACAGAGAGATAGGGGAGGGGGAAAAAAAAGAGAAAATTACTGAAAGATAATGGCTACTCTCTCTTTAGTCTTTTCTTTCCCATTTACCCTCTAGTACCTCCTAGAATATGATTTAGCTGGTGAGGGAAAGGAGGGAGGGCGGGGGGGGAAAGGGATGAAAGGAACTGGGGAATGATTGTAATCTAGACAGTTGACCACTTGGATTTTCTACCAAGCACAGTTTTTTTCTTAGGCGCCTGGCGTGGTTGGCGGTCGCGGCTTATGACTGATCGCCATCATTCAGGTTTTGCCTGATTGCTCACACAAAGGGGGGGGGGTGGCTGGGTGGAGGGGGGACCTCGGGGGAAGGGTGGGAAGGGTGTGTAGGGTCACAAAAGGCACAGACAGGTACTAACCATACACACACACATCAAATCTTGTTGATTAGTTTTGTCCTCTTTTTTTTAATGGAATGTAGATGGGTACTGCTATACCCTTTAGATGGCTAAGATAGAACCATTACGTATCGTCTCTGTTAATGTTTGTGGTTTGAACGATGCATCAAAGAGACAAAAAGTGGCGATGGGGCTACGAACACTTGGGGGAAACATCATATGCCTACAGGAAACCCATGTAGGACAGTCAGAAACATACTAACTAAACACATTAGGGTTTAAAGTAGTGGGAGCTACTACGCAAGGAGCTAAGACAAAGCGTGTAGGAATCTTAACTGATAGAAAATTTGCTATTAGCAATCCACAAACCAAATCAGATTCACTAGGAAGGTGGGTCATCACTCAGATTCAACTCCCTAATAACATTTCTTTCACTCTCTGCTCACTATATGGTCGCAACGTTGATGATGCCGGGTTCATTAACCAAGTTTCTAGTGAGTTAGTACATTGGCCCACCCCGATAGTCCTATGCGGAGACTTTAGCATACATTTACCTAGCAACTGGGATGCCAACACAACCTGGAGATACAAAGGAAGGGAACCCCAAGTCTTTCAAGCTTTAACTAACCTCATTCAAACTCACGTTCTGATAGATGGCTGGGTGAGCAAAAACCCGTCACTTTCTGGGTACACTTTTTACTCAGCCCGCACCAAGTACTGGTCAGATTAGACGATTTTTTTATTTCTGCATCATTGGCCCCCAGCTTCACTATAGATATCGCACCCCGCTTCATGTCCGACCATAACCCTATTATTCTTACCATAAGGGAGTTTGAGCAATCCAGAGAGGCTTCCAGATGGAGTTTTGAAAAAGCTTTATTATATGACCCTAGCTATATAAATCACATGCAAGGATGGATCCAGGTGTTCTTAGAGATAAACATTGGCTCCACTTCCCAAATGACAGTCTGGGATACCCTAAAGGCAGGGATCAGAGGCGAGACCCTTAGGTTCTCTGTACAAAAAAATAGAGCGGAATAAACCCAGATCAAAGATCTCCAAGAAAAACTAAGAAAAATTTAAATAAAGCTAACCCAAACAATTCACGCAGGGCTAGATTGTCAGCCAATTCAACAAGAAGCAATTTTGTTTAGGGCAGAAATAGGGGCGGTGTTTATGGGCAACATCGCGGCTAAGTGGGCAGCAGCAAGGGAGAAGATGTATGAGTGTAGTGACAGCATTGGACATCATTTAGCTGTCAGGACAAGACAACAAACTACCTCTAGTGAAATCCACAAAATCAGACTTGCTTCAGGAACAGAGGTTACGGATCCTAGCCGTATTCGGCATGAGTTTCAGGAGTTTTATGCTAGTCTATAAAAGGAAGAAATCTGTTGCACGGCCGATGCTCTAGACTAAGCATGGGCGGATTTCGCGGATCCACGATCCGCGAATTTGCGTATTCGCAGATCTGCAACATCCGCGAATGTGCGGATTCGCAGATTTTGCTGATTTTTTTAATGGGGGGGGTCTTCCATGCGAGTTCACATGCCTCTTGTGTGTATAAAAGGTCAGAGACCGATCAGAGCAGCAGATCAAGAGAAAGAAGCTCCTGGTCACAGGAACAGCACGAGGATTGCGCTCGTGAAAGTCAAGGATGCAAAGGCCTCTATCCAGCATCACAGCTGATTTTCGACGGTAGATTTGGGAAGAAGGCACACCTGCCCAGCCTCGACGACGCTCACGATTGTTTTTGGGCTGATGAATGAGTCACTGAATTTGAGCTTCAACTAGTTCCAGCGACCATGTGTGTGTTAATATGCAATCGCACCGATGTGCGCAGGGGTCCATTGAGTGAGCTGTCCATCCATCATCTTCCTGTAACTATTTTAGGATGGCGCCGGCAAGCTGCCAGCGCCATCCTAAAATAGTTACTAAATTAGCTTCACTAATAGATAAAATAAAGCAGGTGCTCGAGCACCTGCTTTATTGTATCTATTAGTGCTTCCTGTGCTTCCTGTTGAAGCTAACTTAGTAACTATTTTAGGATTACCGAAAATCAGCGAAATCCGCGAGCGGAACAGATTTTGTGCTCACGCTTACTCTAGACAGAGAGATCTCTGAATACCTCAGCGAGATAGAACTAAGCAAATTGAGTCTAGGAGATAGCAAACTATTAGATCGTACTCCTACATGGGAAGAAATCCTGGATGCCTTTATTAGCCTCCCAGTTGGGAAGGCTTCTGGCCCTGATGGCATCCCCGTTGAGTTTTTTAAAATCTTTGCCAGTCAAATCAAGGCCATATTTACAGAGGTAATTACATCCATCTTCAACGGCACCTCCCCTCCAGCCTCTTGGTCTAGTGCTAGGATTTCTATATTTCCAAAAAAAAGATAAATCCCCACTAGAAATGAGCTCTTATAGACCAATCAACTGTGATTCCAAAATATTCTCTAAGGTATTAGCCCCAGAATATCCCGAACAGTGGAACCCCTTGTCTCAAAATGGCAATATGGTTTTATACCTAAGAAAGGGACTACCGAACATGTCAGGAGAGGTATTACTCTGTTTGATGCTGCCCAGGTAGCCGGAGACCCGATGTCACTTATATTACTCGATGCCGAGAAGGCCTTTGACGGCGTCTCATGGCGATTTCTCTGGAAGGTATGGGGTTCGGTGGTAGATTTATGCAGGCGACCCAGGCACTTTATCATAATCCAACTGCTAGTGTCACCATAAATGGACAACTGACAGAACCCTTTACAATATCACGAGGCACCAGGCAGGGATGCCCATGCTCTCCGTTATTGTTCGCCCTTTACCTAGATCCCCTTATCAAACAAATAGAGAAAAATCACAACATTTCTCCAGTAACATACTTTCAAAACAGCTGTAAAATCTTGGCTTACGCTGACGACCTTGCTATTACCACTCCAGACCCCTATCAATTCCACACTGGCACTCGAGGATGACGCCCTCAAATTTGGGAGATTATCTGGATACGCCCTAAATAAAAACAAAACACAGATACTAATAAATAGTAAAATCATCTGGACTGACACCAGAGTTGTACCAGAGGCTAAATACTTGGGCGTACTAGTTTCACCTAGGCTGGAGGAAATAGTTGCAGTTAATTTGGCTCCGTTTGCTGTCCAGACGAAGAAGGCATTAAAACAAATCGATAATTTACATCTAACGCTGGTCGGCAGGTGCACTGTCATTAAAATGACTTATTTTCCCAAACTACTTTATTTTTTTTGCTGCATTCCCCTTGAGTTTAGTAAAAAAGACTTACTTAAATTCCAACAAATTTTTACTCAATTCATTTGGGCATACGCTCAGCCCAGACATGCATTAAAACATCTCACATTACCAAAAGACAGAGGGGGATGGGCTTTTCCTAACATTACCCTATATTACTGGGCGGCAGTCCTGCAATATAGTTCAGTTCTGCTAAGAGACTCAACTTTTGGAACTGAACTGTCTTTACCCTCACCCTTTCGGTCTCTGGTAGGGGAACAATATTGGGGCTGCCTACTCTGAGAAACAGCTTATGGATACTACAATCGCGTTAAATTTAAGACGCTAATGAACTCTTACAAAGTTTTTCTCCATGTCCGGAGAATTTTGGGACTTGGTAGATATAACTTTTACTCCCCTATAACTAATACCAACAATTTACCTGCTATATTTAGTTCATCTTATTTATCTGAATGGCACAGAGCAGGGATAACAAAACTAGGGGATGTTATAACAACGAGGGGGATCGAATCCTTTTCAAATTTACAGACTAGATTTAAACTAAAAAGTCAAGAATTATTTAAATACATGGCCATTCGCGACTACTTAGCTAGGAAGGTGGGAGGAGCCAACGGATTTGCCGAGGTTGAGCTTATGAACACCCTCCGGAACGTAACCTCTGTTCACATTGGGACTATCTATCAAATAATAAATAGGGAAACCCCAGATGACCTAGAAACCATTGCTTCCAAATGGCATGTTAAACTTGATTCCCCCAAAAGTATATTTTACAACTCCCTGCGATTATCACAACATATCTTAATTTCTGCTAAACTCCAAGCACAACATTTCAAAACTATATTCTTTTTGTATATGACACCTAGCAAAATCATTAAATGGGGATCTGGGAGAGGAACATTATGCCCATGCTGCTCTGAAGTAGGGGCAGACTCTATACACATATTTGCAACATGTCCAACTATCAATTGCACCCTACTCAGAATACAGAATTTACTCTGCGAAATAACTAACCAATCAATACTCCTAAACCTCACGACCATTCTTTTAGGAACACAATCTGACTCTTTAAGAGTAAAGGAGGAAGGGCTGATCTTTGTTGCAATGGCAATATGGAGGATATGTGTCTCCTCGGCTGGCTAGATTCTGAGTCCCCCTCCAATGCACAATGGCTGGCTGGATTAGTCACTACATACCATTTAGAAAAGTCTGTGTATGCCAGGAAAGGACGAAGGAAAAGGAGGATGGGGATTGAAATCTGGGGAGTATTTTCTAAATGGATTGACCAACAAGGGCAAGGGGACCAAGAGACATTATAGGGTTACCAGATACCCATAATACCTTCTTTGCCATATTCCTTTGTTATGATATTATTTATCACTATTTTTGCTCATTGTGTATGTTAATGTGTACCTGTATCATTGGTCATCAATACATATGAGAGATGGGAGGAGGGTGGGCGGGGGGGTTCTTGAATATTTTTTTTTTTGTAACTCTGTTTGAGATTCTGCTTTGTGAAAACAATTTTTTTTTTTAAAAATCATAGGTTTCAGGCCTTATATAGTTAGGAATTAGCATTTAAAAAACATTGAAATTGCTCCTATATAGTTAGTTGTACTAACTATATTTTGTGCACCCGCAATCCACTGCTGATGATGTCACATATTACATCATTCATGACATGGTCAGTGACATCACTGATGACATCACTGATGACATCTCAAATGACATCACTGATGACATCACTGATGACATCTCATTTGACATCACTGATCTCATCACTGATGATATCAATATTTTCAGGCACAGACTCTGTGAAATGCTGGCAAAAAGTATTTAATAATCCAAGCAAAAGCAAGACGCGTTTCATTTGTGGTGCAAAAACTGCCGTTTTCATCCCTGTGGTGTCCGGAATCCTCGGAAGAAGTGCGCTCTATGCACAAAACGCGGCAGGAAAGGACGATTATGATGCAACGATGTCTGTGCTTGTGCTTGCCCTCGCAGAATAAATGGTGACAAATTGAAAACCTACCTGGTGTTGGTCTTCTCTCAGCAGGCAAACTTCTGGTGTGTATATATATATATATATGTGTCATATAAAACTGTTAAGCAATATTAATTACTGTCACTTAAGGTGTTTTCCATTGTGAGTTGGATAAAAACTACCAATCCCAGTATTCTATGGGACGGGTTCAAAGTGCACAGCCTTTAAAATCTGTGGAAAAAGTAGTGTCACCTACCGTGAGAAAGGGCGCATGCCCGAAACACGTCGGTGTGATAGACTAATGGTGGAGTTTGCTAAATAAAGAAGAGCTACTGACAATTCCCGCATTGTAATAAATAAAAATAAAGGACTGAAGTTGCTGGAGTGTTGCTTCTCTCCTTGATGAAGGAGAGCGTTTTGGATATTTAAACGGCGTGGTTCAGCCGACAGCATGCACCGCCAGTGAGTGTGCCGGTTCCTGCCCGAAAGTGAACCTCTTTGGTGGAACGTGAAAGCGAAGGGCGGCGGCACTGCCGAAGACAGACTTCGGAATGGTTCTTTGTCAGCTTCAAAAGCGGGCTGGCTATAGACGCAACAGTCCTTGCAACAAACAAATGTAAAAACAAAATGGGGACATAGCCATTGGAGGCTTGAAAAGAATGCTGTTCAGAGAGCTACAAGTACCAGAATGCACTTTCCGAATTAAGTGGACGCCCATCAGGGGGCGAATAAAATACATAGTTGTTGTGACTCACTTGATCAGCTTCTCATGTCCGGTACTGATGTTCTCATCGGCTTGCCTCTGAAGAAGGTCAATGGTGACCGAAATATATTAGGACTGCCGCATTGTAATAAATAAAAATAAAGGACTGAAGTTGCTAGAGTGTTGCTTCTCTCCTTGGTGAAGGAGAGCGTTTTGGATATTTAAACAGCGTGGTTCAGCTGACAGCATGCACCGCCAGTGAGTGTGCCGGTTCCTGCCCGAAAGTGAACCTCTTTGGTGGAACGTGAAAGCAAAGGGTGGCGGCACTGCCAAAGACAGACTTCGGAATGGTTCTTTGTCAGCTTAAAAAGCGGGCTGGCTATAGACGCAACGGACCTTGCAACAAACAAATGTAAAAACAAAATGGGGACATAGCCATTGGAGGCTTGAAAAAAATGCCGTTCAGAGAGCTACAAGTACCAGAATGCACTTTCCGAATTAAGTGGACGCTCATCAGGGGGCAAATAAAATACATAGTTGTTGTGACTCACTTGATCAGCTTCTCATGTCCGGTACTGATGTTCCCATCGGCTTGCCTCTGAAGAAGGTCAATGGTGACCGAAATATATTAGGACTGCCGCATTGTAATAAATAAAAATAAAGGACTGAAGTTGCTGGAGTGCTGCTTCTCTCCTTGGTGAAGGAGAGCGTTTTTTATATTTAAATGTCGTGGTTCAGCCGACAGCATGCACCGCCAGTGAGTGTGCCGGTTCCTGCCCGAAAGTGAACCTCTTTGGTGGAACGTGAAAGCGAAGGGCGGCGGCACTGCCGAAGACAGACTTCGGAATGGTTCTTTGTCAGCTTCAAAAGCGGGCTGGCTGTAGATGCAACGGACCTTGCAACAAACAAATGGAAAAACAAAATGGGGACATAGCCATTGTAGGCTTGAAAAGAATGCCGTTCAGAGAGCTACAAGTACCAGAATGCACTTTCCAAATTAAGTGGACGCCCATCAGGGGGCGAATAAAATACATTGTTGTTGTGACTCACTTGATCAGCTTCTCATGTCCGGTACTGATGTTCCCATCGGCTTGCCTCTGAAGAAGGTCAATGGTGACCGATATATATTAGGACAGCCGCATTGTAATAAATAAATATAAAGGACTGAAGTTGCTGGAGTGTTGCTTCTCTCCTTGGTGAAGGAGAGCGTTTTGGATATTTAAACGGCGTGGTTCAGCCGACAGCATGCACCGCCAGTGAGTGTGCCGGTTCCTGCCCGAAAGTGAACCTCTTTGGTGGAACGTGAAAGCGAAGGGCGGCGGCACTGCCGAAGACAGACTTCGGAATGGTTCTTTGTCAGCTTCAAAAGCGGGCTGGCTATAGACGCAATGGACCTTGCAACAAACAAATGTAAAAACAAAATGGGGACATAGCAATTGGAGGCTTGAAAAGAATGCCGTTCAGAGAGCTACAAGTACCAGAATGCACTTTCCGAATTAAGTGGACGCCCATCAGGAGGCAAATAAAATACATAGTTGTTGTGACTCACTTGATCATCTTCTCATGTCCGGTACTGATGTTACCATCGGCTTTCCTCTGAAGAAGGTCAATGGTGACCGAAATATATTAGGACTGCCGCATTGTAATAAATAAAAATGAAGGACTGAAGTTGCTGGAGTGTTGCTTCTCTCCTTGGTGAAGGAGAGCATTTTGGATATTTAAACGGTGTGGTTCAGCCGACAGCATGCACCGCCAGTGAGTGTGCCGGTTCCTGCCCGAAAGTGAACCTCTTTGGTGGAACGTGAAAGCGAAGGGAGGCGGCACTGCCGAAGACAGACTTCGGAATGGTTCTTTGTCAGCTTCAAAAGCGGGCTGGCTATAGACGCAACGGACCTTGCAACGCACTTTCCAAATTAAGTGGACGCCCATCAGGGGGCGAATAAAATACATAGTTGTTGTGACTCACTTGATCAGCTTCTCATGTCCGGTACTGATATTCCCATCGGCTTGCCTCTGAAGAAGGTCAATGGTGACCGAAATATATTAGGACTGCCGCATTGTAATAAATAAAAATAAAGGACTATAGTTGCTGAAGTGTTGCCTCTCTCCTTGGTGAAGGAGAGCGTTTTGGATATTTAAACGGCGTGGTTCAGCCGACAGCATGCACCGCCAGTGAGTGTGCCGGTTCCTGCCCGAAAGTGAACCTCTTTGGTGGAACGTGAAAGCGAAGGCCGGCGGCACTGCCGAAGACAGACTTCGGAATGGTTCTTTGTCAGCTTCAAAAGCGGGCTGGCTATTGACGACACGGACCTTGCAACAAACAAATGTAAAAACAAAATGGGGACATAGCCATTGGAGGCTTGAAAAGAATGCCGTTCAGAGAGCTACAAGTACCAGAATGCACTTTCCGAATTAAGTGGACGCCTATCAGGGGGCGAATAAAATACATAGTTGTTGTGACTCACTTGATCAGCTTCTCATGTCCGGTACTGATGTTTCCATCGGCTTTCCTCTGAAGAAGGTCAATGGTGACCGAAATATATTAGGACTGCTGCATTGTAATAAATAAAAATAAAGGACTGAAGTTGCTGGATTGTTGCTTCTCTCCTTGGTGAAGGAGAGCGTTTTGGATATTTAAACGGTGTGGTTCAGCCGACAGCATGCACTGCCAGTGAGTGTGCCGGTTCCTGCCCGAAAGTGAACCTCTTTGGTGGAACGTGAAAGCGAAGGGCGGCGGCACTGCCGAAGACAGACTTCGGAATGGTTCTTTGTCAGCTTCAAAAGCGGGCTGGCTATAGACGCAACGGACCTTGCAACAAACAAATGTAAAAACAAAATGGGGACATAGCCATTGGAGGCTTGAAAAGAATGCTGTTCAGAGAGCTACAAGTACCAGAATGCACTTTCCGAATTAAGTGGACGCCCATCAGGGGGCGAATAAAATACATAGTTGTTGTGACTCACTTGATCAGCTTCTCATGTCCGGTACTTATGTTCCCATCGGCTTGCCTCTGAAGAAGGTCAATGGTGACCGAAATATATTAGGACAGCCGCATTGTAATAAATAAAAATAAAGGGCTGAAGTTGATGGAGTGTTGCTTCTCTCCTTGGTGAAGGAGAGCCTTCTGGATATTTAAACGGCGTGGTTCAGCCGAGAGCATGCACCGCCAGTGAGTGTGCCGGTTCCTGCCCGAAAGTGAACCTCTTTGGTGGAACGTGAAAGCGAAGGGCGGCGGCACTGCCGAAGACAGACTTTGGAATGGTTCTTTGTCAGCTTCAAAAGCGGGCTGGCTATAGACGCAATGGACCTTGCAACAAACAAATGTAAAAACAAAATGGGGACATAGCCATTGGAGGCTTGAAAAGAATGCCGTTCAGAGAGCTACAAGTACGAGAATGCACTTTCCGAATTAAGTGGACGCCAATCAGGAGGCGAATAAAATACATAGTTGTTGTGACTCACTTGATCATCTTCTCACGTCCGGTACTGATGTTCCCATCGGCTTCCTCTGAAGAAGGTCAATGGTGACCGAAATATATTAGGACTGCCGCATTGTAATAAATAAAAATAAAGGACTGAAGTTGCTGGAGTGTTGCTTCTCTCCTTGGTGAAGGAGAGCGTTTTGGATATTTAAACGGCGTGGTTCAGCCGACAGCATGCACCGCCAGTGAGTGTGCCGGTTCTTGCCCGAAAGTGAACCTCTTTGGTGGAACGTGAAAGCGAAGGGCGGCGGCACTGCCGAAGACAGACTTCGGAATGGTTCTTTGTCAGCTTCAAAAGCGGGCTGGCTATAGACGCAACGGACCTTGCAACAAACAAATGTAAAAACAAAATGGGGACATAGCCATTGGAGGCTTGAAAAGAATGCCGTTCAGAGAGCTACAAGTACCAGAATGCACTTTCCGAATTAAGTGGACGCCCATCAGGGGGCGAATAAAATACATAGTTGTTGTGACTCACTTGATCAGCTTCTCATGTCCGGTACTGATGTTCCCATCGGCTTGCCTCTGAAGAAGGTCAATAGTGACCGAAATATATTAGGACTGCCGCATTGTAATAAATAAACATAAAGGACTGAAGTTGCTGGAGTGTTGCTTCTCTCCTTGGTGAAGGAGAGCGTTTTGGATATTTAAACGGTGTGGTTCAGCCGACAGCATGCACCGCCAGTGAGTGTGCCGGTTCCTGCCCGAAAGTGAACCTCTTCGGTGGAACGTGAAAGCGAAGGGCGGCGGCACTGCCGAAGACAGACTTCGGAATGGTTCTTTGTCAGCTTCAAAAGCGGGCTGGCTATAGACACAACGGACCTTGCAACGCACTTTCCAAATTAAGTGGACGCCCATCAGGGGGCGAATAAAATACATAGTTGTTGTGACTCACTTGATCAGCTTCTCATGTCCGGTACTGATGTTCCCATCGGCTTGCCTCTGAAGAAGGTCAATGGTGACCGAAATATATTAGGACTGCCGCATTGTAATAAATAAAAATAAAAGACTGAAGTGGCTGGAGTGTTGCTTCTCTCATTGGTGAAGGAGAGCGTTTTGGATATTTAAACGGCGTGGTTCAGCCGACAGCATGCACCGCCAGTGAGTGTGCCGGTTCCTGCCCGAAAGTGTACCTCTTTGGTGGAACGTGAAAGCGAAGGGCGGCGGCACTGCCGAAGACAGACTTCGGAATGGTTCTTTGTCAGCTTCAAAAGCGGGCTGGCTATAGACGCAATGGACCTTGCAACAAACAAATGTAAAAACAAAATGGGGACATAGCCATTTGAGGCTTAAAAAGAATGCCGTTCAGAGAGCTACAAGTACCAGAATGCACTTTCCGAATTAAGTGGACGCCCATCAGGAGGCGAATAAAATACATAGTTGTTGTGACTCACTTGATCATCTTCTCATGTCCGGTACTGATGTTCCCATCGGCTTTCCTCTGAAGAAGGTCAATGGTGACCGAAATATATTAGGACTGCTGCATTGTAATAAATAAAAATAAAGGACTGAAGTTGCTGGAGTGTTGCTTCTCTCCTTGGTGAAGGAGAGCGTTTTGGATATTTAAACGGTGTGGTTCAGCCGACAGCATTCACCGCCAGTGAGTGTGCCGGTTCCTGCCTGAAAGTGAACCTCTTTGGTGGAACGTGAAAGCGAAGAGCGGCGGCACTGCCGAAGACAGACTTCGGAATGGTTCTTTGTCAGCTTCAAAAGCGGGCTGGCTATAGACGCAATGGACCTTGCAACAAACAAATGTAAAAACAAAATGGGGACATAGCCATTGGAGGCTTGAAAAGAATGCTGTTCAGAGAGCTACAAGTACCAGAATGCACTTTCCGAATTAAGTGGACGCCCATCAGGGGGCGAATAAAATACATAGTTGTTGTGACTCACTTGATCAGCTTCTCATGTCCGGTACTGATGTTCCCATCGGCTTGCCTCTGAAGAAGGTCAATGGTGACCGAAATATATTAGGACAGCCGCATTGTAATAAATAAAAATAAAGGGCTGAAGTTGCTGGAGTGTTGCTTCTCTCCTTGGTGAAGGAGAGCGTTCTGGATATTTAAACGGCGTGGTTCAGCCGACAGCATGCACCGCCAGTGAGTGTGCCGGTTCCTGCCCGAAAGAGAACCTCTTTGGTGGAACGTGAAAGCGAAGGGCGGCGGCACTGCCGAAGACAGACTTCGGAATGGTTCTTTGTCAGCTTCAAAAGCGGGCTGGCTATAGACGCAATGGACCTTGCAACAAACAAATGTAAAAACAAAATGGGGACATAGCCATTGGAGGCTTGAAAAGAATGCCGTTCAGAGAGCTACAAGTACCAGAATGCACTTTCCGAATTAAGTGGACGCCCATCAGGAGGCGAATAAAATACATAGTTGTTGTGACTCACTTGATCATCTTCTCATGTCCGATACTGATGTTCCCATCGGCTTGCCTCTGAAGAAGGTCAATGGTGACCGAAATATATTAGGACTGCCGCATTGTAATAAATAAAAATAAAGGACTGAAGTTGCTGGAGTGTTGCTTCTCTCCTTGGTGAAGGAGAGCGTTTTGGATATTTAAACGGCGTGGTTCAGCCGATAGCATGCACCGCCAGTGAGTGTGCCGGTTCCTGCCCGAAAGTGAACCTCTTTGGTGGAACGTGAAAGCGAAGGGCGGCAGGACTGCCGAAGACAGACTTCGGTATGGTTCTTTGTCAGCTTCAAAAGCGGGCTGGCTATAGACGCAACGGACCTTGCAACAAACAAATGTAAAAACAAAATGGGGACATAGCCATTGGATGCTTGAAAAGAATGCCGTTCAGAGAGCTACAAGTACCAGAATGCACTTTCCGAATTAAGTGGACGCCCATCAGGGGGCGAATAAAATACATAGTTGTTGTGACTCACTTGATCAGCTTCTCATGTCTGGTACTGATGTTCCCATCGGCTTGCCTCTGAAGAAGGTCAATGGTGACCGAAATATATTAGGACTGCCGCATTGTAATAAATAAAAATAAAGGACTGAAGTTGCTGGAGTGTTGCTTCTCTCCTTGGTGAAGGAGAGCGTTTTGGATATTTAAACGGCGTGGTTCAGCCGACAGCATGCACTGCAAGTGAGTGTGCCGGTTCCTGCCCGAAAGTGAACCTCTTTGGTGGAACATGAAAGCGAAGGGCGGCGGCACTGCCGAAGACAGACTTCAGAATGGTTCTTTGTCAGCTTCAAAAGCGGGCTGGCTATAGACGCAATGGACCTTGCAACAAACAAATGTAAAAACAAAATGGGGACATAGCCATTGGAGGCTTAAAAAGAATGCCGTTCAGAGAGCTACAAGTACCAGAATGCACTTTCCGAATTAAGTGGACGCCCATCAGGAGGCGAATAAAATACATAGTTGTTGTGACTCACTTGATCATCTTCTCATGTCTGGTACTGATGTTCCCAACGGCTTTCCTCTGAAGAAGGTCAATGGTGACCGAAATATATTAGGACTGCCGCATTGTAATAAATAAAAATAAAGGACTGAAGTTGCTGGAGTGTTGCTTCTCTCCTTGGTGAAGGAGAGCGTTTTGGATATTTAAACGGCGTGGTTCAGCCGACAGCATGCACCGCCAGTGAGTGTGCCGGTTCCTGCCCGAAGTGAACCTCTTTGGTGGAACGAGAAAGCGAAGGGCGGCGGCACTGCCGAAGACAGACTTCGGAATGGTTCTTTGTCAGCTTCAAAAGCGGGCAGGCTATAGACGCAACGGACCTTGCAACAAACAAATGTAAAAACAAAATGGGGACATAGCCATTGGAGGCTTGAAAAGAATGCCGTTCAGAGAGCTACAAGTACCAGAATGCACTTTCCGAATTAAGTGGACGCCCATCAGGGGGCGAATAAAATACATAGTTGTTGTGACTCACTTGATCAGCTTCTCATGTCCGGTACTGATGTTCCCATCGGCTTGCCTCTGAAGAAGGTCAATGGTGACCGAAATATATCAGGACTGCCGCATTGTAATAAATAAAAATAAAGGACTATAGTTGCTGGAGTGTTGCTTCTCTCCTTGGTGAAGGAGAGCGTTTTGGATATTTAAACGGCGTGGTTCAGCCGACAGCATGCACCGCCAGTGAGTGTGCCGTTTCCTGCCCGAAAGGGAACCTCTTTGGTGGAACGTGAAAGCGAAGGCCGGCGGCACTGCCGAAGACAGACTTCGGAATGGTTCTTTGTCAGCTACAAAAGCGGGCTGGCTATTGACGCAACGGACCTTGCAACAAACAAATGTAAAAACAAAATGGGGACATAGCCATTGGAGGCTTGAAAAGAATGCCGTTCAGAGAGCTACAAGTACCAGAATGCACTTTCCGAATTAAGTGGACGCCCATCAGGGGGCGAATAAAATACATAGTTGTTGTGACTCACTTGATCAGCTTCTCATGTCCGGTACTGATGTTCCCATCGGCTTGCCTCTGAAGAAGGTCAATGGTGATCAATATATATTAGGACTGCCGCATTGTAATATATAAAAATAAAGGACTAAAGTTGCTGGAGTGTTGCTTCTCTCCTTGGTGAAGGAGAGCGTTTTGGATATTTAAACGGCGTGGTTCAGCCGACAGCATGCACCGCCAGTGAGTGTGCCAGTTCCTGCCCGAAAGTGAACCTCTTTGGTGGAACGTGAAAGCGAAGGGCGGCGGCACTGCCGAAGACAGACTTCGGAATGGTTCTTTGTCAGCTTCAAAAACGGGCTGGCTATAGACGCAACGGACCTTGCAACAAACAAATGTAAAAACAAAATGGGGACATAGCCATTGGAGGCTTGAAAAGAATGCCGTTCAGAGAGCTACAAGTACCAGAATGCACTTTCCGAATTAAGTGGACGCCCATCAGGGGGCGAATAAAATACATAGTTGTTGTGACTCACTTGATCAGCTTCTCATGTCCGGTACTGATGTTCCCATCGGCTTGCCTCTGAAGAAGGTCAATGGTGACCGAAATATATTAGGACTGCCGCATTGTAATAAATAAAAATAAAGGACTGAAGTTGCTGGAGTGTTGCTTCTCTCCTTGGTGAAGGAGAGCGTTTTGGATATTTAAACGGCGTGGTTCAGCCGACAGCATGCACCGCCAGTGAGTGTGGCAGTTCCTGCCCGAAAGTGAACCTCTTTGGTGGAACTCGAAAGCGAAGGGCGGCGGCACTGCCGAAGACAGACTTCGGAATGGTTCTTTGTCAGCTTCAAAAGCGGGCTGGCTATTGACGCAACGGACCTTGCAACAAACAAATGTAAAAACAAAATGGGGACATAGCCATTGGAGGCTTGAAAAGAATGCCGTTCAGAGAGCTACAAGTACCAGAATGCACTTTCCGAATTAAGTGGACGCCCATCAGGGGGCGAATAAAATACATAGTTATTGTGACTCACTTGATCAGCTTCTCATGTCCGGTACTGATGTTCCCATCGGCTTGCCTCTGAAGAAGGTCAATGGTGACCGATATATATTAGGACTGCCGCATTGTAATAAATAAAAAGAAAGGACTGAAGTTGCTGGAGTGTTGCTTCTCTCCTTGGTGAAGGACAGCGTTTTTGATATTTAAACGGCGTGGTTCAGCCGACAGCATGCACCCCCAGTGAGTGTGCCGGTTCCTGCCCGAAAGTGAACCTCTTTGGTGGAACGTGAAAGCGAAGGGCGGCGGCACTGCCGAAGACAGACTTCGGAATGGTTCTTTGTCAGCTTCAAAAGCGGGCTGGCTATAGACGCAACGGACCTTGCAACAAACAAATGTAAAAACAAAATGGGGACATAGCCATTGGAGGCTGTAAAAGAATGCCGTTCAGAGAGCTACAAGTACCAGAATGCACTTTCCGAATTAAGTGGACGCCCATCAGGGGGCGAATAAAATACATAGTTGTTGTGACTCACTTGATCAGCTTCTCATGTCCGGTACTGATGTTCCCATCGGCTTTCCTCTGAAGAAGGTCAATGGTGACCGAAATATATTAGGACTGCCGCATTGTAATAAATAAAAATAAAGGACTGAAGTTGCTGGAGTGTTGCTTCTCTCCTTGGTGAAGGAGAGCGTTTTGGATATTTAAACGGCGTGGTTCAGCCGACAGCATGCACCCCCAGTGAGTGTGCCAGTTCCTGCCCGAAAGTGAACCTCTTTGGTGGAACGTGAAAGCGAAGGGCGGCGGCACTGCCGAAGACAGACTTCGGAATGGTTCTTTGTCAGCTTCAAAAACGGGCTGGCTATAGACGCAACGGACCTTGCAACAAACAAATGTAAAAACAAAATGGGGACATAGCCATTGGAGGCTTGAAAAGAATGCCGTTCAGAGAGCTACAAGTACCAGAATGCACTTTCCGAATTAAGTGGACGCCCATCAGGGGGCGAATAAAATACATAGTTGTTTTGACTCACTTGATCAGCTTCTCATGTCCGGTACTGATGTTCCCATCGGCTTGCCTCTGAAGAAGGTCAATGGTGACCGAAATATATTAGGACTGCCGCATTGTAATAAATAAAAATAAAGGACTGAAGTTGCTGGAGTGTTGCTTCTCTCCTTGGTGAAGGAGAGCGTTTTGGATATTTAAACGGCGTGGTTCAGCCGACAGCATGCACCGCCAGTGAGTGTACCGGTTCCTGCCCGAAAGTGAACCTCTTTGGTGGAACGTGAAAGCGAAGGGCGGCGGCACTGCCGAAGACAGACTTCGAAATGGTTCTTTGTCAGCTTCAAAAGCGGGCTGGCTATAGACGCAACGGACCTTGCAACAAACAAATGTAAAAACAAAATGGGGACATAGCCATTGGAGGCTTGAAAAGAATGCCGTTCAGAGAGCTACAAGTACCAGATTGCACTTTCCGAATTAAGTGGACGCCCATCAGGGGGCGAATAAAATACATAGTTGTTGTGACTCACTTGATCATCTTCTCATGTCCGATACTGATGTTCCCATCGGCTTTCCTCTGAAGAAGGTCAATGGTGACCGAAATATATTAGGACTGCCGCATTGTAATAAATAAAAATAAAGGACTGAAGTTGCTGGAGTGTTGCTTCTCTCCTTGGTGAAGGAGAGCGTTTTGGATATTTAAACGGCGTGGTTTAGCCGACAGCATGCACCGCCAGTGAGTGTGCCGGTTCCTGCCCGAAAGTGAACCTCTTTGGTGGAACGTGAAAGCGAAGGGCGGCGGCACTGCCGAAGACAGACTTCGGAATGGTTCTTTGTCAGCTTCAAAAGCGGGCTGGCTATAGACGCAACGGACCTTGCAACAAACAAATGTAAAAACAAAATGGGGACATAGCCATTGGAGGCTTGAAAAGAATGCCGTTCAGAGAGCTACAAGTACCAGAATGCACTTTCCGAATTAAGTGGACGCCCATCAGGGGGCGAATAAAATACATAGTTGTTGTGACTCACTTGATCAGCTTCTCATGTCCGGTACTGATGTTCCCATCGGCTTGCCTCTGAAGAAGGTCAATGGTGACCGAAATATATTAGGACTGCCGCATTGTAATAAATAAAAATAAAGGACTGAAGTTGCTGGAGTGTTGCTTCTCTCCTTGGTGAAGGAGAGCGTTTTGGATATTTAAACGGCGTGGTTCAGCCGATAGCATGCACCGCCAGTGAGTGTGCCGGTTCCTGCCCGAAAGGGAACCTCTTTGGTGGAACGTGAAAGCGAAGGCCGGCGGCACTGCCGAAGACAGACTTCGGAATGGTTCTTTGTCAGCTACAAAAGCGGGCTGGCTATTGACGCAACGGACCTTGCAACAAACAAATGTAAAAACAAAATGGGGACATACCCATTGGAGGCTTGAAAAGAATGCCGTTCAGAGAGCTACAAGTACCAGAATGCACTTTCCGAATTAAGTGGACGCCCATCAGGGGGCGAATAAAATACATAGTTGTTGTGACTCACTTGATCAGCTTCTCATGTCCGGTACTGATGTTCCCATCGGCTTGCCTCTGAAGAAGGTCAATGGTGATCAATATATATTAGGACTGCCGCATTGTAATATATAAAAATAAAGGACTAAAGTTGCTGGAGTGTTGCTTCTCTCCTTGGTGAAGGAGAGCGTTTTGGATATTTAAACGGCGTGGTTCAGCCGACAGCATGCACCGCCAGTGAGTGTGCCAGTTCCTGCCCGAAAGTGAACCTCTTTGGTGGAACGTGAAAGCGAAGGGCGGCGGCACTGCCGAAGACAGACTTCGGAATGGTTCTTTGTCAGCTTCAAAAACGGGCTGGCTATAGACGCAACGGACCTTGCAACAAACAAATGTAAAAACAAAATGGGGACATAGCCATTGGAGGCTTGAAAAGAATGCCGTTCAGAGAGCTACAAGTACCAGAATGCACTTTCCGAATTAAGTGGACGCCCATCAGGGGGCGAATAAAATACATAGTTGTTGTGACTCACTTGATCAGCTTCTCATGTCCGGTACTGATGTTCCCATCGGCTTGCCTCTGAAGAAGGTCAATGGTGACCGAAATATATTAGGACTGCCGCATTGTAATAAATAAAAATAAAGGACTGAAGTTGCTGGAGTGTTGCTTCTCTCCTTGGTGAAGGAGAGCGTTTTGGATATTTAAACGGCGTGGTTCAGCCGACAGCATGCACCGCCAGTGAGTGTGCCAGTTCCTGCCCGAAAGTGAACCTCTTTGGTGGAACTCGAAAGCGAAGGGCGGCGGCACTGCCGAAGACAGACTTCGGAATGGTTCTTTGTCAGCTTCAAAAGCGGGCTGGCTATTGACGCAACAGACCTTGCAACAAACAAATGTAAAAACAAAATGGGGACATAGCCATTGGAGGCTTGAAAAGAATGCCGTTCAGAGAGCTACAAGTACCAGAATGCACTTTCCGAATTAAGTGGACGCCCATCAGGGGGCGAATAAAATACATAGTTATTGTGACTCACTTGATCAGCTTCTCATGTCCGGTACTGATGTTCCCATCGGCTTGCCTCTGAAGAAGGTCAATGGTGACCGATATATATTAGGACTGCCGCATTGTAATAAATAAAAAGAAAGGACTGAAGTTGCTGGAGTGTTGCTTCTCTCCTTGGTGAAGGACAGCGTTTTTGATATTTAAACGGCGTGGTTCAGCCGACAGCATGCACCCCCAGTGAGTGTGCCGGTTCCTGCCCGAAAGTGAACCTCTTTGGTGGAACGTGAAAGCGAAGGGCGGCGGCACTGCCGAAGACAGACTTCGGAATGGTTCTTTGTCAGCTTCAAAAGCGGGCTGGCTATAGACGCAACGGACCTTGCAACAAACAAATGTAAAAACAAAATGGGGACATAGCCATTGGAGGCTGTAAAAGAATGCCGTTCAGAGAGCTACAAGTACCAGAATGCACTTTCCGAATTAAGTGGACGCCCATCAGGGGGCGAATAAAATACATAGTTATTGTGACTCACTTGATCAGCTTCTCATGTCCGGTACTGATGTTCCCATCGGCTTGCCTCTGAAGAAGGTCAATGGTGACCGATATATATTAGGACTGCCGCATTGTAATAAATAAAAAGAAAGGACTGAAGTTGCTGGAGTGTTGCTTCTCTCCTTGGTGAAGGACAGCGTTTTTGATATTTAAACGGCGTGGTTCAGCCGACAGCATGCACCCCCAGTGAGTGTGCCGGTTCCTGCCCGAAAGTGAACCTCTTTGGTGGAACGTGAAAGCGAAGGGCGGCGGCACTGCCGAAGACAGACTTCGGAATGGTTCTTTGTCAGCTTCAAAAGCGGGCTGGCTATAGACGCAACGGACCTTGCAACAAACAAATGTAAAAACAAAATGGGGACATAGCCATTGGAGGCTGTAAAAGAATGCCGTTCAGAGAGCTACAAGTACCAGAATGCACTTTCCGAATTAAGTGGACGCCCATCAGGGGGCGAATAAAATACATAGTTGTTGTGACTCACTTGATCAGCTTCTCATGTCCGGTACTGATGTTCCCATCGGCTTGCCTCTGAAGAAGGTCAATGGTGACCGAAATATATTAGGACTGCCGCATTGTAATAAATAAAAATAAAGGACTGAAGTTGCTGGAGTGTTGCTTCTCTCCTTGGTGAAGGAGAGCGTTTTGGATATTTAAACGGCGTGGTTCAGCCGACAGCATGCACCCCCAGTGAGTGTGCCAGTTCCTGCCCGAAAGTGAACCTCTTTGGTGGAACGTGAAAGCGAAGGGCGGCGGCACTGCCGAAGACAGACTTCGGAATGGTTCTTTGTCAGCTTCAAAAACGGGCTGGCTATAGACGCAACGGACCTTGCAACAAACAAATGTAAAAACAAAATGGGGACATAGCCATTGGAGGCTTGAAAAGAATGCCGTTCAGAGAGCTACAAGTACCAGAATGCACTTTCCGAATTAAGTGGACGCCCATCAGGGGGCGAATAAAATACATAGTTGTTTTGACTCACTTGATCAGCTTCTCATGTCCGGTACTGATGTTCCCATCGGCTTGCCTCTGAAGAAGGTCAATGGTGACCGAAATATATTAGGACTGCCGCATTGTAATAAATAAAAATAAAGGACTGAAGTTGCTGGAGTGTTGCTTCTCTCCTTGGTGAAGGAGAGCGTTTTGGATATTTAAACGGCGTGGTTCAGCCGACAGCATGCACCGCCAGTGAGTGTACCGGTTCCTGCCCGAAAGTGAACCTCTTTGGTGGAACGTGAAAGCGAAGGGCGGCGGCACTGCCGAAGACAGACTTCGAAATGGTTCTTTGTCAGCTTCAAAAGCGGGCTGGCTATAGACGCAACGGACCTTGCAACAAACAAATGTAAAAACAAAATGGGGACATAGCCATTGGAGGCTTGAAAAGAATGCCGTTCAGAGAGCTACAAGTACCAGATTGCACTTTCCGAATTAAGTGGACGCCCATCAGGGGGCGAATAAAATACATAGTTGTTGTGACTCACTTGATCAGCTTCTCATGTCCGGTACTGATGTTCCCATCGGCTTGCCTCTGAAGAAGGTCAATGGTGACTGAAATATATTAGGACTGCCGCATTGTAATAAATAAAAATAAAGGCCTGAAGTTGCTGGAGTGTTGCTTCTCTCCTTGGTGAAGGAGAGCGTTTTGGATATTTAAACGGCGTGGTTCAGCCGACAGCATGCACCGCCAGTGAGTGTGCCAGTTCCTGCCCGAAAGTGAACCTCTTTGGTGGAACTCGAAAGCGAAGGGCGGCGGCACTGCCGAAGACAGACTTCGGAATGGTTCTTTGTCAGCTTCAAAAGCGGGCTGGCTATAGACGCAACGGACCTTGCAACAAACAAATGTAAAAACAAAATGGGGACATAGCCATTGGAGGCTTGAAAAGAATGCCGTTCAGAGAGCTACAAGTACCAGAATGCACTTTCCGAATTAAGTGGACGCCCATCAGGGGGCGAATAAAATACATAGTTGTTGTGACTCACTTGATCAGCTTCTCATGTCCGGTACTGATGTTCCCATCGGCTTGCCTCTGAAGAAGGTCAATGGTGACCGAAATATATCAGGACTGCCGCATTGTAATAAATAAAAATAAAGGACTATAGTTGCTGGAGTGTTGCTTCCCTCCTTGGTGAAGGAGAGCGTTTTGGATATTTAAACGGCGTGGTTCAGCCGACAGCATGCACCGCCAGTAAGTGTGCCGGTTCCTGCCCGAAAGTGAACCTCTTTGGTGGAACGTGAAAGCGAAGGCCGGCGGCACTGCCGAAGACAGACTTCGGAATGGTTCTTTGTCAGCTTCAAAAGCGGGCTGGCTATTGACGCAACGGACCTTGCAACAAACAAATGTAAAAACAAAATGGGGACATAGCCATTGGAGGCTTGAAAAGAATGCCGTTCAGAGAGCTACAAGTACCAGAATGCACTTTCCGAATTAAGTGGACGCCCATCAGGGGGCGAATAAAATACATAGTTGTTGTGACTCACTTGATCAGCTTCTCATGTCCGGTACTGATGTTCCCATCGGCTTGCCTCTGAAGAAGGTCAATGGTGACCGAAATATATTAGGACTGCCGCATTGTAATAAATAAAAATAAAGGACTGAAGTTGCTGGAGTGTTGCTTCTCTCCTTGGTGAAGGAGAGCGTTTTGGATATTTAAACGGCGTGGTTCAGCCGACAGCATGCACCGCCAGTGAGTGTACCGGTTCCTGCCCGAAAGTGAAACTCTTTGGTGGAACGTGAAAGCGAAGGGCCGCGGCACTGCCAAAGACAGACTTCGGAATGGTTCTTTGTCAGCTTCAAAAGCGGGCTGGCTATAGACGCAACGGACCTTGCAACAAACAAATGTAAAAACAAAATGGGGACATAGCCATTGGAGGCTTGAAAAGAATGCAGTTCAGAGAGCTACAAGTACCAGAATGCACTTTCCGAATTAAGTGGACGCCCATTAGGGGGCGAATAAAATACATAGTTGTTGTGACTCACTTGATCAGCTTCTCATGTCCGGTACTGATGTTCCCATCGGCTTGCCTCCGAAGAAGGTCAATGGTGACCAAAATATATTAGGACTGCCGCATTGTAATAAATAAAAATAAAAGACTGAAGTTGCTGGAGTGTTGCTTCTCTCCTTGGTGAAGGAGAGCGTTTTGGATATATATATATATATATATATATATATATATATATATATTTATATATATATATTGATACCCCTCGGTTCCTTTTCACCACAGTTTGCAGCGCTCTCTCACCGGTTTGTAAATCCCCGTGGCAAAACCACGCCACATTTAAATCCACAACCAATTCCCCCAACTGGTAAAAAAAACGGGATGAACTTGCGTTTGTCTTCACTTATGTGCTTTTTTTATTTTGATCCTCACAGCATGGAATTTCTCAAGCAACCATTAATTGAGAATGAGAGCGTGGAGCCAAATTGATCGTGAACAAGGGATAGGCTATTCCGAAACGCGTAGATTTGCGCCTGCCTGCTTGAGAAAGTTGGGGGAATTGGTTGTGGATATATATATATATCAGCTCAACTCTCCCTCCACACCAGACTTCCGTCAGGAAAGAACAGAACTCCTGTGGGCTTGTCACAGTGATGAGCCCCCGGGAGTGCTTTTCTTTCCTGATGGAAATCTGATGTGGAGGGAGAGTTGAGCTGAAATTACGATGTGGGAGCACCACCGCATGAAACGAGCACCCGCCTGGGAGTTCACCATGTGAGCAAAGGTGCTGTGGAGCGTATATAAATATATATATAAATATAATCCTGATAAAAGACAAAGAGCTGTATTCTGTTACTATAAAAGATAACCATAAAAGCATAGTACATGTATATATATATATATATATATATATATATATATATATATATATATATATATCCACAATCCTGAAGTGCAAGTCCCCAGAAATTCGGCTCCGACACAAAACCAGGTACAGACCACAGCCAGGGTTCGTAGTGAAAACAAAGTGCTTTTATTCCATCGATGGGGACGGCAACATGACACGTTTCGTCCGGGAAACCCGGACTTGATCACATGACAAACCCAGAGATACATGTGGTTAAATACTTGCAGTCGCTACATTTGACTCCTCCCATACTAGCAAGGACATAGAAAACATACTGTTCATAGCACAATCGGCTAGCTGAAATGTAAGGATGAAATCCCCGGTGCATATTACAGATGAGGGGGAGAAAAGATGGCGGCCGGTCAGTGAGTCCGGTCGGGAGCTCCGTGCTGCTCCCACGCTGAAATGGCGCAATCACTCGGCAAAATGCAAAGAACCTCATAGGAATCATCTAAGAACCTTTCGGCTTCACTAAGGAGTCACATACTCCATTCATGTGTCCTTTTCCCCCGCGCAATGGATTAACGAACTGCTCGGCATAGAATCTCTCCCGGACCTTCCCGTCCGCCAGCTATAATCAGTGTCCCGGAGCCTCAACGCCTCACGTCTCACTATCTCACTATCTCTCACAGCACCAACACGAAAGAAACAAGCACGGAGGGGATGCCTAAACAAACAACCCGGGTCTCACCTGTCGTCCCTGTGAATTCACGGAAGGGTCAAACGCCACTGCTGCTGCTGAGCTCCCTGCACCAAACACTTGTCGGTCGGTGGGAGGCGGCTTCCGAAGCAACAAGGAACTGCCGGAGGGCTGCTCAAAGAATCTCCGTCTTCTTCCGGGGCAAGGGAGGAGGCGGCAGCGCACACAACGCAAACAGCGGCGAGAACGCTGCAAGACCACAGAGCGGTTCAGAACCCGGTGCAGGGTTAGAAAAGCGTGATTTGGACCTGGAGGGACGAGCGGCGGAGAAGTCTGTCTGATTTGCACAGAAAGCGAACACAGAGAAGAAAGGCTCCCAGTACATGAACCGGGTAAGCCAGGGGCAAGGTCGGAAGGCGGGGGGTTGCGGGAGGTGCAGACGAAGGGGAAAAGACCGGAAAACAAGCACAAACTTCCTGCTCTAGAGCGAGTCCTTGAAGAATGGGGGTCAGGGGGGACTAAAAATCCGGAGGTGCCAGGACAGAACTCAGACAGTAAAGGGAGATCTACATACTGCTTAAGAAATAGGCAGTTTCTTAAAACAAACCCAGCTACAAATACTAAACTTCCTGTCCTACCCCGAAGCACCAAAAGAAAATGCAAGAAAACTCCTAAAGCACAGGCAAAGGCAGGAAAGACATTTAAAAAAACAGGGGGATCTGCAGACGTACGGGAGGGACCGGACAGTGCGAGGATCAAAATAACTCCCTCATTAAGATCTTTCTTTAAAATACAAGAGCAAAAACAGGAGAAAGTGAAGGAGAAGAAACGAGACTAAAAATCCAAAATATCAGGCCCTGAGCAGAAGAAGGTAGGAGATCCTCCTATTCTCACGCATAATCTACCCAGACCCTCAATTGGTCCAACTATGTCTCTAACAGGAGATGCGGCCCTAACTATCCAAGGCCAATGCTTAGCCCAAACGGAGACCCAAACCCCAACCGCAAACCAAACTTCAAGCCTGATGAGAACCCCCACCGATATATTCCTAGAAAAAATGATGGAAGAAATTAAATCTAGATTCGAGATCTCAGAAGGAAACCAAAGCAAAGTCCAGGAGGCATGTGAACTCTTAGACACCAAACTAAATGCCTTAGGAGATAGAGTAACAGCAGTCGAGGCGGAAGTAGTTTCAATAAGCAAAAGAGTGGAGTCCAATCAAAAGGAAATCAGAACATTGAGAGAAACAGATAAAATCTTCGCCGACAAGCTGGAAACATTGGAAAATCACTCCAGACGTAATAACTTTAGAGTCCTAAATTTTCCGGAAGGTAGGAAAGGTACAGATATTAAAAAGTTCATCATCTCACTTCTAGAGGAGTTCTTCTCATGGTGCAAAGATCTCGGGCTAGAAGATGACATTCAGAGGGTACACAGAGACCCATTTGGAAAAAGTAAAGAAAGGAAGAATCCGAGGAAAATCCTGGTCAATTTCTGAACATACTCTATCAAAGAAAGACTCCTAAGTGAAGCAATAAAGACAGGATCATACAATAAAGACGACTGGTCCTTCAGGATCCGTTCTGATATATCAAAAGTTACACAAGACAGTCAGTGGGAGTTGGGGAAGATGATGCCGGAGTTGAAAGCGCTTGGCGCTACAGTCCAGATGAAATTCCCGGCTCCTCTCCAGATAATGTGGAAAAATAAAATGCACAACATCAGAGACCCTAAGGAAGTCGAAACTTTTCTAGAACAGTTACGTGATCAGATGAGGAAATAGATTGCGCCTATATATTCTCTGCTCAAATGATTTTAAAGCACGGAGCTCAAAAGAGGGCTATCAACAAGCCCAAGGAAGAAAAAGGGATGTTTCTCCAGGGAAGGGGGGACTTTTTAAACTACTATTTAACTTGTGCACTACGGAAAAAATGAAGCAAAAAAAGAAAAAATTATGCACGGGAAACGGGAGCAAACTAGGGAAAAAAGAAAAAAAAACGTCCTCAGCAACAATCAGAAAAAACGGGAGTACTCGGAGGCCCGTAAAAACAAAAAGAAATAGTCATAAAAATGAATAAAGATAAAACTCAATAAATAATCTCCTGGAACGTTAATGGTTTAAGAATCAAGAGTAGAAGAAGGAGAATATTAGAATACTTAAAAACGGTAGACAGTGAGATTATAATCCACCAGAAAACACATCTACTAAAAAAAGAGTGGGAAGACATCGTGAAAAAACTATACTGGGTAGACTCATATATCTGCACTGACCAGGAGTGTGTTGTTAAAGTCGGTGCCATTCTTTTAAAAAAATCTTTAAATGCAAAAGTGGAAGCATCAGAAACTGACCCAAAGGGGAGATGGGCTTTGGCCAGAGTAAGGATACGCAACAATGCCCTAACCGTAGCAGGTTATTATGGTCCAAACATGGATGACCCGGTCCCGCTGAAAACTTTGTATTCACATTTACTCTTGGTTTCTTCACCAATAATCCTAGGCGGAGACTTTAACATAATACTCGACCCAAAAACAGACCGCCTCCCCATTAGAAGACAAACAACTTTACCAAAAATTAGAGATTGGTTGGGGGTATACAAAAGAGATCTGTGCTTAGTGGATATATGGAAAGTAACGGGGGACAAACAGAATAACTTTACCTTCAAAAATAAAAAACTCGGAATCCAATCAAGAATAGACTTTTTTCTTCTAGATCATGGTCTAATCGAAAAAACAGTAAAAGTAGAACACATTCCTGCCCATCTCTCAGATCACTCGGCAGTTCTGATCACCTTGAAACTGGAACCTAATAAGGAAAGCACAAGATGGACATTGGATCGCACAATCCTCCTAGACTCTCAGATCATTGACCAGCTAAAAGTACGGACCGAGCTCTTCTTTGAGGACAATAAGGAAGGCACCTCGATACAGACAACCTGGGACGCATATGAAGCAGTGATCAGGGGACATATCCTCAGCCTAGCGGCTCATAAATCAAAGGGTATAAAACAATCAATCTTAACTTTGGAAAATAAGATCAAAAACCTGGATCTACAAATAGCCGCTGCAACTTCTTCCTCTCAAAAAGAACAATTGGAGGCAGACAGATCAAGTCAAAAAGAAATTTTAGCAGAAATCTTGGAAAACAGAGTTAGAGAAAAATGGGAAGCCAGCAAACTCGCCCACTACGAATATGGGGAGGGATGTGGCAAGATTCTCGCTTGGAAAACCAAGACAGAACAAGCCAGGAACAAAGTTGTTTATATTGATCCTAGAAACCCAGCAGAGAACGGATCTGAAGAAGTTGTAATAAAACAAGAATTCCTCGCTTTTTTCTCAGATCTGTACAACGAAGATTGTAAACCCAAAATGGAAGAAATAAAACACTTCTTAGACCCCCTAAATCTCCCAACCTTACGACCAGAGTTGATAGAAGAACTAAACGCGGAAATCTCGACTCAGGAAGTAGAAGAGGTATTAAAAAACCTCAAAAAAGGCAAAGCAGCTGATCCAGATGCTCTACCTAACGAATTTTATACAACATTAAAAGAGGCATTGCTTTCACCCTTAACAACTCTGCTGAATAAAATATTCTTGGAAAAATGCGATCTCCCAGACTCCTGGAATGAAGCCACAATTACCATCCTTCTAAAACAGGGTAAAAGCCCCAAAAAATGCGAATCATACCGTCCAATCTCGATCCTGAACTGTGATTATAAGATCTTTACACAGATTATGGCGAAGAGACTGGGGAAAACAGCGAGGCTACTAATAAATAACAACCAGAAGGGCTTCATACCCGGAAGACAATTACAAGACCTAACGCAAGAATTGTTTGCCGCCATAGACATTGCCTCTAACGAGAAACTTCCTCTATCAATAATCACCATCGACGCCGGCTGCGAAAGCGTTCAATAGAGTCAATTGGGTATATTTAAGCGAAGTTCTGAAAAAATTTAACCTGGGGACAAATATCCTGAATATGGTGGCAAAAATATATACTTCTCCTAGAGCTCAAATCTTAATTAATGGCAGCCTCACTACTAATATACAAATAAAGAGAGGAACAAGGCAGGGATGCCCCCTCTCCCCCTTGCTTTTCAACTTTTATATAGAACCAATGGCAGACCATCTCAGAATAGATCCTTCAATATCTCCCTTTTCCTTCCAAGACTGGTCTAAAAAGATCGCCCTCTATGCAGACGATCTGATGATTTTTACAGACAACCTTAGTGGATCGCTAAAAACAATTGAAGAGGCATTAACCAGTTTTGGAAGTATCTCTGGCTACCAAATGAACCTATACAAGACGGAAACAATGAGCTGGAATGATAATTCCATCAGTCCTCATAATAAGGATAAAATCAGATACCTTGGTGTAGACCTAGTCAAAGACTTAGATAAGGTAACACACATCAACATTCAAAGAATAGAAAAGGAAGTCAAAAGGTTATTGAAAGTGTGGGGGGGACTCCCCTTGACGTTACTAGGCAAATCGAACATAATAAAAATGTTAATCTTACCGAAATTTACTTTTGCCTTTGGTGCCATTCCTCTCGAATTAAAAAAGAATTAATAAAAAGAATCCAGAGTGAAATCTCAAGTTTTATCTGGTCTTCAAAAAACCCCAGAATTGCCTGGAATAAGCTAAGAAGGAAAAAAGACCAGGGGGGAATCGCAAGCCCTGATCTCCTTGGGTACTGCAGAGCTTTTCAATTTAAATCAAGCAGAAAGCTCCTAAACACATTTGAAAACTATCCACCGTACTTTCAAACAATGACTAATAAAACCAGCCATTTCTTATACAAATTTGGACACCCAAAAAAAAAAAAAAATTGAACTCAAGATGCTGAAGTCTGCGGCCAAATCTTGGTTTGGCATAAGATGTACTTTAAATATTCACTGGTCTTCAAAAAACCCCAGAATTGCCTGGAGTAAGCTAAGAAGAAAAAAAGACCAGGGGGGAATCGCAAGCCCTGATCTCTTTGAGTACTGCAGAGATTTTCAATTTATATCAAGCAGAAAGCTCCTAAACACATTTGAAAACTATCCGCCGTACTTTCAAACAATGACTAATAAAACCAGCCATTTCTTATACAAATTTGGACACCCTAAATTAAAAAAAAAAATTAAACTCAAGATGCTGAAGTCTGCGGCCAAATCTTGGTTTGGCATAAGATGCGCTTTAAATATTCCCTACTACAGCGATCTGGCCCCCATATGGGACTCCCCTGGCACCCCAGAGTGTCTTAAAGACAAACTAGCACACCCTATAAAATCAGCAGGAATAACCAAGTGGGGACATCTGATGTCTCAAAACATTCTTCTGGATTGAAATACCCTATTTTCAAAAACTAATGGCTCAGTAGCTAAATTCAAGTACTATCAGCTATCTAGCTGGGCTAAATCCCTAAAAGAAGTCAGAGCGGGAAACTTAACCCTGGAAAAAGAAATGCTGAAAAAAGATACTATACATAAAGAAATTTCGTATTGGTACTGGGCCTTGATCCTTGCAGGGGAAGAAGAATTTCGGATACCGGAGAGAGCATGGGGGAAAGATCTGCCGACGCTGGAGTTAAACAACCAATGGCAAGTATCTATGAGCAAATGCTGAACAATTGTAACATCAGCTGCCCTAAAGAGAAACCTTTTGTTCACTTCTCAAAGAGCTTACTGGACCCCAAAAAAACTGTCGAAATTCTCTGGACGACACTGAAAGTCTGCCCAAAATGCGGATTGGAAAGGGCCGACGACCTACACTTGTTGCGGCAGTGCCCCCTTCAGTGCCGGCTTCTGGAATGATGTGGGTAAGACACTTGATGGGGTTTAAGGAAGACATCTAAATGTAAGTATTGACTTAATTATCTTTGGGGTAAGGAATCCAAATGTACCAGAAACATTTTCTATAGCACAGGAAAATCTTCTTTTCTTGTTAATATTGTTGGCAAGGAGAGAAATCTGTGTGAAATGGGTAAGTCCGGTCCCACCAAATCACAGTGAATGGTTAACATCAATACTAAGAATATATAAACTTGATAAAAGGAAAGCCCCTAGTAAAAAATGTAAGTTCTGGGTCATCTGGGAAAACTACCAGCAAGGTTCTAGCTAAATTGTTTGGAGGATAATTTGGAGGGATATTGCCCCAATGGTTGGTACGGATTAGATCCGCCTATGCAGTAGTCCAATGATTATGTGTAAGCAATGGAAAGTCAGGAGAAGGCCTGCATGAGTAGCCATAATGGCTAGCTCCCCCCTCCTCGCATTAAATCCTTCTACAAAGTAATGGAAATAAGGGGACCCTCCTCTCTTTCAAACGTTACAGGGGTACTGTCTAGATACATACACTTCGTTATATGACAGTGAAGTCTAAGAACTAAAGAGGGATTGGGGCCCGACAACTCCTTACGAATAATATTGCACTAATGAGGACAATAAAAAAAAAGGATGAAATCCCATATTTATGTGTTAAAAAACATCACTGTGTTAGAGAAATTTATAGTCAAGGAACGAGTTTAAAAAAAACATGATAATATCCAAAACTATCTCCATAAATACAATGATGATACGAAGTTAGAAAAAAAGGCATAAAATACAGGGCAAGTGCCCTCGATCATAGCCCAAAACACTTAAAGAAAACATTTCATAAATATAACTTGTCCCAGGAAGTCAAAAGGACACAATCCAATAAAACGTTTAAAAACCACATAAAATAATGAAAGTGCAAAACGATAGTGCAACAGTTTTAAGCCCATAAAATGGACCAGAGCAAGATAATTTCCAAAATTTTAAAAATTATCAACAGCCAAGACAAAAAATTCATAAGTGAAAAAGTGCAAAGTGCAATAAAGTGCAGTTAACTGGCTAATGTAACAAATTTAGCAGAAAAACACATGCACTTTAAAAAGACAAGTGCAAAATGTATCAATCTCTCATGAAAAGACAAAACATTATTATTAGAAAACATCAGAATAAGTTGAATAAGAAAAGGTAACACTGCATTGAAAAGATCAAGCGGAATTTCATAGAATATATACAACTAATCACTAGGCTACTGCATAGAAGAGCCCAATACATTAGCAAAAAATCATCCTCAGCACAATATCCACTTGGCTGCTAAGGTACAATTTATCCTCTGCTTTAATTTCCATTGAAATCAATGGAAAGTCCATGACGAGTTACCCTTGTCATTAGCGGCGAAGAGGTTAAATAAATAGCTAAAACCATACAAATGGATAAAACCATTAAAATACTGTGCATATAATGAAATAAGCCAAAATATTTACAGAAAGTTATGAAGATCTTCGCCCATATTCAAGCCATTGGTAATCTTACTGTTAAGGAGGACTATATAATGGCTTTCCAACTGTCTTAATTTCTTCTCTCTATCACCCCCTCTCTTTGTTAAAGGGACAGCTTCAATCACAAAATATAGTAGTTCATTCAGATTGTTATTATGAACTAGTTTAAAATGACGCGCCACGGGGTAATTAGGGTCAGAATTAACTATGGCCCGAAGGTGCTGTAAAATGCGGTTATATACTTGTAATTTGGTGCTACCAACATATAGTAGCTCACAAGTACACTTTAAAACATAAACCGCATGATCAGTTTTGCAGGTGTATAGATTATTAATTTTCATAGTAGTATAGTAACACCTTCAGAATATTCAGTAGTGTTAACTCCAAATTTACAGGCTCTGCATGAGCTACATTTACAGAACCCAGTTCTGTTGGAAAGCCAATTGGATTTAATATTGACCTCCGGACTAGTTTTTACCAGAGCATCCCTCATAGAGGGTGCTCTACGAAAAGTAATGCTTGCTGTGTCTTCCAAAAGGGGCGCTAATGTAATATCAGTTTTTAAAATAGGCCAATTGGATTTTAGTATCTGTTTGATCTTCCTCTCTTGGTTATTGAAGGTGGTGATTAAACGAATAGTAGATTTATCGCTTTAAGTGGGCACTGACTCAGGAGTAACAGTTGCAGTAACCCCAATATCAAGAAGGGACTTTGTTTGATTAGACATCACTTTCTTTAGGGAACTAGTGAGTGCATCTTTATCATATCCCCTACGTAAAAACCTCTGAAAGGAACCATCAAGACAAATCGCCAGATCAATTTAATTATTACAGATGCGCTTGATCCTTAAAAATTCCCCATACGGAATACTCTTGATAAGATGGCGAGGATGATTGCTATGGGCATGTAAAATAGAATTTCCAGCACTGGATTTTCTATGCATCCTAGTCATGATCTTATTTTCCTTAATGTAAACCTCTACATCCAAGAAGTCCACACTCACATTGTTTTTATTGGCTGTAAATTCCAAGTTCAACGAGTTGATATTGATATTCCTCACAAATTCTTCCGCAGAGGATTTACAACCTTGCCAGATTATAAATATGTCGTCAATAAAACACCACATTTTAACAATGCCAGTCTCAGAGTACCCCAAACAATCACGGAGCCCACCAAGAACATGCCTCTCCCACCAGCCCACGTGTAAACACGCGTAGCTGGTGGAGAAGCATGCCCTCATCGCAACACCCTGCAATTGCTGGTAGACTTCATTGTTAAACAAGAAAAAGTTATTCTTGAGACACAAATCGATCATAGTCATCAGCATTTGCTATGTTCAAAATACTTGATGTCTCTTTTAGATAAAAAATATTCAACAGCAGTTAAACCATCACTATGATTGATCGAAGTGTAAAGAGAGGCAATATCCATTACCAAAAACATATAATTAGATTTCCAAACAATGTCATTCAACTTGGTCAGGAAATCACCAGTGTCTCTTAACACCTTCGCTGCTAAGGCAATTCCCCTCCTGTGCTGGAAATTGCTATTTTCCTCATTTTATGACGAGCTGGGCTCGTCATCAGCACACGACCACTGTGCACCATGACGAGCCCAGCTCGTCATCAGCATCGAAAGGGTTAAGTAGGTGGTAAGAGCCTCCATAAAATCATGAAGAAAATAATCCACATATTTGGATACAGTTTCCAAAAGTCCATTTTGGGCCGAGATGATGGGACGCCCCGGTATAGGTGAAATACCTTTATGGATTTTGGGTAATGAGTAAAACGTGGGAGTGATAGGAAAATCCTTTTTCAGAAACTCAAACTCTTTTTTACTTATCAAACCTTCCCTTTTCCATTGTGCCAAGTTTGTATGCACTAATAGTTTTACCTTGTTCAATTCATTAAAGCAGGCTTTTCTGTAGCAAGCTGGGTCACTCAATTGCCTCCCAGCTTCCTTAACATACATATCCCGTGGCCACAGGACGACGTTTCCACCCTTATCTGCTTTATTAACAATGATGTTATCATGAGAGTTTATTTTACGGATAAGGGTGGAGTACTATTTATCTCTGTAACTTCTATGTTTGTCCTTCCTAGCAACTGTCCGATTAAGTTCCTTTAGGTCCTCAATAACACGATCATTAAAAATGTCAATGGCGTCCCTTAGCATAACAGGGACAAATGTGGACTTGGGACAAAAAGGACTGTTGCCAGCACTGCCACTAATTGTTCCCATAGACTTGAAAACTTCCTGGGTATTAGCTATGGAATCAGTATCATCATTGGCAAGCGAGTGAGCAGTTTTCAAAGCCATAGTATCTGCTATGGAAAAATTCTTGCTTGCTTGAGTTTCTTTCAGAATAGTGGCAGCGAGATTAGTTTTCTTATTAAGTGTATGATATTTTAGAAGTTTCAATTTGCGGATAAATTTGAAAGTATCAATCCTCGTTTGTACATATTTAAACCCATTCTTGGGGCAAAAGGAAAGTCCCAGAGCAAGAAGCTGGGTTTCAGCAGCGTTTAAATCCAGTTCTGTCAAATTAATCACCGTGTTTTCAAATTCAGTATTTTTTGAGATTTTTGATTCAACATTTTTCTCATTTTTTTTTTCTTTTTCTTTCATTTCTATATTTTTTACTTTTTCTCGAGTTTTGTCTACAAGTAGTTCAACCACTACTGAGCAAACCATTTCACTTGAGGTCAATGTGGTGGGGATATGATTACATTCTATTTCACTTGTGGATTCCCCCTTCCCCTTTTCCTTTTCGTGAAACCGCCTGGCGTTTCCTCCTCTCTTTGCTGGATTTATTTTGCCTCCTCTTCCTTTTACTTGTTGTGTGCCCCCGACCTCAATGTGTTTCGCCGATCTTCCACCATAAAAACCAATTCCTCAGACGGAGTGAAACTACTAACCACACTCTGTTGGTCATTATTCTCATCTTCAGAGCCTGTATTGCTGTAAATTGAGCTCTGATCAGTATCAGATTGGGGCTGGGCAGCCGGTTGCTGAATCAGTGGAGTTTGAGCCAAAGAAGCGGATATCGATGTAGTCAACGCTTGTCTCTTGACTGATTGAAATTTCCTTGAATATATATATATTGGCTGTCAACTGTCTGTCAACACTCCAAACCAGGAAGTGTTGGCGGCCATCTTGTGCCTCGGTAGAACCGAGGCACAAGAAAGCAGTGAAACAAACGTGCAAAACATGAAAAGGGGGCAGGGTAGAAACACTCTGACCCCCTAGGCCCACAAGGACCCCCGAAAAATATACATATTTTTTAAATTGCGGGGTACGAAGTGCCAAACTCTGTACTGTACTCTGTACTGTATATATATATATATATATATATATATATATATATATATATATATATATATATATATATATATATATATATTAAAATGGCCTGCTCTGCTCCTCTCCTTCCCTGAAAGTTTGGGGGTGATTCATCAAGTGGGGGCCGAGAAAAAAGGGGGGTCCCAAAACATGTTCCTCATCTGCAAACGCACCAGGGGGCTGTGTCGCAAAGAGGTTTAATGAGGCCACACCCCTTTTTAAACCTCTCTGCAATGCAGCCCCCTGGCGCATATTAGAGGTCCCTGGTGGGCTAGTTGTCCCCTAGGGACCCCCAGTATGCAAGGGGACTTAATCCCCCAATTTAGGACACGCTACAGGGCGCGTTTGCACAGTGGTGAAGGTAGGGGGCGGGGCTTGAGGTGATGTGAGTGCAAACATGCCCTGTGGCGTGTTTTAAGTAGGGGAATTAATTCCTCTTCAATCCAGAGGTCCCCTAGGCGGCAACTAGTCCAACAGGTATCTCCAGTAAGCGCCAATGAGCTGTGTTGCAGAGTGTTGTAAAAAGGGGGCGTGCCCTCTGAACACCTCTCTGCAACACAGCTGCCTGGCGCATACTGGAGGTACCTGGTGGGCTAGTTGGCTTACAGGGGCCCTCAGGATTGAAGAGGAATTAATTCCTCAATCTAAAACGCACCACAGGGCGTGTTTGCACACATGTTACCTCAGGGTCCGCCCCTTCCTTTACTATTGAGCGAAATATTCCTGTAAAATCAGCCAAACTACGAATTCCAATTTACTCACCTGTTATCACAAGAAATGTCAGCGCTGCATCTTTAAGCGCACTACTGATCATGAAAAGTAATTCTAATCATACTTACAGTAATTGCAATTTCCTTCTAAGTGTGGAGTTTTGGAACTTTAAAAAATTCCTCAAAAATCAGCCAAACTACGAATTTCGATTTACTCACCTGTTATCAGGACAGACCTCAGTGCTGCATCTTTCAGCCCATATTAAAAAAAAAATTAATAACAAAATCATTTTTTTATTTAGTTTTGTTATTATTTTACATTAAGAATATGAAATATAACCTAAAAAATAAAATAAATACAAATATTTATAATAACAATTTAGTAAATTAGTATCAAAACAAATAAATATAACAATTATTACATTTAAAAATTGTCATTTACAAAACCTTTGAAATTCACAGAAAAAAACAAAGGTTTCAGGACTGATATAGTTAGGAATTAGCATTTAAAAAACCTTTGAAATTCACTGAAAAAACCGTAGGTTTTATAGTTAGCTGGACATTTCACTCATACAAAACCATTGAAATTCCTCCGATTTAGTTAGTTGTACTAACTATATCTCGCGCGCCCCCAATCCACTGCTGATGATGTCACACATTACATCATTCATGACATGGTCAGTGACATCACTGATGACATCTCAAAAAACATCACTGATGACATCACTGATGACATCATCCACATGACGATACACCTCATCATACACTAGTATAACCTTTTATCACTTACTGTAAAATACAGAGTGCCATGTTTGAATCCATTGACACACCAATACAAGTTTCTAAAAACTCGCTCAGTGATTCCTAGATCTATACACACATCTAATTAATAACAAAATCATTTTTTTATTTAGTTTTGTTATTATTTTACATTAAGAATATGAAATATAACCTAAAAAATAAAATAAATACAAATATTTATAATAACAATTTAGTAAATTAGTATCAAAACAAATAAATATAACAATTATTACATTTAAAAATTGTCATTTACAAAACCTTTGAAATTCACAGAAAAAAACAAAGGTTTCAGGACTGATATAGTTAGGAATTAGCATTTAAAAAACCTTTGAAATTCACTGAAAAAACCATAGGTTTCAGGCCTGATATAGTTAGAAATTAGCATTTAAAAAACCTTTGAAATTGACTGAAAAAAACATAGGTTTCAGGCCTGATATAGTTAGGAATTAGCATTTAAAAAACCTTAGAAGTTCACTGAAAAAACTGTAGGTTTTATAGTTAGCTGGACATTTCACTCATACAAAACCATTGAAATTCCTCCGATTTAGTTAGTTGTACTAACTATATCTCGCGCGCCCCCAATCCACTGCTGATGATGTCACACATTACATCATTCATGACATGGTCAGTGACATCACTGATGACATCTCAAAAAACATCACTGATGACATCACTGATGACATCATCCACATGACGATACACCTCATCATACACTAGTATAACCTTTTATCACTTACTGTAAAATACAGAGTGCCATGTTTGAATCCATTGACACACCAATACAAGTTTCTAAAAACTCGCTCAGTGATTCCTAGATCTATACACACATCTAATCACTTACATACAGATTCACTCATACATGCAGTCAATGATCATAAGAACACTATCAAATATACTTATACACCTATATCGACATTACACACCAGCACACATCCTATTCACTTATAAATTCATAATTTTCACTTATGCACACAATGGATCATACTTACATTTACTTAGCTATACACTTATACAAACACCACTTTATCTATTCATATAGATAGTAAATTATACTTAGTGTGTTATAAAATCACTATTACAAGTATACAGTTATCCATACAGTCACGCATACAATCACTGAATCTTATGTATACTTATTTCTAAACAACAACTGACACATACATTGCCTTTTATTTTTCTACTTTGTTGGACATGTACCATTAAGAGAGATATTTTATGTCGGAGAGATCAACAGTATACATGGCCCACTAGAGCCTAAAACAGGTCCACAAGCCTCCCAAAAAAACAGTCCTCACACTGATCTGTTAGACAAGCCCCTCAGTCACTGCCTGACTGCTCCATAGGCCAGTTCAAGCCTGGTTATAGCTAGAAAGAACAATTGTTATCTGCTCCAGGCAGATCTGATATCCGATTAAATAACATGCTAACACAGATTACTGCAAATAACAGAATTATTTAACAGCTGTGCCTCTAAGCATGGCGACTGCAACTGTACAACTTTGTTGCCCGAATAGAAACTGAAAGAGTATGAACTTTCATATTTGCAGCATGAATCATCTGCGAAATAATTTGCAAGAATTCAGCAAGAAAATGTTTCTAAAGAGAAAAGGTTGCAAACGTAAGATGAAACAATGCCTGTAAAATCCAAATAGAATGCATGGCACTCATCAAGAGGTTATTTGTCCATCTTTAATGTAAACCACCAGAGATGCAAACCCCTTGAAACCTACTGAAACCGCAAATATCAGATATGTGTGGCAATGCCAAGTCGTTAAATCATAGTCTTACTGTAAACGAGAATCCATTTTTCTTTCTCTAGTGCAAAACACTAGCACGAAACATGTAGGGCCAGATGGACTCATTTTCATGTAACATATTGTTGCAACCAAATTTGCTGTGCGGTGTTGTGCAAGGGCAAGCAGTCAGTGCAGAGCCACATCTACAAAGATTGTGTGCTATTGCTTTCTTCTGCTGTGCTGTTGCACAAATAGGCTTCATTGTCTGATGTAATGCCTTGCACCATGGTGCAGAGGTGAGTGTGTTCTGTCTAGCATAGGGTTTGTCCTGGAATCATACCCTCTCCGTAATAATTCCTACATCTAGAGAAACTAAGCAGTCTCTCAAGCATTGGATGAGTACTGTGCTCTGCAGCAGACATGTAATGCATGCTTTATTTGAGTAATAAATCCATAGCCCCTTACTTACCCTTCCTTCAAGGAGGCATTATTTTTCCATGCAAAGCCCAGTTCGACTATAGCAAAATTGGCTTTGTGTCAAAAGCGATATGTATTTGTCTTGATCTGCACTGATAATGCCTCCATGACGCAAAGAGAATCAATGCAGCACAAAGGGATTGTGTGCTGAGATAAAGTCATCTTTCAAGGTCCAAACATCTTTTGAGCTGGATAGTAAATACCCCTGAAAGACTTTGTGCTGCTTTATGTCAATTTGTGCCACCTGGCATCACTGCAAACGTTTAGTAAATTTGGTCCATAAATACAGTAGCAACAAGACATGGGGAAAATCAGAATGCGAGCTGTATAAACATATTCATGCCAAGGTCCTTACACGAGACATTTTAGTAAGGATAAAATCCTCTAATTTTAAATAAAGGGACTAATTTAGACTTTGGAAGATGGGATATTCCAACAAAAAGCTGACCAATATCATATCCACCTTATTGCAAGTGCCGTACGACCTATGGCACTTGCAATAAGACAAGAGGGAGATCTGTCACCTTTGTGACTGAGGAACCCACCCGCAAACTGTAAATCATATATTATTCCAAATCATGCAATGGGTCGCCAAATAAATATTACCCTTAATACAGAAGTATGAATATGTGAACCCATACACCTCCTCAGATTATAAACACACAACAAACCCTACAATACATTAAGGAGGTGATACATAAGAAACCTTGCCTTGGGAAGAGAGTCACAAATTCTATGCAACTAATGTGCACATGTAGGTTTTTGATGTGCTAGGTATGACCTATGTGATGTGCAAGGTATGACATGTATGTTTTTTAAACAAACATACGTTGTGTGGAAAAGAGAGGATTGGGTGCATAATAAATAAAGCCTTTAATGCATTTTAATACATGATAAAATCATTAATTGTTCACAAATAATATTTTAAACAGTATCAGATAAATGCATATAGTTTTCTTAGTTTAATTAAACTAATTAATTAAAACATCTTTATTTGTTTGATTCATTTGATTTTTTTTCTACAGCACTATGGGCCCGATGTAGGTAATAGTGAAATACCGAATTCTTAATACCGAATTTTACAGATTCTGTATTAAGAAATCGGTATTTCAGATGTAGGGAAGAATTCGGTAAAAATTACTAAGGGCCAGATGTAGGTAGCCCTTTACCGATCGGAATCGGCCGAAAATACCGATTTTCGGCCGTTTCCGATCGGTAAAGGGCTATGGAGATGTAGGGGCACATTTTCGGTAATTTTACCGAATTGTTATTATTACCGAATCGGTAAATGTACCGATTCGGTAATATTTACCGATTCGGTAATATTTACCGATTCTGTAGAATTACTGAAAATGCTATGTGGGTAGCCAATTTTCCATTGGCACATGGCTTACAGAATCAGTATTTTACCATGGAATACAAATCCATGGTAAAATACCGATTCCTGTGTACATGCACATCTGTGCATGTACACATGTGCCATGTGACAGACAGACGTGCCCTTAGGGCATGTCTGTGTGCCACATTGCACAAATGCCCGTTTTGGGGGTGCTACAGGGTGTCAAAGTGACACCCCCTGCACCCTTGACATATTCGGTATTTACCGATTCGGTAAATACCGAATCGGTATTTGAATTGAATCCTATGGGCTTCAAAGGCCCATAGGATTCTATAGCAAATACCGATTCGGTATTTACCGAATCGGTAAATACCGAATTTTTACAGAATTGCTAACTAATCCAGATGTTGGGACCTACATCCCATTTACCGATTTTGAAATACCGAATCGGTAAAATTCGGTATTTCAAAATCGGTAAATGGGATTTACCTACATCGGGCCCCAAATCCTTAATATTAGATATTACCGAATCGGTAATTGAGATTCGGTAATAACAAATCCCTACCCATTTATTCCTATGGGTTTGGAGGCCCATGGGAATGCATGTGAAGACATTCGGTATTACCGATTCGGGAGGTATTTCAAGGGTGCCAGGGTGTCCAAAGGACACCCTGTTGCACCCCTGAAATGTGCATGTGTGTACATGTGGCACACATGCATGCCCTAAGGGCATGGATGTGTGCCACATGGCACTTCAAAAAAAGCAAGAAAGTGCTTTTTTAAAGGAATTCGGTAATTACCACCAACTTGAAGCACTCTTTTATGTGCTTTCTACGTTGCATTTAAGGAATCGGTATTACCGATTCCTTAAATGCAAGGCCAAAAAGGAATCGATATTTACCGATTCCTTATGACCGATTCCTTGCCTACAACAGGAATGGCTAAATACCGGTCGGTAACGGTGAAATGTACCAAATTTCACCGTTACCGACTGGTATTTGGACACCTACATCGGGCCCTATGTCTCAATTTTCTGTCACTACTCAACTCAAGCAGTACGTGATACTAATTAGGAAAGAATGTCATAGAAAGTGCCCCACAATTTGTTTTGGTTATATAATATGCCCAGCAAATAGTTTTTTACATCCCACCAACATCTTCAATTCTGCAGCATATGTTAGACATGATGCCAAGTAGTAGATCGATTGTGGCACTTCCTCTTTAGATGGACAACTTCTGTTCTCATGTGAGCACTGATTGATTTACATTTTGACCTTCCTTTAAATACAGCGTATAAAATGATATATGGATAACAGAAAATAATTGGGATGTTCACCAAGGGCTTTTGAGAGACATCAATTAGTCAAGGAAACTGAAGCTTAAGTTATGTACAATGCCACTCATGACCTTGAGATGAAAACATACCCTATGTTCATGGTTACATCTGGATACCAAATCATCTGCCCCTGATTTAACACATTTGCAGACAGTGATAAGTAATGGGAGCAATTCATAGAATGGCCTGCACTCCAAATAAAAAAAATCCTGGACTCCTGCCATCATCATATGCTCTGATCCCCTCCCTCAAATTGAAAAATAAATTCCTGGACTCCTGTAAAACCAGCTCACCACTTTCTGAAAATAACCATCACATACTAAAATCCAAAGGTTAAAAAGAACACCTGACCTCCTACCTTCCACCTCAGTACCAAATGCGCATTTCCAGCCCCTCCCTCCCCACAATAGTTGTCTCTGCACTGAGAGCAGCTCTGTGCAGGCTGCTGGTCTGTGTGGGTTGGTTTCTACTGTCAGCCCAGGTCCACAGAGACCTGCAGACAGAAAAGAAGGGGGTTAGAACAGGCACAGTGAAGAACCCCAGAAGAGGCAGAAGAAGGCACGTGCAATAGTCATCTGTCATCCTGCCACTGAATTGGAATATTGCAGAACAAATTGAGCAAGAGGCAAGAGAGCACTTCCTCTGGTGATGCCAAAACCACTTTTGTTACCCACTGTTTGAAATCCCCAGACTAACCTTTGCTCCCCCTCTGGTAGCTTGGCACAGAACAGTCAGACTTAACTGGGAGGCAATGTGTAAAATATTTGGGCAACATTTCAAACAGTAAAACTGTGAAAACATCACACAAAAATATCCGACGTCAGGTTTATTACATTCGTGTATTTTTTAATAAATATAACAAGACTAAAACAACAAAATTACAATGAGGGAAACTGAAGATAATGAGTGTTAATGTCTTAAGGTATAATTAGGAAAAAAGCACAAAGGGGGAACAAGGGAGATCTGGTTGGGCCAGACCAAGACAAGGTCACAGGTTTAGGCCAGCTGCTTTGGAGCATGGGCCTGCTACACGAACCAGGTGAGGCCAGTTGAACAAAGTACTTTAAATCCTGGTTGCTGAGCTTTGCATGGATACAATGCAAAGAAGCGATGCACAGCCGAAGTGATGCATCAGTTCCCAGATGCGATGAGGCTGCAGAGCAAGGCCCTGTTGCGTTGTAGTTGAGGATTCGGTCAATGGGTCTTGCGATGCAAAGTCCGGACATTGAGGCTGCAGTATGCAGCCGAGTATTGCATCGGTTCCGATGAGCTGCGATGCTACGATGAGGAGTCTGGTACCACCGTTGAGCTGCTGCTGACAAGAGATGCGAGGACCTGGATCATAGATGACTGCACCATCGGTTATGCATTGGTTCCGAAGATTTCAGGGTGATGCAGACTTTCTGTGCCAGGCCAAATCCATGCAGCAGCAACTATGCATCGGTTCTGCTCAAGGATGTGTAGCTCAGCTGAGGAGATGCATCGTTTCCGCTACAGGATGAAGCGCTCAGCAGAGCAGATGCATTGATTCTGCTGGTAAGCACCTTAGGCCCAATTCCAAGTCTCCATGATTGGGGTGTCACCACTTGGCAGGGTAGATTCACAGATGGCAGAGTTCAGGTGCAGATGCAAGGTTGTTGGAAGCCAGTCATGTCTGTGAGGCTTCAGATCAGAAGGCCAGCCAACACGCCGTTGGAATCTCTCTAGCTTCTGGTTTCAGGAGATTCAGGTCTAGTCCTTCTCGCCCAGGCACGATGGCAGCAGGTCAGCACAGCACAGCACAGCACAGCAGTATTCCAGCAGAGCAGCAGTCTAACGGAGTGACAGTCCTTTCAGCAGGAAAACATTCCTTCTCCTTGCCGGGTATCAACAGGTCCAGGAGTGTACTAAAGTGGTGGTATTTGAGGTCCAGTACTTGTACCAAGGAGTGTCTTTGAAATGGGGGAAACTTAAAAGACAAGCATTTGAAATGCACAGATGCCCTGTCAGCACTGACTCCACACTATCTTCAGGGGGCATTCAGACTTTTGTGCAGGGACAGGACACATCCTATTTAAGTGTAAGTGAGTCTGGGTCCAGCTCCTACCTCCCATTCTGCCAGTGGCCCATCAGGTCACACTTAATCTCCCATTGTGTGTGGCTGTATAGGTGGAATACACAAAGTCCAACGCAACTACCTACTACCCCATGTCATGTGATCAGAGACAGGCTGCATACACCAAAATGGCTTAGGCAATAAAACGTCTACTTTCTAAATGTTTTACAAAAAATAGAACCCGGACACCATTTTTCTTTTGCTGCTATTTATTTCAGCAGACTAGGGGCCAATATTTATAATACTTGGTCCTGGCCTGATGAAATTAATTTGTAGAGGGAACATGAAAATGTTATTATCCCCACAGATACCGAATATTCTCCTCAAGGAGAGCAACTCTCCAAAGGAGGAAACCTGTTGGGTTCAAGGAGACTGCTCCTTAATATAATAGATCAATACATTTCAAACTGGTGTAATTTTATAATTGTTAGTATGATTCACACAGGCACTGAATTTAAGTATAATTGTTTTGATTGACACATGTACTGAACTTAAGCACTATTGTTTAATTTGACAAAATGTACTGTTTATGAATGTCTTGTGTTTTGACTATTTGAAAATCAGCACAGAGCAATATTGATTTGAAAGTGTATGACCACATGTTTTCAGACTTAAAATATTGTAGAAATGTTTCCTTCAAAAATGTATAAATCATGGCGAAATAATGTAGCAAGGATCAAGGATTATAGTTATTTGCCCCTTGTCTGCAGAAATAAATTGCAGCAAAAGAAAAATGGTTGCCGGATTCTATTTTTTGTACAGCTTTATTCACCTGGCCACCAATATAGGACATAAGCCTTTCTTAGCTTCACAACTTTCCTAAAAGCGGCATTTTCACAATTGCAATTTAAAATCCAACTCCACCATCAATTAGGATTTTAAATGAGGATTCCAGAAACACCAAAGATGAACTTTATATATTACCATTTGGAAATAATGTGTGTACAAGGTAATAAGGTAATCCCAATGTTATCCTATGTGAGCTATAGGCCTTGCAGAAATGTAAAACTAATTTAAGACTTTTCCCTACCAGAACACATAAAACGTAATGTACATGTCCTGCCGTTTAAATACATTCCAACCTGCCCTCTGGGATGTCCACGGACCACCCAAGAAGTAACTTATCTGTAGGATGTCCTGTTTTCAGTTTCTATTTTTGGTAAATTCTGGTGTGTTTTTTTCAGTGTTTTCAAGTGATTTCAATACTTTAAAAAAACAGTTACACATTTTTACACCATTAAAAACAACAGAAACAGTCTTTATCCAGTGTTTACGGAACATTTTGCTTTTATTATTGCCTTCCACACTGATAGTGCATGGTATATAGACAGTGTCCATTCAGTGTATATGAGGTCCAAATACATTTTTTACAAATAAAACTTATTTCAGTACACCATACAATACTTCTTCAGTGAGTCTTTTGTTATGCACACTTGCTCTTTTCTTCCCATGTAAACTTTTATCTCTGAAAAGGCCCTCTCAACATTTGCACTTGAGACGGCATAGATAAAACAGCCAGTTCACAATTTTTAACTCTGGCCACTGACATAGTTTTACATGCCAATACTGGTGCACCTGAAGATTTCTATTCTCTTGGACAGGTTCTGCAGCAAATGCGTTGAACTGGGTGCATATGCCCTCAGAAGTATTGAAGCGGTCATAAATGAAGTAGCACTTTTGAAAGTCTTTACAGAAGGCATCCAGAACTTGTGCAGAGTACCTCCGTGAGACTTCATTGACTTCAAATGCCTTGGTTGGTGAAGGAACATTTCTATGCATCATTGCAGTCCATTTCTCATACATTGTAAAATAATTTTTTCACCATTGCTCCTCAACATTTCTTTGCTCAACAAACGGCAAGCACTCTAACATGGAACATGTTGTGGTGCAAAGTCACTAAAAATGCTGCCCAGCCTACTTTTAAGATGTTTCACATCTACACCAATTATGCTGAACACGTGGTAGACAAGGGTGTTTTGAGACTCTACTTTTTTTTATGTCCACTACAGCAGTTATGTTTTCCTGTAAAAATCTAAGAATTCAGTAGCGTGTACTTTTTTTCACACCACTATCAGTATGGACCAAAGAACCCCACATTTCTTACCTTTGTCAACATCTCTCAGCAAAAATTATGTAAATGATTGCAACATAAATATTATAGCATTCACAGCCTCTAGGACTGGGAGCCACTAGTTAAATGATGTTATTGGGATGGCTCTTTCTGTGATGGCACACAAAGCAGAAATGGAGAAATATTCGCGTTTTATTTCCAGCGCATAACAAAACAGTGCACCAGAATGGACTAAAAAATCAATACCATACTTCATTAACTCTGAAGATTGTAAAGATGTTTCCAGCATACCAACTAGCAAGTGGCAAGGATCTCTTACAGACAAGCACTTCAGCTAAGGTATCGATTTTGTCAGGACATCACACAACTTTTTCATATACGTAGCTGAATCTCTGCAAATACAAACAATATGACTCCAATCTTTGGTGAATTTGGTAAGAACTTCCATGTGACACTGCATTCCATGTTTTTTAAATGTCTGGTGTCATGATTTCACCACTGTTCCAGATGTTTGGTTACAGCACTCTTTTCACATATACCTGTGACTACACCTTCAATTGAATGTTTAAAGCATAGGGTATTAGGCAATTCACCTACTATCAACACTGACTCACTAGAAAAAGGGGCTGATGTATCAAGGGGGTTTACCCAAACTCTGTGGGTAAATGTGATGGTACATATTGGGACAGATTCTTATGAAACTAGCCATTTTACCTATCAGTGAAAGAATCGTATATAGACAAAATATCACATATGATTTGGATATTTCCCGATTCTCTACAGTTTATCAAATAATTAAACAAGACCTAAAACATGCTTCTAAGCCCTGGTTCTTTAGACAAAAGACCACAACACCGAATAAAGCAAAAGGAAGAAGAAACAATATTTTAGTGACATTCCTAAACAACAAAACTCAAGCAGAAAAATGTTAGCCTAGTCTTTCTTGCTGCTACATTGCATAGCTAAGTAACATTTTATTGGCCCCTTCAAGGAAGAAATAAAAAATTCTCTTAAACTCTACTTTTACTTTCTTTGAATGGCATTTAGTTTATTGTTGTGCAGGTGTTTTTCAGTGTTTATATGTTTACACTAGTGAGGGCCATTTCCCTTTTGGCGGGGCTTTGTCAATTATTATAGGTTTAAACCTATAACAGGATAACCTAATTAATTGCATTAAAAAAGAAGGAAAGAGATTTAACTAGGCTGTTCAAAATGGCCGTTTACAAACTGCACACACAGGCACTGCAATGGCAGGCCTGTGACATGCACCATTATTTCCACTTTACATTCAGTAGTGACATTGCATGGCAGTCCCATTTCATTAATGAGTGCAATATAAAACATTTTTATATATAAAAATCATAATCATATAAATTAAAATAATCAACACAAGTTCCGGTATTTTTAATGTTCTAATTAAAGTTAAGATGCCATGTGTAAATGTTGATTGTGTACAGATCATCAATCAATCAATCAATCAAGGGAATTTGTATAGCGCGCTACTCACCCGCTGGGGTCTCAAGGCGCTGGGGGGGGAGGGATCCGCTACTGTTCGAATAGCCAGGTCTTGAGTTGTTTCCTGAAGGAGAGATGGTCCTGGGTCATCCGTAGGTGGGTGGGGAGGGAGTTCCACGTCTTGGCCGCCAGGTAGGAGAAGGATCTTCCTCCTGCGGTGGCTCTGCAAATTCGTGGGATGGTGGCGAGGGCGAAGCTGGCGCAACGGAGTTGGTGGGTGGGTGTGTAGAATGTGAGGTGGTTGTTGAGGTACTTTGGTCCCATGACGTGGAGAGCCTTTTGTGCGTGTGTGAGGAGTCTGAACGTGATTCTCTTGCTGACGCGCAGCCAGTGCAGGTCTCTCAGGTGGGCAGAGATGTGGCTGTGACGTGGAATGTCCAGGATGAGTCGAGCAGAAGCGTTCTGTATGCACTGGAGTCTTTCTGTAGTTTGGCTGTGGTCCCAGCGTAGAGGGTGTTCCCATAGTCCAGTCGGCTGGTGACGAGGGCCTGGGTGACCATCTTCCTGGTCTTGGTGGGGATCCACCGGAAGATCTTTCGGTTCATGTGCAGGGTGTTGAATCATGATGACGAGACGGCGTTGACTTGTTTGGTCAAGGTGAGGGAGGAGTCCAGGATGAAGCCCAGGTTGCGTGCGTGGTCCGTGGGCTTGGGGGCGGTGCCCAGAGCTGGGTGCCACCAGGAGTCGTCCCAGGCGGAGGGGGATGATCCCAGGATGAGACCTTCCGTCTTGTCTGAGTTCAGTTTCAGACGGCTGAGCTTCATCCACTCCGCAACGTCTTTTATTCCTTCCTGGAGGCTGGCTCTGGTGGAGGTGGGGTCGTTGGTGAGGGAGAGGATCAGCTGGGTGTCGTCCATGTAGTAAATGATGTTTAGGTTGTGTTGGCGTGCGATGGCTGCGAGGGGGCTCATGTAGACGTTGAAGAGGGTGGGGCTGAGCGAGGATCCTTAAGGTACGCCACAGATGACTTCGGTGGCCGTGGATCGGAAGGGGGGAGGCGGACTCTCTTGGTTCTTCCTAAGAAGAATGAGGTGATCCAATCCAGGGCCTTCCCTTGGATTCCGGTGTTGCTGAGGGGCTGTACTAGTGTGCGGCGGCATACGGTGTTAAATGCTGCTGAGAGATCCAGGAGGATGAGGGCAGCTGTTTCCCTGTTGTCGAGTAGGGATCTGATGTCGTCGGTAGCTGCGATGAGGCCGTCTCGGTGCTGTGGTTTGCTCGGAAGCCGGACTGCGAGGGGTCGAGCGAACCGTTTATCTCGAGGAAGGTGGCGAATTGTTTGTTGACGGTCTTCTCGATGACTTTGGCAGGAAAAGGGAGGAGCGAGATGGGCCGGAAGTTCTTGAGGTCTGTGGGGTCCACAGTGGGTTTCTTTAGGAGGGCGCTGAGCTCGGCATGTTTCCAGCTCTCCTGGAAGGTGGCGGTTGTGAAGAAGATGTTGATGATGTCCCAGAGTGTGGGTGCGATGGTGGAGTCGGCCTTGTCGAAGATGTGGTGAGGGCAGGGGTCGGTAGGGGAGCCGGAGTGGATGGTGTTCATCATGCGGGAGGTGTCTTCGGTGCTGATCGGGGTCCAGGTGCAGAGGGTGGTGGTGGGGGGCGCGGGTTCGGTGGTTGGGTGCGTGGTCTGTGCGCTGAAGCTGTTGTGGATGTCGGCGATCTTGCGGTGGAAGAACAAGGCGAGTGAGTCGCTGAGGTCTTGTGAGGGTTTGATGTATTTGTTGCAGGCGTTGGGGTTGGAGATCTCTTTGACGATGCTGAAGAGTTCCTTGCTGTTTTGGCCGTTGTTGTCTAGTCGTTCTCTGAATGTTGCCCTCTTGGTGGTTCGGACCAGCTGATGCAGAGATTGATTCATATCATTAAGTTTTACCATATATATATATACACCCAGAGGCCAAATGATGAGGAAGATTGTGGAACAGGCTTTCTAAAGAATAAGTGACAGGTTTGGAGAAGAAGCATGGGTGTTTCCAAGGAGTACTGAAAAGTTGTTTATCATGTTTGTTATGGCATATTTATTTTCAGGATCAAACCATTACTACCAATGATGAACTTGTTACTAATAATGTGCTTTTCTATACTAAGAGATAATGCGGAGGCTAAGGCGGAGGAACATCGCCTTACTGCTCTGTCAGCAGTTTAAAAAGGAAAAATAAAATGATGATAACACAATGTTATCATTTTATTTTTCTGTCGTGGCTCAGCTGGTTAGGGGTGGGAGGGGCTGGACTGTCACAGGAGCATGGGGAGGAGTGATGGGCACTCTGTTATGTGTGCATGACGGTTTGGCCAGCCATCTTAGGCTAGCCAAACAGTCATGCGCACTTAGCATGTTCACTATCCGGCTGCACTGCACAGCCCAGGGGGAGAACACGAACAGTCTCCCAGTCCCTGTCTAACGAGGAACCACAGCGCCCAGACCAATCACAACACTGCTGTCAGTCAGCGTTGTGGTTGTCTAGGGGAGTCAGGGTGTGCTTCCTGCTCCTGGAGGTCTGGAGTCGACCGAAGAGCCGAAGAGGAACAAGAGGCGGTGGCCGGCCTGCAGGTAAGTGATTTTTATATAAAATAGCTCTTCCGAATACTGCTTTGCCACCTCTTTTATGTAGCAGCCGCCACTGGATAATACATGATGTTTTAAAACTGGAATTCTTTGTTTAAGAAATATTTATGCAGGACTGGTTCCCTCTACGTTAAGGAATTCTTAAGTTACAGCGGCTCCGGCCATGAGAATGTGATGACGATATTTTGAAAATGTGTCTCCCCCAGCACCCATTGACCACAACGTTGAATCACATAATAATATTGAGCAATGAAAAGAAAATAGATGTGTTCTTGCAAGGCGAGAGAGGGAGACCTTGAAGAAATAGTAGATTATCTAACTGAAAAAATAAAAACACACACAATTTAGCTGAATATGCAAATGCACATTTCTGGATAATTCACATTTGTAAACATAGGAGACAGGGAGTATCTGTAGAAGACTACAAGTTATATAGATCTCTATGTGTATCTCTGATGATTATTGCTAACCAATGAAAATGTAAACATGTAAGCACATTTAAGAATCAAACATGCAAGGATTTTCACTTTTTTTTAACAGTATTTGTAAATGAAGCCCAGATATAATTAATAGTCTTCTAGTCTACATGTTCTGTGTGTCATAGTTGTCTTGTGTTTCTGTTGCCTTGCATGATGACCCACTACTCATCATGCTGTTTGCACCGTCATGAAATGCATTGGCAATATGAGATCATCTAAAAACTAGGCTTTCACAAATCTTTCTCCCCAAGTACATCAGGCATGCCGTTGGAAAAAGTGAAAAACTGCACACGAAAATCCGACCATGATACATAGTGGTAAAGAATAAAGATGGCTCGAAAATGTTCGTCTTTCCTTTTTTAGACCTGGCAGTTTTTTTGTAAGATAAATAGTCGTAAATGTAACCTATGCACAGGCATACACCTATGAATTTGGAAACTTTCAAAGTTTTTGATGAATGGAATCGTTAGGGTTGCAGACACATCAACCGACGTCCTGCCGGGAGGCTTTCCATTAATAAAGTCAAACAGTGAGCACAGTCAGGGGCCTCTGAGGAAGGTAAAGCATCCATATGAAAGATTAAATACATGAAGTCAAGAGCAAATGATATTCCAAGAAGTCTTTCCGGGATCATTGATCAAGTCCTGCTTAACAACGAGACAAGGGCAGACTGAGGCTGTGGTCCTACCCCCTCTGGTATTTGGCAGCCTGCACACATTAATTTAATCATCAAATACGGATTTGGCAAGTATGTCCTAACACTATTACGTGCTCTTTTAAATATATAGAAGTGTGATAGAGTCACATTTTCTGCACATAAGAGCTCACTCCTGGGTTATTGTGGGCAACTTCCAAAATATGCGGTTAATGCTTTGTCAGCTGTGTAATGTTGAATTGCTCACACCTCCAAGGATTGATGACATAATGACAGGGTGAAGTCATTTTGGCTTTCACGGTACTGTACTTCTACCCTTAACTAAGTTCACTCAATCTTCTCCCCACATCGTACCTCTGTTACATTTCTGATACTCGATGACATTCTTAACCTAGTGTCAAGGAATCAAAGAATATGTAGTGGGAAATTTGCTCCTGTAGTTTTACTCCTAGGTTTACTGTAAATTGTATTTTTGTAAATTGTATTTTTGTACATTTTAAGCATAATATTTACAAAAAAAGTCTGAACATGTGGAAATTTGCTATCTTATTTTTCTTTTTGCTCCACGGGAAATGACTTTCCGCAGAGAAAATGCACTTCCGTTAGAGTCCCACAAATTTTGTGGGTAACTAGTCACACTCTGGCAACAGATTTAGTCCCGCCCTTGACAGAAGAATATCCCTGAATACTTCCATGGGGCAGTGGGTCAAAAAAGTATATTAATATCCGCAAACCACAAACTTATAAGTAAATAGGGTTATGTACAAACTTCCCAGGGTATTCCACTACCATTGAGAACAGATTTACTCCCCAATAACATTACATCATAGTACCAGGGTGTAATATAGTGGTCTCCTACCTTTTCAGTTGTTAGAGCTACATATATTCAATGAAAATAATTCCAAGCTATATTAACGTTTTAATAGCGGTCAGCTGCACTGAATCTTTTAGATAATAGGCTCTGAATAGAGACCACATCAGACAAGTTCACATTAGTGCCCAACATTAGCGGCAGCCAGTACCTTACCTTGATCCTGCATCTCTGCTCCTGCCCTGCTGCATCCGACTTCAGGAACAGAAAGCAGGCAGCCATGCTCCCTCCCCTAAGCCAATCACAAAGCTGCAATGCAGTGTTGTAATTGGTCTAAACACCGTGACACGGCACTCAGCCAGGGGCTGGAGGGGTGGGCATGTTTTCCATGCAGGATACATTACAGGGAAGGGAGAAAGTGTGGCTGGTTTGGGCGGACTGAGAGGGCCGACCAATTAAGGTATTACACACTTAGGAGTGGGCAAACCACTCCTCCACTGCCCTGCTCAGAGAGCAGAGCAGCCCCACCCACCTGCCTGCTTGCAAAGCAGCACAAACATAAAATGGTATGTTTTTGCTTCTTGCACTGCTTGAAAGCAGTGGGGCAACACTCCACCGTCATAGCGGAGGAGCCTCATATACTGCCCACCATATACAGTATTGCTGGGGAGTATATGAGGCAGCCTTGTGGGCAGTAATGTAAAAAAGGCTTTGTCAATTTGGAATACATCTACAAGAATAACACACAACAGACATACCGGCAATGCCCTTAGCACCAAGGTAATAATACCCCCTACACCACATGATTTATCACTTAACTTTCTACTTTAAATATATTTTGGAAATTGAGCCATTTGTTTTCAAACGTCAGTTTATGAGTTCTGAAAATACACACATTTTCATCTCAAATACACACTCTCAAATGTGGTAGAATTATACTAATTCAACCAAGCAGAAACTTTAATTCAGTAAGCTGGGTTGCACATAGGAAAGCTTCCTAGAGGTAGCTGTAGAACTACCAGTAGGTCATGAGCTACTCATTGGAGAAGCCTGGTGTAATATATCTTTTCAAAAAATGTCAGGGCAAAATAATGCAAATATATTGATCACCTGCTCCCTTTCCATTTCTTTGACATACTTTACTCTGTCTTGGAATTACAACACTCAATAAATCTTTCTTCAAGACTTCAACCTGAGACTCTATAAATATTTGTTAGGGTGTGTAAGTAGTTCTATGAGTGAGTGTCTGAGTGGATATGTCATTGGCTGTATTAGTGAGTGAGTGGGTGTATGAGTGCCTGTATGGGGAAGTGAGTAGAAGAGTGCATGCGTGCGTGTGTGATTGTGTGTGTGTGTGTGTAGATCTATTAATCAGTGAGTGGATGTGTAAGTACTGGTATGGGCCTGTGAATGGGTTTGAGAACGGCTGTGTGGTAGTGGGAGTAGGTCTATGAAAGTTTCTATGGGGTATGAGTGGGTTTGGGAATCTCTGTATCAGTCTGAAGTGGCTGTATGGGTTGGTGAGTGGGTACATGAGTGGCTGAATAGGTGATTGAATGGGTGTCTGAGTACCTGTTTGGGGTATGAGTTTCTATGTGAGTGGGTGTGGGGGTGTGTGGCTGCTTGTATGAATGAGCAAGTGGGTGAGTCTGTGGATGTTTGGGGTAGTGGGTGCATAAGTGAGGAACTGTATAGGTGACTGAGTGTGTGTACAGCTGTGTCAGTGAGTAAACGGATGTGTCAGTGGTATAAGGTTGAGTAACTGGATATGTATAAGGCAGTATAGGTGAGTGGTGGAGTATATGATTGACTGTATGTGTGAGTGAGGGATTGAGATATTGGCTGTATGGGTGAGTGGTTGTTTGTGTCAGTGACTGTGTAGGTGAGTGAGTATGTGTTAGTTTCTTTATGAATAAGTGACTGGGTGTGTGTATACCTGTATATGTGAGTAAATGATTGTGTTATTTACTCTCTAGGTGAGTGAGTAGCTCTATGAGTGACTGAGTGTGAGTGGATGTATAGATGTGTGAGTGGATATATCAGTGGCTATATTAGTGAGTGAGTTGGTGTATGAATGGCTATATGGGTGACTGAGTGGATGTTTTTGTAAACCTATGAATCGGTGAGTGGGTGTGTAAGTACTGGTATGGGTGTGTCAACGGGTTTCAGATTGGTTGTATGAAAGTTGTAAAGGGTGTATGAAAGGTTATATGGGGTGTGAGTGGGTACGTCAGAGATACTGTGGATGATGTCATCATTAATGTAACTGACCATTTCATGAGTGATGTAATATGTGAGGTCATAAGCACTGCATTGCGGAGGCATGAGTTATAGTTGAATCAGCTAACTATAACTGCTAAATTTCTCTGGTTTTGTATGAGTGACACTTGAGCCTAACTATAATATAATGTCTCTGTAACCGTTGTTTTTTTCTGTGATTTTCTAAGGTTTTTTTAAATTCTATTTACTAACTATAACGTCAATGTAACCTATGATTCTATATTACATTTTGAACATTTTTGTATTGTATTTTCTATCTACAATGGGTCTATGAGGTTTATTTTTATAAGCTTTAATTTTTTTTCAGTGGATTAATAAGCATAGTTTATTTTTTCTTTATATTTCTTATATTCGCAACAACTTCATGATACCCAAGGTGATCTCATGAAAGGCACAAGTTTTTGAGGAAGTCTTGATCTATATATAGACAGATTTTGCTTAGTAGAAAACACTAGTCTTTTAGTAATGTAGAGTTTATATTTGCGTTTGTGTAGTGGTTTTGTTAAAAAATCTCTTCAATGTGGTGTTTTATATGTTTGCGGTGACTCTGTAGACTGTGGTGTCGTCAGTACTTGTATAAGGTGTGTTTTTTTTTAAACTCAGGGACACATAATTATACATATTTTAATTAATATTTGACACACGTTGTTTATTAATATACTCTTTAAACCTAACTTATGGAAGATTTTTTTCAATTAAAAGCCTTTTACTAGTTTTTATGTGTGAACGCAGTGATGCTGGAAGTCACAATGACATTGGTAACTGCGATGAACACTTATTTTTGGTAAAGCATATAACCCAATGTAATGGATATTACATTGTATGATCCGCATTTGATGTTTAATATCAGTTGATTAACACTTATGTTTGAGTACTTATTTAAAAGTAAAATATTTTTCTGTTCAATTTCCGGTATTCACGAGGATGTCAATCTTTGTTAGGATCATGTTACTGGGAAAGAAAGGAATATGATTGGATAATACACTTTTCAACTATAAGAATAGGAAGAACATGCCCATTTTTCTATCTTGAACATTCTTTAGGAAGAGTTCATTATGAACAGTTCACTTACATTTGTTGGAGTTCTTTGCTTGCATATTTTTGCAAAAATGGCAACTCAGCCAAAAGAGGGAGATCAAGTGGAACAGCAGGTGGACCAGGAAGTCCAAGAGGTCGATTCTGGTGACTCTGGAGGTGAGGGATCTCCCCAGAAGAAATCAAGCATTGTCAGGAATTTCATCAGGATTCTGTCGGGAGAATCAAAAACAGCCGCCAAATTTCTGCAATGCACAATAAGTGTGAACACATTGTCAAGGGGTATATATAAGAAATATGCTTTACCATCTGAAACATACCACTGCAACTGTCTGAAAGTAGCAAGAAGACAACGCGAGGATGAAGGACCCTCAAATTCAGTAGCAGCTGCAATACCACTGAGGCAGAGAGTGCCTTCAGAGGTCCAATAACAAGTTCAAGATTTGGCTCTGGAGTTTCCCTGCATGGCATCATACTACATGAAATGTGGAGTTGTAATGCGTGCTGGAGAGCAGTCCATAACAGCCCTTCGCAATGCTGCAGAGAATCACAAATATTGATTTATTTTTTGGGCCCTTCATAGTTTTTCTACATTTTTCATGTATGTTGTTGATGTGTTTGCACTCCCAGTTGCCATTTTTGTTTCCAGCAAGAAAAACAAATTAAAACTTTCGAATTCACAAAAAATCTCCTGAAAACCATCTATTCAGATAAGCTGAATTAATCAGTGTATGAACATGTATATGGTGATTGAATTTGTGCATGAGTGTATGAGTGGTCGATATTTGATTGAATAAGTGTTTGAGTGTTACACGAATGACTAAATGAGTGCAGAACTGGTGCATGCATGATTGAATGGCTGCATGAGTGGTGCATGCATTATTGAATAAGTACATAATTGTGTGTGAATGATGTCCTGAGTGCAGAAGTGGGGCATGGATGATTAAATGAGTGCATAAGTGGTTGGGTAACTGCATGTTGTGGGCCTGTGTGATTGGATGAGTGCATGTGTAGTGCCTGAGTGATTGGATCAGTGCATATGTTGTGCCTGTATGGTTGGATAAGTGCATGGGTAATGTATATGTGATTGAATGAGTGCTTATGAAGTGTGTGGGTGATTAAATGACCACATGGGTAGTGCATGCATGGTTTGATGAGTGCATGTGTTGTGCCTAGGTTATTCAATGAGAGCATGTGTAGTACCTAGGTGACTGGATGAGTGCATGGGTGGTGACTGGGTGATTTGATGAGTTCATGGGTAGTGCCTGGGTGATTCAATGAGTGCATAGCTACTGTGTGAGTGATTATATTGAAGTGTAGTTCCTATTTTCCCAATAGGCCCTGCGCATTGGAATAACATAAACAGCAGTTTGGACGTAGAAGTGCGGTCTTCCAGGTCTCTACTGACTATGCTAAACTTAATTGGGTTTGTTACCAACTAGCTCAGAGGTCACTGGAAACTTTCTTGACTGAATAGGAAGTGATCAGCTTCCCTGGTACAGACAAGAAGGGATTCAGTTTTCCAACAACCACATAAACATGACAACTTTGCTCCTTAGAATAAGAGTCAATCTCTAGAGTCGTGTGAAACAATAGACAGTTATTTTACTCAGTCAGTTGTGCAGATTACTTTCACCAAGATACAGAGAATAGAGAGATGGGCGTTTTCAATAAAAGGTATTATTTATTGAACAGTCTTTCTTCTCATGCAAGAGAAATGAATTGCCACAATTGCAAGACTAGTTATTATAAAAAGTGCGTACAGTAAAATGAGGATTGCGAAATAATACTGTAAAAATATTGATATGGTTTCTTAGCCATACAATGGTTAAAATGAATAAAATATATACATTCATATATACATTTGACTAAAGTACTCAACTGGTGCTTCTAACTACGCCTACCCCAGTGTACCTGACCTAAGCCTAATACGTGGGAGGGAGTAAGTAAGTATCAGTTTTAGTTAAGTTGGTTTTGCCAAGGTTTGCTTCAAGAATTCTCTCTAATGGTTTAGTCAACACCATACCTCTAGAATAGAATGTTGGAGGTCTTGTATCTCCTTCCAGGACTCGATATCCCAGTCACTCGCAAGAGTAGGCTGGAAACGCCGGAGCTGGATTTTCTCGGCAGGAGAAAAGACAGCGTCTCTCTCAGCGCGTCAAGGAGGAGGAGGGGCAGCATCCGTGGGCAGCTTGCATCTGCTGGGCTCTGCAGGGGACAGCTGTTCTGCTCCTGTATTCACCACACCATCGCTATCATCGATGTTGTTAAGGCAGCGTTTGCTTAAGGCAACGTTGGTAATATTTATACCTGAAAGGTGCCTTGTTTGACGTATGTTTTTGGACATAAGACGTCAATAAAGATGTCACTAGGAAGTGATCGTCTCTCAGTGCTCATTAGAGTTCTATTACTAATCAAAACATAGCAAGCGGGGCTTTCCCAGGTTGCTGAGTTTTATCTTGTTGAAGAACTCGGAGTGTAATCTAGGAATCTAAGATAGTGGCTTCTGCTGTGTCATCTGCTGTAATGAGCTGCAGAGGAAGAGATTCTGAAATGTGGCTCTGATCGTTTAAGACCAGGGACGAGTTTCGGAAATATTGCTCTTGATCGTTTATGCCATTATAGGGGTATGAATGGATTATAGCCGTATAGGGGCATAAGGTCACAGTATTGATCGGGGTCCTAGATTAGAACGCGACAGTATGAGTGCAAGGGCAGTGGCTGGGTGATTGCATGTGTGCAAGTGCAGTGCCTAGATCATTGAATAAATGTAAGTATAGTGCCTGGGTGAATGTAAGAGTCCAAATGTAGTGCATGGGTGAGTGCAAGAACACTGCCTGAGGAATGAGTACAAGTGCAGTGCCTGATTGATTGCATGACTATGGGTAGTGCTTGAGTGTATGGATGAGTCCCTGGCTACCACCTGGGGGACTGGATAAGTGCCTAAGTCGTGTCTTGGAGAACGGATGAGTTCAAGTGCAATACCTGGATGAATGGATAAGTGCAAGTGTAGTGCCTGAGTGAATGGATGAGTTTAAGCGTAATGCATGGGTGATTGGATGAGTGAATTGGTAGTGTATGGGTGTTTGGATGAGTGCATTAGTAGTGTCTTGGTATTTGGATGAGTGCATGGGTTGTACCAGGATGATTGGATGAGTGCCTCAGTATTGCCTGGGTGACTTAATGATTCAAGTCTGGTGCCTGGGTGAATGGATGACTACAGCGGTAGTACCCATGTGAATCATTGAGTGCATGGGTAGCTCCTGCATGATTGTCTAAGTGCATGTGCAGTGCCTGAATGATTGCATGACTGCTTGGGTAGTATCTGCATGAATGGATGAGTGCATGGGTAGTGCCTGAGTGAATGGATAAGTGCAAGTATAGTGCTTAGCTAAATGGGCACGTGCAGTGCCTGGGTGAATGAATGAGTACAAGTGCAGTGCCTGGGTGAATGCATTAGTGCATGTGTAGTGCCTGGGTGAATAACTGATTTCACGTTCAGTGCCTGGCTGAATGAATGAGTACAAGTGCAGTTTCTGGGTGATTCCCTGACTGAATGGGTAGTGTCTGAGTGATTGTATGAGTGCAAGAGTACTGTCTGGATGATTGCATGAGCCTGGGTGAATGAATGATTGCAAGTTCAGTGCTTGGCTGAATGAATGAGTACAAGTGCAGTATCTGGGTGATTCCCTGATTGAATGGGTAGTGTCTGAGTGATTTTATGAGTGCAAGAGTACTGCCTGGATGATTGCATGAGTGCAAGTGCAGTACCTGGATAACTGAATGCATGCAAGTGCAGTGCCTGAGCAAATGGATGGGTGCAAGTGTAGTGCCTGGTTGAATGGAAGAGTGCAGGTGCAGTGTCTCGGTGTAGAATGAGTGCAAGTGCAATGCTTGGGTGATTGCATAACAACATGGGTATTGCCTGAGAGAATGGATAACTCCATGTGTATAGCCTGGAAGATTGGATGACTGCACTTGTAGTACCTAGGTGAATGGTTCAGTGCAAGTGCAGTGCCTGAATGAATGAAAGACTGCAAATGTGGTGCCTAGGTGATTCAATAATGCACAGTGCATGTGCAGCAGTGCCTGGATGAATGGAAGACTGCAAGTGTAGTGCCTAGGTAATTCCATAAATGCATTTGTAATGCCTGAGTGAAGACATGACTCCATGGGTGATTGGATGAGTGCCTGAGTAGAGGCTGGGAGATTGGATAAACCCAAATGCAGTATCTGAGTGAATTGCTGACTGCCTAGGTAGTGGCTGGGTGATTGAATGAGTGGAACTGTAGTGCCTGGGAGCTGGGATGAGTACATGAGCAGTAAGTATGGGCGAATTTTGCGGATCTGCGGTCTGCGAATTTGCGCAAAATTGGTTCGAGGGTCAGAGCAGGGTCAGAGAATAGTTGCAAGTAGGCAACGAGGCGACGCTCAGGAAGCACTTACATGATTACAGCAGGTGCCCAAGTTGAAGTTAATTTCTTTGTAACCCTTTTGTAAACGGTTACAAAGAAATTAGCTTCAACTTGGGCACCTGCTGCTGTAACCCTGTAAGTGCTTCATGGAAAATTCGTCCTTCTCGTGGATTCGCAGATTTTTCTTTAATTTCGCGAGATTCGCAGATTGTGAAATCGCTGAAAATCCGCAAATTCCGTGAGTGGAACGAATTTTCGGCCCACATTTAATGAGCAGTGACTCGATGAATCCATCATTGGATTGGTGATGTGACACATGTAACATATTCCGATCTCCAACCACTGTGAAAAAATGTAACCAGAGAAAAATGTATTAGAATTTAATTTTGAATATTCGGCTACAAAAACAACTCACAATATTTTTTTTCCAAAACCTTAATTCAACATACACAAATGTTTTACTGTTTTCAGCTTTCATACTTCTGCACTTTTAACAGAGGTCTATATGAAGCATCAGCATGAAACAGTGGGGTAAAAACATTCAATGGATTATAAAAAAACAAACAAATGTGCATAGTACATCATTACAAATATGTCATACTGTTAATTCTACTCAATACAAGTTTTTTAATAGTGGCTGCTAATAGATTGATAGATTACTACCTTAATGAAAGCAACCATATGTTAAAACTGGTTCTGATTTTTTTAATATCTGGTACAAAATTTCCAACAACAATGAAGCAGTCTTCATTTTTGGATATCTTTTGTAAACATAATTTCTGTTAGCCCAAATGTTGTCTAAAATGTTCTTGGTCCATGTACGAAAAACATAACACACAGTGCTACTTAGAAGTTGCTGTAGCTGAAACAAAGAGGGTACTTTCTTTAGTGGTGAAGAGACTTCTTAGATGCAACTTAAGGCTGCTGGAACTATAGTACCTCCATTTAGTTTTTATCTGTAATAACAGAATGTAGTCCTGTAATGTTTTATAAAAAAATAATTCCAGCAGTTAAAAAGAATCTTTTTCATTTCTAATACCTTTCTGTAGACCATAATCCATATATGTGCCTTCACAATATCACTTTTTGCTATCCTAAATTCTCCTTAGAACTTCGGTTCTTGAAATAGCAGATATGAGTTTGGTAACTTTTTAGGTAGTCTTGATTTGAATGTCACTCGTATGTCATTGTACTCTGTCCATCCTGTTTGGCATCTTAAATGTATTGTGTAGTGTGCAGAGGTTATATTAACTCATTCATGAAATATGATTGCAATAGCTGTGAAAGTTTTTTTGGGGGTGAAAATGTTGTAGCTTCAAAGTTTGTAAATTCAGTTCCTAATTTAGTACCATCCACTATGCATCATTGTAGCATGACTATGGCATATTTTCCATACCTTTGTAGAAACAGCGTTGATCTAGGTTTTGATCTACAGTTTGAACAGGTAATATCTTGATGGGTATTTTTAGGTAAATTTTCAAACTGTACAGCGTTACAATCAGGTAATGTCAAGTAGATGAATTGCTCTGAATTTATTTCAGTGTTAGACGTGAATTCACAATCTTTACAGTTATGGTTTCATTTAAAAGTTAAACCAAATAATTAATTGATATTCACATTTTATTCCTCTAATATTCATAGTATTATCAATAAAAAAATCCTGAACATCCTGCTGAAGATTTTGAGAAAGCACTACTGATTTAGTACAGTCATCTGTAAGTGTTCTTAGTCCAGTAGTGGAATGTATAATACTTCTGTCACTTCTTAATTCTTCTACCTTTTCTTTAATGGAATTTGTAAACTGAGACAAATGGTACAGTCCATTTAACACTACATTTGTGTAAACTCCAGATTTATTATCAAAATGATACTCTTCTCTTACCTCATTGTGCTGTAGTTTTCTTTTCTTAGGTCCTTTGTATTTTTCTTTGTGTTCATCTTTCTGTTCAGCTCTGATGGACTGTTTTGATATTTTCTGCTTGAGATGCATTATCGTTTTTTCAAGCACAAGTTACTGGCCTAAATGAATAGCATATTGAACTCTTGACCAATTGTACTCCCTTACACAGCTGACATCAGCACTTATTTTGTTCTTATCAAAAACAATCAGCATTAAACCAATGTTCTAATTCGACGCAAAGCTACATATGACATTATACCACTAATATCAATATCAACATAAGCTGTATCTACACTTAAACTTTGTGATTTGTGGATAAATACTGCATATGCTAAAGACACTGGGAACTGCTTTCAGGGCACATACAAATCTTTCACGAGTAGGAAACGTACAACGCCTCTACCAATCTGCTTAACTTCACCAACATCATCACATTTTATGGCTAAGTATTCCATGCCATTTCTGTTTGGATAATTAATACACTTCATAACTTAGTCCATTGCACCATTCACTAACCCTTCTTCAAATTTAAATTATGACATAAGATTACACAAACATTTTTACAGATACATACCAGTTTTTCTAATTCTGCAGTTTTTGCAAAAGACCTTTTGGAACTATCCTATTTTTATTGCAGTTTTTCTGTTAGTAGCACTGTAACTCCTTGATGCTCCATTTAATCATTCGCTGTAATTTCGATGATCTCTTCTTTGTCAAGTTGCAATAATTGTTCATTGAATTTACTAGATTTCTCAAGAGTTGGCATCAAACAAACAATAGACTTCCCTTCCTTAACACAATTAGGCGTGGTTCAAAAAACCCAGAGAAGAGATATAGCATGTGATCATCGCTTTAGCCCTCCCAGCATTGGTGTAACGAAACATAGTGAACCATGCATATGAGTCAGATCCTTATGTTGTTGTATTGGTTGGGGTTCCAATGTTAGAAAGTGGCATGGAGGAGACATACAGTGAGCTAAAAAATAAGTGTACCCACTGGCTTAATAAGAATAGAACCCTCCCACCCCAGGTGTTTAGTGAAATCTTATTTGCTCGTAGAGTAAGTTGGGTGGATCAAAGAGAGAAATATATCGAGAGTGATTGTATTTTGATAGGCGGGTGGTTAGCTATATTTGCGATTGGTCCAACCTCTGTCAGTAACTGGAATACAGTTCCTATCCCTTAAGCCACTTCTACCCCTCTTGTTCATAAGTTGAGAGATGGGAAACTAGAGTTCAGGCAGGATACCCAAACAATAGATGTTGTAACCTTGATACCTTATTACCAGCTACTCTTCCTTTGAATAAAAGATTTAGGGTCAGATGTAGGTAAATCTCATTTACCGATTCTTAAATACCGAATTTTACCGATTCGGTATTCATGAATTGGTAAATGAGATGTAGATAAAAAATCGTTATTTATTACGGATTTGGTAAAAATCGGAATCTGACTTTCGGAATTTACCTAATCGGTATTTAACTAATCGGTATTTACCGAATCGGTATTTCCCATTCATTCCTATGGGCCAAAAGACCCATAGGAATGAATGGGAAATACCGAATCGGTAAATACCGATTCGGTAAATACCGATTTGGTAAATTCCGAATCGGAAAGCAAGCAAAAGTAAAACTTAAGAAAACCTCCAATCAGGTGCTACCACCCTCTCCCTCCCTACCAGGAAGTGGCTACCCATACAGCTGCAACTAATTAGAAGGTTCTGGAGAGGCAGTCTGAGCTTGGCAGCTTAGCAGAGTCACAGAGCAGCAGGGAGAGTTTTTTTAAACTTAACCAACTGAAAAATGGCAAGCAGCAGTGAAAGCCAGGAGGCAGAAAGAAAGAGGAAAATAAAGTTCAGCAGCATGGAGCTGCAGGTACTTGTGGAGGAGGTAGTGAGGGTGCACAACAAACTTTTTGGCAGGCACTCCCTCACTGTTCCCGAGTCTGCCAAAAGAAAAATCTGGCTGGCAATTGCTGAAAAAGTGAATGCTGTGAAAATCACAACCAGGAATACTGAGGATCTCAAAAAAAGATTCTATGACCTCAGGAGCCTCACCAAGAAAAAAATGGCTGATATCCACAAGCAGGCAGGCCTAACCGGTGGAGGCAGGAACACAGCACCCCCCCTGACTGACCTGGAGGAGTTGTTGGCCTCAACCATTGAGGCAGACAGCATCTGCAGACTGGGAGATGTGGACAGCTCAGCCAGAGCTGCAACAAAAAAAGGTAAGACGCATGCGCTGAATATCACCCCATACCAACCTGCTTCCCTATACCCTTTGTGGACAAGCAAACCCCAGTCCAGTACTGCTATCACTATACAGGAGCAATGCATTACGGGAAATGTAGTCAGCAAATGGAACACCATGTGCAACAGTGCAGACATCAGCAAGTTAGTGAACTGAATGCAGATAAAAGAAAGTGAAATGTGTAAAGCATTTATTGTAGTGACTGTGACACAGTAGCACTCAGTTGATATACGCTTATTTATACCTAGGGGCCGAATCAGGCAGTCGAGCCACTGACACAGAAGGGACTGCACCAGCGAGGGAGGAGAGTGAGGAAGCAGGTCCAAGCCAAGTACAAGCCTCGCAGGAGGAAGGTGACATGACTGTCATCCCCCGTGAAGATGAAACTGTACAGACCCCAGAGTTGCTGCACTCCCCACAGCTTTCCCAATCCCCTCCCTTGGTATTCTCACCAGAAACTTCACCATCACTGCTCCAGTCCACTCCTGCAAGCCCACCAGCCAGGAGGCGTGTCGTGGCCCCACTACCATTAATGGGGGCAGCAGAGGGTGAGGGTGAGGCTCAAGTCGCCGTAGATGTGAGTTCAGCAGCACTGCAGTCCACAAATGAGACAGTCACTGCTCGCAGAAGACAACGCAGACCCAGCAGTGCAGGTGGACGTGGTGAGTGCACTGTGTTCTGTGGGCTGGAGGGGAGCATGGTGCGCATTCAAAGGATGGAGGGCAAATCCATCCAAGGCTGCCAACGCCAACTCCGAGCCCTGAATGTGCAAATAGGAGACATGGGGAAGGGCATGAGAGACATTGTAGAGGCAAATAAAGAGGTTGCCAAAACAAATACGGACATTGCAGCAGGGATGCAGCAGATGAGCAACTCAATTACGCAGCTATGCTCCAAATTTGAATTTCTGTCACACACAAGGCGCTGGGATGCCCATGCCCACAATACGGCCATCAATCGCTTGGCCACTGCCACATCCCTGCTATGCAGGAGGGGCATAAATATGCAGGAGGCTTTGACACAGAATAAAGCTGAGGTCACCAGGGGCATGGCAGAATGACGAGTGCACTAGAGGCAATGTTGATTTCCCAAACAGCACAGAATCCTGCCCTGGACGTGGCAGAGGCTGAAGACACTAGTAGCCGGAACAGCATGGTAAGCACTATTGTGGAGACACAGAGGAGTACCTGGCGCCAAGCTGAGGCTGCAGGGCACGCTGAACAAAGCGAACAACACCCTATTGGCTCAGGGAAGCGCAGGCGCAAGTGACATTACCGGTAATGGGTGAAGTAACCCGGGACATACAGTCCCCACGTGTATGATGTTGTTGCACTTAAGCGCTTGAACGTTGTGGCACTATTAAAATACGTTGGTCCCATACACAACCTGTCTGTGTCTCATTACTTACTCAGAAATAGATGCGTGTAATCTCCTCATGTCTGTATCTGCCACCACTTGGTGTTAACACTCCAGCAGGTTGTGTTTCAGGCACAGCAATCTCGTTGTCATGATCCTCAAAGTCTGACAACTCCACCTCAGTGCCCTTCTTCACAGCAAGGTTGTGCAACATAGCACAGGCAGCAATGATTTTACAGCAGGTCATGGGGGTATTCTGCCGGGCACCTCCACTCTTGTGCAGGCACCTGAACCTGCTCTTCCAAATACCAAATGTACGCTCCACAATATTTCTTGTGCTCCTGTGGGCCCTGTTATATCTCCTTTGGCTGGGTGTTGAGGGGTTGAGGTAGGGGGTGAGGATGAAGGAGCGGAGGGCATATGCACTGTCCCCTAAAAGGAAATGGGAATACATTACTCACATGCATACATGTACTTCTTACTGCAATAGGTGTTAATGGGGTCGCACACTGTGTCTTACCTAGGAGGTATCCTTCGCCAAATTCCCCTGCTGTCAACCGTGCATAGATACAGCTGTTTTGAAATATGAAGGAGTCATGGGTACTCCCAGGAAATTTTGCCACAAGGTCAGTGATGGCGGACTTGGCATTGCAGATCACCTGCACATTGATGGTGTGGGTGGACTTACGATTCCTATATATGTATTCGGTGGCAGCAGGGGGACAAATGGGAATGTGGGTGCCAAACTGCCATCAATGCAGCCAATGATATTGGGGAAATGCGCCATCAGGTAAAAGTCAGTTTTTGTTTGGAGCAGTTCAGCATGGGTTGCAGGGAAAGATATATAATGGTCCATCCTCTGTAACATGGCATCAAGGAATTTGTGGAAAAAGCGTGACGGGTAAGCATGGGCGGAAAATCCGTTGCGCTCGCGGATTTTGCGGATTTTCGGTAAATTCGCAATCCGCGAGATTCGCGAATTTCCCCCAAAATCCGCGAACGGAACGGATTGGGTCAAAAGTTCAAGCTGACTTTTTTTAACTCTTTTAGAATGGCGCCGGCAAGCTGCCAGAGCCATTCTAAAATAGTTACAAAAGTCAGCTTCAACAGGAAGCTCTAATAGATAAAGTAAAGCAGGTGCTGCTCAAATTTTGTTACACAATCATTAATCACCCCAAACTTGGGGTGACTAATGATTGTGTAACTCAATTTGACCTTCACTGGAGCACCTGCTTTACTTTATCTATTAGTGCTTCCTGTTGAAGCTATTTCTAGCTATTTTAGAATGGCGCTGGCAGCCACCTGATTTCAATCCATGGTAAATAATGACTCCTAAATACCAAATTTCAAGCAAATTCGGTATTTAAGAGCTTACCTATATCTCAATTTTCAATTTTGCCACTTCTTATTTACCGATTCTGTATTTTTCCGAATCAGTAAACTTACTGATTCGGTAAATTTACCGATTTGCAAACCGTTGCGATTCGGTAAATTTACCGATTTGGTAAATTTACCGATTCAGAATGTTTACTGATTCGGTAACTTTACCGAATAGGTATATTTACCCATTCGGATGATTTTCTGTCTCCTACATCCCAAATGCTCAATACCGGTCGGAAACGGGCGAAAATCGGTATTTTTGGCCATTACCGATCGGTATTGGGCTACCTGCATCTGGCCCCTAGTGTTTTAGATCAGGTAGATTGACTGATCCCCTTTGGACAATACTCACTATCTAAGGCCAATCTGTTAGGTTTGTTTCATGCCAGTGAGGGAGCTGAGGTTACTGATCTCCCATTGGTCCTAAGGAAAAAATTATTGATAGAAGAGAGTTCTATGGGTATTATTGGTGACACTCCAGAAGTTCCACACAGTAGTCCGTCAGGGAGGGTGGGGATTCTGCCTATAATACCTAAAGGGGGGGGGATTTTACTTGTGTGCCTCAGGCCTTGAAAGTACAAATGTTGATGGGAGACTTGGCTATCAACCAGATACCAATGTTTAGTAATGGTCAGGTATTAGTAGAGAATAATATAGGAGGAGATGATAGCCATATGGAGGCCTTTTATGAGATCGTCCCGGGAGAAGAGGAGGAGATCCCGCCCATGGTTTCAGAAAGTGGGAAGCCCCCTACAGCCTTGCAGTGTAACAAAGTACAAACACCACAGGGCCTAAGGATTTTGTCATGGAATGTAGCTGGTTTCAATGCTAAAATGGATCTCCCTGATTGGGGCGAATTAATTGATACCCACATGATCTGCCTACTCCAAGAGACCTGGGCACTGAAACCCTTACATAGAACCGGGTTTGCTACATACTACAAAGCGGCCATGCAGGAGCTAAGGGGAGACCGTTGGGTGCCTCACTATTTGGGTTGGTATACATCTTAGCTGTACAGTAAAAAGGTTAGCAACCCATTCCCCTGACATTCTCTGCATTCTTCTCTCATTTAATAATTTCACAAAGGTGGCTATTATTAATGTTTACTCCCATGCTGTGAGGCATGGGCAGATCTCACAGACGTTAGACTGCTTGGCAGCCTTTCTCCCCACTCTGCCCGATCAAACATATCCTATCATTGGAGGGGACTTTAATTGCCAATTCGAACCTCTTAATGATTTACCATATTCTATCACGTGTGAAGAGGACTCGACTTGGGCAATTTCTATTTGCAACCTTTACCCGATTAAGGGGTGGACTCCTCTAGTTTTACAGTTAACCTCACTCACACTCATGTACTCGCTGAGGGCATGCAATGGCCAGTTACCGGACGATAACCCGGGGAACTTCACCTTTATAAGGAATGGCCAGGTATCCACTATTGATTACATTCTGGTAAATGTGGAAATCTGGCAGAGGATTTTGAATTTCCATGTCCAAACCCATGCAGAAAGTGATCAGAATCCGCTGGTTGCAACCTTGGATATGTTCCAATCGGTTAAAGATGAAAAAAATGAATAGATTGGGGTATCGCACTCTGTTTAAATATAACTTGATCGTTTGTTTGGTAAGTATGCTGCGCTAGATCAGTGCCTGCTGAACTGTGTATATAAATGTATGTGGCCTGGTATCACTAGATAACCAGGACTCTAGCGCGCACAACAGTTAGAAAAAGTCTTCCAATGAAACGTTTGGTGAAAATACTTTTATGCTTAATTCGTCAAGAATTCATCAAATAAACTATATGTTCAGTTTAAACAATCATCAAAATAATCACAATCACAATATTTATGTCATATATGCTTTTTGCACAAAACAATATATTCTGAAAACCCAATGCATTTCGGGGTAGGAACCCCTTCATCAGGGGTCTGTAGGAAAGGAAGAAAAGAGAGGAAACTCAACAATAGACTTGGCATCCACGTCATCAACTGATCCTTTTTTAGAGAAGGGCCGGCTCCTCAACAAACCTCCGGATCAAGAAACACCGCAAACCAGCGACAAAAAATGCGAAGAGGAAAAGGCAAAGGAAAAGGAAAAGGAAAAGGAGCAAGCCAAGAAGACGGGGTTACGGAGTCAGAACAGAACTTAGTAATAAATATCTCTAAGTACCCGTTATCTAAATAAATAAAGGACCAACTTTTGTTAGCACTTATCGCACAAATACCTAGTGAGATAGTTAGAGAATCATTGAAAGATTCAGTTACACAGACATGCACAACTAATTGTATCTTTTGGTAATAAAGGCAGTTTCTCACAAACTTTAATAACCCAATATTCACTAGTACACCCAGGAGGCTTTGTATGCAGGCAGTTACAGACACATTTAGAGACCCACATATTACATAAAGAGAGGCGGAGATTTTGTAATACATTTACATACATACTGAATTACCGTCCCAGATAGGAACTGAATCACCCATTCACATGCATGCTAAACAAGTGATACTTTCAAGTTTATTATGCAGATAAGGGGTGCTTGCATTATGTCTCAGTCCTGGTATACTTAAGCTTGCACATTTAGTTTTATTGATAGAGGTCTCTTATCATTTAAATGTGATACACAAGGCGTAATTGTTCTTGTGCTAGATATAAGTAGGCTGTAGCTAGGGCATAATGAGGGCAATTTCTTACACACTTATATAAGCTAATATTCACTAGTGCACCCAGGAAGCCCTTGCAGACACATTTACACAATCTTTTGGATACGTAAACTACAGACACTGGCCCCAAATGGGCTAAATGATAAACTGGAAATGGTTTGTTTCCTCTAGAAATTGCAACTATGTAAATAAAGACACAGCTATAAACTACCTGACCCTCGAGGGCTACCATAGCACAGTGGCACCCCCCATAATGATGCACACATACAGCAACACAAGCGTTCAAGTGAATGCAGCGAATGCGATATTGTAAATAGGTAGATGTAGATGTGATCCCTTAAAGATTGTATTATTGACAGTATGATATTTTTATTTTGTTGATTTATCAATTCGTTACCTCATCATTGTAATGCGTATTCACTTCATCGACTTTAATCAATGGATACTTAATATGTAATGTTTTCCTTTTTCTTTGCTCTGTGTCTTTCTAGACTATCTATAATAGATTACATGCCTTAAAAGAGTGACTTCGAAAATAACAACCTATATTCAAATACACAAACGTGCATTCAGTCACACGTTACATTTCCTTCTTAATAATGGCCGCCGACCATTTAGGCTTGGCAGTCCTTTCTCTATATCGGACACCGCTTTAGTATACACTAAAAAGGGACTACTATAACGGATGTTGAAACAGACATCACAGACCGGGCAGGGACGCCGCTACTAAGTCGAAATAATACTTATCCGGTAAGGACTAACACCCAGTCGTTTTCATACGAAAAGGTAATCGGCATAAAGCAATTTGCTTACTGAACGCGATGCTATTTTGTTTTCCCTAGCGTAACACGAAGTATACATACAAGTGAGACCTTCCGCATTAACCTCGAGGCTCGCAGGTAAATATCTATTAGCATCATGTTTAACTTACAGCGCATTAACTCGGTTAAGTTCAATATAACCCACACAACTTCATTTATTCTTTCTCAGACCCTTTAAAACAGTGGCCACACGCAAGACCTGCAGGTGAGCCATTTGTTCAAATGTTCAAGTATATCACGTAGAAGGGTGATATATGTTTGATTCATTCTTATAAACATCCCATAATTTTTCACTTTTTTGACAGACTGTTCACAACCAAGATACAGGTAAATCACATTTGGACTCTTTTGGGCAATTACATTTATGTACATATGAACAACACATTAAGAAATCTTTTCTTTTCACTGATCCCCTAGATTGATCATAAACTACGACACATTTCACTCGGTATAGACATACCGGATTAATCCACAATTTTGGTAAGGAATTCGTATATCTCCAAACTATGAAGTTTAAATCCTCTAAGGCATCCTTAGTAATAGAGTTTCCTCTCTTTTCTTCCTATCCTACAGACCCCTGATGAAGGGGTTCCTACCCCGAAATGCATTGGGTTTTCAGAATATATTGTTTTGTGCAAAAAGCATATATGACATAAATATTGTGATTGTGATTATTTTGATGATTGTTTAAACTGAACATATACTTTATTTGATGAATTCTTGACGAATTAAGGATAAAAGTATTTTCACCAAACGTTTCATTGGAAGACTTTTTCTAACTGTTGTGCGCGCTAGAGTCCTGGTTATCTAGTGATACCAGGCCACATACATTTATATACACAGTTATAATAGGATTCTGGAAACTGGTAAAGAAAGGAAAAACTGAGGGCAGGTCTGCAATCGAGCCAAACCTCTTGTAAGAAGTTTGGCAAGCCCATTTTAAACTTTTATACTCTAAGCCCCAGATTGGAACCAATGAGACGAGGTCACCTGACAGTGATCAAATCCCTGGTCACAGTGGCTTTGGCTACGGTTGTACCAAATAAGGTGCCCAGGCTGGACAGGATCCCAGGGGACCTGTTCCGAACTGAACAGGTACTGTGGGCTCCATACTTGCAGACCCTTTTTAATGCAATATTTCATGGTCTGGCCCCCCTTCAACTTGGGCGGGAGCTGAGATCATCCCTATTTATATAAAGGGGTCCCCACTAGAACCGGCAAATTATAGGCCAATCAGCCTAATAGATGTAACACAAAAGATTTTTGCCTGTGTTTTCTTGGGAAGATTGCAGGATTGGATGGATGATCATAATATACTATCTCCCCTACAAGCAGGCATCAGGTCCAAAACCTCAACCATAGATCAGCTGCTTAGATTACAACTGCTCTATTGGAAAACCATAACGTTGGAGGGAGGCTCTCTCTATCTAACATTCGTAGACCTCAAATCCGCGTTTGATATGGTAGATCGAGATCAGTTATGGGGCTTACTGCTTGATATGGGAGCTCCAGCTTATCTTTGTCAACAGCACAAACGCCTTCATGAAGGCACCTTTGCTAGAATAAGATTTGGAAATAGCGGGGGACTAACAACTCCTATTCCCATTGAGAAGGAAGTGAGACAGGGCTGTGTGCTTGCACCCATACTCTTCCCACTCTTCTTAAATGGGTTAATCGAGGTGCTTTTAGCTGTTAAGGGCACTGACTCGCCAAGACTTGATAACCGCAAAATACCAGCCTTAATGTTTGCGGATGACACCCTGCTCCTCTCTAAATCACCTATGGGGATGCAGCGTGTCCTAGAGGAATTTAGTCATTTCTTTTTAAAAAGGAACTTGGAGATAAATATATAGAAAACTAAGTATATGGTTTTCCATGCTGATTCCACCAATTGCCCTCACTCAAAGATGGACCATCGGGCCTTAGAGAGGGTGCCTATATTTGACTATTTGGGACCTACTATTAATGACAAAATGGAGTGAGGACCGCAAATTACTAAGGCAAATTTAAAACTACTTCAGGCAACAGGGGTACTAAAAGTCTTTTGGAGTTGTTCCACAAAGGTCATTGGTCCCCCAGCAGAAATATATAAGGTTCAAGCTAGGGGGTCCTTGTTGTATGGTGCAGAACTTTTGGGTCATTGTCCTATTAACACTATTACAGAGACTGAAAATAATTTTCGGAGACAACTTCTAGGTCTCCCAAAAAGTACCCCCTTAATTCCATTAAGGATGGACTTGGGCATTGTTCCCATTGCCGACCTGATTTCTTTCCTACAACTTCTTTACTGGTGACAGCTATGTTGTACGCCAGAGTTTGGTCATTTCATGGAGGAATTAAAATCTGTCATGTCCATCCTGGGGGCGGGTAACATATCCTGGTTGTCCTACATTAGGAATGCATTCTGTGCTATAGGGAGGAATGATCTGTGGTCCGCACCGGAGGTGACATGTCCTGCTACATCCCAAAAAATCATTAATATTTGCCCTGAAAGAACATAGATTGGCAAGTATTCTCCAGTCTGTAGATTCATCCAATCTGACCTCCAAGTTCTTGGATGTAAAGCAGCTCTACAGTTTGAAGTTGGTTTTGGACTCTATTCAACCCCTTGCAGCTAAGAAATTGTTCATACAATTCAGACACGGGACGCTCCCGCTCTAAGTCCTTCAACTTTGTAGAAACCTGGGTACAAGAAATTTTAGAGACGTTTATAGGATACTAAAATATGATACTTACCCGTTTTTCGCTGTTACAATCTCCAAGTTCTTATTTGCAATGTGGAGCAAATGTAGATACCTACTGAAAAAATTGCGTATAGACCTTTGGTAGTCTTGTTTCATTTTAGTTAAATTCTTGAATTTAAATTGTCTTAATTATGGGATTAGCTCTTTTAAATTTTTTTTGTTTAACTTATATTTTTACATTTTGAATTAATTGATGGTATTATTTAATACTTTCTCAACGTGCCCTTGACAGAGATTCTTATTTATGCTTTATGTCCCCCATCTGATATTTATTTGACGGGGGGTGGGACCCCCTACCTACTGATGCTTCAATTTAATGGGGCTTCAAATTTAAATTGCATCTACATTTTATTCAGTAGGATTGTGTTATTTTATGATGCTGTTCTTATAATGTTACATTTTCTGTGCTTTTATGGAAGTCACATCCCGAAATAAAGATATTTGACTGACTGAAGAATTTCAGTATTTTTATAATACATGTTATTTTGTACCAGATATGAAGTTGCATTTTTAACTTTGCTAGCATCTACTAACTCTTGGCATATTTTTTTTTTCTCTTGGTTGGGAAACCATTTACTAGAATTACAAGTCCCTCCTCAAAATTTCTCTGTACCCCGATAGTTTCGATATTTTCCTTAAAATATAATGGCAAGTATAAAACTCTACCTTTGAGACCTTCCTGGAGCTCAGTTGGAGGTCATTTCCCTGTCTTTGGCTCCATGCGAACTACACCTTGAAATGGATGTATAGACTGTATTAATATGGATTCACAAACATTCAAATCTTTAAGTGCTTCTGGAACAGGTACAATTTCTAAATTGTTGTGTACTGCTCTTGCAGGCATTTTGTTTTCCTCTAACTTATTATAGCAGTACTTATATATAAATTGTCGGGTGGACAATACAAATCGTTCCTCTACAAATAAATTAACACCGAATTCTCACCACTGATTATTATTCTCTTTTTCAGTTTTAATGTACAAATCAACATTACAAGTTTGATTTTTGTAGTGAGTGCATCAACAACATATACAAACACAGTTTGGTTGCTCTGAAGAAACTTCATTATACTTTCTAATCCCTTTTACAACATTGGAAACACTAATACATCTGTTCTGCTCCACAACTCCTGTTGATACCAACTATTCATTTTCCCTACACTCCTGTTCTGGTGAAAAAAAATTGAAATTCAAAATCATCACAAACCTTTTCTTTTTCTACTACACTACCATGCAAAAGAGCTCTATTAAATTCCACTAAACATAAGGCAGGGTTTTTTAAACAATAAAGCTTCTAACAAAAGTGCTATTATTGAATGGTGTACACCTAACATTCTAAAATGATAAAAACTACTTTGACAAACTTTTTTTGAGAGACAAGCTACTGAATGTCCTTGTATATTACTGAGCTTCTTACTTTTCATTGAACTAATCCTCGCAAAGTACGTATTTTCTGGATGCAAACATACGGAGGAAATTTCTCAATATATTAATTGATTGTTGACGAATACTACAAACACTAATACAATTCCATTTGTACATAGGGGCCAGTTTATGCATTCCTTGCATCTCTTTAGCAATCTCTTCCTCAACATTTCTAGGTACTATTACTTCCTTTGTAACAGGAATACCATTTTTGATCTCATAACATCGTCCAGATTCCATCAACTACATGCACTAACGTGTTGTTTTGCAAATAGCCTTCTTCATTAAAGAAAGTCTCAGTACTTGAAGAATGTATCCATTCACCACAAAAAAATTTGCAAAAGTTACTTCGATTAACAAGATTTTCTTTCGGCTCTGTCTCCTTTTAGAAAAAACACTATTTTGTCCAGTGTCTTCATTCTGTTTAAAACCAAGATAGTTTCCTTTTCAAAGCAAACGCTTTATCAACTACACCTTCAACATATTCATTCTGTCAGATTTCGTGTGTTCTTCTTTTATACTTTTTTATAGACGCTAACAAATTGCTAACTGCTCTAGTATGGAATATTTTACTTTTGATTTCTTTGCACTGTTTCTGCCTTCTAGATAAAGTATCTCTTTTTTCCAAAGACTTCTTATTTTTTTTATCAGTGAGTTTTTGTGTTTTAGTTATAAGAAATGTCTTGTTCCTTTTACCAGAAAGCCTTTTGTCTTTCACCATTTTTTCTGCATGTTGCCCCTTTTGTTTTTTAATTTTAAAGAGACGCTCTATTTGCTGTTGCTTCCTTCGTCTCTGTGGTTTTATTAGCATGCTAATTCTGTGTGGATAACTAGATATTGATGTCTGAAAACAAAACTATAAAACTACATTATCACTTAATTATATAGTATCAACTTACATATGTTAAATATTTAAACATTTACTTCTTATGAGGATATATAGCTTAGGCAATCTTCAGACTAAATGTGTACACTTTAAACTACATATCACCCATCTTATTAACTACCAACAGCCAACGTTATTGCTTAATTATATGCATGGGTGAGTGTTAGGTTGCTCATACAGCTATTCACATACAAACCTACTCACCCATAGAGTTACTCACACACCCTCTCACTCACTCATAAATCTACTTGCACAGACATTAACTTAGAGGAGCATACCCTATTTACTATCTACAGCCTACCTCAGGGGACAGTCATATGTTGTAATAAAGTAGCTTAAAACTTGAGAGGGGCTTTACATTTTAAACTTGAATGTCTAGGAGGTCATATTCCATGATTAAGTACGTTTATTCATAAATGGACGTCTAGCTTTGTGATACCTGCGGTTCTCTAAATGTGTAAAACACTGGGCTGTTTAAACATGTCACAAACTGCCTTTATTAGCACAACATACATACAAGTTCTGCCTGTATGTGTCAATCAATCTTTGCATGCTTCAATATCTACCTCAATGTACGTTTCACTGTCTGTCTGCTTTCTTACTTAAGTAGTACAGATTTAAGTCTGGATAAAGGTTGGATATATAATGTGCACACCTGTTTCTATAAATGCATATAGCTCTTTGAAACATTAAACAACATCTTTTACTTTTTAAGCAAATAGCTCCCTGAGTTTTGGTATAGCTACAGTTTACCTTACAGTTCACTCATATATGGTACAAAAACAGTTTACACCTGTCTAGCAGTTTTGAGTGATACGACAGCTCTTACAGTAAAACTATATTCCCAAGCTCAACGATACCAGTCCTGAAACATAATGCAAGGGCTATTTGTCTGCATGGTACATTTGAAAGTGTCAGTTATTTAGCAAATATCTGAATGAGTTTTTCAGTTCCTATCTCAGGATGTGATTTCATATGTATACAAATCTTTTTCAAAAACACTGTCTCTCTTTATATGATATGTGATTGTGTGAATGTATCTGTAAGGGCCTCCTTAGATTGCCTCCTGGGTGTACTAGCTAATATTGGGTTATTTAAGTGTTTGAGAAACTGCCTTTATTACCAGAAGATACATTTCACGTGTGCCTGTCTGTATGAGTGAAGCTCTGTCTTTCAGTGTCGGTCTGGTTTACTACTTAGGTAACTCGGATTTAAGTCTGGATTTAGGATTTATTTATAATTAGGCACATATATTTATATGAGTGCCTATAACTCATTGAAACATCCAAGTGATTCATTTATTTTTTAAGCAAATAGCTCCCTGCACCATGGCCTACTTAGAGCCTACCTCTGTGTTCATTTAAATGTGGTACAAGAACAGTTTACATCTTATCTAGTGGTTTTAAGTGATAAGAAAGCTCCAACAGTAAACCCACATGCCCAAGCTCATACCAGGTGTTAAACATAATGGAAGCACTGCATGTCTGCATGGTAAACTTGAAAGGCTCATTTGTTTAGAAGATATCTGAATAAGAGTTCCATTTTTTATCTGGGGCTATGATTCCATTTGTATGCAACTGTATTGCAAAAACACTGCCTGTCTTTATGTGATATGTGATTGTGTAAATGTGTCTGCAAGGGCTTCCTGGGTGCACTAGTGAATATTAGCTTATATAAGTGTGTAAGAAATTGCCCTCATTATGCCCTAGCTACAGCCTACTTATATCTAGCACAAGAACAATTACGCCTTGTGTATCACATTTAAATGATAAGAGACCTCTATCAATAAAACTAAATGTGCAAGCTTAAGTATACCAGGACTGAGACATAATGCAAGCACCCCTTATCTGCATAATAAACTTGAAAGTATCACTTGTTTAGCATGCATGTGAATGGGTGATTCAGTTCCTATCTGGGACGGTAATTCAGTATGTATGTAAATGTATTACAAAATCTCCGCCTCTCTTTATGTAATATGTGGGTCTCTAAATGTGTCTGTAACTGCCTGCATACAAAGCCTCCTGGGTGTAACTCTGCATGCTCAAAAATGCATGCTTTTGTGCTACCTCCAAACATGAGTGAAAGAGTTAATAGACAGTAACCATTCAGAAATGCAGTTACAAGACTGAAATATGAAAGCAGTGTTTTTATTTGCTCACTTTTGCAGTATCAGGCAATCCAGATTTCAGAAGGTTGCCATTCATCTCGACGTAATAGTGATAATCGTGATGAATTTGCACAAAAGTCGGAAAACCTACTTCCCTTAATGAGTTCATATGTCTATCACTGTACCACACTTTCTTGGAACATCCTCACTAGCGAATCTTGCCTACATTTTAAACAAAAAACCTAACCCTCTCCAATTTATAGCAATTAATACCTGTTTCTTTTTTCTTAGCAACAAAATTTATTAGGTTATTTGTTGAGAGGATGGGCATTAGCCCTACAATGACCTGTAGGAGAAGAGGGATTAGTCTCATGCAAAGAACCAACCATATTTCTAGCATTGATCAATGGCTGCTGAACATGCAGGCTAAACAACAGAAACAAAAAGCAGACAGTTATTGATCTCCAGGCAAGAAAATACGGCACAGTGGCATCAGTATGCACGTACAAACAGAGCAGGAAAGCCCGGTCAAAGTGAAGTATAGAGTAATGAAAAGCAAGAGCATCTCTCAGGGGTCCGCTGCCGGCAGGGATGGAAGTTCGATTCCTTGATATGTCGCTCACCGGGTCCAGATTTTTTTATGTTTTGCTGGGCATCCCCGAGCTAGGAACACAGCTCTTTCGGCCCCAATACATCTATTGTATCTACGGGGGTAGGTAGTGGTACCCCTTGGCCGATATTAGACCTGTTTGGCACCTCCTCTACCCCCGGTATCCCCATTCTTGGCTCTGCACGAACTCTCAGGGTGTGAAGAGTGTCCGCATCCTGCACACTCATGCCTAAACTTACATGCCCCCTGTGGCCTCGTGCACCTGCCTCTGTTAAAATTCCAGCAAACCCCTTTTCTACCCCATTCCCACCACTCCTGGGTTAGTGATCACCAGCGGGGCTTGCTAGAAAGGGCGCCGCCGATTGATGGCGGGAAGGCGCCGCCGACCCATACTCGCCGAGCGAGGACGACTTCGTTGTGCCCGGCAAGAGCTGCTTCTGCCAAGAGACAGAGTCGAGACAGTCCCACGTCAGAGACGAATCGTGCTCCTTGGCCTTACGAAACTTACTATCATAACCCCTCCATTGATCGCCCTCATATGTCTCATAGAAATCCATTATGCGTGTCTGATAACAGGCTAATTCAGTCAAAATCTCAGGCTTACGTTCCCCCATAATAGCAGTAAACATCCCAAAGGCCTTGGCCCAATTAGAGATCATCTCATCCACCCTGAAGCCCGCCATTTTTGCGCGCCACACACTCGGATGCAACAAATCCTTCTGAGCCTTAACATACTCAATTTCGTGATGGTCAGTCAGGAGGGAAAACATATTTACATATTTATCAGCCCAAATCATTTCCTTCGTGGCCAGTGGAATATGCTGAACTACTTTTTCCCTCCTTGAGGGCAAAGACCCCCCATTTGCCATTGGCAAAAGCTGCTTACCAGACTCCATAGCTGGTCCCGCTGATTTTCCACCGCCAGCCGCTGGTTCTTCCAAGGGAACCTGTGAGGGGACAAGAGGGAGATTCGCCTTCGCAGCATCTCGTGATTGCCGCAACTGCTTCATTAGCAACCTAGCCTCTTTGGCTGTGTCTCCGGGTGCCGCTGCACCCTCAGTATTCTTTCCAAGCCATGCGGCCAACTGGGCGGCCAACTCCGGAGGCATTTCCTCCTCGCTTGTGGGCGTTACTACAACCGGAATCGGTTGGCCCGGACCCGGGATCGGTACCGGGGCCTCGACCGGGCTAACTGGGCTTGCCGGGGGTGACTCGGCAACTGGGGCATCCCCCCCTGCCGCCCTATTCCTGGCCCTTTTACCTCTCCCTGCGGGGACTACTCCTAGCAATGCTGGTCCGATGACCTTCTTTGGTCTGCCCGTATTGTTCATTGCCGCCATCTGCTTCTTCATGCTTGCCATATCTTTCATCAGCATGCGGAGCATCTGCTCCGTCCCTGCCTTCTTTCCGGCCTTCTTGCCAGGCATCGTTGTCGAATACTCGACCCTTGCCGCTTAGCTGCTCAACGAGGTCCTGGATCCGGAGGTCCGAAATGAAGAGAAGGCTCCTGGAAGAGAAACACAAAAATTACAAGTTCTCAAAAATTGCTCCTTGTTCCGTCGAGGGCTCACGTGCAACGAGAGGGTGCAGCTTCCAAGCACAGGAACAAGAGGACGCTCCTTTGGATTGTTGCTCCATTTATTGCTCTTCCGGAGGGCGTGTACCCTCCTCTGGTACGCCTACGGGGCGTGGCCAACGGTGTAGGTGTCTAGGACAACCCCTCTTGGGCGGGAAAAGGCGCGCCCCGGCTACGCCGCTTCGGGCATACCAGCCGAGACACGCCCCCCGCCCAAAATGGTTTCCCGGGGGGATCCGGGCCCTCTACCATACGTTCGGGGGGACCGAGTGGTCGCCCCTTTCCAGTCTTCCATTTACCTAGAGTTGGGGGGATGTCGCTTTCCACAACTGCGCAATGTCCCTCTTGGCGATAGTAAGGGCCAGAAACAGTAAGTGCTGCTTATACCTATTCCCCCCTATGTTGTCAGTGCTATGTAAGAGAAAGAGTTGCGGGTCAAGTGGGAGCTCCCACAATAGTACCTCATTCAAACAGGACCAGATTCTGCGCCAAAAGGGTTGCACGCCGTACAGTTCCATTTTGTGTGCAGGAATGTACCCTCCTCCTGGTCACATCGCAGACATGTAGGAGACTGGATAACACCCATTCTATAGAGTCTAGTCCGGGTATAATATGCCTGGTGCATCAGGCAGTGTCATGTGGCGACCGCCGCACCCTTCGGGCTAGCGTTGGCTTTCAGCCCAATCGTCTATCAGGTCAGGAATGTCGGCCTGCCATGCTTGTCATGTCTTGTTGAGCATCTTTGTGGTGTGGGTTGTCAGGGTCTGATAGATTTGCCTGATCTTGTGAAGGCCAAGGTCGCTCATCAGCAAGCTGCCCTCCAGGGAGTGTGAATCAGCGTAGTCAGTGCATGTTGCAATTTAAGGAATTTGTAGAATAGTGTTTTATGGAGGTCAAATTCTGCCTGTAGTTGCTGGAAAGATTAAAGTGTTGTGCCCTGTATCACATTGCCAAGGGTCGAGATCTCCAAGAGGTCCTTCCCCTGAAAACCCTACAGTGTGGCCACCGGACGGAGATATGCACCGTATCATTACGGTGTTTTCTGGGTAAATCTCCCATTCCAGCCCATCTGTCGGACTTTAACCCGCCATAGCTGTTCCACAACTTAACCAGCAGGCGGCATGAAATGTAGGTGTGTGACAGTGTATAGGAGATGCAGGAGATGAGTCCACTCCATCGCCGCGTGCTCTATCGCGTACAACGGATCCGTAGAGGAGTTATACCACCATTCATTCACCATGAGTATATGGGACCCCACATAATATGAGTAGATTTCACCTGCCGCATTCCACCCACAATATGTGGATTGCGCACAAATGAGGAGAGCAACCCGTACTTCGCCACCGTTCCACAGGAATTTGTTTTGTATGGCGTCAACTTGTGAAAATCAAGTGCGTGGAATTGGGTATGTGATGTTTTGGAGGCGATACAAGATCTGAGGTAGTGACACCATCTTAAAGATGGCTGAGCGCCCGTATAAGGACAGGGGAAGTGATGACAATATTGCTGTTTAGCCAGTGAGACTGGTCAGCAACAGGGTGATATTGTGTGCCCGGGAGACTTTGGGGCACGGAGACACAAAAATGTCAAGATATTTAAACCCGTCTATTGCCTGGGAAAGTTGTTAGGCCCACGAATCAAGACCCTATTGACCGCACACTGGGAACAGTATGGATTTGGCGGGGTTTGTGTGCGAGCCTGTGGTTTCTCCAAATACCCTGAGGATTTCTAGTATGCGGGGCCCAGATTACAAGGGATCTGTTATAAAAAAGAGGACATTGTCCAAGTACAGCGTGATTCGGTCTGATCTCGACTGTAACTAGTCAAAACCCGGAGCACTGGCTCGCTTCTAACCCATGCCTCCAAGGGCTCGACCCCAAGGCCAAAGAATAGCGGAGACAGGGGGCAACCCTGTCGAGTACCTCTTTGGATAGGGAAGGGGTGGGAGCGATGGCCCGCGATGCATATGGACGTAGTGAGGTCTGTGTAGAGCAGGCACACATATGCGAGGAAGCGCAGAACAAAGTTTATCACATCGAGCAGTTGGATACAACCAGCTCAGTGAATCCAAAGCCTTGTCGATATCGGCCAAGAGCATGGCAACAGGCCAACAGAGTGCTGGGGCTGCTGCCATAGCATTATGTACTCTCGGTATATTGTGGCGATTGGCTCTTTGAGGCATGAAACCCGACTGGTCGGGGTGTATCAAGTCTGTGACGCACGCGCGTAAGTGATAAGCAAGACCTTTCCCCAGCAATTTGGGTTCAAAGTTAATTAGGGAGATGGGGCGATAAGAGGAGGGAGCATCAGGAGGGTGGCCGGGCTTAAGAAATAATACAATTTCCATGTGTCGCCAATCCCGAGACAGAATGGTAAGTTCCGTGGCCTCCTGAATTGCCGCCAACAGATGGGGACCCAGGAAGTGTATGTTCGGCTGTAGGAATTTCACAAGGAATCCATTAGGGCTGAAGGTGCGCACTGGGTGTTGCGCATTAAGGGCACCTGTCAGTTCATCCACTGTGATATGGGCCTGCAATTCCTTGCTTAAATGATCGGGCAGCCTCAGCGGCAGAATGTCTGTGAGGAACTCTGCTATTAGTTCGGCTGGGAGCTGTTCATGTCGTGCATAAAGAGCTGTGAAATTTCACGCAAATTCCCCGGCAACACCTTTGGGTGACGTGTGTAAGAACCCATCTACGCCACGAATAGTGGGGACAAATGCCTGGCAAAGCCGGTGGAGCATTATGCTAAATTTGTCAACCCATTGATAAACTCGATGTTGTGACGCCTCCCAGATCTCCTTAGCTTCACCCATGACATATTGTTACAGTTCTTATTGCGCTTGTATCAGATTGCACCGTATAATGGGGCTTGGGTCTGAGTTAAGCTGTGAAGCCAGGGTCGTTTGGTGTGACTATAATGCCTTTTGTTGCTCTCACCTTGCACGTTTTTCTTTGGTGCGATAACAGAAATCAGTACCCCGAACAGTAGGCTTAAGGGCTTCCCATAGAATACATCGCGATGAGGCACAATGGCCATTGTCATCCAAATATGTGTTAATTGCTGTGCAAAGCATCTCCTGATAATCAGGGGACCGGAGATGCCAGATAGACATGTGTCAATGGAAAGGGGGTTTGCGGGAGCGGGTTTGGAATTGTAGGGTGACCGGAGAGTGATCAGAGAGCACTCGAGGCATATGTGTAACTTGTGAGAATCGATGAAGGATTTTGCATGGAGTAAAGAAATAGTCTAAACGGGTCTGTGACCTGTGGAAAAATATGTGTAGCTGTGTTCTGCAGGGTAGTATTCTCGCCAGATGTCAGCCCAACCCAGAGCAGAGACCAGTGTGTTAAATTTAGAAGGGCCCAGTAGTGGTGGGCTGTCTGCTCTGTGTTGTCGGTCCAGTGGCCCCATTGTATTGTTCCAGTTGCCCCCCCAGAAGGGTCAAACCCTCCGGCAGGTCGCCCCCACAGACATCCAAAATCTTTTCTATAACAGCTGTCCCCAGTGGGGGAGGGGCGTATATGCTGCTTATGGAAACCCGTTCCCCGTATTGGGTGGTCGTGAAAAAGAGGAATCAACCTCCGGGATCGGTCTTGTGTACTTCGTGCTGAAACTGGACCCTGCGATGTATTAAGATGGCCACCCCCCCTGGAACCCCTGGTGAACCCCACATGATACACACGAGAAAGCCAAAGCGGGCTGGACATGGGGCATGGTACCTAGGAGGTGGGTTACTTGTAAAAGTAAGATATCTGCACCATATCAATTTGTCTGTTGCAAAACAGCACTATGTTTCACCTTGTTTAGTAGGCCCCTGACATTCCATGAAACAATTGTTAGGTCTGGAAGAGGGGATACATCACCCAGCAACATTGTCTCTTTATTTGAAGACAAAAACAGTGAAGAGATCGAAACCTAAATGATCTAGCTGCACATAACATAAATACACCAACATCCTAAATCTACATTCCCCCAAAACACAACAACCCCTCACCCAACACTGACAATAACTAGGAGTATCTGTCACGGTGTAAGGCGTACGAGGCCCCCAACTGATGGACCCCACGCCCCCACACCAAAGAGACCCCACACACCCTAGAAACATAAGAACAAAAGGGGCACAATAAGGCTGTGGCTCAGCTGTCCCATGGCCTCGCTTCCACACCACCACAGAGGAACAGTCATACAAGGAATCTTAATTAACAATGTCAACTTGCTGTTGGTGGCTGCAATGCTCGAGGGAGTTCAGGGGGGCCGCTCCAGACTCGCGGACATCCTGTCTGATCCAGATCCCTGTCGTTTCTTGTATTTATTGCGCCGTGGCCAATGAATTCGCGAGCTGTGCGAAGAGTCTGAGTCTACTAATGGTGGTGACCCTGGCCTGAGCTGGGGGCGCTCGTCGGTCCAAGCAAAGATGGCCTCTGGAGTGTCGAAGAAGAACAACTTGGAGTTGTAAATCACCCACATCCTGGGTGGATACAGTAGTATATATTGTATGTTCAAGACTGGCAGCCTGCGCTTTGCTGAGGTGACAGATTGGCGTTGCTGTTGGGCAAGATGCGTGTAATCCGGAAATACCATGATGGGCCGTGACTCGTGTTGGATACTGTCCTTGTGTGTTCTGGCATATCTCAAGATTGCATCTCGGTCATCATAGTTCAGGATTTTGGCAATCACTGGCCTGGGATTTGCCCCCGGAGGCGGTTTTTGTGTCAAGGCCCAGTGGGCACGTTCCACCACAAAGGATGAGGACAGGAGATCTTTTAGCGCGAGGTCTGTGAGCCATCGAGTGATGAAGCTAGTCATAGAGGCACCCTTGCAGCCCTCCAGCAGGCCCATGAAGTGCAGGCTATTGAGCCTCGATCGGCCCTCTGCATCCTCCACCCTTGAAGCCAGCTCCTGCGACACCACAGTGAGTTTGTTTATCTTTATCTGGAGACGCTCGTTTCCGCCTCTGTGATGCGATCTTGGTGTCTATCATGTCCCTGGCACTGTTGATTGCTGCTAGGAGGGCTGCATAGTCAGTTTACAAACCTGTCCCCTCGCCCCCGTGGAGTCCCCAGTTGGTGTAGTGTACTGGTCCAGGGTGCCATGCTTGGGGTCAATCACGCTCGGTTTATCTCTGCCAATCGTGGAGGGAGTCTAGATCTACTGCGGCCACACCGGGGATATGAACCAGCAGCAGAGAGATGCACGTGTACCCTGTGGTGCATTGCCACTATGTAGGAGACACTCTGCAATCTGGATGTGTTCTGGCCCAAGCTGCAAGGCGGATGCTGCAGAAGAATAGGCGCCACCGGCCCAGCCAGGAATGAGCCGCCAATGCAGCCGCAACTCACTCACTCCTCCAGCAATGGGCGCCAGCCCTCAAAGAACCATGCCATTTCACCAGTGCGGGCCACCATGAGCGCACCCGGCAATCTCAGGAAGTGGAAGGATCATAAGCTGTATGGGGCTGCAGGCCATGTCAAAAGTCCCCACAGGCCACCACCAGCCAGGTGTGATATCCGAGGGATTCTTGGCAGGCTAAGGTCTTCTCAACCACTCTGAGCCTAAAATTCACAGACTCCACATAGCCAGCCGGGCAGGGAGACCTAGGTGCTGGACTCCAAGGGGGCTCTGATCCAGGCCCATCAGCCGTGCAATGCCACCACCAGGCAGGAGGGGGAGGGGGGACACTGCAATCCAGTATGGGCGGGAGGGCAGCCGATGACTAAAAGGCCAAGCGTTCACCTCCAGGGCCCGCAGTCCAGCCCGGAATCCACTGATGCGTCACTCCTCGTGGATTAGTCCCAGCAGAGCCCAGCAGCACAGCAGGGCTGTGCCCATCTGGTCCCAGGAACTATGGCCCAAACGCTGGAAGGACAACGACTGCTCCAGTAGCCCCACTGCAGGCAGGAACCAGGGGCCCGGCACCTCCGCAGCCTCGGTGGGTCCCAGTCAGGCCATCCAGCAGCATCGGCATAGATGGGGAAGTCCCAGTGGAGGAAGAAGGGCAGGCTACGTCTGCCACCGAACCCAGGCTCACACAGGGATCTGTACATGGGACACCATGCGTCTGCCAGCCTGTCTCCCCCGCAGCCTCGGCCTCTGAGTCAGGACCCGGCCCAATCCCTTAACCAGCATCCAGGATGTGGCCGGAGCATTAAAGGGAGGACCCGGCCTGTAATGTCAAAAAGCGGGTTCTGTTCCTCTATTGTTGGGGCCTGAGCAGTAGGTGTACACCATCCATCAAAGGGCAGTGGTGGTGACGGAGTAATACTAGGAGCATTCGGGAAACACAGGAGATCCCGTTTTTGCGGAACTAAGGTCCTCACACATCCAGCAAGCTAAATGTCATGCTTCATCATCTGGACCTGCTCCTCATTGGGTCGTCGCTGCAATACCCAACGGGCACCTGCAAAGGGGCTCTTTGTCGGATATCTTTTGTTCCTTTGCTGTTTGATGAAGTGGGGATGTGTGGCCCGTGAAAGTGTATATACAGTGAATTGTAGTGAGTGAGTTAAAAAAGGATGGATATTCCAAAGGATAATTTTATTCAGGTTGGTTATTTGCCTTATAAAAAATGTGTGAAGAGTGGCTGCTCCCCTGACGTGAGGGTTCAGTTGAAGCTATGCTCATCTCTCTGTGGTCAACATGTTTCTTTGCTCGTGGTTGTAAATACCGTGGCAATTCATCAGTACCTTAGAAGTGAAAAAACTATCTACACTATGTGGTGCTGCTAATTGCTAACTACCACTATGAACGGACACTACCTAGAGACTCTCCAGTAGTGTTGTTTGAGGACCTAGGGAGAAATAAAGTAGATAAAAAGTGCATGAGTTTTTTTTTTTTTTTTTTTTTTTTGGTAGACCTTTATTGCACATTATTCATATACACAGCGGTGTGCCTACAACCCACTTACAGGGCCGGCCGCAATCGGTGCACCACACAATATAGACAGGCCGGATAACACAGTACTTCGTCTAGAGCGCATAGTCAGTGAATGCTCAGCCCATGAAGGCACTACGAATGGTCTTTAATCAGCATCCAAAGTACACCATCGATTCCGGCCGGGTAGCCCTTATGTGATCTCGGTCTCTTTTTCAATTGTTGCAGAAACAAAGTTAACCGACAACCATCCCCAACTCCCTCCCAACCCTCCCGATCCTGGTCCAGATGAGTATTCCAAGTCGGACATTTATAGTGTCCAAAAGTCAGCCGGTACACCAGGTACCATAACGCATGTGAATGAGGTAGGTATCCTCCCACATTCTCTCCTATAACACCCACAGCAGTGCGAGACCCCAAAAGGCGGCTACATCATATCAATTTCCCAGGCCCAATGTGAAGATCCCGAAGGGTACTGCTAGTCCCTCAACCTACATAGAATATACTTCTCACACACATTTAGGCAGCATTCAATCAGATTCCTGTTCACCCCCGACAAATCAGCGATCTCACTCCTCTCACTATCAGAATTTTCCAGAGACAGCACATAAAGCGTAAATGGAGCCCACACATCCCGCGGGCGAGATTTCTCAGGCAGTCCCTCATAGTAGCAGTTTAGTTGGTCCCTGCAGTAGGCCATGTCATTCAGCCACAGCTGTACATTAGGTGCCCTCCTTCCTCCCCATCCCATAGCAACCCTCCTCTTAGCCAATTGTAGTGCCAGTACCACAAGCCGTCGCGATTGTGCTGACACACCAGAAGCAATGCCCAAAAGGCATAGGCGCACATCCAGCTTTACTTCGTTTGATACCATGCCAGTCAGTCTCTCAGTTACCTCCTTCCAAAAGTCATACACACGCGGACATCCCCAGGCCAGGTGTACAAAATTGGCATTGTCAGCACCGCACCGGACACATTGGGCAGTAGTCCGAAGCCCGTATCTGACCAGCTGAACCGGCGTGTAATACCACTGATGCAGAAATTTATAGTGCAGAAGTCGGAAGTTGCCATTAATCACATATCCCCCTGTCATGCCGCAGCATTCATTCCATTCATCATCGCTCAGAGGTTCTGGCAGGCTCTTATCCCAGCGTGCCCTGGCCAAGGTCGCACCCCCTCCCTCATCCTCCTGCGCAGCCTTATAAAGTTTAGAGAGCAATTTGGTTCTATCTTTAGCTGTGTAGAGCAGCTGTAATGCCCCGAGCGTTAACGGTTCCGCCGGATATGTTGGAAACAAATCTCTTACTGCTGCCCGCAAACGAGCATAGATAAAGGTAGCCATAACAGTGTTAGTGGAGTGGTCCGTCATGACCTGTAGGGAGAGAAATGACGCCCCCGGAAAGAGGTCCCCCATGGTTTGGACTCCAGCTTCTTTCAGAATCTGCAACCCCCCGATCTCGCTGGACACTGATACATCCGAGTGGTACAGCAGTGGCATAGCCGGCGCATACAACGGCAATCTGTCAGCCCGTCTACCAAGGTCCTCCCAGGCGGTCGCCGTGACTCGCACAGTATCGATCTCCCCCTTCTCGAATACCGAATGTTTGTTAGTAATCATTACCCTCAGCGGATATGGCAGGACTGCACTTGCCTCGAGCGCCACATGCGGGGTATACGGAGGAGCATTTAACCAGTAACTAGCAAATTGCGCTTGTGCGCATAGATAATAAAGCTTCATGTCCGGCAGGGCAAACCCACCTAGTGCATACGGCTTAATCAGGACATCCCAAGTCACACGCGGTTTCTTGCCGGCCCAGGTGAGCGAGATCAAAAGCGATTTCAACCTTGCGAAAAAATGCGACTTCAACAGGACAGGGATATTCACAAAAAGATAAAGAAATTTCGGCAGTACTACCATTTTGATTAAGGAGGTGCGATCAGCCAGCGTCAGAGGGAGTCGAGTCCATCGCGCCACCTGATCTTCCAGCTTAGAGACGGCAACTCCATAGTTAGCCCTTATGACTTCCTGACAGTCCCTATGTACCCAGACACCCAGATAGCGAACCGATTCCGTCGCCCACTCCAGAGGGAACTCCAGCGGAATCTGGTGAGTCGCGTCAGTGAGTGGCAGTATCACAGATTTGTCCCAGTTTATAGATAGTCCGGAGTGTCAACCAAACCTGATGAATTCGCGAAGGATATTTTCAAGATGAATTACCGGGTCTCTAACATACAGGACCATGTCGTCCGCATACATCGACACAGCCAAAGATCTGAGGGGGAACTTCAACGCCGCCTCCGCATACCTCTGCCGTAAAATACAGGCCAAAGGCTCCATCATGATGGCAAACAGTAACGGCGATAGAGGGCATCCCTGCCGCGTCCCCCTCTGTATCGGGAATGAAGAGGACACATGCCCGTTAACCCTAACTCTCGCCGTGGGCGCAGTATACAATAGAGCAATTAGCGATGTGAAGAAAAGCGGCACCCCCATCCTGTGCAGGACAGTCAGCATATATTTCCACGCCACCGAATCAAAGGCCTTGGCCGCGTCAAGCATGACTGCGGCTGCAGGCAGGTCCGGCTTAAGCAGCTGGAGCACCGCGAAGAGTGCCCGGAGATTATGTGTAGTGGACCTGAGGGGGATGAATCCTGATTGATCCGGCAGCACCATGACTGGCAGGAGTAAACGTAATCTCGTAGCTAACACTTTGGCAATGATTTTGACATCAGTGTTCATAAGTGAGAGGGGACGATACGAATCGTCTTATTCGGCGGTTTCCCTGGTTTAGGCAGTGCCACCAACAATGCCTCTCTCATAGTCGCTGGAAGTCGTCCACACTCAAACGCTTCCTCCAGGACCTGTGCCAGCTGGGGAATCAGTAAATCCGCATACTTCTTATAAAATTCGGAGGGCAGCCCATCCGTGCCAGCCGCCTTCCCATTCGGAAGAGCCGCAATTGCGTCCCTGAATTCGGCTTCTGTGATATGATGCATTAAGAATTCCTGCTGTCCTCTGGACAGCCATACTAAGGCGACATCCTCCAGATACCGATTCACTTCCTCCTCGTCAGCCGTTTCCCTTTGCTCATAGAGTTGCGCATAATGTTTCGAGAAGCAGGCTAAGATACCTTCTGTGTTAGTCACCACCTCCCCCCGATCCTCAATCTCTTGCACCGTGCAATGTCGTGCCCATGGATCCCTGATGCGATCCGCGAGTCCCCTCCCTGGTCTGCCCCCTTCACCATAGTATCTAGCTGTAGCATGTTTAGACAAGAATTTCACCTCCTGCTCCGCCAACTCGTTGTACTCAGTGACTTTTGATCTGATGTCTGCAAGGATTGTGCCCTCCTCACCCCTTTCCAGTCGCCGCTCGAGGGCCAACAACTCTCTTTCCAACCTGGTCATGGAGTCCCTGATGGACGTGAGTACTCCCGATCTTAGTCCTATACACGCACCTCTCACTGTCACCTTGAAGGCCTCCCACACCGTACTCATATTGTCGACGGATCCCACATTGTTAACGAAAAACTCCTCTATGATCTGTCCCAGTCGCTCAGACAACACCTGGTCAGTTAGTACCCCCGGAGACAGACGCCAAGTGAAAGGGGCCGGCGCATGCGTTGGGATGTTCAGTACCAGTGTAACCGGTGCATGATCAGAAATAGTGCGAGGCAGATGTTCAGCACCCACCACCCAACCACTCACATCCCGAGTCGCCAGCCAGAAGTCCAGTCGTGACCATGTATCATGTGCTGATGTGTAGCAAGTACCCGCCCGCACAGTCGGGTTGCGCAATCTCCATACATTCAGCAGTTGCAGCCCAGTCATACCCTCGCACACCGCATCCACCGCTTTCTTTCGCACCGTAGGTCTGTCCTGCTTCTTGTCCAAATCTGGATCCAGCGTGACATTGCAATCCCCCCCACATAGGATAGCTGACGGGGCAAGCACATAGAGTTTGTTCCAGAGCTTAACATAGAAATCAGGATCATCGACATTTGGGCCATACACATTGAGCAGAGTAATCAGCGTACCACACAATCTACCCTGTACAATAATATATCTTCCGTCCTGGTCAACGTCTTCATGGAGCACTTCAAAGGGAATATTTCTTTTAATCAGAATCATCACCCCCCGTGCATAGGAAGAGTACTTAGTGGCCAGTCGCACCCCCGCCCATTGTTTGCCCACCATGTCAGCCGCCTTACCCTGAAGGTGCGTTTCCTGAAGGAATACTACCTGTGCACCACACCTATTCAGAAATGCAAGCATTTGCCTAGTCTTTTGCGGCCGATTAAGACCTCGCACATTCCAAGTAACGCACGTGACTTTACCCCCCCCTGTCCATATCGCCAAGTCTCTGAGCCTCCCTTAAGCCAGTAGAGCAGTCCCCGTGTCCACCCTAGATATCCTACCTCTGCACCTCTCAACCCGAAATTGATAGGTATGCCTCTGTAAAAAAGGCCGACTCCCAACCAGAAGCGTCGAGCACAATGTACCAGCATCTCAGACCCCACATCCCGGACCAGGAAAGAAAACAATCCCTCAACAACCCCCAGAGCCCCATCCCCCATCCCACGACCCACTTCAGCGTACCCAACTTGCCAAAGCCATCCCATTCCCCCACCTTGCGCAACCCCCAACAATTCAAACAACAGTGTGTGGGGATCTCCCATATTGGGGGCGTAGCGGCACACTTCTCCCGCCAAGAATTGACGGGAGCGTAGACCATACTCGAGAAGAACTTCTCCAACCCTGCATCCCTAATCCCGTGATCAGTACATCCAGGAGCAAACTATCAAACTTCAGTACATTGTCAGGAGCGCCCCTGATGTGCCCACCACCAATAGAGCTATATACGTAGCTGAAAGCATTGCAACCTGCAGGGCAGTTCGCGCATGGGCCTCCCCAGAGCCAGCGATCCCCAGCCAAGTTGTCTACCATGTTCACTGGGGAGAGAACCCTGCCAAGCGCAATTCAACAGCAGGCGTATAGTAAATATCTAATTACCGTCCTAATTTCTATGCAGGTAAGTACTTTATAAAAATAACTCAATCGGAAAGAAAGACGCAGAGTCCGTGGTGTTAGAGTTCTTAGGGGTTTTATTCCTTAAAGGAATGGTTCTAGAACTGGATATCGGATTCCTGGCACCACAGGGGTCCAGGAAGGGATAGAGCATATTTTATTGACAGTACATAACTTATATACATGATGTACAGAATGGAAGTCAATGCAGAAGGCGTAACAGCTGAGAGAAACGAGATAAGAATACACACGTGTTAGCAATACGTAATCAGAAGGCGTGAACTAGGCGTATACAGAGGTGTGTTCTGGAAACGTCATGTGAGTGTGTCACAAGTGGGTGGGTACATAGCAGAATCTTGCAGTGTCAGCAGGAATCTAAGGTCTGGATGCGCGCGCAGCTGCATGACGTGTGACTGACGTGAAACTGGAGGGTGCAGGGGACTTGACATTTACACTAGAGGGAAGAGACAGAAGTCTGGCATGTCAGATCAACTCGTTCCTATATCATATCTGATATCTGATGTTTGGGGACAATATTATCTGGAAGGAAAGGTCTCTTTGGCAGAGGCTATCCTATACTGACTATGAGTGCGTGTATATGCGCCTACGTGTCTGTGGGTAAAGCGAGGGGGCCATGGGCCTACCATGGTAACGAGGACATGAATTACTTGCATGGAGACAGAGAGGCCGGGCCCTTTGCTCTGCAGCTGAGGGATTGTTTATCTATTCTGCTGGACTGGAATGTGTTTTCGGGAAGCTAAGCTTGGCTATACTGATAAGGTGAAGGTAAAATACTGTCTTTGGCAGGCAAGCAGGCCGAGCCAGGCTCCGCTCGCCCCGCAGGGAGTAGGACAGAGTTCACGAAGGGGGGGCATCCCACGTTGCAGTTTCAAGAGGCAGAGATGACTTTTAAAAGAGGCTTGATGACAGAAAACAGGGCCTAGCTCGCACAGAGCCAGAAATACAGAAAGTGTACCATACAAAGACGGTGGCAAGGCATACTTAGGAACTGAATATCCGACCCATTCATGGTGGATCTGGAAGAGGACATGTTAACGTTGAACGCAAATGTATTTGCGTCTTCATAGCTGGCACAGGAGGGAAGTTACATGCACTTTAAGCTCGTACATGGAGACGGTGGGGTACACGTTAGGGAACATTTCTTGACCATAAAATTTATATTTCCTCATTCCCTCCTTGTTCCCTACGGACCCTTCATGATACATCAATCTTCATTAATCCACTTATCTGTGTAGTTAACATCATCTGCTCATCCTGTTTCAAACGGGATTTGGGACGTTGACTTGAATGGGGAGTACAGGATGTGGCGCAAAAGCCGCAAATCGCTGGCCCACATTGTAAACATAGACAGCAACTGAATACTATAAGCAGTATTGTTCCAAGGAGTGACAGTATTTTCCATCCCCAAGCTGAAATAGTAGTCCAGAGCCAACCGGACCAAGTCCAAGTGCCTGGATTCTGATGTATCTGACTAGCTATCTTATGGAGACGGGTAATAGCCTTATATACGGACGGAGCATTATCAGGAATGAAAACACAACAAGCTGACCCGAGGACCTTACCGGCTCCTCCTCGGTCGGCGAGTATGACGTCAATGACAAGACGATTTTGAAGAACGACAAGTCTCATAGCAGACTGTTCCTCAGTCAAGTTACCTAGGGCGGAGGTAGTCTCTCTCACTACTGCTTCGAGAGTTCTGGTCAAGTGACGGATAGACTTACTATTAAAAACGGCTCCTAGATAGGGAAAGAGACCTTTATTGAAATCTGTGTACTTTTCCCATGCTGTCTCAGTATAGTCGACAATTGGGAGATCTCTCTTGGGTCTGTGAATTAGACGGGAATTTCTATGATAATCAGGTGGAGCTAGGAAAACAGGTGGTAGTAAGAATCCAATGTAACAGGTACCATCCCAATCTAGTGGCAAACGTATGTATGCTGTCTGACCACATATAAAATAGGAATGACGTGTAGCTTTGAATGTGGACTTGCCCTTATCACTAAATTCGACCACAGTTGTACATTTACTATGACCCAGGTGTACGGAAGCACTCTTTCTGACACATAATTCACCTTTGACTGGTAGTACTGACATAGTGGGCAAGTCTGGCTTGGTTTCGGATTCAACATTCAAAATCATGAGGTTAAGTGTAAAATTTCCTAATCCATATACTTCATTTTCTAGATCAGTCCCTGTCCTTTTGGGAAGGCCCTCCTTGTCAGGATAACATACTTTATGCAGAACTACGTTCAGGTTTCCCCATACCCAGTTGCCTTGGTAGATTACAGAATCGGAATCTAAGGAATTAATTAAACTGAACCATGCGCCACATGATCCATTGTGTGTGAACGGATAAGGAAAAAGGGGCAGAACTCCCTTGTAATTCTGATAGGGAGGGAGTCGGCCACATATCCAACAATTGGTAGCATTGCTGATCTGTTGGGAATGGTGTAACATACGGATGAATGTATTGTTGCGCAGCGCAAGTCTGTATGACAATTCTTGAGGGGGTAACTCACTAAAAGAATGCTCGGTAGTGTTATTAAAAGAAGAATGTGCACGTGTAGCAATAGGAAAGTAGATATGTAGGATTACACTTGTGACAATAATCATGAGACTTAAGGAAAACATAATCCATAAGGTAACAATACAGTAACTTTTGAGTGATTTGCAATATCGTTGCTTCTTGATCTGTTTCTCTCTATCTCTCTCTCTATTGGGGTCTAGGGGATACATGTCAGAAACGATTTAACCGATTCACCTAGGGGAGGACTTAAACAATTAAACTGTCTGACTTGCTAGACCGCAACTTTAATCGATACTCTTCTTGCGGAGTTTTCTCTCTCAAGGGGAGTTTAAAGTCACTAGAAGTTGGGCAGTCCTTTGAGGGGGTGGACGAGTCAGTCTTTGGCACCAGTTCATTACATTTCTTAATGTGACTCGTATGTATCCACCCTTTTCGGCCTTCGACCTTGATGGCGGTCCTCGTGGTCAGAAGGACGAGCTTCGGCTCCTGCCAGCGGGGCTCCAGCGGGCTCCTCCTGTCGAAGTTGCGGATCAATACAGTATCACCGGGGCGGACATCATGTGGCTTTACATCAGTGTTGTCGGGAAAGGCTGCGGCAACCTGTGAACGACATGATTGGAGTGCAGACATCAAGGAGGCAAGGTAATCTGTCAGCATATTACAATCGACATCGATTATTTTCTTAGGCATGGGCGTCCCCCACATATTTGGTGGTCGGCCAAAGACCACTTCATACGGGGCTAGTCCTGATCTAGAATGTGGGACCATTCTCATGTAGAACAACGCAACTGGCAGGGCGACTATCCAGTCGACCCCTTTCTCTTTACATATCTTGGCAAGACGGGTTTTCAGTGTCTGATTGTGCCTTTCTACGAGGCCAGCTGCCTCTGGATGTCGGACGCAGTGGAACTTCCACTGGTATCCTAGCAGGAGTGAAACCTGCTTCATAAGCTCGGATGAGAATGGCTGTCCGTTATCTGAGTACACGATACGATGCAAGCCGTACCGTGGGAAGAATTCTCGAACCAGCTGCTTGGCAGTGGTCGGGGCAGTGTAATCTGAGACTTGGTATGCTTCTGTCCAACGGGAAAGTGCACAAACAACTACGAGGACGTACTTGAATCCTCGACAACGTTCCATCTGGATGTAATCCATCTGGAGGACTTCAAAAGGGTGATCGGGAGGATGAAATCCACCTTGCTCTACAGGGACGCTTTTACCTGGATTGAACTGACAACAGATCATGCAAGTACGCACTTTCTGTTTTGCTGCTGCTCGTAAATGTTTGTTGTACCAGAGATTCTGTAAACTGTCTAGCATGGCTTTTTCTCCCAGGTGCGCTGGACTATGTGCTGTATTTATTATGACTTGAACCATAGAGTCGGGGAGAAACCATGTAGATTTTCCCTTCGTCATCCATCCCTGATCTGTCTGGACCCCTCCTAGTTCAATCCATTTCTTGATTTCTTCTGGAGTCGCATGTGTCTGAATGTCGATTACATCTAGTGTGGGATCCCTGACTGTCATACAATGTGTCGGTACTATTGTCTTTGTCACATCAGTTGTCTGTGTGTGAGTTAATGCTGTATGTTTTGCTGTTTGGTCTGCCAGGTCGTTACCCTGGGAAATAGAATCTGTAACTTTAGTATGTGCTTTACACTTCATGATGGATATGCCTGAAGGCAAATGTATTGCTTCTAGTAGTGCTTGAATGAGTGGACCATGTTGGATCTTGGCACCGTGAGAGGTCAAGAAACCTCGTTCTTGCCATAACACTCCGAAGTCGTGCACAACTCCGAAAGCATAACGTGAATCTGTGTATATGTTGACATTTCTGTTCTTTGCTAGTATACAGGCTCGGGTCAGAGCGATAAGCTCTGCTGCTTGAGCAGACAGTGTGTCGATACGGTGTGTTTCTTTGATTTCAGTTTCAGTGGTCACGGCGTACGCGGCCACTAATTCTCCTGTGCTTGTTCTCATACATGAACCATCCACATAAAGTGTCAGGTCTGGATTTGTCAATGGAACGTCTGTTAAGTCTCGTCGGGGCTTTGTTACTGCATTAATGATCTCTATACAATCATGCGGGGCTGAATCTGGCATAACCGAGGGTAACAGTGTTGCAGGATTGAGAATGTTACAGCGTCTGATTTCTATGTGTGGCTGGAATAGCGTTAATTCATAACCTGTCAATCGTGCTATAGTCAGGTGTTGAGTCTGTGTTCGATTTAGAAGGACTTCTACAGAATGTGGAACTTGTACTGTTAATTGGTGTCCTAACACTATTGAATCGCTTTGTCTGATTGCTAGGGCTGTCGCTGCAACTGATTTTAAGCACGCAGGCAGAGCCTGGGCCACTGGATCTAATGTACTTGAAAAATAAGCGCAAGGCTTATGTGAACCTGCTTGATCTTGCGTGAGAACAGACAATGCTGTACCATCACGTTCTGTAACAAAAAGTGTAAAAGGTTTGCTGTAACATGGTGTCGCTAAAACTGGCGCTTTACATAAAGCTTTCTTTAATGCCTCAAAAGCCTGTGTATGTTCCTGAGTCCAAGGGAGGGCAGTCGAAGTCGCTGCCTCCTGTGTTGTCAACTGTATCAGTGGTTTAGCTAGAAATGCATACTGAGGAATCCATTGTCTGCAGTACGAGGTGAGGCCTATAAAGGCCCGCACTTCCTTTTGTGTCTTGGGTTGTGGTAACTGTGCAATTAACTGAATGCGATCAGATGTGAGCTGTCTTCCCCACTTGGACAGCAAGTGCCCAAGGTACACCACTTGCTGAACACAGAATTGAAGCTTCGAAGGAGACACCTTGTGTCCCTTGTCAGCCAGGAAATGTAAAACTGTCAGCGATGCTTGTTCACATTCGGGTTCACTTCGTGCGGTGATCAGCAGATCATCGACGTACTGGAGTAAGGACGTGTTAACTGGCATTTGGATACTGTCAAGTTGTCTTTTCAGTGCTTGACTATAGATGCTGGGGCTTTCTGTGAATCCTTGAGGTGCGCGCGAAAATTTGAAGCTTCGACCATTTAAACTGAATCCGAAGAGGTATTGGCTCTCTGGATCAATGGGTACACTGAAGAAGGCGTTCTTGAGGTCAATTACAGTAAAGAACGTCGCTTCTGAATCAATGGCAGTCAATAAGGATGATATGTCGGGAACCACAGTATACTGCGGTACAATGCATTTATTCAGCTCTCGTAAATCAATCACCAGCCGATATACAGGCGGTGCATTGGGATTAGTACGTTTAAGAATCGGAATGATAGGAGAATTACAGATATTGGAGTCGGTTTCTACGACCACTCCTTGGGCAATGAGCTCTTCAATGATTTCCAGTAAAGCCACTACAGCATCAGGTGGTAATTTGTATTGTCGGATTCGGGGTAACACAACTCCTGGTTTGAGTGTTACACGGTACGGTGTAATGTGCATATAACCTACATCAGTTGGGCCTTGTGCCCATAGGTGTTTCGGTACATTTTTCAATCTGACATCAAACTCTCGTAGTACATAGTGACCCTTAAAGTCACGTAGAAAGAGTCTAACTCCTTCCGGAGAACAACATATCACAGCTCCTAGAGCCTTCAATGTCTTGATACCTAACAAGTTTTCTGGACATGACTTCGTGAGTAACAGGTCTGTAACACGTGATAATGGACCTACTGCTAGGGGAACAGGTTTCGATACTTCATTTACAATAGGCTGTCCTGAAAAACCAAGGGAAACATTCTGTGAGCCTGAAAGGGGTGCCCCTGGAACTTCATTGTGACTGATGGTGGTGCGACTTGCCCCTGTGTCAATCAAAAACTTTCTGTCTTTTCCTAATACTTGACTATGTACGTAAGGACCCTCTTGATCTACAGGAATCTCAATAAGAGGCAAGCCAACCTCCCTCTCTAGGCTGTTTCATGTATATCGCTGATAATCGGGGTAATCAGATTGGGCATACTGGTACATCTGTTGTGAAACTTGCTGTGTCGCGGCAATAGGCTGTGGCTGTGATACTGCTACGGTCTGTACTGTATGTGGTGGAGCATGCGTAGGCTGTATATTCTGTGAGGTCTGTTGCTGGACCTGGTCTTGTCTAGGCTGACGCGGTCTTTCTTTAGTTTTACCTGTTGCTATATTGTTTTTCAGGACTGCACATTCGTGTACGTAGTGGCCTGGCTGTTTACAATAATTGCATGTCCCTTTAACGGGAGCCGCTGAATTACTTGTCTGGGTCGCACCCTTTTTCTGACCGTCGGCTGGAACCGACTGAGCTACTAGCATTTTCATTTTCGTGTCTTTCATACGTCTCTGTTCATGATCTTGTTCTTCCCTAATTCTGTTCTGGTGATATTGTAACATTTGTAACATCTGGGATGGCGTATTTGCTTGCCATGTACTTTCAACTTTATATACACGATTCTTAACTGATGTCAGGGAATTCTCGACTAACTTTGTTACAAAAAGGTGCGGGTATGACTCGCTACCTGGTTTCAGGCCACTATTAATAATGAAACATTTCTCGAATCTTGAATAGAAGTCACTAGTATCTTCATCGTGTTTCTGTTTACAGGCTGAGATCGCGTCCCAGTCTTCCTTTTTAGTTGTCAATAATCTTGGCAAAACTTGTACTATTAAACCTGGTAATGCTTTAGCTTTGTCCCCAAGGCCTAGCCCTGGGGTACGAGATTTTTCCTCGTCCTCTATTTCAGTCCATATTATCTTTTTATCTCCCACCTCCCATTCCTTTTCTTTGAGTTTCTCGTAAATGCCTGTGGGCAACAATACTTTTAACAATTTCATAATATCTGTATACGTGTAATCTCCCATGAGTAACATGTCCTTAATTTCTCGGTGAAAACCTGCAGGGTCTTTATCGTGACAGGGTACTAGTGTAAAGAAGTCGAGTCAACACGGAAGGTAAGTTGGACCTCAGTTTATTCTACGTCCAGCTTCAGCAACTCCCCGGCAGCAACTGCCAAGGAGAGAATCAAACAAGTGTTCCACGCAGGGAACATTCCGTATGGAATGCGAGGAGAGGGAGAAGTCCTAACACACCTCCCTTTCTTCACAGAGAAACAAAAGAAAAGAAATGAAGGAGGAAGAAGAAAGCCAAGGAAAAGGAAAGCAAAGAAGCTGGGGAAAGAAGAGAACAAGAGAAATAAAATACGTCAATTATCAGATAAAGCATGCATAGTAAGAAAACACAACATAAGCAGAATTACTTCATCACATAGTCCTGAAATTTGGCAGGTACAGATCTGACCCTGGAGGAGGACCCTCTCCGCGGAAGGTTTCCCTCAGAGTGCACCACGCCGCCCACTTTGGAGTAGGAAGGAGAAATGGAAGGAGAAATGCAGACCCCCAACCGCTTCCCAACACTCTCAACCATGGGCCCAGGAACAATAGAAACCATGCTCTTACTCCAAACCCTTCCATCCTCCAACACCACCACAAAATCCCTCACAGCAGCCACCTTCTTGGGAGAATAAAACCGAGACTCCCCTTTGCGGAGAAATCCAGGTTTCCTTACCCTCACCCAATCGCCAACCATCACCTTGCAGGAAGATGACACACCTGATCTGGTACCATAGCTGTTCTGAAGCGAAGCCCTGACATCAGCTACTCTAGCTAAATTAGTAGCATCCACAACCTTCCTGGACATCCACTCCTTGTTCAACTTGGTACCAGCGACTCTCCCACGCAACAAGGTAAAAGGAGCAACACCAGTTGAAACATGCGGAGTGGTTCTTACAGCCCATAACATGTCGGCAACCGCTTGACGCCACTGCAAACCATTCACTAAAGCCAGTTGAAGATGCTCTTTGACAACACGGTTAAAACGCTCAACCAAACCGTTGCTGCGAGGATGATAGAGCGACGTGCAAACGTGTTTGACACCAACTTCTTTGAAAAATGAAGACATCTCGGCAGAGACCAACTGCGTACCATTGTCCGAAACTATCTCCTCAGGAAAACCCTCCCTAGAGAAAACATCACGTAAAAATGAAATCACTACAGAAGAACTGATGGAATCAACAAATCTCACCTCAGGCCACTTGGTCATGTAGTCAATTAATACCAAGATAAATTTGGGAGTCGAACCAACAAGACCGTAAGGTCCAGCGATGTCCAAAGCTAATTTTGACCAAGGAACATTCTTCACAACAATAGGTTGAACAGGCAGAGGACAAGTGACCTGTGACTTGTCACTGACCATACATTCACAACATTCACGAACAAAATGCTCAACATCTTTGTCCACGGACGGCCACCAAAAATCTTGCCTCACCCTGCGCTTCATGGAGCGAATGCCTGGATGGCCTTCATGAGCCAAACCAAGAATCTTTCCACGAATAGAAACAGGAACAACCAAAAGCCCACCCCGTCTCAAAATTCCGTTAACAAGAGACAACTCATCCTTGACCCGCAAATAAGGAATAATGGCAGCAGGACAAGCTTTTTCACACGGCCAAGGTTTAGAGAGAAGATTAATAACAGACTGCATGTCCACATCAGCGGCAATCCCCTCCAACCACTCACACTCCGAAAGAGCACACCCCACAGAGTCACACACAGAACCAACAGCACAAACTACTTCCAACTCGTCACACACAACACTGTCGTCACCATCGGAAAGGGGTAGTCTGGATAAGTAATCAGCAACCAAATTCTTCGCTCCGGCCACATATTCCAGCTGATATTGGAATTCCTGCAATCTGAATTGCCACTTGGAGATCCTTGGAGTCGCCCTGCCACCACCCTTGGTCGTGAATAGATCAATCAAGGGCTTATGGTCGGTCCTCAAGATGAACCTATTCCCCCACAAAAAATTTTTGAAATGCAAAACTCCCCACCACATCGCTAGGGCCTCCTTTTCAATAGTGGAATAAGTCTCCTCAGCACCTCTCAAGGTTCTGGAGGCAAAAGCAATGGTTTCTTCGCGACCATCAATCCTTTTCTGCATGAGGACGGCCCCCAAACCCACATTGCTGGCATCAGTGGAAAGAATGCACAAGTCATTAATGTTGAACAGCTTGAGAGGGCGAGCTTCAATAATCTCTTGCTTGATGACATTGAAGTTGCTCTCACAATCATTATCCCAGACAAACTTGACATTTTTCTTGAGCAGACTACGCATAGCAGCGGTTTTGGTAGAGAAATTCTTGACAAACTTGGAGTAATACTCCACCAAACCAAGGTATGAACGTAATTGATCCTTATTCGTAGGAACAGGAGCATTTTGAATGGCGTCAATGATCTTGACTTTTGGTTCAACCCCATTTTGAGAAATGTGGTGACCAAGATAGTCTACCCCATCTTGAAGAAACTTGCATTTATCCTCCCTCAAGGTTAACCCACTAGATCTTAGTATGCTGAGAACAAGTTTAACACGCTCATCATGTTCAAGTTCGGTTTTGCCATGAACCAGAATGTCATCCTGGAAGAAGACAACGCCAGGAATATTCTTGAACAGGTTATTCATTAACCTCTGGAAAACAGCCGAGGCTGAGGCTAACCCAAAAGGCATGCGGATGTAACGATAGGCACCCTCCGGGGTTACAAAAGAGGTAAGGTGTTTGGAATTGGGACATAACTCAATCTGATGATAAGCAGATGATATATCGAGGGAGGTGAAAAATTTTGCACCCTCGAGGGTGGCTAACATCTCGTTGATGTTAGGGAGTGGTTGCCGGTCAATCCAAATATTGGCATTGAGATCGCGCAGGTCAACACACATCCTCAAACACTTGTCAGACTTCCTTGCTAAAACTATGGGGGCAAGCCACTCTGAGCCTTCAATTGGCTCAATCACACCAGCAGCGCATAACCGCTCTAACTCTTTCTTTAGCTCTGCACGTAAGCTCAAAGGCACCTTGCGCACCTTATGGGCAACGGGAATGGCACCTTCTTTCAAAATTATTCTGTGCTGGAAACCCTTGAGTTTGCCTAATTCCCCACTAAAAACTTCAGGAAACATGAGAGCCCATTTGGTGTTGGACATATGAGATACAGCAAGAGTCTTTGGTGATGCCAACATTGCAGAGTAAAATTCATACAATTCATTGCGGGAAATAACCATGTTGGGATGGTTGGGATCTAAAACCATGTTCAAATCTCCCTGTTCATCCCACCCCAACAAATTAGTACCATCCTTAACTATAAACACAACACAAGTAATGTGATCGCCATGAAACTCGAGTTGGACAGTACATTTCCCCAAAACCTCAACCCTCTTGCTGTTATAAGCAAAGATCTTGATACTAGAAGATTCTAAAAGTACATTGGAAAGTTTGCTAAAGTCAGTGAAATTCAATAAAGTAAAAGGAGACCCAGAATCCGCAAGGAATTTGCAGACAATACTATTTACAGATATTAAACAAGAAGGAGATTTTCTTTTCCGACGGCCAGACAAGGCGGACAGTTCTACCACCCCGGCCTCGTGCAAAGTAGAAGATAGCATCAGTAGTTCATAACATTCTTCATCAGATTCTTCTGAGATATGCTTCACAGAGGGAACGGGTTTGTTCGTGGAAGCAGCTCTGCACATGCGGGAATAGTGACCTTTGTTTCCACACTTGTAGCAGGTTTGATTAAGAGCAAAACAAAATTTAGCAGAACCTAAGTGTGAGCTACTGCCACAACGAAAACATATTAGTTCTTTTTGCACAGGTCTGATTCTGGAAGAAAAGTTAGATGGGACAGAACGAGGAACATTAGGCAAAGTAGGTGCTTTTGATTTGAAAGGAGGTTTGGAATTCAATAGTCTGACTTCAGTAGAAGAAGAGGTCGATGGTGAGGAAGATGAATTCATTTCTTTGACGCAAAATTGAGAATGTTCAATACTTTTGGCTAAACAGAGAGCAGTCTCTAAATCAGGATCACCAGAAGCAAGAAGTTTTTCTTGAATTTTCTTGTTGGAGGTCCTCTCAATAAGTTGATCACGTATGATCTCATCTCTGAATTCCCTGTAATTGCAATTGATAGCCAAGATGCGAAGGGCTGCCACAAAATCATCAATTGATTCGCCAGGGGTTTGGGCACGTTGAAGAAATTTATGGCGTTCGAGAACGACATTTCTCTTGGGAGAGAACCTCTTATCAAGAGTTTTAATCAAAGTAGCATAATCGTCAATGAGAAGTGATTCTCCAGCATCACCACCACTAACTGTAATGCTGACCACCTCAAGAGTCAACGTTTTTAAAATGTTCCTCCCTTCGTTGCCTAGGTTATAGATGAGTAGGGCTTTTTTCTTCTTGCCAGTAAAGGTATCGCCATCGATAGCCTCTAAATACGCCTCAAAAGTGTCTTTCCACTGCTCCCACGGAACAGGGGGAGTGCCGGCAGTTTGTAAGAAAGGGGGAGGAGCCAAGATATGATCCATTGCGTGGGTGAGTTGCTGCCACACTATACACAATAGTAATTAAATCAAACCATTTCCTGCTTTTTTTTTAAATACACACGCAAATGTCACATGAAGAGGAATGCTGCGCTCAATAACCCAAAACTTGTGCAAAAAAAACGTAGATCAGTACATTTAAAAATGCGTTTATAGCAATTCAATGCTTTGAAGCAACATGAGGAAAGTTAATTTGATTCATGGAGCTGTGTGCATCAGCGAAGGTAAAGGGCATAAACAGAGCTGAGCGCACTAGAGATGAATTATGGTTTCGAAGGCAGAGCGCAAACAGTGTGCTGTGCGCATCAGCGGAGCGTTGCTAGCATTTGGTTGCTAGGATACATCTCAAAATGGCCGCCGTACGTAACGTGATGTGTCCCAAGTGCGCCGTCAGGCAGGTCAGGCACGTTCGCGTGTTAGCGCGAGGATGGTGCGCAGGGGAGTCGCGCTGAGAACTTGTAAAAAAAAAGTACCTGAATTGAGAAGAACACGGGTTTTTGTAGGAAAGTGGGACACAGCAGGACCGCTTGTGGAAGCCCTGCCACAAGGAGACGTCGACCTTGTCCTGGAAGAAGGGTCGTTGAGCCGTTTTCCACACGGAGTAACGAAACTCCACTTGAGCGCAGAAATCTTCGAGGGGGGTGGAGAGAAGCTGGAGACTGGACCCGAACGTCGCCACTGTAAAGAAGTCGAGTCAACACGGAAGGTAAGTTGGACCTCAGTTTATTCTACGTCCAGCTTCAGCAACTCCCCGGCAGCAACTGCCAAGGAGAGAATCAAACAAGTGTTCCACGCAGGGAACATTCCGTATGGAATGCGAGGAGAGGGAGAAGTCCTAACAACTAGTTTCTTCATTTCTAACAATTCCAACTTAGTTAAAGGTGTGTATACAAACACACGTCTCAGGGTATTATCGGCATTCATAACTGGGTGTACTTCTCGTAAAGGATTCTGCCTGTCAAAATGAAACATTTTTCTTTCTAGGGGCGGAGCTGGTACATATTGTGGGCCTAAGAAAGCGTTATATCTATGTCGTTGCTCTAGAATTATTTGAATTAACTTGGTACTTAGGCCTCTCCATCTATTCATAAGTAGTGCTTCTAATGTATCAGGTAGGGGACCTGGATCAGAACGCTGATTTCTGTACAGTGTAAGAAGATGCTGAATCATGTACACACCAGCTAACTTCTGCTCGTCTGGGGGGAGATTCAAAAATGTCTGTGCTACTGTATCATCATTATATGTGCTAGGATTGTCAGCCCATTGTACTGCTGACCGGGCTAGTTCTTGTTCATCCATAGAATTGAGTACATGGTACCCCATTCGTTCTTGAAGTCTTTTATCGGTATCTTGGAACAGATGTTCAGGAGAACTTGCTTTCATGCCAGAGAGAAAAACTCTCTTGCTTTCTGGACGAATGCCTTTCTTAAGGTAATTTCCCTTACCTACATAGGCTATCATTTCTTTAGGTTGTTGTTCGGATTCTTCTGGTTGGTCCTCCTCGGAGGAGCCATCCTTCTCGCTATCTACTTCCTTTTCTTGTTCCTTTCTTTCATGTATTTCTATTACTGCTTTCCTGATTTTCTTGTACATGCTTGCTATACTATTTAGTTTATCATGGTTTCCATCGGCTATATTCTGACCCCACTTGTTCAGCGCGTCTATCTCGTCCTTATCTACTCCAGGCCTGTCTCGTTCTCTGATTAAACAATTTATGAAGAAGCGCAATATACAACCTTGAGTGTCAACTTTCTGATGAGCCAGGGCCTCTTTAATACTGTCAGGATCTTCCCCAGTCTGGATAAAATGATATATTCTGTCTAGGTATTCAACCATTCCTGGAAATAGCACTAGGTAATCTGTAACTTTTCGTAAGCGTAGTGATGCTAACAACATTCTATCGTCTTTACCGGGTACTGGATCGTATCTGCAAATTGGAAGGGGTTCCTTAAGCATGTCGTAACTTGGTGTTCGGGGTGTACGTTGTTTCATGATGTCCCTAAGGTTTAATCTGTGTGTTTGTGGCGGGGTCTGGAAATCTGCTGTCGCACCTCCTGAAGCGGAGGCTTGAGCATGGCTGGTCTGTGGAGTCTGTACGTGTGTCTGAGCTTGTCTTTTACCAGGATCGGGCCCAAACGGATTCAGTGGATTCGTGGTAGGAGCAGGAAGTGGTGGGGGGATAGGTGGACCAGGTTGTCGAACGGGTGTACTCTGTTGCGGTACGGGCTGGGCATTGTCTTGGGGTAGGTTACCACTACCGTCACCGTCAGTAGGCGGTACGTGGGCACGTGGATTTGTATAAGCGGGAGCTACATCGTTTAGATAGGAAGAAAGGAATATGTCTTTGGTGGTCTTGTGATTTACTTTAATTGGAACCAATGGTGGCGGCAGGTCTTTTGGTATTTCTGAAGTGGCTTCAGGCGATCCCTCGGCCACTAGATACATGCCATTTGCAAGAGTATTTCGTATACGGTCTACTTGTTCTGCTTTTACTCGGATACCTTCAGCAACTAATTCGTTTTCTCGGACCTCGTCTGAGTCTTCTCTATGTTTCTCTGCTTTTCGGAATGCCTTTTCTGTACGTTTATGCGATTCTTTACGCCACAATTCTATGGCATCTTTCTGGGATTGTCTGGCTTTCTTTTTCCATAGCGCTTCCTCTACTCTCATGATGCACTCGGCATCCCATGTTCCTGTAACAGGCCACCTGTGTCTCTCTTCTAAGTGCTTGGTATAGTCGGCCCATAAATCTAGATACAGTATGGCATCTAAGCCATGCTTGTGGTACATAAAGTTTCCGGGAGTGTCCCTAGATGGGACAGGAATTTCTTCTTCTAATATCCCTTTCCTAGTTCCTATCTGTCTTAATTTATTGAAAAACGGCATCTTGTTACTCGATTCTGGATACTCGGTACCTGTTACTTACTCTGAACACAGCTATTTATACAAAGACACAGTAATGTACATCAAACAGTCACTCATACCACGACATTAATCACATAAAACTTTTTAACACATATGATCTACCCTTAATGCTAGATGTGCTGCTAAACAGCACAGATACACTGCCAAGAACAGTGCAGGAACTTTAATGCTAGATGTACTGCTAAACAGCACAGATACACTGTCTAAAACAGTGCAGACCGTGTTTGTGTACCCAAACCCGTCTTTACCGGATACATAATAATGCACCCGTCTAGATGCGTCCCCAGCAACTCGACTGGACTGGACCGGACTGGACTCGACTCGACTCGACACGTGAATACTTCGGAACTGGTGGGCCTCTTGACACCTCAGACCTTGCTTCTTTCGGCTAGGCTCTGGTCGGGATCCTCTGCACTCCTCACCGCCTCGTCTGGGTGCTGATCGCAGTCTCCGTCACCTCCGTAGGCCTGAGGGAGATACAGGAAATCCTGCGGGTACGCGGAACTTGTCCTTCTCGACTGTGGTAGGGGGCCAAGGCTGCAACGCACCTACCGGCGCGTGAGGTGGGGGAGGGGTCCCTATTCGGGCGCCAAATTAATGTGGTAAATATCTAATTACCGTCCTAATTTCTATGCAGGTAAGTACTTTATAAAAATAACTCAATCGGAAAGAAAGACGCAGAGTCCGTGGTGTTAGAGTTCTTAGGGGTTTTATTCCTTAAAGGAATGGTTCTAGAACTGGATATCGGATTCCTGGCACCACAGGGGTCCAGGAAGGGATAGAGCATATTTTATTGACAGTACATAACTTATATACATGATGTACAGAATGGAAGTCAATGCAGAAGGCGTAACAGCTGAGAGAAACGAGATAAGAATACACACGTGTTAGCAATACGTAATCAGAAGGCGTGAACTAGGCGTATACAGAGGTGTGTTCTGGAAACGTCATGTGAGTGTGTCACAAGTGGGTGGGTACATAGCAGAATCTTGCAGTGTCAGCAGGAATCTAAGGTCTGGATGCGCGCGCAGCTGCATGACGTGTGACTGACGTGAAACTGGAGGGTGCAGGGGACTTGACATTTACACTAGAGGGAAGAGACAGAAGTCTGGCATGTCAGATCAACTCGTTCCTATATCATATCTGATATCTGATGTTTGGGGACAATATTATCTGGAAGGAAAGGTCTCTTTGGCAGAGGCTATCCTATACTGACTATGAGTGCGTGTATATGCGCCTACGTGTCTGTGGGTAAAGCGAGGGGGCCATGGGCCTACCATGGTAACGAGGACATGAATTACTTGCATGGAGACAGAGAGGCCGGGCCCTTTGCTCTGCAGCTGAGGGATTGTTTATCTATTCTGCTGGACTGGAATGTGTTTTCGGGAAGCTAAGCTTGGCTATACTGATAAGGTGAAGGTAAAATACTGTCTTTGGCAGGCAAGCAGGCCGAGCCAGGCTCCGCTCGCCCCGCAGGGAGTAGGACAGAGTTCACGAAGGGGGGGCATCCCACGTTGCAGTTTCAAGAGGCAGAGATGACTTTTAAAAGAGGCTTGATGACAGAAAACAGGGCCTAGCTCGCACAGAGCCAGAAATACAGAAAGTGTACCATACAAAGACGGTGCCGCTTCCGCCTTGAGTGATCGCTCCCCTCGCTGCTCCTTACAGCGTGGTATCGTATTGCTGCATTGTAACCAAGTTGTGATATTTGCATAGCACCATTTTTAGTAAGCTTCGTAATTTCATAGCGCTATTATCCCACAGCGCTTACATTGCTTTGCTTGCATTAGATTGCATTGTTGTGTGTGAATTCCCCCGGCGCCCTGCTCTGACCTCCCCTCCATTTTGATCCTGCTGTTGTTGTGTTCCCCTGAGCCCGCCACGCCTCCCAGCTGAGCCGCCCTCCCACAAGCGTTGTAAAGCATTCCCCAAACCTCGCAGCGCTGTGATTCACTCGCCGCTTCCGCCTTGAGTGATCGCTCCCCTCGCTGCTCCTTACAGCGTGGTATCGTATTGCTGCATTGTAACCAAGTTGTGATATTTGCATAGCACCATTTTTAGTAAGCTTCGTAATTTCATAGCGCTATTATCCCACAGCGCTTACATTGCTTTGCTTGCATTAGATTGCATTGTTGTGTGTGAATTCCCCCGGCGCCCTGCTCTGACCTCCCCTCCATTTTGATCCTGCTGTTGTTGTGTTCCCCTGAGCCCGCCACGCCTCCCAGCTGAGCCGCCCTCGCCCCTCCCCCTCCACTATCCATATATGACAGTTGTTCCCGCGCGCAGCGTTCACGCGCAGCGACCGCGCCCAACCCGCGCCGAAGGTGCGCCAAAGGTAAGCCCGTCTACGCCCGTCCGCGCCTGGACCGCGCCCAGCGCCATACCCCCTGGCCCTCGCACTTCCCAGCCCTCCCGCATTACCTACGATGCCACCACCCTCCTAGCCCTTAACCCCGGTCGCGCCCCCAACTGCGTCCAAGCCGCTCCTGGACACACCCATGGACCTTTCTCTTGCTACTACTGGAGTAAGGACGTGTTAACTGGCATTTGGATACTGTCAAGTTGTCTTTTCAGTGCTTGACTATAGATGCTGGGGCTTTCTGTGAATCCTTGAGGTACGCGCGAAAATTTGAAGCTTCGACCATTTAAACTGAATCCGAAGAGGTATTGGCTCTCTAGATCAATGGGTACACTGAAGAAGGCGTTCTTGAGGTCAATTACAGTAAAGAACGTCGCTTCTGAATCAATGGCAGTCAATAAGGATGATATGTCGGGAACCACAGGATACTGCGGTACAATGCATTTATTCAGCTCTCGTAAATCAATCACCAGCCGATATACAGGCGGTGCATTGGGATCAGCACGTTTAAGAATCGGAATGATAGGAGAATTACAGATATTGGAGTCGGTTTCTACGACCACTCCTTGGGCAATGAGCTCTTCAATGATTTCCAGTAAAGCCACTACAGCATCAGGTGGTAATTTGTATTGTCGGATTCGGGGTAACACAACTCCTGGTTTGAGTGTTACACGGTACGGTGTAATGTGCATATAACCTACATCAGTTGGGCCTTGTGCCCATAGGTGTTTCGGTACATTTTTCAATCTGACATCAAACTCTCGTAGTACATAGTGACCCTTAAAGTCACGTAGAAAGAGTCTAACTCCTTCCAGAGAACAACATATCACAGCTCCTAGAGCCTTCAATGTCTTGATACCTAACAAGTTTTCTGGACATGACTTCGTGAGTAACAGGTCTGTAACACGTGATAATGGACCTACTGCTAGGGGAACAGGTTTCGATACTTCATTTACAATAGGCTGTCCTGAAAAACCAAGGGAAACATTCTGTGAGCCTGAGAGGGGTGCCCCTGGAACTTCATTGTGACTGATGGTGGTGCGACTTGCCCCTGTGTCAATCAAAAACTTTCTGTCTTTTCCTAATACTTGACTATGTACGTAAGGACCCTCTTGATCTACAGGAATCTCAATAAGAGGCAAGCCAATCTCCCTCTCTAGGCTGTTTCATGTATATCGCTGATAATCGGGGTAATCAGATTGGGCATACTGGTACATCTGTTGTGAAACTTGCTGTGTCGCGGCAATAGGCTGTGGCTGTGATACTGCTACGGTCTGTACTGTATGTGGTGGAGCATGCGTAGGCTGTATATTCTGTGAGGTCTGTTGCTGGACCTGGTCTTGTCTAGGCTGACGCGGTCTTTCTTTAGTTTTACCTGTTGCTATATTGTGTTTCAGGACTGCACATTCGTGTACGTAGTGGCCTGGCTGTTTACAATAATTGCATGTCCCTTTAACGGGAGCCGCTGAATTACTTGTCTGGGTCGCACCCTTTTTCTGACCGTCGGCTGGAACCGACTGAGCTACTAGCATTTTCATTTTCGTGTCTTTCATACGTCTCTGTTCATGATCTTGTTCTTCCCTAATTCTGTTCTGGTGATATTGTAACATTTGTAACATCTGGGATGGCGTATTTGCTTGCCATGTACTTTCAACTTTATATACACGATTCTTAACTGATGTCAGGGAATTCTCGACTAACTTTGTTACAAAAAGGTGCGGGTATGACTCGCTACCTGGTTTCAGGCCACTATTAATAATGAAACATTTCTCGAATCTTGAATAGAAGTCACTAGTATCTTCATCGTGTTTCTGTTTACAGGCTGAGATCGCGTCCCAGTCTTCCTTTTTAGTTGTCAATAATCTTGGCAAAACTTGTACTATTAAACCTGGTAATGCTTTAGCTTTGTCCCCAAGGCCTAGCCCTGGGGTACGAGATTTTTCCTCGTCCTCTATTTCAGTCCATATTATCTTTTTATCTCCCACCTCCCATTCCTTTTCTTTGAGTTTCTCGTAAATGCCTGTGGGCAACAATACTTTTAACAATTTCATAATATCTGTATACGTGTAATCTCCCATGAGTAACATGTCCTTAATTTCTCGGTGAAAACCTGCAGGGTCTTTATCGTGACAGGGTACTAGTTTCTTCATTTCTAACAATTCCAACTTAGTTAAAGGTGTGTATACAAACACACGTCTCAGGGTATTATCGGCATTCATAACTGGGTGTACTTCTCGTAAAGGATTCTGCCTGTCAAAATGAAACATTTTTCTTTCTAGGGGCGGAGCTGGAACATATTGTGGGCCTAAGAAAGCGTTATATCTATGTCGTTGCTCTAGAATTATTTGAATTAACTTGGTACTTAGGCCTCTCCATCTATTCATAAGTAGTGCTTTTAATGTATCAGGTAGGGGACCTGGATCAGAACGCTGATTTCTGTACAGTGTAAGAAGATGCTGAATCATGTACACACCAGCTAACTTCTGCTCGTCTGGGGGGAGATTCAAAAATGTCTGTGCTACTGTATCATCATTATATGTGCTAGGATTGTCAGCCCATTGTACTGCTGACCGGGCTAGTTCTTGTTCATCCATAGAATTGAGTACATGGTACCCCATTCGTTCTTGAAGTCTTTTATCGGTATCTTGGAACAGATGTTCAGGAGAACTTGCTTTCATGCCAGAGAGAAAAACTCTCTTGCTTTCTGGACGAATGCCTTTCTTAAGGTAATTTCCCTTACCTACATAGGCTATCATTTCTTTAGGTTGTTGTTCGGATTCTTCTGGTTGGTCCTCCTCGGAGGAGCCATCCTTCTCGCTATCTACTTCCTTTTCTTGTTCCTTTCTTTCATGTATTTCTATTACTGCTTTCCTGATTTTCTTGTACATGCTTGCTATACTATTTAGTTTATCATGGTTTCCATCGGCTATATTCTGACCCCACTTGTTCAGTGCGTCTATCTCGTCCTTATCTACTCCAGGCCTGTCTCGTTCTCTGATTAAACAATTTATGAAGAAGCGCAATATACAACCTTGAGTGTCAACTTTCTGATGAGCCAGGGCCTCTTTAATACTGTCAGGATCTTCCCCAGTCTGGATAAAATGATATATTCTGTCTAGGTATTCAACCATTCCTGGAAATAGCACTAGGTAATCTGTAACTTTTCGTAAGCGTAGTGATGCTAACAACATTCTATCGTCTTTACCGGGTACTGGATCGTATCTGCAAATTGGAAGGGGTTCCTTAAGCATGTCGTAACTTGGTGTTCGGGGTGTACGTTGTTTCATGATGTCCCTAAGGTTTAATCTGTGTGTTTGTGGCGGGGTCTGGAAATCTGCTGTCGCACCCTGCTGTCTGCTGATGCCCCCGGGTAAGCTGAGCGCATTACAAATTTCATATAATAATAATAATAATAATAACCTCCTGAAGCGGAGGCTTGAGCATGGCTGGTCTGTGGAGTCTGTACGTGTGTCTGAGCTTGTCTTTTACCAGGATCGGGCCCAAACGGATTCAGTGGATTCGTGGTAGGAGCAGGAAGTGGTGGGGGGATAGGTGGACCAGGTTGTCGAACGGGTGTACTCTGTTGCGGTACGGGCTGGGCATTGTCTTGGGGTAGGTTACCACTACCGTCACCGTCAGTAGGCGGTACGTGGGCACGTGGATTTGTATAGGCGGGAGCTACATCGTTTAGATAGGAAGAAAGGAATATGTCTTTGGTGGTCTTGTGATTTACTTTAATTGGAACCAATGGTGGCGGCAGGTCTTTTGGTATTTCTGAAGTGGCTTCAGGCGAGCCCTCGGCCACTAGATACATGCCATTTGCAAGAGTATTTCGTATACGGTCTACTTGTTCTGCTTTTACTCGGATACCTTCAGCAACTAATTCGTTTTCTCGGACCTCGTCTGAGTCTTCTCTATGTTTCTCTGCTTTTCGGAATGCCTTTTCTGTACGTTTATGCGATTCTTTACGCCACAATTCTATGGCATCTTTCTGGGATTGTCTGGCTTTCTTTTTCCATAGCGCTTCCTCTACTCTCATGATGCACTCGGCATCCCATGTTCCTGTAACAGGCCACCTGTGTCTCTCTTCTAAGTGCTTGGTATAGTCGGCCCATAAATCTAGATACAGTATGGCATCTAAGCCATGCTTGTGGTACATAAAGTTTCCGGGAGTGTCCCTAGATGGGACAGGAATTTCTTCTTCTAATATCCCTTTCCTAGTTCCTATCTGTCTTAATTTATTGAAAAACGGCATCTTGTTACTCGATTCTGGATACTCGGTACCTGTTACTTACTCTGAACACAGCTATTTATACAAAGACACAGTAATGTACATCAAACAGTCACTCATACCACGACATTAATCACATAAAACTTTTTAACACATATGATCTACCCTTAATGCTAGATGTGCTGCTAAACAGCACAGATACACTGCCAAGAACAGTGCAGGAACTTTAATGCTAGATGTACTGCTAAACAGCACAGATACACTGTCTAAAACAGTGCAGACCGTGTTTGTGTACCCAAATCCGTCTTTACCGGATACATAATAATGCACCCGTCTAGATGCGTCCCCAGCAACGGTACTCACCGGGAAGCACAGAAACAGAAGGCCTCGGAAAACTCGACTGGACTGGACCGGACTGGACTCGACTCGACTCGACACATGAATACTTCGGAACTGGTGGGCCTCTTGACACCTCAGACCTTGCTTCTTTCGGCTAGGCTCTGGTCGGGATCCTCCGCACTCCTCACCGCCTCGTCTGGGTGCTGATCGCAGTCTCCGTCACCTCCGTAGGCCTGAGGGAGATACAGGAAATCCTGCGGGTACGCGTAACTTGTCCTTCTCGACTGTGGTAGGGGGCCAAGGCTGCAACGCACCTACCGGCGCGTGAGGTGGGGGAGGGGTCCCTATTCGGGCGCCAAATTAATGTGGTAAATATCTAATTACCGTCCTAATTTCTATGCAGGTAAGTACTTTATAAAAATAACTCAATCGGAAAGAAAGACGCAGAGTCCGTGGTGTTAGAGTTCTTAGGGGTTTTATTCCTTAAAGGAATGGTTCTAGAACTGGATATCGGATTCCTGGCACCACAGGGGTCCAGGAAGGGATAGGGCATATTTTATTGACAGTACATAACTTATATACATGATGTACAGAATGGAAGTCAATGCAGAAGGCGTAACAGCTGAGAGAAACGAGATAAGAATACACACGTGTTAGCAATACGTAATCAGAAGGTGTGAACTAGGCGTATACAGAGGTGTGTTCTGGAAACGTCATGTGAGTGTGTCACAAGTGGGTGGGTACATAGCAGAATCTTGCAGTGTCAGCAGGAATCTAAGGTCTGGATGCGCGCGCAGCTGCATGACGTGTGACTGACGTGAAACTGGAGGGTGCAGGGGACTTGACATTTACACTAGAGGGAAGAGACAGAAGTCTGGCATGTCAGATCAACTCGTTCCTATATCATATCTGATATCTGATGTTTGGGGACAATATTATCTGGAAGGAAAGGTCTCTTTGGCAGAGGCTATCCTATACTGACTATGAGTGCGTGTATATGCGCCTACGTGTCTGTGGGTAAAGCGAGGGGGCCATGGGCCTACCATGGTAACGAGGACATGAATTACTTGCATGGAGACAGAGAGGCCGGGCCCTTTGCTCTGCAGCTGAGGGATTGTTTATCTATTCTGCTGGACTGGAATGTGTTTTCGGGAAGCTAAGCTTGGCTATACTGATAAGGTGAAGGTAAAATACTGTCTTTGGCAGGCAAGCAGGCCGAGCCAGGCTCCGCTCGCCCCGCAGGAGGTAGGACAGAGTTCACGAAGGGGGGGCATCCCACGTTGCAGTTTCAAGAGGCAGAGATGACTTTTAAAAGAGGCTTGATGACAGAAAACAGGGCCTAGCTCGCACAGAGCCAGAAATACAGAAAGTGTACCATACAAAGACGGTGCCGCTTCCGCCTTGAGTGATCGCTCCCCTCGCTGCTCCTTACAGCGTGGTATCGTATTGCTGCATTGTAACTAAGTTGTGATATTTGCATAGCACCATTTTTAGTAAGCTTCGTAATTTCATAGCGCTATTATCCCACAGCGCTTACATTGCTTTGCTTGGATTAGATTGCATTGTTGTGTGTGAATTCCCCCGGCGCCCTGCTCTGACCTCCCCTCCATTTTGATCCTGCTGTTGTTGTGTTCCCCTGAGCCCGCCACGCCTCCCAGCTGAGCCGCCCTCCCACAAGCATTGTAAAGCATTCCCCAAACCTCGCAGCGCTGTGATTCACTCGCCGCTTCCGCCTTGAGTGATCGCTCCCCTCGCTGCTCCTTACAGCGTGGTATCGTATTGCTGCATTGTAACCAAGTTGTGATATTTGCATAGCACCATTTTTAGTAAGCTTCGTAATTTCATAGCGCTATTATCCCACAGCGCTTACATTGCTTTGCTTGCATTAGATTGCATTGTTGTGTGTGAATTCCCCCGGCGCCCTGCTCTGACCTCCCCTCCATTTTGATCCTGCTGTTGTTGTGTTCCCCTGAGCCCGCCACGCCTCCCAGCTGAGCCGCCCTCGCCCCTCCCCCTCCACTATCCATATATGACAGTTGTTCCCGCGCGCAGCGTTCACGCGCAGCGACCGCGCCCAACCCGCGCCGAAGGTGCGCCAAAGGTAAGCCCGTCTACGCCCGTCCGCGCCTGGACCGCGCCCAGCGCCATACCCCCTGGCCCTCGCACTTCCCAGCCCTCCCGCATTACCTACGATGCCACCACCCTCCTAGCCCTTAACCCCGGTCGCGCCCCCAACTGCGTCCAAGCCGCTCCTGGACACACCCATGGACCTTTCTCTTGCTACTCCTGCAAATTCAGCAGCACCGACAACATCTCCGCTACGAGCACACCACAGACTCTCGACCCCAACCACCTACAATGCATCCTTCTCAACACCCGTTCGGTCCACAGGCACGCCATTGACCTATGGAATCTACTAGACACCATCTCTCCGGACGTCGCCTTCCTAACAGAAACATGGATGAACGCCTCTTCCGCCCCAGACATCACCATAGCCATCCCAGAAGACTATAAGATCACCCGCAAAGACCGTACCAGCCACACAGGAGGAGGAATCCTTATCGTCCATAAGAAATCTATCCGCATCTCAACCAGCTCTGACGCCAACCTCGCCAACTCCGAACACCTTCACTTCCAGATCCACATCGACCCCAAGACCACACTCAGAGGCACCCTCCTCTACAGACCACCAGGACCCCGCGCAAAATTCAGTGAAGACATCACGGACTTCATCTCTCCACACGCGCTCCCCTCCAAAGACTATATTCTTCTGGGAGACCTCAACTTTCACCTTGAAAAGATAAACGACCACAACACCGCCACCCTCGTGGACAACCTCACCCACATCGCAGGTCACACTCTCGACCCTATCTTCACCTCCAGCAATCATGTCTCCTTCAGCCACACTACGGATCTCCTCTGGACCGACCACAGCTGCGTTCACTTCACCTACAACAAGCCAAAACCCATCAACAACTCCCAACCTACCCTGCAAAGAAGCTGGAACAAAATCACCACGGACCAAATCTCCGCATCGCTCCTTCGAAACTCCCCAGCCCTCTCTTCTAACGCCAACGAAGCCGCCACCAACCTCACCCTATGGCTATCCAACACCGCCGACACCTTAGCACCACTGAAAAAACGTCAAAGCAAACCTGGCAACAAGAAAGCCTCATGGTTCAACGATGATCTCAAGAAGTCCAAGAAACTCTGCCGCTCCCTTGAAAAGGCCTGGAAAAAAGACCCAACCACCAGCACCAAGGACGCCTTCAAAAGCGCCACCCGCACTCACCACCAACTGATCCGGAAAGCCAAGAAATCAGCATTCAAGGATCGACTTGACAACAACGCCCACAACAGCAAGGAACTTATCAACATCGTCAAGGAATTCTCCAATCCATCGGCCAACTCCAACGACATCACCCCCTCTCAAACCCTCTGCGACTCCCTAGCCTCTTTTTTCCACAACAAGATTGCAGACATCCACAACAGCTTTGACAACCAACCCGGAAACCAACCCACCCCACCATCTGCTGACCATCTTCCCCCCGTGAACACCCTTAACGCCTGGAACCCAATCTCCACTGAGGACACCATCCGCCTGATGAATTCCATCCACTCAGGATCCCCCACAGACCCATGTCCTCACCACATCTTCAACAAAGCAGACACCGTCATAGCACCGCACCTCCGAGACGTCATCAACTGCTCCCTCAACTCCGCCACCTTCCCAGAAGACTGGAAACACGCTGAACTCACCGCCCTTCTGAAAAACCCAACAGCGGACCCCACCGAACTCAAAAATTACCGCCCCATCTCGCTTCTTCCATTCCCGGCCAAAGTCATCGAGAAAGCCGTCAACAACCAGCTCGCCGCTTTCCTCGAAGCCAACAAATCCCTCGACTCCTCACAGTCCGGCTTCCGAGCAAAACACAGCACTGAGACCGCCCTCATCGCAGCAACAGACGACATTCGAACTCTACTGGACAATGGTGACACAGTCGCCCTCATCCTCCTCGACCTCTCTGCAGCATTCGATACAGTCTGCCACAGCACCCTTCTACAACGCCTCAATAACATCGGAATCCAAGGAAAAGCACTTGAATGGATCACCTCGTTCCTCACCGGGAGAACCCAGAGAGTCCGCCTTCCTCCATTCAAGTCCGAGGCCTCTGAAGTCATCTGCGGCGTACCTCAAGGATCCTCACTCAGTCCCACCCTCTTCAACGTATACATGAGCCCCCTCGCGGCCATCGCACGCCAACACAACCTCAACATCATCTCTTACGCGGACGACACTCAACTGATCCTTTCTCTCACCAATGACCCCAGCACCGCCAAAACTAACGTACACGAAGGAATGAAAGAAGTTGCCGAATGGATGAAACAAAGCCGTCTGAAACTGAACTCAGACAAAACAGAAGTCCTCATCTTAGGTACATCCCCCTCTGCATGGGACGACTCCTGGTGGCCGGAAGCCCTCGGAAAAGCACCCATCCCGACAGACCACGCTCGGAACCTTGGAGTCATCCTGGATTCTTCACTCTCAATGAACAGACAAGTCAGCGCCGTATCCTCTTCCTGCTTCAACATTCTTCGCATGCTCAGAAAAACATTTCGCTGGATCCCCTCCGAAACAAGAAAAACAGTCACCCACGCTCTGGTCACGAGCCGACTAGACTACGGAAACACCCTCTACGCGGGTACTACCGCAAAACTCCAAAAGAAACTCCAACGAATCCAAAACGCCTCAGCCAGACTCATATTAGACATCCCACGCAACGAACACATCTCTGGTCACCTTAAAGACCTCCACTGGCTACCCGTCAATAAGAGGATCACTTTCCGACTACTTACCCACGCACACAAATCACTCTACGACATCGGACCAGATTGCCTCAACTCTCGACTGTCCTTCTACACCCCCTCCCGCCAACTACGTTCTTCCAGCCAAGCCCTCGCCACTGTACCTCGCATCAACAAGACCACCATGGGAGGCAGATCCTTCTCATACCTAGCTGCTAAAACATGGAACTCACTCCCCGCTTGCCTTCGCCTCACCCAGAACCACCTAGCATTCAGAAAGCAGCTTAAAACGTGGATATTTGACAAATAATCCTCCTCCCCTTCCTAAGCGCCTTGAAACCCTCTGGGTATGTAGTGCGCTATACAAATTTTATGACTTGACTTGACTTGACTTGGCAAGGCATACTTAGGAACTGAATATCCGACCCATTCATGGTGGATCTGGAAGAGGACATGTTAACGTTGAACGCAAATGTATTTTCGTCTTCATAGCTGGCACAGGAGGGAAGTTACATGCACTTTAAGCTCGTACATGGAGACGGTGGGGTACACGTTAGGGAACATTTCTTGACCATAAAATTTATATTTCCTCAACCCGCCAGCATATCCCATCCTCCACAATGTCCATGTTATTAGAATTAAACAATTCAGGCACCAGCGGATTCCACAACCTGTCAATGAAAAATCAGACGTTGAACTGTGTGGGCGACCCAGTGCAGTGCCCCGCAGCAGCGCCCCTGCCGCAGTCAAGAATGCAAAACAGTTCAAGCGACCTCATCCTGCCTGTCATCCTCCGCATCTCGTCGCTCGTCCGGCTCCTTGGCACGTTTTTTCAATTTTTTGGCGTAGTCCATGGCTGCCTTGGGGGAAGAAAAAATCTTGTTATCCGAAGGTGGACCTATCCGTAGGCGTGCAGGATACAACATGGCGTATGCGACGTAAGCAGACCTCAGCAGTTGTTTCACCGTGGCAAATTCTTTACGAGCTGTCTGCACCGCCATGGTGAAGTTAGGATAGAACTCAAGTTTGTTACCCTGATATTCAATGGAGCCCTTCTCCCTAGCAAGCCGAAGAATAGTGTCCCTGTCCCTATAGTTCAGAATTTTGGCCACTATCGGCCGCGGCGGTGCCCCAGGCGGTGGACGTTTGGCCAGAGAGCGGTGAGCACGCTCCACAATAAAGACTCGGGACAGCTGATCCGCCCCGAAAATGTCGATGAGCATTCTTTCCATGTAGTCCTCCATGCGTCCAACGTTCGTGGATTCCGGCAGGCCCGTGAGCCTTACATTGTTCCTTCTGGACCTCCCTTCCAACTCTTCGTTCTTCGCCTGTATGACCGCCAGCACCCTTTCCATGTTGAATACTTTAGACGAGACAGTGGCCAGTCCATCCTCCGTGGCAGATACCCTCTGCTCCACTTCCCCCATTCGCTCATTTTGGCGGTCAAATTGCGTCGCCATTTGGTCAAGACGGTGATTGACGGACTCCATGGTGCCCTCAATGGATTGTAGGGTTTTTTGCATCGCTATTAACGTGGATTCGAGATTCGGGGCGCCCCCCACAGCCCCTCCCTGGTCAGTGTCAGCTGGTGCCTGGGAGGACATGAGCGCAGTCTTTTTCGCCTCAAATGTGATTTTCGGCTGGTTCCTCTCCGGTCTGCCCATGGCGGCAAATGATACAGCACAGTCCAATGCGCTGCCCTACAGAGCTGATGCGCCAGGTGATACCCCCAGAGTGGTGCAAGTAGTAATACTAGGGAGCCCTCGCCCGTCCCAGTCCGTAGCGGTGCACCTTTCCACAGTTCAGATAGATCCTCCACGCTCGGCGGGAAAGAGCACCCCTAAGCAATCCCAGACGTCTTCAATGCACCCCCCTGGGCCCACAAGCCGGTGTCCGCCAGGCAGTCATAGAGGCAGTTTCATATCCACCAAGGTCCCCCTCCGCAAGCCTACTCCTCCGGTTGCGTTGCACAATACACCTATCAGGCCCCGATAGGCACCTTGTCCGTAGTTCAAACACACATCATGGCGGACTCTCCACAGAACTCCAGGCATGCAGCCTATCCATGCAATGCAGCAGATCAGCGTCAAACAGAGCAGCGCACAGCTGTAGTCCAGGGTGAGAGCGCGCTACCATCAGAGCCCCCACTGCGCCGCTCCACCACTCAGCCGACCCTCTCTCCCTGCCCCCGCCAGAATCAGCTCGCTCGACGCGGCCCAAGCAGGCCCGGCGCCACCTCCGCAGCCCCGGGCTTGCGTAGCGCCCCGCCCCACTCACCGACTCCAGCAGGGCCGGGTCCAGGCCGTTCGCTGCTTCAGCGCCGCTCCGGGGATACGCCGCAGGTCGTCGCCGCCTCTGCCTCGACTCCGCCAGTCCCGGTCTCCGCTTCCGCAGGGCAGCAAACGCAGGACCCAGCAGAGCGCTCAGTCTGTCCAGCCGCGGTAGGCTCGCTCCATTAGGCGCGAAGTTTTCAGGCAGCGGGATCCCTGCTCGGAACAGTCCGTCCCCAAGGGCGCTCAGTGCAGCCTCGGACTCCGGAAAAAAAGTACTCGGCAGGCCCCCGATGGCAGCGGGGCCCCCCCAGCTTGATTTCAGGGTGCAGGTATCGGAAATGGCAGGATTAATGGGCGAATGTCGGATGGTCTAGACAGAGCCTCACGCAAGTGCGGCCATCTTGTCCGGCGCCCTCTAGCGCCCCCCAAAAAAAAAAAGTGCATGAGTTAAAACAGTATGTGACTGTCTCTATAATGGTCACTCTAAATGTTCATCCGAACTCCTAGTATAAGCTTTTTATTAAACGCAAAGTGAAGAGCAAACCGGACACAGACTGCATGTAAGTGCCCTGCAAGTAACAATAGTAGGGGGGGATATTACCCCAAGCTCAAGTTGAAAATATACTGGTGGGAACCACCGTACAACTGAAGACTAATCTTTCAAATCAAGAACTTGTTACCAATATGCGAGGGTCATTAGTACCAACCATCTATCATTTAGGAACATGTTACAATTGTTCGAGGGTCATTGGTACCAACAATCAGTAAATCAAAAGGGCAAACAGGCTTTCATATGCAGGAAAACTAAGGTGAAACTCGAAGGTCAATGGCCTGCATGGTGGCAGGAGGTGTTATCGGGTGTCATAGTTGAACTCACCTCCCTGCAGCTGAAGTGTCTCCTCAGCCGGTGCCGCGAGTCAAGAGGACACCTCGGCGGATGGTGTCCTGGAAATTAAAATAAATTGAAATAAAGTAAACTGAATAAAATGTACAAATGGTATAGGTAGTGGGTTGATCATGGAACCTCCGTGTTTTAGGGGCAAACACCTTACCATCTGTACAGACAGCAGCCACAAGAAATGGCTACTCCCCTGCATCTATTACCGGCTGCAAGTGCCGGCGGGATCCACACTCCATGTGTGCGTTCAGCCATTAATGGGATGAATACTAGCCTATGTGCTCACAGCGCATCATGTCGGGGGCCTATAGGGCGTGTGGGCCCGGTAGAGGCAGTAGAGCGCACGGTCCTGGTGGCAGACGGGGCTCGGCGCACAAGCAGTGGTGCGTAGTACCCATAAATCCGGCCAGTTCTGAGGCTAACGCACACAATCCATTGCAAGTACTCACATGTCCGTTGCGGGATCTCAGAGATTCACCTACTCTCGGCGTCTGCACCGGGATACTGGTGAGTGACACCCGGGCAGGATTAAAGCCTGGTTTCCGGGTCACGTGCAGGCTTGCGAGGGGCGGTCGGAGTCTGGACCACGTGATCTGCCCATCATGTAGGGCAGACTAGAGCACTTCTGCGGCACACTGGGGCGGCCATATTGGAATGGGCCAGAAGATCTTGTGCCAAGTCAGTGCTGGGGTAACAGGGCTTGTTCTAGATGGACCGGGACGAGCAACAGTGGAGAACACAGGGTGGGTGTGTTTAATATCGCACTGCGCTGTGGTTTCTCGCTGTGTAAATAGGTTACACCAGTGGATTGATGTGGTTGATGTTAGGCACCTGGTCCTAAGTGGCCAAATGTGCAAGAGTGGTGCTATCATGCCGCCTTGAAAGTAGTCATCATTGTTGTGGTATAAGTTGGGCGGGGACGGGTGGGTGGTTCAGTGATACCCATAAACTTGGTAAAATAAGGTCAAGGGAGTGCCTGATGTCGCACCGGGAATGCGTCAATATCATGACAGAGTTCAGTAGCACTCCAATATCTGCTAGTGGAACGGAATTGGTCACAGAGATGTGTTCATGCCCCATTATACATATGTGGAGTTCCATCTGTTGTTCAATGCTGTCCATGGGATTTCATCATTCACGCCAAGAGTGGAAGTGGGCAAACGATGTATCCACCTCTGTTCAGTCCTGAATAGTGCTTGTTGAGTGATTCTAGGATGGCATTCTAATACCAGCCATTGCAGTGAGTCTGGGTTGTGTCCCTGTTCTCTGTAGTGTGTGTACATCTTTGTTGTGACCCTTTGACATCTGATGTTGCTTTTGTGTTCTGCTATGCGTATCTTAACGGCTCTCATGGTAATGCCCACATACATTTGGCCACAGGGGCAGGTAATCAAGTATATGCATCTCAGTGTGTTGCAGTTGGTATGTCTCCTCATAGCCCATGAGAAGGTGTCCGTCAAGTCTATCATTTTCACCACCCTCGTTTGATCACAGGCCACAGAATTGCCACAGGGATAATGCACCGTGACGGCGGGAAGGTCCTAGAATGTTCTTTGGGTGTCATTCTGTCTGGTTCGTGGTCTGGTCTGCATAATCATATGTTTTAGGTTATTCGTTATCTTGAATGCGAATCTAGGATGGGTGAACTCTAGTTCACCAGTATTCAGGATGGCCCAGTGTTTTTTTATGATACCCTTATGTGCGTGGACTGGGGTGTGTATGATGTGACATGCATTATTGACTCTGTGGGTTCCTTGTGTATGTTCTGCAGAAGTGTTTCTCTGGGGTTGTTTAGTGCCCTCTTAGCTGCATCCTTAACCAATTTGGTAGGATAACCTCTCTGTTTTAGGTTATATTCAAGTGCCTTAGCCTACATCTTAAAATCATTGGTTATGCTGCAGTTGCGTCAAGGCGCAGAAACTGCCCAAAGGGGAGATTATCTCTAAGGACCCTCGGTGGTGGCTTTGGTACAGCAGTAAACTGTTCCAGTCGGTGGGTTTCTTGTACAGGTTGGTGTTCAGCCCCGTTGGTGTCAGCGGTAAATTGAGGTCTAAGAAGGGGATATTAGTTTCAGAAATGGTGTGAGTGAACCGGGGATGTGGATTTTGTGTATTGACCCATTCGCAGAATTCCTCACTGGTGGTGTGGTCGCCTCTCCAGAACACCAGAATATCATCAATAAACATTTATCATAAAGTAAGGTTATTGATGTATGGGTTATTGGCATTTCTGAAGCTGTCCTCTTTAAATGTGGTCATGTAGAGGCATGCCACACTCGGGGTGAAGATACTCCCCATTGAAGCACCTTGTGACTGGTGGTACAGCTGTTTCTGGTACTCAAAATAGTTCTCAGGTAGGTCCATTGTGGCACAGCTCATGGTGAAGGAGATGGGTGTAGGGGAGCTCCAGTATTCCTTCCTAAGTCACATCTCTACTGCACTGAGTGTCTCTAGTTGGGGGATATTTGTGTAGAGTGCTTCTACGTCAAGGGTGAGCAGGAGGTTGATTTCAGTAGTGTGCTGTACCTCCTTTATGATGCATAATATATAGGTAGTGTCCCATACATATGAGGGGGTTTTCTTAAGGATTAGCTGTAAAAATTGGTTGTAGAACCTGGACATGGGCTCCAAGAGTGACCCTATCCCTGATACTATTGGCCTCGCCGGGACCGGATTAGTACCTTTGTGGATCTTCTGGAGTGTGTAGAAGTAGGGCACTCTTGGATCCCTGGTAACAAGAAAGTCAGCCTCTTTCTTAGATATCCACCCATTTGCTTCTGCCTCCACCATCATGCTGCTGATCTCATTGCTGAGTCTAGTAGTGTAATCTACTGAGATAGGTATGTAATATTTCATATTACTCAGTTGGCGTCTACACTCACAGTCATAGTCGTCACTGAATTGGATCACTGTGGCACCCCCTTTGTCAGCTTGCTTGATAGTTATGCTGGTGTCTTCTGCTAGAGATTTGGCTGCTGCTTATTCAGCCTTGGACACGTTTTGGAAGGGTTTGGTCAATGGGTTCCCACCCACGTCCTTGAGTATTGCTTTCTTGAACGTAATCACCTCTCGTGGTACCATTCCACTGTTGGGCGTGAAAGTCGAGGGATTCCTTAGACCTGAGTCATCATTCTCAATTTGTGGAGTGTCATGGAAAAATGCCTTTAGATGGATTTTCCTGAAGAATTCCTGGATTTTGCAGGTGTCGGAAAACTTGTCTGCTCTAGGAGTAGGTGCAAAGCCCAGACCTTTTTCCAGAACCTGGAGTTCAGTTTCCATCAAGGTCCTGTGTGATAGGCTGACAACCAATTCTTTTAGTTTCTTTTCCCCCTGGAGCGACTACTGGTCTCCATTGTTTGTACTGCCTGGTCTTGCCATTACACCCCTTTTGGTGCCCCTCTGTTGCACCCTCTTCCTCTGCCCCAACCTATGCCTAAAAAAGGGGGGTTTTGTAGGGCCAGTGCCTCGTCGAAGTGCATCCACCAGGAGATCCTGCACCACAGCTCAGCCACCTCTGGCAGCAAGGGCTCTTGGCACTCCACGTAGCCGAGGGCACCTGCGGTATTAATGAGGCACCTCTAAGCAGGATTCAGGTAGGATTATGGCAGGATTTTGGCATGGTAGGGCGGAGCCTCGTTAGGCTGCATCCGTCACAGTGGCTCACCAAGCCACGCTGGAAAATACCTGTTTCTTTAACACCCTTCCCCAATACACCGTCCTCAGATCTTCCATGGAAACCCACTAGAGCCAGTAGGTCACAAGTTCACAACACATTCCAGAAGGACCATACTAGTTACAAAATGAACTACAGCAGGTGTGGTTTACGGTACATACTGTAAAGCATATCCAACTGTCTCCTACTTTTTTCCATTTACCTGAGCCAATGAAACATCTATTAGCTAAACATTTCCAAATGCAACCTACTTTTATTCACCTGCATTTTCTCTTCATTCAAATTTCGAGTTCTTTTTTCAAACCACCAGCACACGTGTATTTTCACTGTCTTTTAGAGTACCAATTGTGATATTCAGCTGCAGACCTGTCCTGTGTGCTACTCCTCCTGCATACAAAATGCTTAAAGTGTGGATTGTGGGCCACAGCTATGTCTATTGGGCTAAAGAGGCTGCAAAAAAGAGAGGTATTGACAGGGACTTGGGTTTGCCAAATGTGGTGATTAGTTGGTTTGACCAGACAGGGTTAAAGTTTCATCAGCTGTTGGCTTTAGTTAAAATCATTGTGGATTTCCAAACTATTCACCACATGATTGTGCACAGTGGTGGCAATGACCTATGCACATTGATTGGGGTAGGGCTGGAAATCCTAATGGATACCTTTACAGAGCTGATGTTGCGTTTCCCTCACACTGTCTTCGTGTACTCTATTATATGCCAAAGGCAGAAATGGAAGTGGTCAAATCTATTCTGTTCACAGATTCACAAAGCCAGGAAACATATTAATAAAACAGTTTCTACTTTTCTCAGAGACCATAACATTGACCCTATCTACAACAATCTGTGGCTTGACATGCATGGAATATATAGAGGTGATGGAGTTCACTTTACAGACGAAGGGAACAGGGTGTTTCTAGGCAACCTGACACTTTGCATACAGTCTTATATGTAGCTGTCTTATACACACGCTAAACACAAAGGCTCTTGGCCGACCCACCCAAGAGACCAAAATGTTGTTTATTTTCATGTTAAAATAATATTTTTAAAATGTTGGGAATTTGCGGCGACGTTGCAATGATCAAGATCACGTCACCACAAAACAAATGCAAACATTAAAATAACACCACCACAATAAGAAATGATAACGTAAAAAAATCAATCTAACTATTACAATATACACATTACTAACCAAAAGTACATGCTTGCACACATATATTTGTAGTAACTTTTTCTTAAAACTGTGTTTGAACCCTACTTTTCTGTTTTCGCAATGACGCTGAAAGTCATGATGCCTTTGGTAACCGCAATGACCATGCTTTTTTAAAGAGGTGTAAAACACATATATGCACACATTAGACACAAAGGGTTTATTGCTGCACAATTTAAAGTCATATTTTGGTATGGAGTTTGCATAAAAACAATCATTTAAACCGATTTTCCATTTTTGCGGTGACGCCAGGCGTCACAATGATATCGGTAGCCACGATCGCCACAAATACATCACGAAATGACAAAACAAATGCAGACATTCAATAGCCACCACCACATTCAAAACGGCAAAATGGATTATAACCAACAGACTAAACACATTATTATCTAAATTACTGTATAATAAAATGTACAACTCCCTTAATATCTCTATAACACAGTGCATACGTTTTTCAGTGAAATCTATAACTGCATCCATCACGGTATCAGTAAGTCTCTCATTCAAAGTACAAGTATTTGAGTGAATCTGTAAGACGGTGCATCAACATATCAACGCTTCTTTAGCTAACTGTATGACTGCCTCATTACATCTATGAGTGGGTGCATCAGTGCTGCAATTGGTCTGTTATTGGTTGCTTAAGTCTCTCACTCAATCTGTGAGTAGCTGCATGAGTGCCTTTGTGCTTTTGTAAGTTAAGTATATAATTGTCAAACTGGATCTGTGAGTGTACACCTAAGTGTCTAAGTGGGTGTCTGAGTGGGTGTGTGAGTAGCTGCATGAGTGTGTGAGTGGGTCTGTGAGTGAGTGCATAAGTCTCTCAGTGGGTCTATCACTGGCAGCGTGAATGTCTTAGTGGTTCTGTCAATGGGTGTATGGGTCTCTGAGTGCAACTGTGAGCGGGTACATGAGTCTATGAGTGTATAAGTGACTGTGTGCATACATCTCTATGGGGGTCTATGAGTGGGTGTGTGAATGACTCTTTGGGTGTGTGAGTGTCTGAGTTGGTCCGTGAGTGTATGTATGAGTGTCTAAGTGGATCTGTGAGTGGGTGTATGAGTGTCTCAGTGGGTCTGTGAGTGAGAGTATAAGTATCTGAGTAGATGAGTGAATGGGTACATGCATGAGTGTGTAAGTGTCTCTTGAATGGGAGGGCAAGTGTCTGGGTAAGTCTGTGAGTGGATGTATGAGCCTTGAGTGGGTGTGTGTATATCCGAGTGAGTTTGTGATTAGGTGTGTGAGTTTCTGAGTGTATGAGTGAGTGACTGAGTCCATAAGTCTCTGAGGGGATCTGTGCCTGAGTGTTGGAGTGACTATATAAGTGTCTGAGTGAATATATGAGTGTCTGAGTATATTTGTAAGTGGGTGTATGAGTGTCTCTGTGAGTCTTTGAGTATATATGTAAGTGTGTGAATGGGTCTGTAAGTAAGTATGTGAGTTTCTGAGTGGGTCTGTACATTAGTGAGGGACTCTCTGAGTTTGTCTGTAAGTGGTTGCATGAGGATTTGAGTGAGTCTATGCATGGGTGCATTAGTGCCCACGCGAGTCTCTGAGTGGGTGCAAAACTCTCTAAGCAGGTACGAGACTATACGCATGAGTCTATGAGTGTGTTTCTAAGTAGGTGCATAGCTCTCTGAGTGGGTCTGTAAATCTGTGCATCAATTTCCGAGTGAGTCTGTAAGTTGGTACATGAGTACCAGAATGGGTATGTCAGTTGGTGCATGAGTATCTGAGTAGGTATGTAACTGAATGTATAAGTGTGTGAGCGGTACACAGGGGGCTGCGCAGATGGTCGTGGTGTCATCGGGAATATCAACCATGATTAAGAAAAACAATTTTAGACACATAACTTGTGTCACTAACACTTACATTTCTCAAACATGGGGTCAGAGTACCTTGACCATGAACCCTTATGTTTCCTTTCACAGAAAATGTAAGCCCCAGGGACCATTACCGATATTTAAAATGGCAGCCGCAACTTTCTGTTCAGGTTATGTCCGGTCGATCATAGCATTCCTGTTAGAGCGTGCAGCCGCGGTTAATTGCAAAATTGCCACAAAATATCTGAGGGTGTCAGAACTCCTAAGGATCAAGGTCATTCAATCTGCCTTATATACCCTCAACTGACTATACAAGACATTCTGAAAGCTAAGATTATAACTTGGTCGGACGCTTGGAGACAAAGGAACTCCAAGATGGCCGACCGGTCATTACGAAGCAGATAACTGCGGACTGTCTCTTTCTCTTCTTTATTATTTTATCCACTCCCCTTTCCCCCATTGGGAGATTCTGTGGGTATTTGATATAACAGTACCTGGAGGTCTCCTAGGTGGGGCATTGGGAAAAGGCATCTCTGATCCTGCGCAAGTAGAGAAGCACACCTGACAGAGTGAAGTACCCACATATTGAAACTTGCGCCTGAGCAGAGATGGCTAAAGGGTTGGATTTGAAGAATCTGGGAAATGTTCTAGGTTTAGTACAGAAAGAATTAACAGCAGTCAGAGAAGAGAATAGGGGCTTGAGTGTTCTGACCGACTTTTTCGGCCCTCTTTTGAGGGAAGGTGATTGGAGGTGACTTCAGTCGACTATCATTCTAGTGGAAGGATTAGAACCGTAAATAGGGCCTATTCATAAGGCGTGTTGATATAATTCTGTACCCTTTTCCTTAGATCAGGGCTTATAAACTTATCTTAGGGGATAGATTCATTAGTATTAGTGATAATCCGTCCTTTTTTAAGAGTGTTAGTATACCTTCCATGGAGTTATGCTTATTTCGGGCCTTGTGGGCCTCAAATGGGAGAGACTCCATCTTTCTTTCTGCCCCGGCAGCTTGAGATGCTTCTAGGTCAAATGTAATGTTTTAGTTACGAGGTGTTGTTCGCTTGGAGAGAACTGGCTCAGGCTGGCCCTTATCGAAAGACTGTATTTTTCTCCATTCCGAAGACATAACATCAGGCCGGCCGGCTGAGAACGTGTCCTTGGTACGGGGAGGTACAAGAATTTGGTGGGCGGCAGGTTACTAGCCGTAACTTTCCATGAAGGGACAAGCTTTGATATTAGTGAAAGCATGAGGTAGTGAATCAGTCAGTCTGTAGGCGGCAGCTAGTTGTTAGCATCAATGCCATTAATTATTCCGAGGCAGGCAGTCGCCATTTTGAAGTCCAAGAAAGATCGAGAAGCTGATACTCTCTTAGAAAGATTGAAGTTATTTTAGTTGGAGCAGCTGGCGAGCTTTGACATTACGCTCAGAGCATACAGAGTGAAGCAGTTAGTTGAGGGAACGAATACCAGAGTGGTAGGAACTGAGTTGTAAGATCGAAGCTGAGAAGTGAAGATGGTCCGTGATTGAGAGGAGAGAGGAGTAGTGCAGAACAGCCAGAGAGAAAGTAGCTGATGAGAGGAAGGTTCCAGTGACTTGGAGGGAAGCGAAGGAGACAGAGCATAGCGGTGCAGACGTGTATCCGTGACTGCAGAGGTGTGACCCTAAGACGAGCCAATTCACAGACGAGAAGGGAACCCAGATGACTGCTGAGTCCAGACTTCATATTAATAAGGTGACGTCGACCCTTTCTTATTAGCGTGCACACATTCTAACCTTTCATTTTCCTTTGCAGGCTATATGTTATAGTATAGTGTCACATTGTTATTGCTGTTGTTATAAATAAAGTACCCCAGTTCTTAGTGAACCATCATGTGCCTCTTATTCTTGTATAATAAAGGTAACCTGTTCTTCTAGTCAGGTATTGTTTTATGAACGGACGTTATCCCCGATCAAGTAGACGGTAACAGAATAATGAGGAAGAGAGGAGCCCTTGAAGTAGAGAATAAGTTGTACATCATATAATTTGGCTATCATTGTGTGATCTATAATATCGTAGTATTGTACCTCTAGTAAATAGCGAGAGATTCCCCAACATGAAGAGCTAACGGTATTCATAGGAAAGTGATCGTCGTTGGGAGGCGGCGTTAATGAGAGCACCAGGGGGGACACTGGTGTGTATACCCACAGGATTGTGGCTTGTAATGTAAGTAGGAGAGCACCGGGGGGGATACTGGTGTTTATACCCACAGGATTGTGGCTTGTAAGGAAATAGAGAGGGCATCAGGGGGGATACTGAGGCCTGTACCCACAGGATTGTGGCTTTAGCGAGCACTGGTAGTAGTCAGTGTGTAATGGTAAATAATCAGAACTGCCCCAGGGTAGAATAGTCTGGGTCTGAGTTGCCGCGAGACTATCTGGTGTGAGTGTGATATTGTAGAAAACTTAGGCATGTACATTGCTAATTCCCCATCCTTGGGTAAGAGACATAGATACCTGTTGTAAATAGGTCCTAAGAAGGGAGGTGGTTACGTTTCGGCTGGGTTGGTGGTGCTCTGGTGAGCTGATTCTATCTGGTCCAAGAATCCGGTCGTTACATCGAGACAGGAAATGATGGACGCCAGAAGAGAAACAGTTGAACTGGCAACTAGGCTGGCCAATATTACCCAAGCTTCTAGTCAGAGATTTTAAGACGCAGAAAGGGAAAACCTTGGGTCCACATCAAGATTAGCGACTCATGTAGTACATTCCCTGCCCCCGGTAATTCCTTTAGCAGCACCGGAATGATTTGGTGGGGATCCACAAAAGGCCCAAAATTTTTTGACTCAATGCTCCTTGCACTTTATGTGTCGTCATTCGATTTTTCCAGACGCACAGTCCCGCATGGCCTTTATTTTGTCTTACCTCAGTGGCAATGCTGCCAGCTCGTCAATGCCCTTGGTTTCAAGAGATGATGCCTTGTTATATAATTTTGAAGGCTTTACAAAAAATTCCTTCGGATTTTTGGTCGACGAAAAATCTCACAGGCCACGGATAATGAATTACTCGAATTAAAACAGGGCAATAAGGATCTTGTGGCATACCATGCTCAGTTTAACAAACTGGTAGTGGAAACAGACTGGCCAGAGAACAAAAGAGCAGCTGTCTTCTATCGAGGACTAAAGGATGAGCTAAAGGACATTCTAGCCCAAATTCCAAATCGTCCCAGGCACATACATATCAGCCTTAATAGACTTAGTATTGGAGATCGATTTTAGACAGACTGAAAGGAAAGCAGAAAAAAGAAAAAAGTTCAGATTTAATGCTCCGAGATTTGACAGAGCTAAGATGAATTCCACGAGAGCCACCGAAGGTTAATTAGGAGTGGAACCAATGCAAATTGGGGCTGTTCAGGGGCCTTTAACTAAAGAAGAGAAGGAGAAGAGAAGACAGAATAATCTATGCATGTATTGCAGAGGTAATAAACATTTTGTGATGATGTGTCCAAAAAAGCCCAAGATGTTTTCAAAGGAGAAGGAAAACTTCAAGCACCACCAGTAAGCGGAGTTGGCCTGGTGGTTGCAGAAGAAAAATCAACTCCAGAACAGCACCTCTTAGCCAATACCTTGCAGTCATCATCTCCTCATTTAGTAATTTCTATGACACTGAAATTCAGAAATACTACCTTGACTGAAGTTTCAGTTATGCTCGATTCAGGAGCAACCGGAAATTTTTGGAATTTGAAGTATGCGACGAAGATTGGTTTGAGGTCAATTAAAAAATTGAAGAGTGAACCTGTAAGAGTGGTGGATGAGACAAATGTATCTTCGGGACCCATCACCAGTCAAACCGAGCAAGTAGAAATGATCTTCCAAGAAATCCATCGAGAAATCATACAATTCAATCTTATAGATGCCCCTCAGTTTCAGATCATATTAGGGTTGCCATGGCTCACTGAGCATAATCCAAGTATCGATTGGGAAATGAGAACAGTGAAGATGAACTCTGACTTTTGTAAAGAAAATTGCCTTCATTCAATCATTGGATCAAGAGAGTCAGGTCCAGCTTCATATTTAAGTGAACAAGACATGTCTGTTTACGTGATTCACACAAAGGAAATCCCAGCGGAATACCAAGAACTTGAAGACGTATTTGATGAGATAGAGGTGATAAAATTACCACCTCATTGGTCATTCAATTGCCAAATAGAACTGGAGCCGGGAGCCAATCTACCATGCAGCAGAGTTTACGCTCTTACAGAATAAGAGAAGGAACATCTAAAAAAGTATATTGAAAAATATTTGGCCAATGGTTTTATTCGCCCTTCCCAATCCCCAGTTTCTTCGCCGTTATTTTTCATCCCGAAGAAGGGAGGCGAGCTCAAGACGTGCATCGACTATCGAGCAATTAATAAGGTCACGATCAAGAACAGATACCCTTTGCCACTCATTTCAGTACTCCTAGACCAAGTGAAAGAAGCCCACATATATCCAAAACTGGATCTTCGTGGTGCCTATCATTTGATTAGAGTTAAGGAGGGTGACGAGTAGAAGACGGTCATCAGGACAAATTTGGGATTATTTGAATGTTATGTTATGTTATAATGAGTTTTATATAGCGCTCAGCTACTCCGAGAAGTGTCCCGGCGCTAGAAACCCAAGGCGGTACAGAGTGGAAAAGAGCAGACAGAGACCTACTGAACAAAGAGCCACGATTTGAGGTCCTTCCTAAACGCTAAGAGATTGTCATTCGTCCTCAGAGACAGAGGCAGGGCATTCCACATCTGTGGTGCCAGATGTTTGAAGGAGCGGCCGCCACAGCGAGCACGCCTAATAGCTGGCACAGAGGCCAAGGCCAAGGATGATGACCTAAGGGACCTAGATGGCTGATAGAACTCCATCCGTTTACAGATGTACTTAGCACCAGTGCCGTGAAGTGCCTTAAAGGCCAAAGTGAGAGCTTTAAAGGCAATACGCTTTCTGATTGGAAGCCAGTGAAGAGTTTTTAAAAGGTCACTGGCACTGGATCTCCGATGGAGGCCGAAGATAGCACGCGCGGCCGAGTATTCGGCAATTTGCAAACGTGTTAGGAGGAATTCCCGGAGGCCAAGGTACAGCACATTGGCGTAGTCCAGGCTTGAGCCTATCAATGCCTGCACAGTGATTCTTCTGTGGTCCAGAGATAGTAGTGGCAGGAATTTCCTAAGCATTTTTAGGAGGCCAAAGTATTTGCCTACTAGGCCCAGTACCTGAGATTTCAGGATAAGGCTATTGTCAACCTGCACTCCAAGATTTTTGGCCACCGCAGAGTCGGCCGAGGGAGGACGCATGGCCGCCGGCCATCAAGACTTCCACCTCAGGTCAGAGGGGCACCCGAAGAAAAGCACCTCGGATTTATCAGAGTTGCACTTGAGGCTGTATTGCTGAAACCAGTCATACACAGCCTCAAGGCAGCCTCGGATGCTCTCTCCGTCAAAGTCAGAGTCCCTGTTACAGGCAAAGAGGAGCTGGGTGATGTCAGCGTACGACATGATCTGGGCTCCGTGGGACTCCGCCAGTGCCGCCAGAGGGGCCAAATAGATGTTGAAAATAGTAGGGCTCAAAAATGAGCCCTGGGGAACTCCTACCTCCAATGGCGGCACCGTGGCAGAGAGAGGGGGGGCCCAGACCGTTTGTTGGCGGTCAGCTAAAAAAAAATCAAACCAACTGTATACCGCCCCCCTCAGGCTGATCTCTCGGAGTCTTAAAAGGAGACGGCCATGGGGGCGGTGTCAAACGCCGCCGAGAGATCCAGCATCACCAGCATCGCCTTTCCCCCGGAGTCCAAGATTTCCTTGATGGCCTCCGTGACTTCCAACAATGCTGTCTCTCTGCTCATGTTAGACCGGAAACCCGACTGTGAGTGGTGCAAGATATTGTTCGTCTCCAAGAAGTTGGCAAGGGTCAGATGGGCATGTTTCTCCACAATCTTCGTGAATTCTGGCAGAAGAGAGATGGGCCTTTAGTTAACGTGGACCATGGGATCCAAATTAGGTGTTTTCAGGAGTGGCAGAATCAGGGCCTGTTTCCATGTCTGTGGGACCACCCATGTGCTGAGGGAAAGATTGAGCACCGGATTGAATAGAGGGTTGATCACTTGTGCAACTTTTGCAAAAAATTTGGCAGGACAAGGGTCGAGAGGGGAACCTGATTTTAATTTCGATAGAAGATTCAAGGAGGCCTGAAAAGAAAGAGGAGGGAAATTCGAGAGGGTAGAACCCTCAGCAACTGACATCAATGCAGGTAAAGACACAACCGAAGCTGCGACCACCCCCAAAGATACAAAAGAGGCCTGGATGGTTTTGAGTTTGCTGGCAAAAAAGTCAGCTAACTCAGTAACCCAAAGTTCAGAGTGTGAGTTCTTGGGAAAGCACCAAGAAGGAGAGGTAAATTCCTTCACTATCCGAAATATTTCTTTGCAGGAGTTTGTAGCTGCCTCAATTCTTCCTACAAAATAAGACTTTTTTTCAGAGGTGTTGTTGCGGTGATATTCCTTAATAGATTCTCTGTATGTCTCCTTACAAGCTAAATCGTAATGGCGGCGCCATGCTCTTTCTGCTTTTTTACACTGCCGCCGCTTCTCCACCAGAGCCGAAGAAAACCAGGGAGCTGAATACCAAGTAATGCCTTACGGATTATGTAATGCTCTGGCTGCATTCCAGCATTTTATAAATCATGTGCTGAGAAATTACATAGATCAATCCGTCATAGTGTATATTGACGATATCTTGATTTATTCAAAATCAGAAAAAGAACATCCGGACCAGGTAAGAAAGGTACTACAGAGACTAAAAGAAAGCAACCTGTACATGAAGTTAGAAAAATGCGAATTCAGTACAATCAATCAATTAATTTTATTATGATTTGGAATTCCAAGGAATTCCACATACCATTACAATAAAACATTAATTCATAAAAAAAACAGTATTAAAAAGCACAAAAAGTTACACCCTAAAGATCTTATCTATGGAAGATGAATATTAAATGAAATTCAGTACCAAAAAGGCAGAATTCCTTGGATTTGTTCTTACTCCATCTGGAATAACGATGGATAATAAAAAAGTGATGGCTGTTTTGGATTGGAAATCCCCAAGGAATGTCAAAGAGTTACAAAGCTTTTTAGGCTTCGCCAATTTCTATAGAAGGTTTGTAAGCGAATTCTCACACAAAATCATTCCACTTACTTGACTCCTTAAGAAAAATGTTCCTTTCAATTGGACAGAGGAAGCAGAACAAGCCTTTCGACAGCTGAAACAAGAGTTCACAACAGCCCCAGTGTTGTTGCATGCTGATCCCTCAGAACCTTTTTATCTAGAAACAGATGCCTCAGATCTGGCTCTTGGGGGAGTCCTTTCACAAAGAAACAAAACAACTGGACAACTCCATCCTGTAGCTTATAGATCCAGATAAATAACCCCAGCCAAGATCAATTACACAATTACAGAAAAAGAATTATTAGCCATCAAGGACGCATTTAAGGAATGGAGGCACTATTTGATGGGAGCTAGACATACAGTGACAGTGTTCACAGACCATCGGAACCTGAAGTGTCTAAAGTCAGCTAAGGCCCTTACACCGCGCCAACTTAGGTGGTCGTTATATTTTGCAGATTATGATTTTGTTATCACCTACCGACCCAGAACTAAGAATGGAAAAGCTGGTGCTCTATCTTGATTGGACACAGAAAAAATGGAGAAACATCAAGAGCCTCAAACAATCATTCCTGAAGATAAAATTGTGACTGATATGACTCAAGAAACAATTGAAGAAAGAAAAAGGAAGGCAATGTCATCTGAAGAGATGGAAGAATGGATAAAACCAGAGACAGGAAGAGTAATTCAACACAGCTTGCCATATCACGCCGGAAAATTGTACTTACCAAATCAAGAAATTCAACAATTGGCCCTAAAGGAAAAACATGACAGCAAGTTGGTAGGTCACAAAGGAATCCAAAAAACTGAGGATTTGGTGAAGAGAGACTATTGGTGGCCACAAATGTCCAAAGATATTGATTCTTATGTGAGGACATGTGAGGTCTGTGCTCAGGGAAAATTGGGGAGACAATCCCCTAAAGGGTTGTTACAACTAATGCCTACTCCCCCACACCCTTGGCATACTGTCACTATGGACCTAATAGTAGATTTGCCTTCGAGTCAGGGGTGCAACACAATATTAGTAGATGCCTTCACTAAGATGGCTCATTTTGTTGCCTTGAAGAAGACCCAAACTGCCCAAGAATTAGCTATACTCTTTAACACCCACATTGTAAAAGGGCCCATGGTATACACATAGTAATATTTTCAGATAGGGGATCCCAGTTCATCTCTTATTTTTGGAAATCCTTTATGGAAGGGTTAGGAATAGAAACTAGACACTCCACTACCTTTCATCCGGAGACAGATGGGCAGACAGCGAGAGTGAACCAAGAATTAGAACAGTACCTACGATTATTTCTGCTCGATCAAGAAGGAGATTGGTCAGAGTACATTTGGGAAGCAGAGTTCGCTTATAATAACGCTAGGAATGTCTCTACGGGTTTTTCACCTTTCTAGTTAAATTACGGAAGACACCCTAACTCCACCACAAGTGGTAGAGAGATCTCAGTCCCAGCAGTTCAAGACTTGATTAGTAATTTAACATGCAGTCAACAGACAGCTACCGAAAATCTGATTAAAGCTAAAGAGAGTTATAAGAAATATGCAGATAAAAAGAGAAAAGTAGGTCTAATTCTGCAAATTGCAGACCAAGTGTGGTTAAACGCCAAAAACCTTAGGTTAAAGGGAGTTCCAAAGTTCAACCTAGGTTTGGAGGTCCTTATCCAATTGAGAAAATAATAAACCCAGTGACTTATCGCTTAAAATTACCAATAAAGAATGAAGATTAACCCAGCCTTTCATATCTCTTTGTTAAAGAAAGTAGTGCCAGGCTTGAGAGTAAATCTTCCTCCTAAACCAGTGCAATTAGACTCCAGAGAAGAATTTGAAGTAAAAGAAATACTAGATTCTACAAGACGTAAGGGAAGACTCCACTATTTGATTGACTGGCCCTGAGGAACGATCTTGGGAGTTAAACTCTGATGTTCATGCTCCTCGTTTAGTGGAGGCCTTCCATCGAAAATTTCCAAGAAAACCCAGATAGGAGGAGCCTCGCTTGCGAGGGGGTACTGTCAGAATTCCTAAGGATCAAGGTCATTCCATCTGCCTAATGTACCCTCAATTGACTATAAAAGACATTCTGGAAGCTAAGATTATAACTTGGTCGGACGCTTGGAGACAAAGGAACTCCAAGATGGCCGACTGGTCATGAAGGGCGTCGTTCTAGTCTTTCAGTGTGCCGAGAGTTCTATTAGAAATGCTTACTATCAAACTCTGGCGCACATCACCTGAAGCTCGGACCGAAGCACACGCATCACAGTTTTCCCCATCCTTGGTAGTTAGTTTAGTCAGGTTTCATTGTTGGACTCGTCAGTTTCCCTAACTTTTGTGAGAATCGGTGTCGCAGACAATCTTGGAGCAAATTCAGGGTGCTCTACTTCGTTGAAGCAAATGCGTCACCACAGAACTCATGCGCATTGAAGGGTAAATGTTTTCTGTCCTGCGCAGTAACTCTCTATTCTTGACACTACCGAAATTCGCGTAGCGTCTCTATTTCATCAGAGTTCCTGCGCTGAGAAGAACGGCTCAGCAGAACACATGCGCAGAATAATACGAGGCGTATGAGGAGAAAAGGAGCAGTGTTGGAGTCTCTGCAAAGAAGCAAGAAACTGCACCACACAGATAGACTTGATGAAAATACATTCTGAGCTAAGTACATTGAATGTCGAATGTTTATACATGATAAGGATTTGGTATTGTGCAAACTCTAGAAGTACGAAGTAAACTTACCAATGAGGTCTCACAACTTCGAGATAATCATCAGTGATGTCATTTGAGATGTCATCAGTGATGTCATGAGGGATGTCACTGACCATGTCATGAGTGATGTAATATGTGACGTCATCAGCAGTGCATTGCGGGCACGCGAGTTATAGTTAGCTGAACTAACTATCACAGGGGAATTTCAATGGTTTTGTATGAGTGAAATGTCCAGCTACCTATAACATGTGTGAAACCTATGGTTTTTCAGTGAATTTGCAAGGTTTTTTAAATGCTAATTTCTAACTTTAACGTGGCTGAAACCTATGGTTTTTTCAGTGAATTTGAAAGGTTTTTTAAATGATAATTTTTAAATGTATTAATTATTATATTTCTTTCTTTTTATACTAATTTCTTACATGTTTATTATAAATAATAATATTTATTTTATTGTATAAATTATATTTCATATTCTTAATGTGAAATAATAACAAAACAAAACAATTCTTTTTCAATATTTTTAAATTAAATTTGAAATATTTATTTTTATTTTTTGGGGGGTAATCGCACAGTACGCGTACTGTAATCGCACCATACTTTGTACGGTAACTCGTCCTCTGCGCGTATCTGCGCATACATTGCGCATATGCTTTGACGATGCGTATCGTTCCTACACGTCCGCGTGACGTCATGTACGGAGCCCCATACGCGTACGCCGCAAAAGTTTCTAATTGTTCAAAAACATATATTGATGTATTTAATGTACATATTAAGGGAAGACATTATGTAGGATAATAATGATACAAGTTTTTTTTTACTTTTAATAAGTGTATATTACTTTTAAAAGCAATTACGTAAATTGCGGTGGTACGTCGTACGTATTTGCATTGTAAGAGCGCCGTAAGCGCAGCGCAAAAGCTCCGTAAGCGCACCGTGAGCGTACGTAAAGCCATGTGACCATAAAAGGAGACTTTTGATTAGTTCATAATGCTTCCTATTCCAACTGTTGAAAGACCCCCTCCCATTTTAATCAGTCTACTTTGACTTCCACTGGAGAAGGATCTGTTCTCTGGAGCTACAGTCAGAAGGAACCTGCACCATGGCTCAATTCTTAGAATCATCTTCTGAGCATTCATTAGAGGAAGGATTTGTTCCTGAGGAGCCTCAACCTAAAAGAAAAGAGGCTATAATTCGGAAATTTTTTACCTTCCCTGAAGGTGAAAAAAAGTGAATGCTGCTAAGGTCACGTGCAAAATATGTGACAGTATTTTGTCCAGGGGCGACCCAAGAAAGAAATATTCATTTGGTACTGCGAGCATAGTGCGCCATGTAAAAACTTTACATCCAAATAATTGGACTAGAGCAATAACCCGAAGATTGGAGGAGCAGGGCTCTACTGCTCCAAGTACATCAAATGCACCACCACCACCACCATCACCAACCACCACGATTGCAAATAATCAACCGGAATTTAGAGGCCTTACAATTCGTTGTAGCTTTTGCAACAATCTTATAGCACTTGGAGAACAATCCATAGAACTCATTCTTCGGAAGAAGAGGAACCACAACTTTTCTCGCTAATTAATTATTTTTTTTACTTTTTAGTTCTTGGTGCACAGTTTTTTGCTTAAAAAGTTCAATTTTTCTGGCAAAAAAAACCTTGTTCAAAAAATAGAAAAAAAAATAAAAGACAAAAATAAAGTTATTTTCAGAACTACCTTCACTGGTCAAAGAAAGAACTAAATTTCTATGTTAGTGTGTAAAAGTTTTTCAGAATGAATGTGTAGTCCATAAATGAATGACTGAATACATTACTAGTGTATGGTGAATGTAAAAGTGCAGAACTATAAGGAAGTGCTACAGCATATATCTATAAAGTGTTTACCTATAGTGTACCGTAGTACCTCTGAAGCACTTGAATGTAACATATGCATATAAATATGTTACATGTCTATGCTTCAATGCTTCAATTTGCACTACTGGTGAAACTGCCTGGATGAATTTGTATGTGTTAGGGGTGGATTTACAACCCCCTTGTGCCTCTTTTACACAGCCGTTCCATCACTTTTGTGATGCAGCAGTGGTGCAAAACATGTGCCATGGTGTGCGGTATTTATAATGTGACGCATTTGGAAGGTGCGTCACATTGTAAAGCCCTGCGCCAGAAGGAAGCTTTCCTGCACGGGGGGTGGGTGTTCTGGCATAGAAATGCCTCCTAAAAGTGACTAATTGAAATCTATAAGATTTCATTCAGTCACTTTTGGGCTTATACTGCATCAAAACCCTGCACCTGCTTGAAGCAGGTGTAAGGATTGACACAGCATTATGAGCATAGGGCCCCCAGAGCATTGTTGGAGCTGTGTTGCGCTTGCAAAGCAACTCAAGCAATGCGCCGCCTTCACGGCACAGATACATCACATACCTGTGCCATTTTTGCCCCATAGTGCACCACATTGTAAATACGACGCATCCATCGTGGTGATGTCATAGTGCACAATAACTGGCATATCCCTGGGGATGTGCCAGTTATTGTACATATGCCCATTAGTGTTTTTATGTAGTGCATGGATTACTACACGCTGATCAATGAGTCACTACAAAACTATAACAGGAGTGACAGAGTGTTTGGTGTAAGTGTAAGGATGCAGACTGGGCAAATGAAGGTTTAAAAGGCAAGTTTGCAGGTGCATAGAAGAGTGCATGCATAGTCTATACAGGTTTAAAGCAGTCCCTGGCCTAAGGCCTACTTTCCTCCATGATTATTTGGGTACTGACTGGATAAGTACAGTTCTGCAAGGATTATGCCTGACTGAATTTAAAATAGGTTCATTTTTAGCACAATGCATAGATAAGTACATTCTGCATAATAGCTCAGTAAAATATGAAATCAGCAATCACAAAGATTTTGCTGGAAGTAAAAGGATATAGTCCTGGAAATAAAAGCTATAAAAGACAAGTTTGCTGATGCATAGAAGAGTGCATACATAATCTAAAGAGATTTGAAGCAGTCCATGCCCTAAGGCCCACTTTGCACCATGAGTACTTGGAAACTAGCTGAATGATTACAGTTCTGCAAGAAGAGTGTCTCAACCCATTTTTAATTTTTAATCATAAATTTATTCTTGTAACATTTCATAATGTAATAGAGCTTCTAACATGATTTCATCTGATATTTCACTTTCTTGATTATCAATTTCAAAAGTCATATCATGAAACTCGATGTCCTCTAATGCTTGCACAAAATCATCATCCAATGTTTCATCTAAAAAATCGCAGCTGATATCTGCATCAATATTTTCATCTTCATTCTCGCTACCCATGAAAGGTTTATTTAGCTCCTCCAAGAGAGTGTTAGAAATTTCGAAACTATCTTCTATATTGTTCTGTTCTTCTTCCATAATGAATTTTTTTTATGTTGTTGTTCCTTGTAGAAAAACATACACACTTCATTTTATTGTTTTTCTACTACATAATACAAAACTAGCTTTATCAACTATTTTGCCGTTTAAAAAATATTATGCAAATAACATTCTGAACTATTTTATGAGATTATATCCATAAAATTGCTTATATGAATTTTTAGTTATAACATCTTCTTACATTTTCCAACCACTCACTCCTTCTGACTGTAGGAAAAAACTAAGGCTATTATAATAAAATGCAGTACTAAAAAAAGTACAATATATCTATTCACCTTACCAGTTCCAAAGTAGTAGATGTGTTGTAGTAAAATGCAAATAATATAGGTACACTCAGAATATATATTTTTTAATTGCTTCAAATGTGTTTAAAAGATACAAACTATCTTTACATATTTATGGTCTCCATCCATGTTATCTTACTTCAGCTCTGTAGAAGTACATCCCATCGATCATTTTTAACAGTTACTTATACTTACCTTCAAAATAAAAAATTACAAAATAAAAACATTATAAGATTAGCATCTGTAGAAGACAAAAAATATAGTTACAATTCATCTTTTACAACGCAAAATAATCAGTAAAGCATTTTATTTGCCTTTTTTGCTGTTCTCAGAATATATTGAATGTCACTAGAAACAGTGAGTTCAATAGTACTCATCACATAACAGCGGGCAAAAAAAAAGACAATGAAGAATATTATCTAAAAAAAAAAACAACAATCTCAATAACAATCTAAAAAATGGAAATGAAACATATGTTAAATGTTTTTTTCTAAGACCAATTTCTTACGTAACTATAAGGTATGTCAAACAATCTTAAAATAACAAAACACCATCATTAATTTTCTTCCATTATAAAGAATGTTACTTACAAATATATGCTGACAAAATATACAACAAAAAGTCCTTAATGGTTTCAGATACTTTCCCTCATGGCCAAATAGTATGTGTGAAATTCTTAGTTTGAATATTGTTTAAGAGTAACCCTGAGCATCTGCCTTCCAGCCTTCTGATCCAAAACCACTGACATCATTTGCACTGTCCCCCAGTGCTCATCCCTCTGCCCGAGGCTATTCAACATCTCCATGGCCACCCTCACACAAGTGGCCCGCCATCACAACCTCAACATTACCTCCTACGCCGACGACACCCAGCTCAACCTCTTTCTCACCAAGGAGCCACATACCACAAAAAATAACCTCCACAACACAATTAAGGACGTCACCAACTGGATAAGGAGCAGCTCTCTAAACTTGATCTCGCACAACATGAAGGTACTCATCATCAGACCCACCCCCTCAGCTTCAGATGACTCCTGCTAGCCAACTACCCTGTGAACAGTACCAACACCTACTGACCATGTACACAACCTACGATTCATCCTCAACGCCTCCCTCTACATGTGTAAACAAGTCTACAGAATTTCCTCATACTGCTATAACACCCTCCACATGCTCCACAACATTTAGAAGTAGATGCTAACCAAAAGAAGAAGAACAGTAACACAGGCCCTCATTAGCAGCAGACTACACTGTGGAAACACACTCTACACAAGAATTCAAGCCAAACACCTACAACGACTACAACAAATCCAAAGCACCTCCACCTGACTGATCTAAAATGTCCCCTGCTGCAACCACATCACCCACGACCTGATACACCTACACTGCCTCAACATCAACAAGAGGATCACCTACTAATTCCAGGACACAGAAATAGTAGAATATAGAACACAGTGGAATATAGTGCAATCAGGAAGGCATAGCTTCCAACATAATGAGTATTATTATAAAGCTGTATCTGACACAGCTTATACTGTGTTAACCCTGTAATCGACATTCGTTGATTTGTATTTTCAATTTCGTCATTTAACTGTGTATAGATGTACTATGCAAGACCTGTAATCCATGGTGAATCTTTTCTGTAACTTTGTCATATATTTGTTTCTGCTCAACATTTAGTTGTTCTACAATGTTTCCTGAATTTGTTCTATCTCCTTGAGCTTGATACATTGCTGTTTCCACCTCTTCCATAGCAGTTGCTGCTTCATTTTGAACAATCGGATCTCCTAATGGATCCTGACTCAACGGAGCAGAAGTTTCACTGTCTTGAGAACTGTCTCTAGCAATCTCAGCTGCAATTGTAGCTTCTTGTTCAATTTCGTCGTTTAACATTTTCACATAATTAGCAAAAACAGGACAATACATAGTATCTTTACATGCGTTGAAGGAATCTTCATAGCTCTCAAAACCTCCAAGTAATTCCAATTCTGAACGCCATGGCTTGAAAAGTTGCAAAAGAGCTAAATAGTAAAATTCCCTTTTGTCAGGTGTTTCGCAACTCAGTTTACGGTGATTAACCAAACAACCTTCAGAACCAATCACAGCATATATACCATTATTGATGTTTTCTGTAATATTTCGTATAAAAATATAGTTTTGCAGAACTTCATAGAGACAAACGTTCTCAAGATGATGACTTCTATTTGGATAATATACATCCAACATATTGTTTTCACAATATCTGTACTTTCTGGCTCTTTTTCAGCTAAATATTCAATTTCTTGTACAGATTTAAGTACTCGGTTTCGAGTTGCAGCAAGACCTAGACTCACCCAAATGATTCTTCTAGATTTGGAGTATAGACTTGCAGATGATAAACAATCTGAGCATTCATACGCTCCAATTTCTCGATTAGATAACATCTTCAAACTGTAAGTATATAATCTCTTCCCACATTTCCCTCAAATCCGTCTTTTCCGATTTTGTTATGTATGATGTTACATATCGAGCAACAGCAATGGAAATGTCCGCAACTTATTGAATATTCATATTAGCATTCCACATGGATAAAATGACTGGGTTATAGTCATTTATATATTTTGATTCTTCATTTATTCTTAAGTTGTAGGTATTTATTTATTTTTATTGATTTATTGGGCTTATAAAGCGTGACAGCTACTCGAAAAGGGTTTCCCGGCGCTAAGAGATAATTGACCACAAGAGCAGAAGCGAAAGACTCAGGGGAGAGGCTGGAGCAAATTACTGGTTAAAAAGCCAGGTCTTGATGGCTTTGCGGAAGTGGATATAGCGGGTTTCCAGGCGTAGGTGCTGAGGGAGGGAATTCCAGAGCTTGGGGCCCAGTAGGGAGAAAGATCTACCACCCATCCTCACTAGGCATACTCTGGGAACAGAAAAAAGGCCTTGAGATGAGGATCTCAGGCAGCGAGCCGGCGTGTAGGTACGCACGAGGGCTTGCAGGTATCTGGGGGCATTGCCCCTTTTGATTCTGTGCATAAGGCTAAGTGTTTTGAACTTAACCCTGTTTTCAATTCGTAGCCAGTGGAGTGTTTTAAGGTGACCGGACATGTGTTCCCTTCTGTGGCACTTGCAGAGCAGTCTTGCTGCGGCGTTCTGCACCAGTAGGTATTTTTGGGAGACTTTCCTGTGATAGTATGTCGCAAAGATGACATAAAACTGTTCACTATTCCTTTCAATATTACAGGTCATGGAAATCCAAAACGGCATTTGGTGTAGAATTTGTCCTTAGATTTGTACCTTCGACTACAGTATTTACCACAACAATGGCTTTGGAATCGTATGACGTGTTGTCTCAAGTCCTTATCTTGTGTACTTTTGGGTACATCACAAGTAGCATATTCTTCAATAAAGACAACACAGTATCATCTGAGTCTGTTCCAAATTTCGGAGCATCTTTAATCTATATCAGCATATGTATGTGAGGAGCACCTCTTGCTTGAAACTCCTTTCTCCAAATGAAGTCCACAACCTCTCAAAGAGGAGGATTGTTTTTATTGGTGATAAAAGACATCATAGCTTCAAATCTACGATTGAAATATCTGCATACATTAACTGGATCCAAAGAGCACAATTCTCCAGGTGTCTTGTATTCAATATTTAGTATAATTATATTTGCTACTCACATAAATTGAAGTAAGTCATCCCAAGCATATGCAGCACAGCTTAGAGCAAGTAACCATGTAGGAGTTCCTAAGTTCCTTAGCATACTTTTAAGTTCTCCATGACGACGGTACCAGTACTCATTAGTACCACGCTGACATGCCATGAGAGTAATTAGCTGAGATTCCAAAACATTATCATTCTGGTATACTTTATCCATAAATTCCTTTGCCGAAACATTTTGCAGATGTACACCTGTTTTCAATATATGATTTACTGCATATTAAAGTCCACACAAATCACTCTCACACAAAAAATTAAACAAATACGGAATACATTGTCGAACTCTTAGATCTTCTGCATATAATCTTAATGTCCGGTATTCAGATGCAGGAATCTGCACAGGTCGATCATCATATCGTCCTCCTTTTCCTGTGGGAAACAACTGAGGGAAACAACGAGCTTCCAAGCTTTTTTCCCATACACTGATGGGACTTCCTTTTGCTTCTTTCATTTGGAATAACTCTATAGTTCCCCATCACTTCTTTAGAATGCAGTGGATGAACACTGTAATGTTCATAGATTTCTTCAGTTCTGGACAAATCCACTTTTTCAATTTGTCCAGTTGACGAGTCAGTATCTTCTTCTAAACTTATTTCTTCTTCTCCAAAATGCACATTTTTATAGTACTGATTATTTTTTAGCGGATACAACGTTGCCTTTTTCACTTTCCTAACATCCACCAATTCCTGCCAGATTTTCTTACCCTTAGTAGGAACGCCATTCACAAGAATAAGTAAAGGGTCATCCTCTACATTTTCTACACAATTGTTTCAATATTTTTCTTTAAATCTAGTGGCAAATATACAACTCTTCCCTTTAATCCTCTTTGTAAATCTGAAGGAGGCAATTTTCCTGTTTTAGGCTCCATACGATCAATAGCCTAAAAAGGATGCACACATTGAATAAGAATAGACTCATAAGTATTTAAATCCATCAGTTCAGAAGGACTATTCACCAATTCAAAATTATTATGCACAGCTCTAGCAGGCATTTTATTCTCGTCTAACGTGTTATAACAATATTCACAAATACGCTGATCAGAGCCCAAATCAAAACAATTCTCTACCAACAAATAAGTTGCAAATTTCATCCTCTCCTTATTATATTCCTTTTCACATTTTAAATACAGATTAACAGTCCTGGTCTGATGTTTATAATGAGTACGTCAACAACAAATACAAGAATAATTTGGTGTTTCTCCGGATATCACCTTGAACTTTGAAACTTCTTGCTCAAATTTTTCTGTACTACAATGTTGTACATTCTCTTCCACATTTCCTTCTATTAACGCATCTTTTTCTGCACTGTGTTCCTCAGGACCAAAGTGACTAACCTGAATTTCATCACACACGTTCGTTACATCTGATACAGATCCACGCAAAAGAGCACTATTCAACTTTTTTAACTTTAGTGCTGGACTTTTTGCATAATACAACGTTCTCACTAATTTCCTCATTTCAGTATGATGTACTGCTAACATCCTGAAATGGTGAAAAATACTTTGACATATGTTTTTTTGGAAGACAAGCCAGAGAATGACCTTGCAAACCAGTATTTTCTCTCACTTTGCAAGGGTCTAGTCCTTGCAACATCTTAATCTTTTGTTTAACACTTTTCTTAGTATAGTTGTAAGAAATTGCGTAAGAAATCAAAAGATACCTGCCATACACTACAAATACTACTGCAATTCCAAGTGTACACTGGACCTTTAGGAAGTCTCCCTAAAATTACATCAGCTAACACCTCTTCTACATTTCTAGGAACAATTTTCTCTTTCTCAATAGGACAACCATATGGCCGGGATACCCGTCACCCCCTCCCAACACAATCCCCAATAATGGGAAGACGGAAACGGTTCTTGAACTTTTGGAAGGCGGGAGGGAGTTACCCTCCCGGCCGTATTTATTAAAATATGAAACAAAATGAAAACATTAAAATAACAGTTTCATATCATGTACAATTTCATTTATACATTACGATGTTTATTGGCTAACCTTAACATATCTCTAATACAAAGGTTCTCCTAGCCGATTCTAAAACATCCTGTAAATGCATTTCTCAAAATTCAAATTGTACATCCTAACATTACGGGCCAACGGCAAGGTTGTAACCGGTGTCAGATCCCTAATACCAGAACTCCCCCCCTTACTTGTGAGGGGCGGGCGCACAGAGGACTGTACCTCTGTGCCAACTTCCAATTTCCCTTGTCTTAACGGGGGCCCCATATTTACTCGACGCCATCTTGGTGGTCGTCCGAGGACTCGTGTGAGGTGTCTAGAAGGTAGCGTAGACCCCCCTCCCACCCCACACTGCTTACCACATCCGCCGTCGCGGATGTCCAGGCCCCGGGAAATTCCAAGGAGGGGCCCGTAGCCCCTCCTCCCCAGGGAGGGGCCTATGACCGCCTTCCCTTTCGGCGGTCCCATCCTTAGAAGGGTACCGCCTCCCCATGTGAGGGGCCAATGGCCGCCTCCCCCCGGGCGCTCCCATCCATAATGGGTGGCACCCCACCTCTAGGGATCTTCTAATTACTGCTCACCGATCATGACCTTACCGCCCGACCAAAATAAATACGACATTTTTTAACCTAATGAGGACGGAATAAACAGTTATGGTGGGCATTTCGACGTATAAACTTCTATTTAAGCAATATCCTCTTTCAACTCAGTTGCGATACTTCCCCTCAGTACATGTAACAAGAACAACCACTTTATTGTCACATCAAAAATTCCAAACTTTATTAGACACAACCTGAAAAGAGATAATACTTCGTTAATCGACATTATTGTACTATAAACGCTGCCATCAGGGGCTGGTGGGTGGGTCAAAATTGGCTCTTTGTTCCGTCTCGGGCTCACGTGCAACGAAGAGGTGCAGCTTCCAAGCACAGGAACAAGAGGATGCTTCCTTGGATTGTAGCTCCTTTTATTCTTCTTTGGGAGGGCGTGGACCCTCCTCCGACCGCCTACAGGGCGTGGCCGACGGTGTATGTGTCTAGGACAACCCCTCTTGGGCGGGAAAAGGCGCGCCCCGGCTACGCCGCTTCGGGCATACCAGCCATGACACGCCTCCCGCCCAAAATGGTTTCCCGGGGGGATCGGGGCACCCGACTATACGTTCGGGGGGACCGAGTGGTCGCCCCTTTCCATATGGCCGGGATACCCGTCACCCCCTCCCAACACAATCCCCAATAATGGGAAGACGGAAACGGTTCTTGAACTTTTGGAAGGCGGGAGGGAGTTACCCTCCCGGCCGTATTTATTAAAATATGAAACAAAATGAAAACATTAAAATAACAGTTTCATATCATGTACAATTTCATTTATACATTACGATGTTTATTGGCTAACCTTAACATATCTCTAATACAAAGGTTCTCCTAGCCGATTCTAAAACATCCTGTAAATGCATTTCTCAAAATTCAAATTGTACATCCTAACATTACGGGCCAACGGCAAGGTCGTAACCGGTGTCAGATCCCTAATACCAGAACTCCCCCCCTTACTTGTGAGGGGCGGGCGCACAGAGGACTGTACCTCTGTGCCAACTTCCAATTTCCCTTGTCTTAACGGGGGCCCCATATTTACTCGACCCCATCTTGGTGGTCGTCCGAGGACTCGTGTGAGGTGTCTAGAAGGTAGCGTAGACCCCCCTCCCACGCCACACTGCTTACCACATCCGCCGTCGCGGATGTCCTGGCCCCGGGAAATTCCAAGGAGGGGCCCGTAGCCCCTCCTCCCCAGGGAGGGGCCTATGACCGCCTTCCCTTTTGGCGGTCCCATCCTTAGAAGGGTACCGCCTCCCCGTGTGAGGGGCCAATGGCCGCCTCCCCCCGGGCGCTCCCATCCATAATGGGTGGCGCCCCACCTCTAGGGATCTTCCAATTACTGCTCACCGATCATGACCTTACCGCCACAGGCCGGATAGTTGACCGGCTATCCGGACCCCCCACAAAGCTCCTACTAAAGGTCATGGCTACATAAACTCTTTAACCAAGCTATGAAGTCTCCTATGAGTAAGACATTTCCCTCCCGGGATAAATGGACCCCATCCTCTAAATACATACGGTCCCCCCGGATACATCCGTGTGGAATAAAATGCAATTTACCTGTACGGAACAACCTACTCAGTTTGTTATTAACCTTCTTTACCGACTGGTTCAAAGCTGATACAGAGAGGGCCCCCCGCCACACCTTCCGAGGAACCATGTGTGACCATGCAATTGTGCACCCCGGAACCCTTCTTGCCAACCAACTTACTGCGGATAAAATTAACTCGAGAAGTACTCGTCGACCAATGGTCACCAAATCACTGCCCCCAAGATGCACTATGATTACAGATGGCGGTGACCTCGTCCGCCCTAACAGTCCCTCTATGAAACTTTGAAACTGGTCAATACAGAGCCCGCCCCTTCCGTGGAAGGTCACCCTGTACCCGTATTCCCCAGCCACGTGAATCATGTCACCTGCTTTGAATACGTCCGCGGCGCGCCTCACGTATGAGTGGCCAACGACCCACACCACTCTTTCCTCAGCCGGTGATCTTTGACCGCTGGTCCCCAGGTGTCGGGTCCACTGCACAGTCCACCCCGCAAAACCTGCTCGGGAAACTGTAAACCAAACAGAAAACAAGAAGCGTGAGTGCATGACATTAGCTTCACAACATGTGCAACCACACATACCTTTTATAACAGTTCGAGGACCAACGCCCCAACTGTTTCACCTTCTCAACACTCAGACCCCTGGCTGTAGCCTCTGTAGCAGCCCCTATCCGGAAGGAGTGGGTCCCAAAATCGCTCGGGTTCAAGCCCGCTGCCGCGATTGCCATTGTTAACACCCGCTGAAACTGAAACCTAGTCAGTGGGGTGGCGTCGGTGTGCCTCAGCAAGCTTCCCCCCCATGATGCCGCCCTCTGCGCTAAATACTCCTCCACGCATTTTACCGGGCACATGGGAGATCCCGGAATCCGCTGGACTACCACACTGTCCCCGATCGCTCCCTGATCGGTCTTGGACCTGGCTATTGAGACTACCATTGTCTCCCCCTTAATTTGAATGTGTTCTCGACACAGACCTCCCCCCGTGTCCTGCTTGTTCCTTGCTACCAGTTCGCTTACCCGCATAGCCCCATGGAATGCTAATGCAAAAGCGGCCCGGAACAGCACCGTCTCTGATTGAGATGCACATGTCGCAGGGAGTACGGACATTAACAGGGACAACCTTGCTAGACCTATCGGGTGCCTCTCATCCACTCTACGACCCTCAAGGCGTTGCCACCCACGCAGTGCCTTCTGTACGAGAAAGGACGATGTGGGGTCCTGGATGCCATGAGCCCGCGCCATGAAGGAAATGGCGGCCCGGTGCCTATTGGCTGTAGCCACTGATCTGCCTGCCTGATGTAATGATACCAGAAATTTCAGGACATACTCCTCCTGCCCCCAATGCTCCCCCTTAGCTGAACCCAAAAATGACCAATAGGAACGGAACGCTCCTTCATATGCCTTCCTCGTCCTGGGTGCTAGACTCTCTCCCACGAGGTTTTGTAATCCGGGGCACCGAGAGACCAGAGAGCTTCGGGAAATGGTGCCGCCACCAATTCCGCTGAGGGCAGAAAACCCCGGAAGGCCTGCAGATGGGAACGAGAGAGTGCATCAGCTGCCTGGTTCAGTACCCCCGGCACGTGTCTTGCCCTAAAGTGGACGTTTAGTCTCATACATAACAGGACAATTTCCTTCAGCAATCTCAAAATCCATTTGCAGCGTGCTGCCTGATTATTGATACATCAACAACAGTCATATTATCAGACCAGAACACCACAGAGCGATCACGAAACCCCTCTGGCCATGTTTTCAAGGCCACCAGAATGGGGAACAGCTCAAGAAACCCATGTTACCTGTGAGCCCATCATCGTGCCACCACACCGGCCAGGTTCGTGCCGACCATTGATTACCAAATATGGCGCCAAAACCTACACTCCCTGCCGAGTCGGTCCACAACCCCAGCTCTTCGGAGGAAACTGGCGGTTTGTTCCACACGACGCGACCGTTGAAATCAGCCAGAAATGCCAGCCATATGCGCATATCCTGGCGAACCTCTGCTGACAGTCTTGTGCGGTGGTGCCCTTCCTTAAGGCCAACCATGGCTTGTGCGATAGAGCGGGAAAAGGGGCGAGCCATCGGTATCACTCTAAGGGCAAAGTTAAGCTGACCCACAGCTTGTTGCAACTGGTGGAGAGTTACTTTTCTCTCGCCGAGGCACATTTCGAGAGAGGCCTTAAATTTCATTACCTTTTCTTTGGGCAAGCGGAATCACCCCTCTACAGAATCGAGCTCAATTCCCAGAAACTCGAGTGTAGTAGATGGCCCCACTGTCTTGCCTGGTGCCAGTGGCACGCCAAATTGTTTCATGAGATTACAGAATTCCCTCAAAGCCTGTGAACATTCCGTGTCCCCGGCTGCCCCCAGAAACAGAAAATCATCAAGGTAATGCATGACCAGTGTAAAACCCGTGGCTCTGGTGAAAGCCCATTGCAAAAAAGTACTGAACTTCTCAAAATACGCGCAAGAGATGGAGCAACCCATCAGCATACATTTATCCAAGCAGTAGCGTCCTTGAAACACAAAACCCAAGAGACGCTGATCCTGAGGGTGTACTGGGAGCAACCGGAACGCTGACTCGATATCTGATTTAGCCATCAGCGCTCCGGGCCCCAGGCGATTCAAAATGGCGACGGCCTCATCAAAGGATGCATATCGCACCGAACAAACTCCCGGGTCAATCGCATCGTTCACCGAAAGACCCCTAGGAGCGGACAAGTTGTGGATTAACCTAAACTCACCTGGGTCCTTCTTGGGGACTACTCCCAACGGTGAACAAACAAAGTTGACCACTGGCGGGTTGCCATATGGTCCCGCCACCCGACCTTGGGCAACCTCCTTTGCAATCTTTGCCTGTACCACCGCCGTATTTTGTTGAACCGATAGTTGGTTCTTACACTGTGCTTCCCCCCGAAAATCCCCCGCCGGGATGCGGAAACCATATGAGAAACCGTCTCGCAACACCCCGGCGGAGACATGATCAGGGTATTCGTTCAGCCAAGGGATCATTGCCATGATGTCAACGGGAGTAGGTAACGGTGCTCCTCGGCCGATTTTAGACCTGTTTGGCCCCTCCTCTACCTCCTGTATCACCATTCTTGGCTCTGCACGAACTCTCGGGGTGTGAGGACTGTCCGCACCCTGCAGACTCATGCCTGAACTTGCATGTCCCATGTGGCCTAGTGCACTTGCCTCTGTTAAAGCTCCAACAGACCCCTTTTCTACCTGAGTTCCCATTACTCTTTGCGTTCTGATCACTGTTGGCGCCCGCTCGAAAGGGCGCCACAAAAGAATGGCGGGAAGGCTCAGCCCCATTCCCGCCCAAAGAAGGCGACTTCGCCGTGTTCGGCATAACCTGTTTCTGCCAGGAAATGGAGTCAAAACAATCCCACGTCAGGGATGAGTCGTGCTCCTTGGCCTTACGAAATTTGTTATCATAACCAAACCATTGATTGCCTTCGTACGATTCATAGAATTCCATAATACGTGTCTGGTAACAAGCTAATTCCGACAATACTTCAGGCCTACGTTCCCCCATAATTGCAGTGAACATTCCAAATGCCCTGGCCCAATTAGCGATCGTTTCTTCTACTCTGAAACCCGCCATCTTTGCACGCCATACACTCGGATGCAACAACTCCTTCTGATTTTTAACGTGCTCTATCTCATAGTGATCGGTCAACAATGAAAACATGTTCACATATTTATCTGCCCAAATCCTTTCTTTCACATCCATCGGGATATGTTGAACCACCTTTTCCCTCCTTGAGGGTAAGGATCCCTCCCCCGCCATTGGCAACGGCTGCTTACCCGAACAAGTAGCTGGGACTGTTGTCGCTGCTGTTCCAACGCTCGATACCGGTTGTTCTGAGGGAACCTGCGGGGAAACAAGAGGACAAGGTGCCTTCGCAGCATCTTTCCATTGCCGCAACTGCTTCATTATTGACCTGGCCTCCTCGGCCGTAGCACCCACGTTTTCCTTGCCCAACCATGCCGCCAACTGGGCGGCCAGCTCAGGAGGCATATCCCCCTCGTCAACAGGTGTGACTACTACAGGGATCAGTTGTCCCGCGTTCGGGACCGGAACTCGGGCCTCGACCGGACTGACCAGGCTCGCTGGAGGTGATTCGGGAACCGGAGCCTCCCCTCCTGCCGCCCTATTCCTGGCCCTTTTATCTCTCCCGGCAGGGACTACTCCCGGCAATGCTGGTCCGATGACTTTTTTCGGTCTACCCGTACCATTCATTGCCGCCATCTGCTTTTTCATGTTCGCCATGTCCTTCACTAGCATGCGAAGCATCTGTTCGGTCCCAACCTTCTTTCCGACCTTCTTGCCAGGCATCGTTCACGGATATTCGACTCGAGGTCCTGGATCAAAGCTTCGAAATCGCTGAAAGAAGAAACACAAAATTACAAGTTCTCAAAATTGGCTCTTTGTTCCGTCTCGGGCTCACGTGCAACGAAGAGGTGCAGCTTCCAAGCACAGGAACAAGAGGATGCTTCCTTGGATTGTAGCTCCTTTTATTCTTCTTTGGGAGGGCGTGGACCCTCCTCCGACCGCCTACAGGGTGTGGCCGACGGTGTATGTGTCTAGGACAACCCCTCTTGGGCGGGAAAAGGCGCGCCCCGGCTACGCCGCTTCGGGCATACCAGCCGTGACACGCCTCCCGCCCAAAATGGTTTCCCGGGGGGATCGGGGCACCCGACCATACATTCGGGGGGACCGAGTGGTCGCCCCTTTCCATTTTTAACCTCATAAGCATGACCAGTAGTGTCAACTGCATACAACAAATCATTACTCTGAAAATAACTCTCTTCATTAAAAAAAGGCTCAGAACTTGAAATTATGTTTCCATTCATCCAAAAAAACCTCAGAAAAATTACTTCTGTTAATTACTCTTCTCCACTTACTTTTTGCCTTCATTAAATGGATTGGCTTATCTAGTGATCCAATTCTATTGATGACTAAAATAAAAAGTTTCTTTTTTCAATTCAAAACTTTCTCAACAACTTTTTCAATACAATTCTTTTTCTTATAAAATACATTTATTTTTTCAATTCTTTACTACTTTAGTCAAATTAGTAAATACTCTATTACAGAACATCTTCTTCCTTATTTCCTTATATTGGTTTTTCCTCCTTTTGCTATATACGTTTTTTTCAGCAGATGATTTTCCATGGTTCTTCTCTTTCCTCTTAGATGCAGATACAGTAATATTATTTTTGGCTTTGTACACACTACTCTCAGTGTTTAACAATTTTCGCAGAAAGGTCTAAGTTTTCTTACCCAGACTTTTTTTTTCTTTTTATTAACACATTCTTGTTCAGGTAAATCTTGTAGATGACCTCTTTAAATGAACTGCTTTCTTTCGTTCTTTCCTCTCTTCAATTTTTTGTAGGCATGATGACTTTTTTTTAGTGTTGCTCAAAAGAATCTAATATAAAAAATATATATCACTTTAGAAAAATAAATATATGAAATACACAATTATATTACTTTTAAGAAGAGAAGGGAAATTATCACAACAAACGTGGGAATATGAAAATAGAAAGAGTTAACACAAGAGAAAGAGGACTATGAGACAACGAGAAAAATAATAATAATAATGTGAGAAAAAGTGGTGCATAAGAAGAAAAGGGTGTACAAAAACAGAGGAAATATTATGAGGACAAAGGAAGGAGTATAAACAGATAGTATAAAGATGAGAGAAATATCACAATAAGAAAAGAGAAGAATATCAGTTCAGAATCGGAAGTATAAGGAAAGAGACAAGAAGGGTGAGCAGAGAGAGGAGAATATGAGAAGAAAAACAAAATTAAGAGAAAAGAATGTAAAGTATGTGCAAAGAAGACCGAGATTAAGAAGAAAGGGAGAATATAAGGAAAAAAGAGTATATATGAGAAAAGAAGAAGGAATATAAAGAGAGACAGAGACAACAATGTGGGGAAAAAAGAAATATAAGAGAACACTGAGTGTATAAGGAGAGAGAGAGTACTATGAGGAGACAGTAAAAACTTTGATGACAGGGATGCATATTAAGAAAGGAGAGATTATGAAGAGTAGGGGAACTATGCAAAAAGAAAAAGGCAAATATGAAGAGAAAAGAGAAGCATAAGGAGAGAGAGAAATATAAGAAAAAGGAGGCAGTATAATCAGAGTGGAAGGAGTAAGAGGATAGAAGAGGGAGTATAATAAGAGAGTGTACAAAATATGAAAAAAGGGCAAATATAATTCCTTAATGTACACAGATATTAGACAAAAAAATTACACCATGCATATTACTATTTACTACTATATCCTAAGAAGTATTAAGAAGACAGAGAAGGGAGTATGAAAAGAAGGGGGACCAGTAGGAGACAGAGGAGACAATGAGGACAGAGAGTGAGTAAGAGGACAGGAGGGACTATGAGAACAAGCAGCACTATAAGGAAAGACAGGTGAGAATAAGGAAAGAGAGGAAATATCAGAATAGAGAGAACAATATAAGCAGAGAGAGGTAAACTGTGAGGAGAGACAGAAGAGATTATTAAAAAAGGGGCAACTATAATTCCTTAATGTACACAGACACTCAGTGTGATTCTAGAAAAAATATGTAAAACCATACATTTTACCAAAACACATTTACTACACTGAAACGATTAAGTAACTGAACACATTCCACATACATAACTACTACATTTCAGTGAACAGCTCTTACTCATTTTGCAAATACATTTCCAATTTGTTGCATTATTTTTTGCCAACATTACATCCAAGAATGTGACACAATAGCACAAGAAAGAGGCCCATAGAGCTTGTAAATCTGCCCAAGAGTGTATGCAGCAGTCTATGTACACTGACTGGGGAATTGTTAAGAGGGAGGTATGAGGAGAGAGGGAGGATTAGGAGGTCAGAGGAGGGAACAAAAAAAGAAGGGGCAACATTATGTGACAGAGGAGACAATGAGGACAGAGGAGAACTAAGAGGACAGGAGGGACTACGAGAACAAGCAGCACTATGAGAAAAGACAAATGAGAATAAGGAAAGAGGGGAAACATCAGAAGAGAGGGGACACTGTAAGCAGAGAGATGTATACTGACTGGGGAATTGGTAAGAGGGAGGTATGAGGAGAGAGGGAGAATTAAGAGGTCAGAGGAGGGAGCATAAAAAGAAGGGGGAGCATTAGGAGACAGAGGAGACAATGAGAACTGAGGGGGAATAAGAGGACAGGAGGGACTATGAGAACAAGCAGCACTATGAGGAAAGATAAGTGAGAATAAGGAAAGAGGGAAAATATCCCAAGAGAGGAGCCAATATAAACAGAGAGAGGTTGACTGTGAGGAGAGACAGGAGAGAATTTGGAGAAAGGAGCAACTATAATTCCTTAATGTACACAGATACTCAATGTGATTCTAGACAAAATATTTAAAACTATACATTTTTCCAAAACACATTTACTACCCTTAAACGTTTAACTGACTGAACACATTCCACGTATATAAGTACTACATTTCAGTGGATAGCCTTAACTCATTTTGCAAATACATTACCAATTTGCTGCATTATTTTTTGCCAACATTACATCCAAAAACACAATAGAACAAGAAAGAGGCCCAAAGGGCTTGTAAATCTGCCCAAGAGTGTATGAAGCAGTCTATGTACACTGACTACAAAATTGTACATTTAGAACACAAGCCTAATTCTAAAAAAAACAACACTATTAACTACTCTATAACTAAAAAAGCGACTGCACATATTCTACATTTTTTAGTACTGCACTTTATTGCACAAAGGTGACTCACTAAACACATTAACTTACCAAATCATTTTATCACAATATTTATCCAAATGCAGATAAACACATTAATCTTAATAAAAATGAAATGCACCACCTACATTCCCCTACAAGTTATCAACTCACCTTTCAAACTGATTGGTAGATTAAGAAGAAAGCCACTCACACAGCAGATAGTCTTATACAGAATCTCTCTGCTTCAGTGCTTGCACCAGAACCAAGAAATGGCACATTTTCCCTTTCAATTTACACATACATACACATTAATAACAAATCAAATTTCTTCACACAATAATTCAAAACCAAACACACATTTCTTTTGGTTCAACATTTCAAACCTTTCCAACTGACTTCACTTTCCACCCTACCCCCAGCAGATCATGCAAAAGTGAACTGTCAACAGAGGTCAAAAGTTCAGCACTCTATAAAACACTGCTCCTCAACAAGTTTAAACTATGCATAAGTACTAACTTATAAGTACCAATAAAGAGAAAAGGTCTCATTAGAACCAACCAACACATAAACACATAAACTTCATAGGGATCTGTAACATATATTTTTTTAATTGATTTTTTTCTTACTTAGGTACAATGGCTGTACGACTTACAGACTTCAAACCGTATGTCATATATACTTGCATGGTACACATACGGTAAATCTACCGTAAACAAAAAATAGCCTCTATTACTGATTTTCAATAATCTCCGGGTACCTTCCCTCCGGGCTAAAATATAACGTTGGGGACCGTGCGGGGAGCCCCAACTCCCCAACGGTCCCAGCTTGCTCCCCGCTTCCTTCAGGAGCCGGCATTGCTTTTCGTCAGAGAGAGCAGCTAACATGCTGCTCTCTCTGACGAAAAGCAATCTGCTTTCCTACTTGAAAGAGAGAGCAAGTTTCCTGCTCTCTCTTTCAAATAGGAAAGCAGTTTGCTGTGGTAGGGCGGGAGCCGCGAGGCTCCCGCCCTACCACAGCAAACAGCAGTGTCCCGGGGTAGGCATCCTGGGACACTGTAGCAGCCAGCCCTGGAGGGTGTCGGTCTCCAGGGCCATCAAAGGCTCCAGGAGGGGGGCCACATCCCAACATTGAAAAGCCCCGGGGGTGGTGGTCCACAGGGCTGGGGGGTCTGTCACGGGCCCCCCTATATTCAATATTAGAGCCCCGGGGAGGTGGCAGTCCCCGGGGCGAGTAGGGGGCGTCTGCCCCCCCACACAGGATTTTAAAAAAAATTAAAATCAAACCCTGGGGGGTGGCGGTCTGCGGGGCTGCAGGGGAGCAATGAGCCCCCCGCAAACATGCAGTTAAAGCCCCGGTGGATGGGGTCCTCAGGATTATAAAAAATCATTAACAGAGCCTTTTTTTATGATAGATTTACTTTTTTTACAATAGATTTATTGTGCGCGTACCATGCTCGTACGTATGATGTACGGTACAAAGTCTGTAAGTCGTCCCATGACCGTAGCTAACCAGGAAAAAAAAAAGATTTTAACATTGGGGATCATTGTAAAACCCCCTAAGCAACCCTAGGGGGTCAGAAAGTCCTATAACAAACAGCAAACATTTCCTGAAATCTACACACATATAAAAATAAATAACAAATCACATTTATTCCCACATTAAATCAAAATGAAACACACTTTTCTATTGCTTAAACTTTTGAACCCTTTCCAACTGACAACCCTTTCCAACTTGCAACCCTTTCCCCATTCCACATTCTGCCAGTTACCATAGAAACACTTCAGGGAACACCTAACTGACAACACAGGTGAAAAGTTGATCATACATTGTTGCAAATCAAAACAGCAAGTTTGCTTGACTTGTCAATATACTATCTTATCTTAAGTAATGTTCTTTTCTATCACTTTTTCTTAACCAATAAATAACAGGCTTTTAAAAAACAGAAAACTGCACCCTAGTTTTGTAGCTAATAACATTTCAAACAACCAATCACTTCTTTGATTTTTTTTCAAAACTCCACTTATCCACCATTTAAAAAAAAATCTTCAAACTGCCTTTTCATTTACAAAGACCTATCTTTAAGATGCTTACAGTGTGGATTGTGGACACAGCTATATTTTCTGGAGTAAAAGGTATGCACAACAGAAAGTAATTCACAAAGACCTAGGTTTACCAAATGTAGACATTAAATGGATTGGACAGAGAGGGTTAAAGTGGCATCAATTGATGCAATTGGTGAAATTCTTTATGCATCTTCAACATCCTGACCTCATAAAATTCTGCAATGTGGTGGCAATGATCTAGGCACTTTGACTGGGGTAGGTCTGGAAATGTTTATGAAGGACACCTTTACAGAACTGATGTCACTTTTCCCCCAAACTACCTTTGTCTATTCTAATATATGTCAAAGGCAAAAATTGAACTGGTCCAATCAAATTTGTCCACAGATTGAGAAAGCTACGAAGCATGTGAATGAATCTGTTTCTGCGTTTCGCCAAAACTATAGAATGCGGTCCATTTACCATAACAATTTGCGCTTCAATATGCATGGCATCTATAGGAGAGATGTTGTACATTTTACAGATGAGGGGAACAGAACTTCCTCTTGAACTTTAGACTCTGCATCGGTACTCACTCGTAGGTACTAAAATCTCCCAATTAACACAAGGGCTCATTTCAGAGCCACCCAACATGTAAACACATACACTTAAAAAATATTTTTTTTTCTTGCTTAGGTACCCTCACGGGACGACTTACAGACTTTGCACCGTACGTCGTACGTACGAGCATGGTACGCACACGGTAAATCGACCGTAAAAAAAATAGCCTCTATGACTAATCATTATAATCCCCGGGGACCCCATCCCCTGGGGCCAAAATTTAATGTTGGGGACCGTGGGGGGAGCCCCAAGCCCCCACGGTCCCAGCCGGCTCCCCACGTTCTTCGTGAGCCGGCATTGCTTTTCGTCAGAGAGCGCAGCTAACATGCTGCTCTCTCTGATGAAAAGCAATCTGCTTTCCTATTGAAAGAGAGAGCAGATTTCCTGCTCTCTCTTTCACATAGGAAAGCCGTTTGCAATGGTAGGGTGGGAGCCACGAGGCTCCCACCCTACCATAGCAAACATCAGTGTCCCGGGGATAGGCACCCCGGGACACTGCAAGAGCTGGCCCTGGGGAGGTGGTGGTCCCCAGGGCCATCAAGGGCTCCATGAGGGGGCCTCCCCTCCCAACATTGAAAAGCCCCAGGGGTAAAGGTCCCCGGGGCTGAGGGGTCCATCACAGACCCCTCATATTCAATATTAGAGCCCCGGGGAGGTGACAGTCCCCGGGGCAAGTGGGGGGGCTTGAGCCCCCCCACACAGGATTTTTTTTTTAAACAAATCGAAGCCACAAGGGGTGGCGGTCCCTGGGGCTGGGGGGGGGGTGTGAGCACCCCGCATACTTTTCAAAAAGCCCCAGGGGTGGTGAACCCCATTACATAAAAAAAATTGCCACCGGGATCTGGCCCCCCGGGTCTAATTAGGAATAAAACAAACTTCGTTTTTTTTTTTCTTTTACACCATGTATGCGCACCATGTGCGTACCCCGCGATTTAAAAAAACATTGGAAGTGCGGGATCCTCAGCTCTCACCCTGCCATATCAAGGAGCAGTGTTGAAAAAATCTTCCGGTAAGACAGCAAAGGATTTTGAAGGACATAATCGCCAGTTTAGTTGTAGTTTGCTGCTGCTAAAGTGGCTATAATTTTAACGCCGTCCTTGTAAATATGGCCCTAAGTTTTGGAATGTCGCCAATCCTGTCTTCCATTTAAGTAGGCACAAAGTATTTAGTGAAGTGCACACTGTGAATTGTGAAGCAACAGTGTCTGATTGTGATAAATAAAGAATTGCCCATTGTTGAGTACAGAGTAGGCAAATTGTACATGTGGTTTTGTAACGTCAGTGGCTATTCCTTGAGCCCTCTCTTGAGGTTAATACGAAGAGTTGAGTACTTCTTTTGCTCGTAATGTACATAGGGGCAGATTTATGAGGCCCTTGCGCCACGTTTACGCCGCTGTTGCGTCACGCAAGGCGGCGTAAACGTGGCGCATCCCTACGAACGATTTACAACGTGACGCATCTAGGCAGATGCGTCACGTTGTAAAGCCCTGCGCCGCTTGTGGGCGTTCCGGCGCAGGGTGGGTGTTCCGGGGCAGGTGCGCCTCGCAAAAGTGGCTGAGTGAAATCTATAAGATTTCACTCAGTCACTTTTAGGCCAATGCTGCGTCAAAACCCTGCGCCTGCTTGAAGCAGGCGTAAGGCTTGACGCAGCATTGGTCAGATAAGGCACCCCCGAGCCTTGCTGGAGCTGCGTCGCGCTTGCGACACAACTCCAGCAATGCGTCACTTATACGGCACAGATGCGTGACGCATCTGTGCCGTATTTGCCCCATGGTGCGCCGCATCATAAATGCGGCGCACCATGGGTGGCGCAGCAGTGGCGCACTGTGGCGCATGTTAACTGGCGCATCCCTCAGGATGCGCCAGTTAACATATATCTGCCCCATAGTGTTCTGTCATCTCAATTTGCTTTCCCCTCTGTCATGTAGAGGATCCTGGCTAAATATAACGGTTTCTGTACAGCCAGTACCTTTCCACCCTACCCCTAAACTGCTTCCTGCATGTTACCACAGTAACAGTTCATGGAACACTTAATTGAGCACACATGTTACAAGTTCACCACACAATGTTGCTTATCCAAACAGCAAGTGTGCTGGATAAGCATGGGCGAATTTTGCGAATCTCGCGTTCGCGAATTTTGCGGATTTGCGAACTCGCAATCCGCAAAATCCGCGAATTCTCGCGAATTTGCGGATTTTTTTTTTGTGTTCGCGCGGGTTTCTGCCAGTTCGCGAGGGTTTTGTACAATTTCGCAAACGCGAACTTACCTGTCGGGTCGCAAGTTTTGCGAACTTGTTGTTTCTACGTGTCCAGCCTGTTTGGGACACTCTTCTTCATCACTGCCACCCTCTGTCACCACTGCCACTCTCTGACTACTCATGCCACCCTCTGGCCCACCCATGCCACCCTCTGTTTCATCACAGCACCCTCTGGTTGTCCAGTGTACATTATTGGGGCACAGCAAAGCACACCTTCCCTGCCTCAAGTGACCTGAATTAATTTGGGGCTGATTAATGTGTCACAGAATATTTTTTTAGCTGGCACCTGCTTCCTTAGTGCTTCCTGATTAGTGAACTTTTGCACTTGCTAAGTGCTTTCATTGTTGCAAAATTAGTTACAACACCTGCCCTGCCCCAACTGACAATAATGAATTAGGGGCTGATTAATGTGTCACTGGATTTGAACTTCCAGCCTGGCTCCTGCTTGTCTCCCTTAGCTGTAATTCAGGACCTTTGTGGCATATGTGTAACTATTCTGAGGGTCAGAGCAGGGTCACATAATAGTTGCAAGTAGGGAACTGAACTCTGGAGGGGCCCCTCAGGAAGCACTACAGGAAATGGCTACTAATGATGAGCTTGAACTTTTGAACCTGGTAAGTAGTTTCAGTTTTGCTAAGATCGTATTTCTGCAATTTAGCGCTTATTCGCGGGGCGCGAAGTTGAACTGGGAAGCCGCAAACTCACGCGAACAGTGCGAGCAAGCCATAAAATCCGCTGCTCGCGGATTTGCGGATTTTGCGGGAAATTCGCGAATCTCGCGGATCGCGAATTTACCGAAAATCCGCAAAATCCGCGAGCGGAACGGATTTTCGGCCTATACTTAGTGCTGGACGTTTTACATTTTTTCATAGGAACCTTTAATCGCAGCTACAGACTCTGGTAAAGAGCTGGTAAAGAATTATCATCAGTATTATACTTCTAGTTATAAACATCATTTCTACTTTTGATTTTTAAATCTTCTCTAAGCATATGATTATCACACTAAATAATAGTGAAATGTCAGAAAAAGATGTAAACAGTTTTTTATTAACTTTTATTAAAACAAAAATAAATAAATAGAAAAGTAACTTTAACAGAACAGTATAATGAACAAAATGTGAGATGGACTTCAATGGTAGGAGTATAGGTAACCTACAAAACAAAAATCAAATGTCTTTAAAATTAGATGGATGTGATTGAATGAGGTGAGAGATTACATCTTTACAAAAGGCAAGATCGCTTTTTCTCACATGTACACTCATGGTAGTGCACCCTACCCCTCCCACAGAATCACCCTCAACAGGAGTCTGTAGGGCAGCGCTACTTGTAGGCTTAGGCCTATCTTATGGTATAGATGGTATTTAAAATGCGACAGAGATGTGACTGAATTTGGTCAAAGATCACAAATTAACATAACACTTGTCAAATATTGCTTATTCACACGTGTGCAGTTAACTGATACATCCCACCCCTCTCATAGGCCCGCGCTGAAGAGGTGTCTGTAGGGAAGTGCCTGCTGGGTCAGATCTACAGTATGGTCCAGCAGGTCTTTAAAATGATTCAGAGATGAGACAGAATTAGGTGAGAGATCACGTCAGTAAGCAGGACAATATCATTTATATGCAGCACGTTTAATTGGAGGCATTGTGTATCTAGGCCGCTCTGCTTACCTTTTGCAAACACTGTTTTTAGCAGAGCTCACAACTTCAATTCTGACTCAGTTCTATACTGCAGACTGTATTAAATTTAGCCTTGATTTATTTATCTGCAGAGTGGACAGCAGCGTTCATAACTTGAAAACAGAAAGAGAAACAATGTGAGAGAGAGAGAGAGAGAGAGAGAGAAAGAGAGAAAAACGACATTGAAAGTGTGAGAGAGAGAAAGTAATAGATGGAGCAGGAGAGATGGTGTTGATACTGGAGAAAATCATCGTAGCTCACCTTTTTGCCTCCGGTGTATGTCCAAGCACGTGCCGGTTCATAGTGCACCCTCTAGTTTAGTGATCGGAAAGATAGTATAGAGTTAGTAATAGCAGAGTACATACAACTGCACACATATATTTCTGAATTATGCCTTTGGACACTCAGGATACTGTATTAAATCAACTTCCACTGCAAGGAGGTGTCTGTGTGCTCTTTTTCTCCCAGAGTACTATACCCATGCACTCCCACTGCATATCGGTGAGTTCTCATTACTGAGTACCAGTCCCAGACTGTTGCACCCCATTGACTACCAGTGTCGGGAGGTGAGTGCCCTTTCTTGTGCACCCAGACTGTTGCAACCTATCCACTTCCACTGCCCGGAGATAATTGTACTTTCGTACGCAGTCAAGTTGCTGCACACTATCCTCTCTCTCTGCCCACAGGTGACTTCTCGTTGCTTCGGAAACAAGCTTCTTTGCTCACCTTGTGCCATTGGTGCGACTTAAAGAGGGTCCACCACGTGTCGAAGCAGCCTTCTTATGCGTTGTTATGATGGCCACACATCATCGCAGAATCCTCAAACGTTGAGCTTTGGAGGTGTTGGGGGAACGCCATCTTTGAAACACAACCTGTTAGATAAAATTGTGCATCATTTGTTTATCAAAGGAGAGAGGAAGTGAGAGTGTGACTGAAAATAATATTCGCAGCTCACCTTTCTTTCACCGGTGTGTCTTCCACCACGTGCCCAGACATAGTGCACCCTGAAGCTCTACATCTAAAAGATAGTAAAAGAAAGATGTTATGATTGGTAATTTCCACTATCTTAATATGGAGTAGAATGACATCGACCTTTCACACACCTTCTCTCCTGCATTAAAAATACAACTATTTGTACAGTTCCAACTTGTTTAATTGGCTTTGATTGTTTAAGAATTAGTAGAGTGGTAAGGTTTTCCATCCGGTTATAGAAAACAAGTGGTGAGCAGTGATACATGTGATTTCAATCATCACGAGCTACTGACTTTTGACCGACTATAAAAACTTTCCTGCTATAGAAAAAAAATAGAAATTCAATAAGATACGGTATATAGGACTGTGTATGCCTAAATCGCTGCGTCGCCTTTTGTATCCAGTATACTGGACCCCATCTGCTCCCTCCGCTGCACACCCAGGCCTTACTGCTCACCTTTTTGTGGACAGGGCATGTTCTACATTATGCAGTCCCGCTCTGCCCCCAAGAAGTCTCACATTTGGTGCTGAGTCTTGATATCGCTATGGTAAAAGAACATACTTGTGCACCCATCATCATCGCAGGTTCTCATCCGCTCAGTCCTTACAGTACCCCTAACTCAGTGACCAAAGAGGCCACGCATGTGGTGGTGGCCCCCCTGCTTGGTAGTTCAGGCCTACATGAGGTATCCGAACCACCAGGATGTGCCATCACAGCGGCACATAGAGCACGTGCGCCCCGTTTTTTTATTGGTAGGGTCACATGTGTTGTGACCCATGTGCTGGATTGGTGTTGAGTGGGTGTATAGCAGCCAGGAGGGAGTGTGTGTGTGCCGTTCTGACAACTAGACCTGGAACTAAGAAATCACTTCAATGGAAATCTGGGCCATGTAGCGTTGCTGTGTTTTCCTTGAAGTGTAAGCAGAGTGGGCTGGACTTACGTATGCCAGTGCTGCGCGAGGATGTGAACGATGACTCAGGAGCTATGGGCCTAGTTCCATCATGAGCTATATGAGAAATCAACTGATTCAGGTTTCTGTGTTGTAGTGCTGCCATCACCCGGGTCTTACACGTAAATGTGTCATTATGTCTGTAAAGTCCCACAACATGGCCAACATGGAAGGAACGGAGAATCACTGATCCTACATTCATCCATATTTGCACACATAAAAGATGATGGACATGACGCATTTCTGCGAATATAAATGTTTGTTGTACATTCAGTGGAGTGTTGGAGCTGTAGTAATACAGGGGTATGAAAGCTTCAGGTTGCAGTTTTTGGTACATGAAGGCCAGGTAATATATATATGTATGTGGTCATTTGGGTATACTGTCGAACTTGGTGCTGGAAATCAGTGTTCGAGCATTGGAGTCACGTCCACATCCTGTTATTGTAGAGAAATTACGTAACATATGCGTGCCTGAAAATGTAATGCAAATACCGTAAAAATACTGTACGCTCATGCAAATTGAAGACATAGTTTTGGGTCGAGTTTGCACTATATAAATATCTTTTTTTTTAATACCTGAGCAATAGCACACACTTATAAATTTACTATACACTTTGCTTGCAGTATTGTGATGATCCAGTTTCTAAGTTCTTATTTGTAGAATGAGCGAGAGAAAGTTATATCACTGAAGATTTTGTTATGTTTTGTGATGTCATCAGTGATGTCACTGACCATGTCATGAATGATGAAATATGTGATATCATCAGCAGTGCATTGCGGGCGCGCAAGTTATAGTTAGCAGAACTAACTATAACGGAGGAATTTCAATGGCTTTGTACGAGTGAAATGTCCAGCTAACTATAACAGCCCTGAAACCTATGTTTTTTTCAGTGAATATATATATATATATATATATATATATATATGTAAAAATCCTTGCTGCTTAAACTACAAGTAGTAGTATTTCTTCACTTTTTATTCTTGTATCACGTGACTGGTGATGTCACTAAGAGTGGGTGTCAACATGGTTGAGCAAATATAAAATAAGCATTTCATGTGTTCTATGTTGCAGTGTGAACAAGGGCGAGTTAGCCTGAAATGCGTAGCTGTTCTCTGTGTGGTTGCAACAATAAATCACCTTTGCTGATTCCTGTGGTCCGTCTTCCTCGTTTGCCGGCGTGCGCGCTTGCCTGTAACGCTGCGAAATCCGAGGAGGAGCTTGTATTATATATATATATATATATATATATATATATATATATATATATATATATATATATATATAGATTCCGGTTTTCTCATTCAGAGAAGTTTTTTCCTCGTGCACTCCCGTGTGACAAATAAAGTACCAGCCACACTGGTTTCAATCAGTTGTGAGTTTTTTAATCAGCAACCAGCAACACCTTACGCGTTTCGGTCTCAACGGAGACCTTGCTCACAGGTAACTGAATTAACATTGTTTTGACATTTAAATAAAGTGTTTTTTTAGGGAGTTACATCACTTCCTGTGTGTCGCACAGGAATTGTGGGACATGTAGTTTCAAAATAAGGTTATGTCTCAACAAATCATTATAATGCAATTCAAGAAGTAGCACTCTTTGTAAATTATATATAAACAATGTATGAAAAATTAAACCAAATTTAAGCCCTCCGGTGGGCATTTCAACATTTGCAGTGAGAGAGTACCCACTGTTAGTCATCATATGTGCATTTCACATGATTAATTCAATTTAAACCAACTGATCATAATTGAGCCCTCCAGTGGGCATTTAGCATTCAGTACCAACCAATGAACTTCTTGGTTTCAAAGTCAACAGTGCTAAATGCCTTATGTCAAAGTTATTCTTACATGTCCAGAATTTATCGGATGAGGAGTGAGGGTATCTAATTAAAGAAAATTACGTGCAATTTAAAATCAGGCAGGGTAGGTATCAGTGAGTCTCTGAATAGTGTATAGTTGCAGTTTTACAGGTGGCAATGTAGTTCTTCGTCCTGATTGTGCCCATAGGGGCTCAGAGTTCGAAAGTTCATAATATGTTTGGATTCTTTTTGTCTCATCACTCTCTCTCGATCTCCACCTCTTTGATTAGGTCCCACACATTCAATTCCATAAAAGATTAGAGCTTTCCAATCCCCTTTGTGTTCCTTCTCCATGTGTTTAGCCATGGCATTGCTGCGATCAGAGTTAATAGTGGCACGAACATGCTCCAAAATGCGAAGTTTCAGTTCTTTTTTGGTGCTTCCGATATATTTTAAGGAGCAAGGGCATTCAAGGGCATATATGACAAATTGTGTTTTACAGTTAATCAATTGTTGAATCTTCCAAGTTTTTTTATTTGCCATTTTTATTTCCTTAGTAGTTTTCGCTATGCAACAAACTTTGCATCCAGAACATTTATAGAATCCTGTAGGTCTGCGCCATACCTCTGGTTTCTTTTGTTCTTGAAAGTGACTGAAGATAAGTTTGTCTTTTAGATTTTTTGCCCTGCGATAAGTCGCATTTGGATGATCTCCTACGATTTCTGCCACTTTGGGGTCCATATGTAGAATGTGCCAATTTTTTCGCAGTATTTTAACGATGGCTTGATTGGTTGTTGAGTGTGTGGTGATGAAACGAATTTTCTCTTGTTCCTCATCATCTGGTTTAGGTTTGTCTCTGAGCAAATCAGTTCTTTTTATACTGGAGGAGCGATTTAAAGCTGTCTGAATCCATGCTGGATTGTATTTCCTTTTTTCAAATCTTGTTTTGGCTAGATTTTTGTGTTTGTGCCAATCCTCTTCGTTAGAACAAATCCTTTTTATGCGGAGAAATTCTCCATATGGAATGTTTTGTATCAGGCTTGGTTGATGAAAGCTCTGGGCGTGTAGCACTGCATTTGTCGCGGTGCTCTTGCGATGTAGTGTTGTATGTAAAACATTGTCCTTTACGAAGATCTCTGTATCCAAAAATACAACCCTTGTATCACTGATTGTGTATGTGAAGGTTAACCCAAAATCGGAGTTGTTAAGGATTTTGAAATAGCTATCAAATTCTTCATTTGTGCCCTCCCATATCAGCAACAGATCGTCTATATATCTTAACCATGCTATGGGTTTTTGTACCGCTTCATCATTTTCTGATCTCCATGCCCATGTTTTCTCCCATTGTCCCATTGTGAGGCATGCATATGAAGGGCTAAAAGAAAAGCCCATCGCTGTGCCTTTTGATTGACGATAGATTTCTCTGCCAGATAGAAAGATGTTTTGCTCAAGGCACATTGAGATCATCTCCATAAGCATGTTGTTGTGATCCATAAATTGTATGCTTCTATCCATAAGGAAAGATTTGCAGGCTGCCAAGCCAATGTGATTTTGAATGTTCGAATATAAAGAAACCACATCCATCGTTATTAGCTTATATGAGGGTTGCCATGGAGTGTCCTGTAGCCTTCTTAGCATGTCCCCTGTATCTTTTATATAGGAGGTTAAACCTTTGACATATGGTAGTAAGAATACATCAATATAGTTGGCAATGGGTTCTAATAATGCTCCTTTTGCTGAGATTATAGGTCTTCCTGGTGGTCTAGTGGGATGTTTATGAATCTTCGGTAAAAAATATATTGTGGCCATTTTGGGATGTTTTGTTTGGAGGTATTTATACTCATCGTTGTCAATTAGTTTTTGGTTGAACCAGGTCTCCAATTTTTTGTCTAGCTCTTCTTTCAATTTTGGTAGTGGGTTGGTTTTTAACTTTTCATAGTATTCCTTGTTTTGTAATTGTGAATGAGCTTCTCGCATGTATGCCTCCTTGTCTAGAACAACGACATTGCCCCCCTTATCAGCAATCTTTATTTCAATAGTGTCATCTTTGACAACGATGAGTATAAATACCTCCAAACAAAACATCCCAAAATGGCCACAATATATTTGTTCCGTCAAGTGGCTGCCTGCTCTTCTGGTGAACTTCTGCGCTGCAGATATGGAGTTGGCCCAGGTATGGGCTTACAGGCAGTCCACCTACTTGACGCTGAAGCTGAGGGAAACTGCTTAATGGCAGCCTGTGACTACACGGGAGAGTTGGTGCAATCTCGCCAATTCGAACCCCAACACACCAGCGGTTTGAAGGTTGGAACGTTTTGCGGGGATTCAAGGGGTCAAGACAGCAAGAGAGCACCTCATCAGGTATGCCCAGACTTATGAACGCCAATACCGAAAAGAAACAGCTTTGGGTTCCCACAACACGCATCCCAGACATATGGCATTCTGGGAGTTAGAGTTTGACATTCACTGCAACTCGGCGGTTGATCACATGATTGGGGTGGCGCTCATAAGAGGACTTTCCATTAAGCCACTAACATTTCATCAGGGCATTACGGACGTGAGGAGCAGCAGCTAAGGGTGTCTGACGAAGGTTTCATTACCGAAATGCATAATGCCCAGGCTGCCTAAGTTTCCATTAAACTTGAACCCCACCTGAAAAATCCCTGCGTGTGGCTCCTTCCTTTCACTCGTTGGAGGGTGGATGGTGATGTTACGTGTTGGCCAGAGACACGCCAGGGAGCCGCCGTTCCATCAAGTGGCTGCCTGCTCTTCTGGTGAACTTCTGCGCTGCAGATATGGAGTCGGCCCAGGTATGGGCTTACAGGCAGTCCACCTACTTGACGCTGAAGCTGAGGGATACTGCTTGATGGCAGCCTGTGACTACACGGGAGAGTTGGTGCAATCTTGCCAATTCGAACCCCAACCCACCAGCGGTTTGAAGGTTGGAACGTTTTGCGGGGATTCAAGGGGTCAAGACGGCAAGAGAGCACCTCATCAGGTATGCCCAGACTTATGAACGCCAATACCGAAAAGAAACAGCTTTGGGTTCCCACAACACGCATCCCAGACATATGGCATTCTGGGAGTTGGAGTTTGACATTCACTGCAACTCGGCGGTTGATCACATGATTGGGGTGGCGCTCATAAGAGGACTTTCCATTAAGCCACTAACATTTCATCAGGGCATTACGGACGTGAGGAGCGGCAGCTAAGGGTGTCTGACGAAGGTTTCATTACCGAAATGCATAATGCCCAGGCTGCCTAAGTTTCCATTAAACTTGAACCCCACCTGAAAAATCCCTGCGTGTGGCTCCTTCCTTTCACTCGTTGGAGGGCGGATGGTGATATATATATATATATATATATATATATATATATATATATATATATATATATATATATATATATATATATATATCCGAAGCGAAATCCTGACCGCTATCGAAGCGGAGCCAAGCAGGTGTAGACCTCTTCCCCAAAAGAGAGTAAGTGACTTCAAAACCAGGCCATCAACACACAAAATTATGTGAGCAGAGGTGAAAGCTTTATTGCAAAATCATAGGACAAATGTCCTCCATAACGCGTTTCGCTCTGCGGACGGAGCTTGATCACAATATATTTATATATACAGTGAACAAGGCAGTCTTGGCGCCGAAACGCCGCTGACCTTGTTGGAATAAATCACCATCTGTGCCAAATTTGTCACGGAGTCGGTGCCTGTTTGTTTGAAGCTGTCAGGATGGAAGGATATATATATATATATATATCCATACTAATATAATAAAGAGAGAGCCCAAACCTTTGAGGCGGGTAATCTCAGGAACCACAGCACCAATCACAACACCCAATACAGCGTTGGAAAGGGCAGTTGCAGCAGAAGGACATAGGCTATGCAGACACCCATCATATACATTTAAAAGGTAAAAGAACCGTGCCAACAAAGTAGTCCCTTGCGGGCGTGTCTGCATTGTGCTGTGGGCGTGTGCTGGGGCATGACAAACGCTGGGGGCATGTGGTACGTTCCGCCCTTCATGCCATGTCTCATATCGGGTGCTATTCCCACCCTGCTCTCTTTAAATACCCCTGCACCCCATAATCATAACCCACCCTTACTCCTTAAAATACCCCAACACCCTTAAACATTAACCCATCTTAACCCTTTAAATATACCTTGTACCCCAAAACCCAAACCTAGCCCTGAACCCTATAAATACCCCTGTACCTCAAAACCCAAACCTACCCCTGTACCCTAAAAATACCACTGTACTCCAAAACCCACACCTAGCCCTGAACCCTAAAAATACCACTGTGCCCCAAAACCCAAACCTACCCCTGAACCCCAAAATACCCCTGTACCCCAAAACCCAAACCTAGCCCTGAACCCTTAAAATACCCCTGTACCCCAAACCCCAAACTTACCCCTGAACCCTAAAAATACCTATGTACCCCAAAACCCAAACCTAGCCCTGAACCCTAAAAATAACCCTGTACCCCAAAACCCAAACCTACCCCTGAACCCTAAAATACCCCTGTATCCCAAAACCCAAACCTAGCCCTGAACCATAAAAATACCCCTGTACCCCAAAACCCAAACCTACCCCTGAACCCTAAAAATACCCCTATACCCCAAAACCCAAACCTAGCCTTGAACCCTAAAAATACCCCTGTACCCCAAAACCCATACGTATCCCCAAACCCTAAAACTACCCCTGTACCCCATAACCCGAAACTATATCTGAACCCTTAAAATACCCAAACACCCCAAAACATATACCTCAGTACCCCAAAACATATACCCCTATACCCATACTTACCTTATCCAAACATAAAAAACATGCTTTTACCATTCATGCATTTACAACGAATTTCGTTGTAAATGTATGCGTGGTAAAAGCATATAAAATTTAATGCCATGCATTATAATGGCATTGTGGAGTCATGGTACTTTCAGAATGAAAGTATGCGGAGTGATAGTACGCGGAAAGAAAGTTGCAGAATAATGGGTGTTTACCCTCCCCCATTAAGTACATTGGTGGCACGGCGGCCCACATCTCCAGCAACATATTCATATTTTTTCACCTCCCATTTGAAAAATGCATAGGTCTCTCTCATTGATGGCCAGCACCGACATACACTTTTAGACACACCTCCCGCCACAAGTTCTAGAATTGCGAACTTTAGAGCTGGGAGCTATGTTCGAATCTCGTCATCAGCTCAACATCCTGTGATTCCAGGCAAATCGCTTTGTATCCCCGTGCCTACCACAAATGAATGTGTTCTTCTGTAATGTAAATTGTGCTCATGCCATGTTTTCCAGTTTGCGCTATATAATATTGCAAGGAAATATAAAGTAGGGATACTCGAGTTCACACACTACTGAATGCGCACTCTTAAGTGCATCAGCAGTGCACTGTGAATCGGAGCGTTTCACAGGCCTGTCACAGATAAGAAATGATATCAAAACGAAATCCTACAAAACAATATACTACTGGCCAGCAGCAACTCGTACCCAGACAACGTCGGGATGGGCTGCTAGTATATATATATATATATATATATATATATATATATATATATATATATATATATATATATATATTTATGTGTATATATATATATATATATATATATATATATATATTACCTACTGGCGGTCGCCAGTAGGTATATATAGTTAGGACGGTTTCCCATAGGAAATCCCCAACATTCTATTGGGAATAACTTTGGCCCTGGTTGATGAATCTTCACAAATTTCTTAAAGAAGATGGCTCGCTCCGCTCCGCTCCTTCCCTGAAAGTTTGGGGGGGATTCGTCAAGTGGGGGCTGAGAAAAAAGGGGGGTCCCAAAACGTGTTTTCCCCATGTTAATTTCCATAGGACCTTTAGACTCGGCTACAGCTTGAACCACTGAAGGGAATTACACCAAACTTGTCAAAATAGTAGTGTCTTGTATGCAGATCACGCTTTTGGTAAAATCGTGTAAATCCCTCCAGTGGTTCCTGAGAAAATTAAAAGAGAATCAAATTATATATCTGGGCGGAGCCTAACGACATATCTCTGATCGTGCGATCTGATTGGCTGTCAGCATCTCATCGTGAGATCTGATTGGCTGTCAGCAGTTCATCCATGAAGTGTTGGCACCCCGCGATTTTGCGCTGTATTTTGCCACTAGCGCTTTGGGAGCGCTTTATGCTTCATGCATCTTTTCAGGCCGGTGCCCACCCGGCATTGCCCGCTGAAATTGTCCCGCTGTTGCCGCCCGGCCGCGACCAGGAAGTCAGGCAGGCTGGGGCGGAACTGTGACCTATTCCCCGGGCCGCGCTCTGATTGGCTGCCGGCCCGGGACAGGACAGAGGAAGCCGGAAGCTGCCGGGAGCCGACCCCGGGATCCGGTGAGTGCACCGGCGTAGCTAGGGGGGAGGGCGGTCCGCCCCAGCAGGACAGAGGAAGCCAGAAGCTGCCGGGAGCCGACCCCGGGATCTGGTGAGTGCACCGGCGTAGCTAGGGGGGGGGCGGTCCGCCCCAGCAGGACAGAGGAAGCCGGAAGCTGCCGGGAGCCGACCCCGGGATCCGGTGAGTGCACCGGCGTAGCTAGGGGGGGGGCGGTCCGCCCCAGGCGGCACCACGGATGCTCAAGTCTTTCTCCTCCTGGGCGTGAGGTCGATAGCTCAGTTTCGTCCGATTCCCAGAGGAGCGATATATATATTCCGGTGTGATGTGATCTGTAGCCATAATATTTCAGCAGAAAGAACATTTATTCTAATTCATACGTTTTTTTTTCTTCAATGATCATAGGAGCTAAACCGGTATATACCTAGTAAGTAAATCCTTAAAAGAAGCTTTATTTCAATGCACGCGCCTCCGGTAAGATAGCTCACTTGGTTAATGAGCCTGCTAATGAAACCTTTATCTGCTGGTGGCAGGTTTTTCTATCAGTAAGCGCTCTACCCGAAGATCACACATTGACATATTAGAAAGCAGCTCAGTGGATTAACGCACAGATCACAGAGGCAGGGAGGCCATGTGTCCTGCGGGTTCTAGCATCAGTAAGGTAGCTCAGGGGAATAGTTCACTCTGTGCGGTGTTTACGACCTGCCGCTCTACCCTTTTGTGAGCAGGATGGAGCTCAGTGGGTTAATGCACCTGCAGGGGAGATGCGTGTGTAACCTCCGCCGGTATGAAACCAGCGGCCAGGGTAACATCTGAGGTCGCTGGCGAGCTATGCATGAGGGAGAGCTTCGTCCTAAGGCGGAAGGCCGTGCCCTGGGAGCCCGGGCTGCACGTTCAGCCGCATCAGTAACTGTTACATAATCTGCTGGGAGCGAGCCCTCATTACCGTGATGTATTAGCAGCAGGTTCGGCCCGGCAGGCAGGCACGCTTCCTCCCAGCCAGGCTCAGGAGAGCTCGCGCAGCAGCAGCCTCTACACGCCGGCACTTATGGGAGCTCCTGGCTGCAATTTATGATAATGTCCTTTTATCCATTCGGCTGCCATGTCATTATAGTCTTTTATGTGAGTTTAACCATGTTAAATGTTTGGTTAGCATGTGCATGTGGTTACGTATGGGTCATGATTATTTTAATGTAGGTGATCTGTAAATAATAAAACACGAGAGGGCTTCAGCTGTTTCATGTCTGCTGCGAATGGCTCTCCCAGTCTTACTCTTACATTCTGGTATTTGTAAATCTGGTTTTCTTTTGCTGTGCTAGGCCTGTGTATGTAATGTAAAGCCATTTATCCATAAGAAACCACAGTATCTTGCGCCGGATTCTGGTATTAGAATGCAAATTAAATTATGTCTCTGTGGCTTGCTCACTCACTCTCAGGTTGGAAAGCTCGGGCCCCCGCTGCTCCTGAGTGCTAGGCACATAAAATGTTCCAGGTCAACACAACATCTGCGAGTATATATGTATATTCGCCGAGTATATATATATATGTATGTGTATGTGTCTATATATATATCACTGAAAAAACCAAAGGTTATATACTATATATAGTTAGGAATTAGCCTTTAAAAAACCAATTAAATTCACTTAAAAAAACATAGGTTTTAGGCCTTATATAGTTAGGAATTAACATATAAAAAACCATTGAAATTCCTCCTATATATATATATATATATATATATATATATATATATATATATATATATATATATATATATATATATATATATAGCATTTAAAAAAACAATGAAATTCACTGAAAAAACCAAAGGTTATACACTATATATAGTTAGGAATTAGCCTTTAAAAAAACCAATGAAATTCACTAAAAAAACCATAGGTTTTAGGCCTTATATAGTTAGGAATTAACATATAAAAAACCATTGAAATTCCTCCTATATAGTTAGCTGGACATTTTATTGACATAAAACCCAATGAAATTCCATATATAGTTAGTTGCAATAACTATATATCGCGCACCCGCAATCCACTGCTGATGATGTCACATATTACATCATTTATGACATGGTCAGTGACATCGGGTCGCAATTGCGTGTTTGCATCCGTTTTTGCATACTTACAAGGAAAATATCACTCAAACTTACCCATGTGGTTGCAATGGCCATCTTGTTTTTCATTCATTGCTATGGTTCTGGGCATGCCTTTTCTATCCAGCTTCAATCTTTGTAATCCTTTGTTTGTTTGAACTTTTTTTTAATCTTTTTTACTCATTATCTATCTCTCCATTTTTTTACATCTATATTTTGTGTTTTTTTCTATTTTTTGTTACTTTAATAACTACTTTTTTTAACTCTCTCTTTTCTTTTATTTACTTTTTTTCCCTATTCTTTCCTATTTTCCCTTTCTTTAACCCAGGATCATGACAAAGGGAGCCGGCAAGTCCAAGAGGTAGAGTCCCCCACCCCAAAGCCAGCTACCTTGCGAGCGTTCAAGGGGGGAGATCTTCAGCGAGGTGGAGGTGGCCGTACTGGAATTCTTAATGCAGCGCCACCTCCCCAAGACCGTCGCAGCAGGCGGCAGGCCCGGTACCGGGTACTGCCTCCGGGAGCATCGCCAGCTATGGGGTAAGGTGTGCCGGGCCATGTGTCGGGAGTCAGGGGTCCGGCACACCTACAACCAGGTGACGCAACGGTGGTCTGACATACTGGACCCGGAACAAGACCTGCTTGACTTGCTTGGCGTTGAGATCCCTGGGCTTAGTGAGTACTAGTAACTATTTATTAACTACTTTGTTTTTTTCTGCTCTGTGTTATATTGCAAATATATGTTTTTTCCAGAGAGCCAGAATGCTTCCGATTACATTGCAGGTAAATTAAGTTTCAAAAGCTTCTGTGATTGCAGGTGCTCACCTGCTCAGTGGCGGTGCTACTTGTATGCTAACTTGTTTTGAATTTTGTGCTCATTTGGCCTTAGTGATTATGTATGAGTGTACTTTACAGAACTGTGTAATGCAAGAAAGACTAGAGACTCAAGTCCAGTCCTTCCTTTGTACTCCTGCCACTAAGAAGAGCTAGTGGTGGTAGATTGATAGGTTGAGTATATTATGACTTGTTATGTAGTATGACATTTTAGTCTGTAATAATGACGGACTGTGTCTGTCACTTCGCGTGTTGCTGAGTGCTGCCAGTCCTAGTAGACCCTTTTTGTAGTTGGTTTAAAGAGTTACAAAGCTTTCCAAGTAGATAGTCCACGAATCCAGCAATACTAATATCCTAGTAGACCATATCAGATAGGTCAATAAATTTAGGGCAATTGTTGTTTAATTTGTTATTGGTTTTTTAAAATGTTTGGTTTCGTTGACAACAATCATCCATGTTTGTGTTTTTCTTTCATGTACATCAGCACCTCCCAGGGACAAGAGGACAGAGGTGGCGGCGCCGGCGGAACAGGAGACCAGGATCTGTCTGCCGAGGGCTCTTCTGCTGGCCCAAATAAGTTTTCCTGTTAATATTAATAATTATACTTCCCTAACTTTTACAACGCCTATTTATTCCAAACGTTCATCATAATTCTATTTTCTCCTAAATCGTCTTTGAATTTCTTGTAGACTGTTTCTCAATTCTTAACCTGCCTCTACTATGACTCTCTGTGCTACTACTATTTATTATTATTAGTCTGTCTGTGTAGCTAGCTAAGCTTGCACAGTTGGCAAAAGGTGTTAAATAAAACTCCTATTCAGCAATAGCTCTAGGCACTGTGTGCAGTCCTCTGGGTTGTCCATAATGTCTATTGAAGTCTTCTTAATGTTTATGCTTTGACAATTCCCAACAATAAAATGTCAATGGCCACCAAGAATAAGATACTAGTTTACTTTTTGATTGGATAGGAGGACATACTACTACTGTTGCAGGGACTATTCTGCACATACAGAACTATAGACAAGAAATAGGGCATTGGTGATAATAGGCGCAGTATTCTTTCCACATACCTCAGTCATAACAAAAGTTGAACCCCCAATCTCCTTACTGACTAGCTAGTGTGCCCGAGTCATTATTTAGCTCCCAACTGCAGCGATGATCCCCAATGATTATACAACCCAGAACATAAGACTACGGAGTCAGAGTCCCGACCTCTCAGAGTCACGGAATCATGCTTGCAAATTGCAAACCCTTTTGCTCACTCACTCATGACCAAAAACCATAGAGTTTATGTAAGTTTTAAAGCTTTATTTAAAGTAAAACAACTAGCTCTGTGTGTACTCTGTATATTAATCTTCAATTGTGCATTATATAAAAACATTTATTAAAATCAACTTCATAGAAGAGAAACGGTGAACTCATGAAAACTGAACAGCGGCTGATTTACACATTAATTGTGGGAGACCCCTCACCTGGTTGGAACTTAAAGTACTGGTTGTGATGATGATGAGTAACATATTGCTCTTGTTAGTAGAAGGGACTCTTCTGTCTGTTATTAGAAAAAAGGTGTGCGTTAAAAAGCAAGTATTCATCAGTTGTGGCAAAAAGTGTAGCATGTTATGGCTAAGCATAAATAAAAACACCCTCCCCTTCCGAAAGGGGAAGTTTTTAGTTTAGACTAGAGAGTCACAAATAATGAAATTTCTTTATGTAGTAACATTTTTTTCATTCCTAAACAAAATAGGGAGTGGTGTATATGGCATCTAAAAATATGAAATGTTTTTTGTAGGTGGAACACCATCGGCACAGACAAACAACAGTGCAGGGGCCAGCACGGAGGTGGTCACTCCAGGGGTGGATGCGATGCTACTAGCGGCCGTAGGAACTGCTGTGGGGGATGCCTCGGCAGTGGCGGGCAGTGGTAAGCTATTATATTCATTACTTATTGAGATTGCAGAGTAGGCTCGCGGCAGGGGTGTATGTTGTACAGTACAAGTACACTTTATTGTTAAGAAGACTTAAAATTGAGAACTACGTTTTTGTCAACCAGGTAGAAGACAGTCACGCTTGACTTTGCATTAGCAACAGCAGTAGCGGCGGGAATTGACGTGTAACCAATGGCCCCCTCTAAATTTGACTTCGACTAAGCTATGAAAGTTTTATCGAGAAGCCAAGTCAGATCAGAGATGAACTTGATGGATGGGATGAACAAAAAGGGAAAGAAGGGTGTAAGGGAGGAGGAAGGACGAGCAAGTTAAATTAATGACTGGCAAAGAATGATTTGTGTGTTTGAATGCACGCAGAGGTGGCTGGTATGAATCTGATGCATGGTCGGTTAAAGCAAGGATGGGTGGATGGAGAAAGAAAAGAGGACTGCCTGGGTGGGTGAAACAGAAACTGTATGTGTGCGCAATATATCCTTTGGGTCAAATTCAAATACAAGTCAAGCACGGATGCATGGGTGGTGGTTTACAAAATAAAATAAAAAGGGTGTTTCCTACCTTAGACCTGTTAAATATAGTGTATTTGTTGCAGTCGCGAACTTATTAATATTCTCGGGTACCGAATGTCGTGGTGAACATAGTTCTGAAACGATAGTTGAAGGCGTGCAAGTGTGAAAAACTAATTAAATAAGCGACCTGCGCATCAACAATAGAGTGCAAGTAGTGTGAATTCAATTCAGTACCACTACACTACACCATGGTAATCCGTGGTGTAGTGGTTCGAACATCTGCAGGTAAGAACCATTGCGCTAATTTAGCTGGTCTGAATTAATCGAACGTTTTCACAAAGTGAAAGTTTAAAAGAGAAAGCGTCTAACCAGCGACTCATGGGGGGACTGCCAACTAAGTATGGGCGGAAAATCCGTTCCGCTCGCGGATTTCGCGGATTTTCGGTAAATTTGCGATCCGCGAGATTCGCGAATTTCCCGCAAAATCCGCAAATCCGCAAGCAGCGGATTTTATGGCTTGCTCGCACTGTTCGCGTGAGTTCGCGGCTTCCCAGTTCAACTTCGCGCCCCGCGAATAAGCGCTAAATTGCAGAAATACGATCTTAGCAAAACTGAAACTACTTACCCGGTTCAAAAGTTCAAGCTCATCATTAGTAGCCATTTCCTGTAGTGCTTCCTGAGGGACCCCTCTAGAGTTCAGTTGCCTACTTGCAACTATTATGTGACCCTGCTCTGACCCTCAGAATAGTTACACATATGCCACAAAGGTCCTGAATTACAGCTAAGGGAGACAAGCAGGAGCCAGGCTGGAAGTTCAAATCCAGTGACACATTAATCAGTCCCTAATTCATTATTGTCAGTTGGGGCAGGGCAGGTGTTGTAACTAATTTTGCAACAATGAAAGCACTTAGAAAGTGCAAAAGATCACTAATCAGGAAGCACTAAGGAAGCAGGAGGCAGCTAAAAAAAATATTCTGTGACACATTAATCAGCCCCAAATTAATTCAGGTCACTTGAGGCAGGGAAGGTGTGCTTTGCTTTGCCACAATAATGTACACTGGACAACCAGAGGGTGCTGTGATGAAACAGAGGGTGGCATGGGTGGGCCAAAGGGTGGCATGAGTAGTCAGAGAGTGGCAGTGGTGACAGAGGGTGGCAGTGATGAAGAAGAGTGTCCCAAACAGGCTGGACACGTAGAAACAACAAGTTCGCAAAACTTGCGACCTAACAGGTAAGTTCGCGTTTGCGAAATTGTACAAAACCCTCGAGAAGTGGCAGAAACCCACGCGAACACAAAAAAAAATCTGCAAATTCGCGAGAATTCGCGGATTTTGCGGATTGCAAGTTCGCAAATCCGCAAAATTCGCGAACGCGAGATTCGCAAAATTCGCCCATGCTTACTGCCAACAGGTTTCCCTTTTTTCGTGAAGCATCGCGGAAGTAAATGCACTGTAATAAGGAAGTTACGGGGTACACCACGTGATAACTAAAAATAGGATTCTATGAAGCGTTGCACCGTTCTTCTTCTTATATTCTTTTTATATTCGTTTTCTGGACACTGGTTAAAGACCACGGTTCACCCCGCATAATACACTGTTTTACAGACACGTACCAACCAGGACAAGTGTATACTATTCTACACCATTCAACACATGGTTTAAGTTGCATGTTAGGTCACATAACCCGGTTTTCAAACCTCATGTACAGAAAAATTGTTTGAAGATTTGGGTATACACAGTGAGGGATATAAGGTCTAAAAAGCCTAAATGATGGGTATTTGATACCATGGTTACTCTTTTTTAATCATTTTTTTCACACATATATATGGATTAATAGTTGTGTATAGTCCTTTTTTGACAGTACATAGAGCCCCTGATGAAGGGCCAAGTGCCCGAAATGCATTGGGTAATGAAAATTGATGCTTAAAATGAACTATTGATGTGGAAGTAACGTCAATGAACACTAAATAAACTAATGGAATTCTCAAATAAAACTTTAATGATACAAACAAGTAAAATGTTCTTCTTCTTGTGTGCATATGGAGACGTTACCCACGATTGGAATAACGCTACAGAGTCTACTTGAAGTTCCTTTTACTCAGAAGGGAGTACCAAATAGCACCTACATACAAGCCAACAAACTGTTCACCCCACTAACGCAACCAGGTGTGCGAGTGTTCTTTATATATATGGTCTCAGTCAACAACATCAGCTGCATCCTCCTCCACTGCCCCTGGGTCATACAGCCAGCGCAATCCTCCAGCGGTACGGCGCCGTGGACCGGCAGCCACCCGCCACCGCCAAGCAGCAAAACAAACAGCTGCCCCCACAGTTCCTGCAAGGCGCTTGTGCACCGCCTAACCCTGCGAGTGGCCTACCTTGAACAGGTGGTGGGAAGGCGGAAAGTCCTGCTCAAGGCCCTCCGGAGAGAGCCGCTTGACCACCTGATCACAGGACACCGCCGGCCAAAGTAGAAACTGTCCCTTGCCCCTTTTTTAAAGACTTTTGGGGGGGGGGAATTGGGTGTTGGGGTTTTGGAACTTTTGGGGACATTTCATGGACATTGGTTGGGGTTAGGGAGGGGGGTGGGTTGGGTCTTGTGGGATAATTTATTTTTTTAGGGTTGAAATAATTATTTATTTTCCACTTAAACATAGCATATGCATTTTTACTGTTGTTTTTACTGTTGTCTGGGGGATTGCGGGGAGGTTAACTGTACGTTTGTTTTCCTGAAACTTAACTGGCTGGTTGATTCAAATTGTCTAAGTAATCGCCCACATTTGTCCAAAAATACCACTGACAGAGTTAGCGAATTCAGTTGGCCTACTACTTTACTAGTACTACCTCCTCTCCTCCTATTCCAATAATCTTCCTCCCCTAAAAATGCTTATCTTACCTGTGATTCGTGTTTGAGAATAGGGCTAGGCAAAGGGCTGGCTGCATGAAAAATGGAGATTAAGGTTGGCTATGGAATCCTGGACGGATGAAATGGCATCGTTGTGGTGGTAGTAGTAGTGGTACACACTGGCAGTAGCAGCATAAGAAAAAAAAGGAAATGAGACATTGAGTGGCCTGCGAGGAGCATTAGAACAGTATGATAGTACACACGAACAGTTCCATAAATTGTAGCCTAAGCAATGCTAAAGTATTCAATCAAAAGTTAACTAGTAGTTGCGTGGATTATGGCTAGTACAAGAACTAGTAGTTAAGGACACAGCATCGCAAGCTTTTGTCACGTATAGGAGGATGTTGTTGTTGATGAATTCACTCAATGGTGGACATGAAATTCTGAATTGATTTGCAAATACTCATGGGTGTGTGTCAAGCAGAATAAGAATATACCCTCGGATTCCTTGACCTGCCTTGAAATTGATTTTCTGTTGCTTTTGACCTTATCTTCCCCAGCAAGCGTGTGGAATTATTGGTGTCATTTAGTCACACCTCAATGAAAACCACACAGCCCGGGGGAAGAGGGTTAGGGTTTGAAAAATGGATGGGAATGGGAGGTATTGGAAAAGTTTTTTGGAGAGAGAAAATAAAACACAGCATGAACAAACAACAAATGAAGAAAAACAAATCTTTGGATACAAAGATATCCATAAATCTTTTAAGGGACATAAAGGAAGTGCATGCATGGTGGTTGTTTGCTAAATGGATGGTTAGGTTACTGAAAAGTATTACTGACTACTACAACTTACTAACTAGTACTAAACAATTAGACAGTACAGGGCTGCAGTAATTACGCAATTTCACTTGACTATCTGCCCTCAGAGAGAATAAACACTTAGTAGTACATTACATTAGTTTTAAAAATAGCAAAGAAACTTATCAAATAGCTATAGGGATGAATTTGAAGCAGAGAGCAAGCGCACAGAGTCGCACTCATAGAAGTTCACAATAATAACATTATTTAAAAGATAAGGACAAGTGAAGTGGATACTGTAACTGTATGTTGTAGTTGTCCTAATCAAATTGGGAAATTGCATGCATCCAGCCATTCCTTCTATTCGGAGTACTCCTCTATTCCATCGGGCGCTCCGTCGATCAATCTTGGTGACCACACTGTCCACTGCCTGCCTGGCCAATGCGGAATTGCGGATTGCTATGGTAAGCCTGAGTTAATGTTTTTCCCATCGCACAGGGTAAGTGCAGGCCTGTAATTGTCGATGGAAAAAGAGAAAGGGATATTAAAACACCCTGGAGGAAAAATATAAGGTACGGTGTGTAGTGCAAAAATAACACTTTCACTTTCAGAAGCGACAGTATTACATACATGCATCATTTCTTAAGTGCCTACTCTGAGTCTATGTTTCCAGGGCAATAATTAGCACACAGCAGGCCAGGGCCATGCAGACGGTCAAGGCAGGCACCACTGAGTGAACCAACCTCCATGTAGCATACCACTTTGACACAGACAGATAAAGCAGATCTAATTTTATACAGCAAGCCACATAGCTGCAATTTTACATGAACTGCTGTCTGAACTCTGGCATAACACTACACAGGCTCGACCACTCCATACCACGACTAGACAGACATGTAGTTCTCCTGTGGTCGTTGTTGACTTGTTTACCTGTTTGCCACTCACGAAATGGCCATAGTTCTTCCGTAAATCGACGATGATGTTCCATCCATCCCAGTGAGTGACTGTAAAGATATTATGTTATTTTGGTCATCATGACTCATCATCAATCATCATGGTGTTGGCAAACTCAATGTTGTTCATGCAGTCACAGTCTACACACAGTGAGTCCAAGGATATTTTCCATATTAAAAAATCATACAACGTAGTGGCCCCTGCAGTAGAAGTACAATTTGCATTAAACAAGGTACACAGAGTAGACTTGAGTTACATTTAGTGTGTAAAAGATTAAATATTAACAGTACACATAGAATTCATTTCATGCACAACAAACAAACAGCAATTGCTTTAATCAGAGCGAGAAAGCCAGTGTTGCCCATTGCATGCCATCTCATCATTCATTACCTGTTCGACATTTTTTCAGCATCTTATTCTTAAGTGAAGGGCCACAGGGCAGCCTCTTGTGTCAATTTCAGAAGTAACAATTAGCATAGTCAGTCATTCCAGTCCCACTTCTCTTGAGGGGACTCGTCTACAAAGCGACAGTTTCTTGATTCTGCGTAATCCGGCCATCTGCCTTGAGGGAAATAGATGGGGGAGTCTGGAGGAGGAGGATAGAGGAGCATGACTGAGTTGTGAACTTGTGAACCTCAGGAATGCAGACAGTGGCACCTTCAATATGGAAATAATATGAAGACAGTGCTGCTGATGGATTTGTTGTGATTAGAGTTTTGTTGTGCTAAAAGTTGCAAAACAAAGAAAGACACACAGAAATAAAAGTGAATAAGGATGAAAAAAAAGTAAGTATTTCAAGCCTAGGTGTCAGGGAAGTAGAGCTCGTCCTCAAACTCTGTGAATTAAACCTGGAGTAGGTCAGCTAACTGAGAAGAACTTCGGTAACCTAAGTCGGTGCCCTCTTCTTCCTGCGTGGATTCACGTATTTTGTAATCGGGTGGTATGAAGTGCTGATTCATCTTTGATCAGTGTTAACCTCTCCACATGTTTGGGCTAGAGGCGGGTCCTTTTTGAAGTTACAATGACACCAACAGCACTATCGTGATCGTCCATTTGCTTCTCTGGAACCAAGACGAAAGGAGACGTACGACGTTGCTGCCCTTAAGAATCGATTTCGAGTCATTGTTGCACCGCCTTGGGCACCCTGACCGACGCTATCTATATCTACACAAGGGAACCGTGTTAATCTAACCGCCAGGAGATTAATACTTTCTCTAACGAACCCGTTATCTTCATGCCGCTTCTAATCTAAAAGGGTGAATTTAAGTTTCCTTTTGTGTATCATTACGAGGTTTTACCACCATCCATCGTCTCAACATAGGGACCGCTAAGATCTGAAAGACACACCTGATAGACCACACCTCGCCTCATTTCCGGGGTTGTTTTATCGTTCACCATCTGATCTAGAGCTATCTTGCTCACTAGATAAGGAATGTACCACTTGAAATTATTTTAGTGGACCGCTCTGTGGCCGTTGCACATATGAAATCAACCCTTGGCCATTTTCTCTGATTTAGAAGGGACAAGAAGGAAACAGAGGTAGAAGTGAAAAGTGTGCAAAGAATACTGCTCTTTCAGATATCACGTACTGCTCGTCCGATATAGGAAAGGTGCCTCTATCCCAATATCTTTCTTGTATAGCCTTCCTAATAGAAGCAAAGTGGAAGGTCACTGCAAAGTATTCTTCTGTCTATAGAAAAAAGTGGCTGGATATTCTAAAGTCCTGATGAAGACAAAAGATTGTCGAAACGCGTTGACACAGCCCAAGCCTTACAGAATTTGAAAGAATAATTTTGAAATCAATTTTTATTGTGTTTTCTTTTATGTTTTTATTTTAACAGTATATCAGAACTGCTATTCAGAACCAATGTATTAATTTACTGATTATATTCATTATGTATACACAGTAATATTGTCTAAAACCACTGATTATGCGATGTTTTAAAGAAAGAAATCGAGATTAAAAGTATATATTTTTTGATATCATAACAGTCTGTTGTAATATTTGTTTTTACTATTTGTGTGTTTACCATGTTTTGCCCTTGAAAAATGTGTTGCGATTTAGCCAGTCTCTTGTAGCCTAAGTCTGCCTGGGTATATACTGTTTCAAAAATGATTGTTTCCCTGACCCAGGAGTAGATCCTAACAGGGGGTCCCTGATACTTACCTAAGACCAACAGCACTAAAAACATGTTCAGATGACACACTTGTGAGTGGGCAAGCCAATTATAGCCAGCTTGGTGATCAGTGGCCATTAAGGCCTATTCCCATACCAACACACCAATGGGTTCTGATCAAAGAAGACCTCTGTTGGATCATCCAGATAGGCAATCACCATCCACTTTCATAGAAGCACCCTGTGCATGAAAGACACATTCATTGATTACCAAGTACTGCTCAAACAGACGCTCAAGCATGTAGAAGGTTGAGTTCTAATGTGTTGCCACCGCCTGGATGAGTCCTCTGACTGTCTACGGTCACGTTGAATGATCCTCAGATGTTTCCGGGCTTTAAAAGAATGGCTGAAATGTGTGCAGATTCTTCGGCAGGTAGTCAGTAACTTGCTGACTGTGTTTTCTTTTTTCAAGAACTCTTGAACAATAATGTGAATGCAGTGCGCCAATCACGGCACTCTGAAATAGCCACCATCAGCCATGGCCTTAACTATATCACTGCCAATATTTGTGTAAACATACCCAATCTTGCGCCGTGGCTGCAGCCATTCAAAGACCTTTTTGTTAAACTCCTCCAAAGTGTTTACTGCAGAATGAGATTTCTCCATGGCAAACATGGCTACTGTTGCATGTTTCCGAGTAGCTTGAAAAATTGTGACACTGTCAACACCTGCAGCTATCTTCTCTCTAACCCCCGCAAAAGAGACCCAGTGTGCAGTGATGCATATGTAATCAACGGCTTGGCAACTGGTCCACATGTCTGTTGTTAGGTGGATAGTGTGAACAGCACTCTTCTGCAAAGCTGCCCCAATCACGTCAAGCACATCTTGATGTAGTGATGGAACCACAACTCTGGCAAAATAGGACCGGCTAGGAACCTTCCATTTTTGCCACAAATTCTAGAAAACCACCCCTTCCATGAAAGGGAGAAGGTCCAGCGCTAAAATTTTAGCCAGCATTGCATTATACAGACGTGCCGTTGGGTGGTTGAGTTCAAATGGCGCCTACGACCAAAACATGCTTTTAATGGTGGTCTGGGCAGTTTTCATATGTGATGAAATCTTATTTACTACATAAAGTGTCCCTTTGGGAAATTATACACAGGGAAAACAGAAAGGAAATGAAAAACCAGAATTTCTGAACATAAAAGCACGATTAGGAATATAAATTACAAAAGTAATTTAGCTAAACATTGGATTGACAATAATCACAACATATCCCAGTTCAGGTTTTCCATAATGGGGACAGTAAAAAATTACGAGGGGGTTCATCTAACCAGATCCTTCCTCCAGAGAGAGATATATTGGATAAGAATCCTTGAAACACAAGAGCCAATGGGTCTTAATGAAAAAATAGATCTCATGTGTTTTCTATGATCTTTTCACTTTGGATCTGCTATAAAGGTTGATGCCTGTACTTTTGTAAATATGAACTAGATCGGTTATCATGATGCATTGAGTATTTTAATTTTTGTTCAAACCCTCACTTTTTCTTTTTTCTATCCTCTCTGTTTGTCACATTCTGTTAATTTGTTTGGTTTCCCTTTTGACTATTGAGTTTCAGATTCGGTGTTTCTAAGATGGCGCCCGCAATTTAATCGGAGTTCAGACTGAGTCCGTTTGCAGCGTAAAACTGAGATTCATAGAGCCTTCAGTAACCTACGAGTTATTATTTAGATGGTGCCCGGGGTTTCTTGACCTTCGGGTTGTTGACGTTTCACGTTTTTTGTTTGAGTATGAATCATTGAAGAAAGATCAACGCTCCGCGTTTGAGATTACCTAGAGACCCAATTAGTCCTTTTTCAGTTGCGGATCACTGTTGAAAACAAGAGTTATCGCTGTATCTTTGAATGAGGTGGTTGCCGTTCAGTGCAGCGTCTCTACATCGCGAGGGCGAGTCGTAGAAGCGAAGCTATCATTCATTAGAGGTAAGGGTTGAGAGAGTTGTTGATCTACGCAGGTGGTTGGAATGGTATCTGTAGAACCGTGAGCGTTTCCATGTCTTTGGTAGTAAGTTCGGGCTTTTTTTACTCTGTTGTCAGCAGCTCGAACAGCGGTTTTTGCGAGCGTGAAGACTCTTGAAAGAAGGTTCTCCCTTATAGAATAATCTACAGCTGGTATAAAGGTAAGATGGTGGCTAAGGCTCCCACCATCGACATTACAGTCATCAGTGGTGTACTTCCGGATGATTTACACAGATTTCGTTTATGTTGCAGGACACTGAACTTTTTTGTTCAAGAAATCAGTGAGTATAGGAGATGTTTGAGTTTGACACACAAAGTGGTGGGTGACAGGGTTCTTTCTTCTTCTTTTATCCTATTATATTTCTTTAAACACCAGTTTGCCAAGTACCTTGAGAAGCTTTGAAATTCCTGTTCCCATAGAGTTGAAATCATTTCTGCTTTTAATTTCAGTTCACAGGCCCCTGATGAAGAGCTCCATGAGCTCGAAATGCATTGGGCACAGAGAAGAGTCAACTATTAATGATGTTCCGCATGCAATTGTGATTATGTTTAAATTGTACTAGCTATTTTTGTGATCCAACAAAATCATGCTGATGTTAAATTCATATGAATGTTAATTTTGTGAAGTAAATCCAAATAGTTTCAAAAGAAAAAAGATTGATTATTATTATTTTTGTAAATATTTGGAGTAAGTAAAGTGCTGTTCTCTTAGAACCACAAGAGCAACAGTGCACTGAGGTTAAGTGTGTTCCACACTTAAGATAGGTTTTCTGTTCAGGCACGGTGAGGACAAACGTGCCACCTCGGTTGCACGCTTATGTTAAAATTTGGAATCTTTAACTGAATTTTAGTTAAATAATTGAATTATCTCCCATAAATCATACAAACAGTGTGCTTCTCTTATCTATCAACGCACCAGTGCCACACCGCCCACATTCCGCGCAGCATTTTGGGATAGGGTAAAAATGTCTGTCTGCTGCATGTCCGCTGGGGCTGGAGTGACAACTGTGATTACTTGGTCATCATCGTTAGACTCTTTATCATCAGCAGAATACACCACTTCTACTTCTTCTTCATCATCATCCATAACTGAAAGCCTTGCAGGAATCTTCCTTTTACCTAGCTTTGTCGGCTCATGGCGTGCCTCCCTCTCAGACTGAATTGGTGGGTGCCAATCAAGATCTAGATAATCAGAAGGAACGGGGCTTGAAGAAGAAGTTATACCCGCCCTTGTTTTCCTTGCTGGGGATCTGGAAGACAATGGATCATCAGGAGTGGCTTGCTCGGCTGATACCTCTGCATGAATCTTGATTTCCTGATGTGCCGCTACTTCTGGAGGAACAAGTATTGTGGGCAGTTGTGCCTCTCCTTGTGCCTATCCTTGCGCCTCTCCTTGCACCTCTCCTTCGCCTCTCTTTGTTGCACCTGTGGTTGTCGTTGCGGCTGTGGTTGAACACTTGTCAAATGCGTTATACCCTGCGTTGATTGGATGCTACTTTGCGATGAGTCAAAGCAAACATCACTGGTCGATGGTGAAAGAGCAATTAAAGTGGCTGCCTCTGTAGCACTCATGGGCTTGGGCTTAACTTGGCGTGGTGGCACTGAGACCAATGAAGCGGAGGTGCTGCTCCCAGCTTGGTCCCTGGCGGACACCGCTGCTGCAGGCGTAGTTTTTTTTCCCCAAAAAATTGTCAGTCGGCACACCAGTCTCTTTGGTAAGTGGCATCACTTGCTTCTTCTGCTCCTGGCAGTGGCACTGGCAACTTTCTTGGTAGAGGAGCTATGGCCACCTTTCTTTGGGCCCATCTTCTTCAGATGTCAGAACAGCAGGACGCAGTTGCACAAGTTGCAGAGTTGTCTGTGTCCACACGTGACATCACGTGATGTTGTGTGCACATACCGCAGCAGGACTTCTTCCTGGCACTACAACAAGTGATGATGATGAGGATGATTCCTGGTTCTCAGTCTTTGTGCACCAAAAGCAAAGAAGCCAGAGGAACATCAGTTAAATAAATGTTGCATATGTCGTGCTTCAATCAATACTATTGCAACTAGGCATTTATTATTATCAACACAACATACCCAAAAACGGAAAAACCCAAAATATTTTTTTTAATTCTAATCAAAAATGGATGTTTAAATTAATAGAAGAGAGACCACATAGAGAGAGTTGTTTCATGCACCCATTCATAACACTAGGCCTACTGGCCCGCAAGCTTGTCGGCCTATGGAAAAAAGTGCCTGGCCACAATATGGCCCCCACCCACATGGCCAGGCCCTGGACCAGGCCTCAACAACACCCAAAAAATCGAAATACACACAAAAATCACCCATGGATAAAAGCAAGGCAGACTGGGTACAGGCTTATGGCACAAAGCACACCGCCTGGCTTCAAAATGACCCCTAGACCCTCACCCACATGGCCAGGCCCTGGACCAGGCCTCAAAATGGCCCCCACCCACATGGCCAGGCCCTGGACCAGGCCCCAATAACACCCAAAAAATCGAAAAACACAGAAAAATCACTTCAATTCAATGCCATCCATGCCCTAAATGATGTTTAAATTCAGCAAAACTCACAGAAACAGTTGTATCATGCACCCATGACTAACCCTGGGCCTACTGGATACTGTGGCTACCCACAATATATTTTTTTTAAAGTTGTGAAAAAGTTTATAAATTGTAGTTGCAGCAACTGCAATATCCCAAACAAACGACACCAATGTACTTGGAAAATAGAAAATCCAAAAGTGATCCAAACAAAGAGTCCTCAAATACAAATATCCAGCACCCGCCACAAAGAGTAATCCTTCCAGCTCCAGATCAAAATGAAAAGTGTCCAGGACATGGACAAAGCACTGGGAGGAGCCTGCTGGACAGGAACAGGAAGTTGGAGACTCTGGAGCACTTTCTTCCTCCCACCCCCCCAAAAATGGACTCCTTGCACAAAAAAGGGCAGCCAAATGTCAATCTGAGGAGTTATTCTGATCCAATTCATCATTTTAAGAAGGTTTATGGTGCCAGCGATAGATTTCTTGGGCAGAATTGCAATTTTTGCAACTTTGGGTAAGCAAACTGTTCAAATCTCATGCCGGATGTCAGCTGCGCTTCGAATCTATGTATTTTTCTATTGTTTACTTTCGCGATGCATGATCGCGGGCACTTATGATGTATTCACGTTCTCAAAGTCTCGCAGTGCAAGACAGAACTCCATGACGTACTCGTGCTCGAAATGTCTTGCGCGATCACGCAGCCAGATCCAAAATGGCGCAGCGCACGCAAACAGGGAGGAAAACAACTCGGAGAACTCATAATCATGGTAAGTCAATGCCGCGCGCGTGAGATTGTATTTTTGAAGCGCGACCAAGCAAAAAAAATTCGCCAAATTGCGAATTGTTTGGCAATTTCGCGTGATTCGCGGATTACGAAAGTGCCAAAAGTTCGCAAATTCCGTAAGCGGATCGAAATTTCAGCCCATGCTTACCCCAAGCAGTGACTAGTAGCTGGATGGGACGTCCGTCTTACTCTGGTGCTTTTAATAATTAATGTTCAACATGTGTGTCAAGGTGATTCACATCATCAATTCTGTAAACTTGACAAAATACAAGGGATTAGCATCACATTTAAAATGGATCCGACAATATTAATAAAACAATTATGATAAGAATAAAGACAAGTCAAACAAGAGGCTATTTAATTTGATGTCCTTATTTTTCCATTTCAAAATAAACAATGCGTCTGTATCCAGAGTAGAGTAAACAATTAAACGGAAACAAAAGTGAGTGAATATAACTAGAAAGGGGAGAGGAGGGGGAGTTAGGTGCGGGAAAATTCTGTTGAGACTAGGGTGTGTTAGTATAATTCTATTAGAAGTGGGAATACAATTCCTCATCTTGATTAAGACCATCTGGATACTTAGCGCCTGCTAGGAGGATCATACGTGACTCAAGTCTGCAAAGAGCTACAGTGAGGTTACCTCCCCTTGGGTTAGGTGTTATTGTGTCAAGTTCGAATTATCTTGCTTTGATCTAGTCAGAGCTATGTTCTCTAGTGAAATGCCTTGCCGTACTATAGCTGTGGTCACGATTGGTAACCGCCCGCCAATGTTCTAAGATATGTTTCTTTACAGGAAACCTAGTTGACCCAATGTACCAAAGATTATAGGGCCATACAATAGCGTAAACAACAATGTCAGTTCCACATGTAATGAATTTCGGAATTTTCCAATGGGTCTTAGTACTTTCTAGGGTAACCTCCAATACATTGCTGCTATTCTTTTCGGCTTTATGTTTTCCACATTTGTGGAAACCTTTGACATGCTTAAGCCAACTATTTTCTTTCGGTTGGAAGTGGCTATGTATAAGCATGTCCCTCAGAGATGGGCTTCTCATGTATGTGACTGATGGGATTGGACCTATCTCATTTCTTAGAATGGGATCCTTCCTGAGGATATCCCACCTATTTTTCAGAATCCTGCACATCTGGTTAGATTGGTTGCAGTATTTGGTGATGAACCTCACTTGATTTTTGTTGTCAGTCCTGAAGAGCCTTTTCCTGGGGGGTTGCCTAGGATTTCGTCTCTGGACTTGCTTTCTACTTACCTTTCTGCTTGGGGAATGGTTTTCCTGGAATACCCTCTCTCACTGAATCTTGACTTCATTTCCCGTTTTGGGTTTTCATATGTAGTGGGGGTGCTGCCATTTCTTTTGGCCCTAAGGAATGCACTATCAGGATTCCCTACCGGAAGCTGGAAGGGTAGGAGCTGGCAGCATGGAGGATAGAATTAAATGCTGTTTCCTTCCTGAATGAATTGGTACTGATTTTCCCCTTCTCTATGCTGAGTTTGAGGTCCAGAAAGTCAATGGATATCCAAGTATAGTATCTGGATAATCTAAGATTCAATGGTTGTTATAGTTCAAAGAATCTATGAACAGGTTTAATTCAATTTCTGACCCCCTCCACACAAAGAAAATGTTGGCAACATACCTGAGCCACGTGGATACATTAAATATCCAATGTCCTGTTTGGTAATTTCAGAGCACCTGCTTCTCCCACCAGCCTACCATGAGGTTGGCGTAGCTGGGGGTGAAGCAGGCACCCATGGAAGTTCCTTGTAGCTGTTTGAGGGTGTTCCTTTTAAAAAATGAAGACATTCTCTTTCAAGCAAATCGTTATCATGTGTAGGAGCATAATAGTGTTTTCTAAGAATTCTGCCTTACGTTGCTTCACAAAGAACTGACACGCCTTGATGCCATCATCATGTCTGATGTTTGTATAAAAAGCTTCCACATCCAGGCATACCAGCCAATGATCTTTCCCCATATTTACAACCTTTAACTTTTGTAAAAAGTGTGTGGTGTCCCTGAGATAGGATGACAGGTTCTTCACATTAGGGAAGAGGAAGTTATCCACATATCTGCTGGTATTTTCTAACAGAGTCTTCTTTGAGGATACTATTGGTCTGCCTGGTGGGTCACTTTGGTTTTTGTGGATCTTGGGGCGGAGGTACAGGGTATGTGTGGTGGGTGTGTCATTACTGAGAAAGCATGTCTCATTCCATGAGAGTAAACCTTTCTCCTGCCAGGTTTGGAGTTTGCTCATGCACATCACAACCAATACCGGTTCTGCTTGTGTTGTGTTCTTTTGTTTTTTTATTCTCTGCCTCCCTCTGTTGGACTGTTCTTTGGCCTTCTGCATAAGGAATAGTTTGTGGGAAAAGACTGCTTCTCTGTATTTATTGAGGCATTATTATCAATTGATTCCTAGCTGCCAGTCACAACCACGGGCACACGCAAGAAGACACAAAACTGACGTATCAAGGTCCGAATATGCATACAAGCTGTAAAAGCTTGTCCTCAGTAATATGAGGCAGCATTTAAAAGAACTCTACATACTGTAAATACCTTTCCACTGCCCTACCTTGGGCGAAACTTCATTTGTTAGTTTCTCCATAACAACTTATACGAAAGCTTTTTTAACAAAGCAGGGTCAGCACCAATCGGACACGGAAATACATTAAAAAAATCAAATTAGAGCCTTGAAAAAGTCCAAGGGGCGAAACGTGCATTGGCTGCTGTTGTTCTTCGTGTTGTGGAAATTGGAAATAAAAGTTAATGGAAAGACCTGATTCAAGATTTTATTCAAAACTCAATTGAAAGGACATTTGACAAGCATAATCAGAATGCATTTTGTGGAAGAATTTCCACTCCTTTCTTGTTTGACTTTCTTGTGGGATTATATATATAACTATTGGGTGTGCTCTGATGTATTGTAGTTTATCAATTGATTCCACATCTGAACTGAGATCGGTCGTAGAGCCCTCCTTAGTTGCTTTGAGAAGGCTTAATGTGCGATCCTTGTCGACTTCCAACCTCATTTTGTCATATTTTTTGGCAAAAGTTAAGATGCGCCCAGCAGCGTAGTCTCTTTCGTCACGGAAGAACGTGCGCTGCTTCCTGGCGATGATATTTTTCTCAAAGACATTCATCTTCTCGTCCACCGCCTTGTTCACATTTGCAGGTTATTTTTGGTCGGTCTCTTTGCTGAGGTCTTCCATGTTGGCATGTATCTGTTCCAGTATACCTTTGTGTTCGTCCCATGCATTGGCTATTAGTATCTCCAGCATTCTTCTTTAACACGTTGTGGCATTGTCTACCCAATCTTTTAATACCTGTTGTTTGGGTATTGATAGTGTTGGGATTATGAAGATGCAGAGAACACAGAGGATAAGATTCACCTCCAGGTAGTTCTGAATTGAGGTTGCTTACCACCACCTGCTAGTCTCTGTACATCTTAGATTCTCAAGCATGTTGCCTTTCTGTTTCAGTGTAGATTGGGTTCTTTCAGTCCTCACACTTCCAGATGGCTGCGTGATTGATGGCAATTAGTTGAATATAACCTTTGCGGAATCTTCACACCCCTCATAAACACATCTGCTATGTTAACAGTCCGATGTCGATGTTAATGGTGCACTCTTTGCACCCCTCTTCTTTAGCCGGCCACTCGCATTTATATATATATATATCGCCATCAGGTAGTTTTAGTTAGGACCATGTTACTGTATGCCTATAATTTTGGCTCTGTTTGATAAATCAATAACTCTTGTAGCACACGAAAAGTTTCAGGGCAGTTTGTGAAAGGGGGTTTGAGAAAAATGGGAGTTCAAAAAAGGGTGTCTTTCATGTGTTAATTCCCAAAGGATCTTTCAACACGACTACAGCCTGAACTACAGGATCGAATTACAGTAAATTTGGCAGAAAGCTAGATTTTGTTCAGCAGATTGTGCTTTTTGTTATTTGGTGTAAATCCATTAATTCGAGAAAATTAAGAGGAAAAAGTTTTACAACCAGGAAATGTTGGCAGCCATCTTGAGACTCAACTTCAACCAAGTCCAAAATAAATTGTAAAAAAATAAAAAAGGGGCAGGGTAGGAATACCCTGACCCCATAAAGTTGGTCTGGGGGTCCCAGAGGGGCTCCAAAAGACCCCAAAAGTTTTTTTCTTTTAAATTGCCGCAAGATCGCGATATTCGTGAGTTTGTGGTAATTCTTTTTTAATTCTTTTGCTTGCTTCTTAACAATCTCCAGGTGGACCAGGTCCGGGGGGCATTTTCATAAAAGTGGAGTGGTGCATTTCCCTCTTCTGGATCTTCTTTATGCCATGGGGACCACCACTTCCCAAGGGGGTTGTTTAGAAAAAATGTGGGGGTGGCCCGTACGGCCTCCCCTTCTGCCCCGGGGGCCACCACCTCCCTTGGGTTTTTTATTTATAAATGGGGGTCTCTTGGACCCACCCATGCCCTGGGACCCCCATCTCCCCAGGGCTTTAGGTTTAAAGAATGCAGGGGAACTGCACAGACCCCTCCCCAGCCCCATGGGCTGCCACCTACCCGGGGCTTTCATTTTAGTTACTGTGGGTGCCCCCCAGAGAACAAGGGACTGCCACCTCCCAGGTCCCAGGGAAGGGGGGCCACGTGATCCCCTCTCCTAATAAATAAAAATATATTTTTTTAATGAAGTTGTGACATGCACTGCCCCCTTTCATCACCACTCTGCAAAAGCACCTCCTAGTGCACCTCTGTTCCCCCTGTCTCCAGAATGTCCTTTGGGGCCAACACGCCCTCCTGTTAGCTCCAGTAGGTCCCAAAAAGCCGGATTGCTGAGAGATCTTTGGAGGCCACGCAACCTTTCTACACCACTCTTCAAAGTGCCTCCTGGTGCACTGCTGGTTGTGGTATAAAGTCCCCTTGGATGATGAGGGTCCTTGGGGGCCAAAAACCCTCCTGTAAGTCCCACACAGCGTGATTGCTGAGAGGACTTTGGAGGCCACGCTTGAGGGTCCTTGGGGGCCAAAAGCCCTCCTGTTTCCTCCTGTAAGTCCCACACAGCGTGATTGCTGAGAGGACTTTGGAGGCCACACTCCTATCTCCACCACTCTGCAAAAGCACCTCCTGGTGCACCTCTGTTTGGTAGGTGGAGTCCCCTGGTCTCCAGAAGGTCCTTTGTGGCCAACAAGCCCTCCTGTTAGCTCCAGTAGGTCCCAAACAGCCGGTTTGCTGAAAGATCTTCGGAGGCCACGCTACCTTTCTCCACCACTCTTCAAAGTGCCTCCTGGTGCACTGCTGGTTGTAGGATGAAGTCCCCTTGGATGATGAGGGTCCTTGGGGGCCGAAAGCCCTCCTGTTACCTCCTGTAAGTCCCACACAGTGTGATTGCTGAGAGGTCTTTGGAGGCTACGCTTGAGGGTCCTTGGGGGCCAAAAGCCCTCCTGTTACCTCCTGTAAGTCACACACAGTGTGATTGCTGAGAGGACTTTGGAGGCCATGCTCCTATCTCCACCACTCTGCAAACATGCCTCCTGGTGCACTGCTGGTTGGGAGATGAAGTCTCATTATATGCTGAGTATCCTTGGGGACCAAAAAGCCCTCCTGTTGCCTCCAGTAAGTCACACACAGTGCGATTGTCAATAGAGCTTTGAAGGTCATGGCCCCTTTCTCCACCACTCTACGTATGCTCTTCCTGGTGCATTGTGGTTGGGAGATACAGTCCCCTTGGCTCTAGAGTGGCCTTGGGGACTAACAAACCCTCCTGTTACCTCCAGTATGTCCCACACAGTGAAATTGCTGAGAGGTCCTCAGAGGCCATGCCCCTTTCTCCGCCCCTCTGTAAACGTGCCTATTGATGCACTTCTGGTTGGGGTGTGAAGTCCTCTTGGATGCTGAGGGTTCTTGGGGGCCCATAAGCTCTCCTGTAACCTCTTGTAAGTCCAACAAAGCAGTATTCCTGAGAGCTAGTCGGAAGGCCCACAACCCTTTCTCCAGCACTCTGAAACCACGACTCTAGTTGAAAGCCATAGAAATTCACAGAAAATAAACAAAGGTTACAGGCACATTATAGTTAGGAAATAATTTTTGAAAAACCTTAGAAATTCACTTAAAAAACCAAAGGTTACAAGGTCATTATAATTAGGAAATAGAATTTAAAAAATCTTCCAAATTCACTGAAAAAAGCAAAGATTACAGGGACGTAATAGTTAGGCTCGGATTCCACTCATACAAAACCAGTGAAATTCAGCAGTTATAGTTACCTGAGCTAACTATAACTAATGACCCTGAAATGCACTGCTTATGATCTCACACATTACATAACGCATGACATAATTAGTGACATCGCTGATGACAGCACTGATGACATCTCAAATGACATCACTGAAGACATCATCCACAGAACCAATCAAACACCCACTCACATGCCCATACAACCTCTTGTATGCCCACTTGCATACCCAAACAGCAATTCACATACCCATTCACAGACCCGCACAAGTACTCACACACCCACTCACTCCTATATAGAGCTTCTCACACACCCACTCACTCCCTCGTACAGCCACTCATACAACCTTTCACTCACCCATACATCTACTTATACAACCAGTCACTCACCCATACAGCCACTCATACAGTCACACACTCAGCCATACAGCTACTCATACACCTAAGTATTCATTTACACAGTCACTCACATACCCACCCACTTGCCCATACAGCCCCCTAACACAGGTATCCACTCACCTCTACAAGCACTCACACTTACTCACACACCCACACAATCACTTACATACCCATTCACACATCCATACAAGCACTCACACATCTGCTCATTCACCCATACCGTCATTTACACAGACATTCACTCTTTAATACAGCCACTCACACATTGACTCACTTAACCAAACCACTCAAACAGCCACTTACTCACCCATACAACCACTTACACACCCAGTCACTCACTCATACAGCCACAGAGACGTCCACCCACTCACTCATACAGTCTCTACACACCCAGTTACCAAACCATAGAGCCACCCATACTGCCACTCACTCACTCATACAACCACTGACACACCCACTCACTCACTCACACGACCACTTATACACCCATACAGAAACTCATAAACCCATACACCAAGGATACATACAGTCACACAGACACTCACATAATATATCTTAGAAGTAATATCACTCAATAGTAGTGCTCCTACTATAATAATTAACTTTTGTAGGAGGTTAGTTTATATGTTTAACACCACCAAACTCTTAAAATCACTTACACTGCCTTTATGAAGTCATAAGTGATGTCACTTGAGATGGCATCAGTGATGTCATCATGTTGTATTTCTATGTAGGACCCTAATTCGATATTCCTGATTCATGCCCTTATGTGGTTATAACTAATAATATCCTTATAAAGGCATAAGAAACATATCCATATTCAGTAATAGCCCATGCAGTCCAAAACACAGCACGGCTACTCCCATAGACTCCTAGAAAGCACAACGCATTCCTTAAACAAACCAAGCCTCCAGCAGCCCGGGAACCCCCTGCTTTTTTTTTATTTGCACAAGAACTCCTGGAGTCCAGAAAGAACTGTTAGCTCTTAGTGACGTCTTATGTCCAACCTTACGTCAAACCCGGCACCTTTCAGGTATAAATATACCAACGTTGCCTTAAGCAAACACACTGTGGTTGGGAGCAGAGTGACGTTCTACTTGCCCAGGAGCCCAGCTGTTATGAGAGCTGACGGAGACCGCCCCTCCCCTTGATGCACTGAGAGAGACGCTGTCTTTTTCTCCAGCCGAGAAAATCCAGCTCCGGTGTTACCAAGTCACCCTCGCGGGTTGCTGGGAGATCGAGTCCTGAGAAGCGAGATACAAGACCTATACTTGGCAAAACTTAACTTAACTTAAAACTGCAACTTACTTACTCCTTCCCACGTATTAGGCTTAGGTCAGGTACACTGGGGTAGGCGTATCTTAGAAGCACCAGTTAAGTCAGTTAGTTAATGTTTTTATGTATGTATATATTTTATCCATTTTAAAGTATCATATGGCTAAGAAACCATATCAATGCTTTTACAGTATTATTTCATATTACTACTTTTACTGTACGCACTTTACTTTACAATAAGTATTGCACTTGTGGCAATTCATTTCTCTTGCATGAGAAAGAAGACTGCTCAATAAAATAACACCTTTTATTGAAAACGCCCGTCTATCTATTTCTCTGCAATCTGGTGGAACTAAGCATGCACGACTGACTGAGTGAAATAGTTGTCTATTGTTTCACACGACTCTGAAGATACACTCTTTATTCTGGGGGAGCAAAGTTGTCATGTTTATGCGGTTGTCAGAAGCTAATCCCTTCTTGTCTAAATCAGGATGGGTAACCCTTTCCTGAACATTCGAGAAAGTTTCTAGTGACCTCCTAGCTAGCTGGCAAAACTAATTAAGTCTAACATAGTCAGTAGAGACCTAGATGACCTCAGTCCTATGTCTACACTGCTGTTTATGTTATTCCAATGCGCAGAGCCTATTGGGAATATAGGAACTACACTACAATCAGTGATGTCACTGACCTTGGCATAAGTGATGTAATATGTGAGGTCATAAGCAGTGCATTGCGGGGGCACAAGTTATAGTTAGCTCCGGTAACCATAACTGCTGTGTAGAAAAAGGGTAGGGCCAATGTCGACCGAGAACCTTTTAAGTATTGCCCGGCGCTAACCGCCTCTCATACCACTCGAATCTATCAAACAAAGAGGCAGGCGCTGGAGACTGGAAGGCGGGAAACAGGAGTTTATTCCGACGGAGCAGAACACATCAAATCAGACAACAGGGTATCTTCTCGAGGTGCTCTAACCGCATCTCTGAGGCCTGGCCTCTTATACACAGGTTTATGGCTTTGTTACATGAAACACATAATTGTCAACACTTTGATGTACGGAAAGACATCCTCGGAATCCCCGCTTCAAGCCCGTTCCCACACATTTACAGTAGAAGTCCCCACCCCGGTCACAACAGGTGATGATTGTCGCGCAGCTGGGCATTCCGCCGATTCCCGGAATGCATGTGGTTGATCGGATCTCATGGGGTGGGGGCTTTGATCAGTTGTGGATCCTTTGATGGGGGAAGCTTCCTACTGTATGGGGCAATAAACTGCATCCGCAGGGCCAGGTGGTGGCCTGGGAACGAGCAAGACAATCGGGCACAGAGGAAAGGGGGGTTTATCAAAAGATACGGGATCATGAAAGGGATGGAGGGAGGTGTTTAGCGGGGAACGGGATGTGGTTCCGAGGCAGGGTTGCGCTGAAGGGAGTTTTATGGCCCAAGCATGTGAGAGCGGGGGCTGTCAGCATGCGGGGGAGGCTTGCGGGGTTAGGAGAGAGAGAGAGACGCGCTGGCTATCGGCAGTGGGCAGAGAGGCCATGTCATTCAAAATGGCTGCCACTTACACGCACGAATGAGCCTAAAAAGGGACAAGATGGCGCCGATAATGTTGATGTCGCAAACTAGATTTTAACAGTCCTCCCTTTTCAGCATAAATAGGCAGCGTGTTTAATCAATATCTATTCTCATCATGTTCCTAACCTCGACATCGTATAATGCTTTCATGCGTTCTTTTTCGAAGTCCAGAGTCTTAGGGCAGATACAGTTTGCACATAGTGAACACAGAGGTGGCAAGCATTGCATACCCAGGCCGAATCCACATATTACGACAATCGGTATTAGTATGATCATAAATAATCTCCACCCCCAGTTCTTCACGGTACTCCAGAACCAACCACCAAGCGACCATTCTTCTTGTTCCTGGCGAACTTCTGAGGAAAGTCTGTGGAGGTGTTCGATGGCTTTGTACACTGAGGGTGAATTGTCCGGTATGTAGGTGCAACAGCTGGACCCAATGATACAGCATGCTCCTCCACGATCCGCTAGAACCACATCTAGAACAAGGCGGTTCTGAAGAGCCACCAGGCGCACCGCTTGAAGCTCGGCTGTATTGTTCGCTAGGATTCCAGCTGTAATGTTCATTGTCGTTTCAACTGCCTGGGTCAAATGTCGGATGGCACGGCTGTTCGCCATCGGACCCCAGAGTGGAACAAGTCCCTTCATTGCCACGAGGAACTGTGCTCCAGTGGAGTCGGCTTGTTCAATGTCTTTTGCTCGTTTTTGTCGGTGATGGTTAGCTGGAGCCACATAGGTCAGAGGAAGGATGAAGGCAATGTAACAGGTACCCCCCCAGCCTTTGGGGAGCCAAATGTAAGCCTTTGTCCCACAAACAAAGTACATATTCAGAGAAGTGACAAAAGAGGGTGGATCATTTGAGTCCAAAGTTCTGGTGATGTGGCAAGCGCTGTGGCCTACCAGCTGCATTCCAAGCCCTTCGATGCACATAAGGCCTGAGACATTGACGACGGATAGGGCCACAGTCAGGGTGGCAGCTGTTCATTTCCGGAGGTAGGAGAAGGTGGGTCTGGTTGGGTTGTTGAACACCTGCATTTCGATCCATTCTTTGACAGGGATGTCCATATGAATAGAGTCGTTGGATGTCAGGGGGCAAAAGTGTGCAGCAGTTCTCCCTGTCTTGTTCTGCCAGACCCCATGAAAGAAATGCGTCATAGTTCTGCTGGAAGTGGCATTATCCCAGTAGCTTTCTTGCAAGAGGATCAGCCAAGCAAGGCAGGAGCCGTGAACTGAGAAAGGTGAAGGGATGAAGGGGATAGAATGTCCAGTGGCATGGGATAGCAACCCACATATCCAGCAGTTGGTGGCGTTGGTGGCAAGATTGTTCTGGTGCAGCAGTTGTAGAAAGGAGTTGTTCCAAAACTCCTTACGTCTTTCTCGGAGTTGAGGTGAAAGAGAAACCAGGTAATGTTCTTTCATTGTGGTAGGCTGTGCAGTGGTCAGAAACGTCTTATGAGCTGGTGCGCTCTCTTCCACAATCCAGAGAGTTGTCATGAGGAGGAGGCAAAAGAGAAAAGCGATTAAAAGACCAATAGTCTTTGAGCTGTGGATTTTTTCAGTCTTTTGGTTTCTGTAGTGAATCTTCGGATGTCCGGTTGCTTCCATCATCTTCGTGCCGGGGGCTTCCATCATCTTCATATCGGGTGCTTCCATCATCTTCAAGGGGCTCGGTAGCGGGCAGAACCACAAACTCCGTTTGGCTTCTCTCCTGGCAGCCTTAGTAGTGTTAGGCCACCGCTCTGAGAATTATAACTTAGTCAGTGGTCTGCTTAGCCGAAGCTCCCTCCTTTCGTCCCAGGTTATACCCTTCTCTGGATGGCACAGTGGGATCGGGAAATTCTGTCAGCTCAAGCGTCTCTTTATCAGGGTAACAGCTCAGGGATGGTCGATCTTTACTCAGGAGTTCTTCCTGGGTGTTCACGTCTTCGGTCGTCGTCAGGGTTGAGGAGATCTTTTTGCAGTGGTGTGCATGCAGCCAGTTGCGCTTCCCCTCCACTCGAAGAGCTGTTCGGGTGGTGATCAAGACTTGCCAGGGGCCCGTCCACCGAGGTTCCAGACTCTTCGCACGCTGGAAATTGCGGACCAGCACGAAGTCGCCGGGTTGGATGTCGTGTCCGGAGCCCCTGGAAGCATCAGAAATGGCATGCAGCACCTGTTGATGGATAACGGACAGTGTCTTAGTCAGGTTATACAAGTAATCAGACATTAGGACCTCCGGGACGTCGTCAATGGAAGTCGGTTTTGGTGCAGACCAGACGCTCATGGGCCGGCCGAAAACGACCTCGTAAGGTGTCAGATGGTGTTTGGTGGGGGTGGAACGCATTGATAGCAATGCCAGTGGGAAGGAGTCCGGCCATTTCAGTCCTGTGGTAGCCACTATCTTAGCTAGTTTGAGCTTCAGTGTGGCATTATGCCGTTCAACTAGTCCAGCAGATTGGGGGTGGAAGACTGCGTGGAATTTTTGTTTTACACCCAACCCCTTCAAGATGAATTGGATAACTTCGGCTATGAAGTGGGGGCCATTGTCGCTCCACAAAATTCAACAAAGGCCGTAGCGAGGGAAGAATTTTTTCAGTAGTACCTTTGCAGTGGCAATGGCAGTGTTGTCGCGAGTTGGATAGGCTTCCACCCACTTGCTAAATGTGCACACGACAACAAGCACATACTTCAGACTTTGGCATCTTTCTAGTTGGATGTAGCCCATCTGCAGAACTTCAAATGGATGATTGGGAACCCCAAACCCTCCCCAGGGTACTACAGTTCCTTTCCCAGGGTTGTGTTGCAGGCATATCAGACATTGTTGAACCAGACGTTTAGCAAAGTCTGCGATTTTGTCCTTGTGCCAAACTTTGGAGACAAGTTCGGTCATAGGGGCAGATCCTATGTGCGCAGGAGAGTGTGCCATGGTCAGTATGGGGATCAGGTATGAATTGGGTAGCAACCATTTGTTCGTGTCTTTTGTCCGCCAGCAGCCTTCATCGTCTTTCAATCCCACCCATGCCCATTCAGTCAATTTGTGTTGTGAGCTGGCCATTTGGATGTCTCTAATAGTGTCCCTAGCGTCCGTCTATTTTTCTGCTTGTGACCTGGTCACATACATGCGTGTCGTTGTCCTATTCTCGGCTGTGGTTCGGGCAGTGATGTCGGCAAGTGCATTCCCCTGCCCAATGGTGTCTGTCACCTTTTTGTGTGCCTGGCATTTGATTACCGCAAGTTGTTTGGGAAGCAGGACTGCTTCAGTCAGAGCAGAGACTAGATCTCCGTGTAAGATGGGGGTGCCGTGCGAGGTCAGGAATCCCCTCTCCTTCCATAGGAGCCCAAAATGGTAAACCACCCCGAAGGCGTACTGGCTGTCGGTGTAAATGTTTGCGGTGGTTCCTGCTGCTAGGATACATGCTCGTGTGAGGGCAATGAGTTCGGCTGCCTGTGCAGACCGTTGTGTGATGCGGGCTGTCTCTACTACAGTTCGGGCTGTGGTAACTGCATAAGCAGCTGAGGTGGTGCCATCGGGGAGTTTTATGCAAGGGCCGTCCACCCACAGCTCTCCGTCAGGGTCTGGGAAGGCTGTGTCTCTGAGGTCAACCCTACTCCTAGTCTGTTCGTCCGTGAGGGTCACACAGTCATGTACAGGGGACACATTGGGATCGTTCTCTGGTAGGGGCAACAAAGTTGCCGGATTCGGCGTGGTGCATCTTTTCAGGGTGATGTGGGGTGCAAGCAGAGTCAGTTCGTACCCAGTCAGTCGTGCACTAGTCAGGTGTTGTGTCTTAGTCTGATTCAGGAGGGTGTCGACCGCATGGGGTACTAACACCGTGAGGGAGTTCGAGAGTACGATCCCCTCACTTTGTCGGATAGAGATAGCAGCGGCAGCTACAGCTCGAAGGCAGGCAGGCAAAGCTCTGGCTACGGGGTCAAGAGTGGCAGAGAAGTAAGTGCATGGGCGTTGCTTTGGGCCAATGGACTGGGTCAAGACAGACAAAGCGCATCCCTCCCTTTCGTGAGTGTAGAGGGAGAAGGGCTTCGTGTAATCGGGGGTTCCTATGACGGGGGCTGAGCAGAGGGCATCTCGCAGTTCTATGAAGGAGGATTGGCACTCAGGGGTCCAAGGGAGTGGGAAGGGGACGTCTTTAGCCAGCAGAGAAAGCAGTGGTTTCACAATGAGGCTGAAGTTTGGCTACCACTGTCGGCAGAAGGAAGTGAGGCCTAGCAGGGAGTGGACTTATTTCTGGGACTTAGGGACAGGGGTCTCTAGAATGGTCTGAATTCGGTCGGGGGTAAGCTTTCTTCCGTCTTTGGACAAGAGGTGGCCTAGGTAAGTGACCCGGGGTTGGCAGAATTGCAACTTCTTTTTGGAGACCTTGTGGCCATTTTTCGCAAGGAAGTGTAGGAGTTGGATGGTGGCTGTGACTGCAAGTGGAGTGGTGTCGGCCGCCAAGAGGATATCATCAACGTACCGTATCAACACCACTCCATCGGGTAACTGGACTGCATCCAGTTGTCTCTTGAGGGCCTGGCTGTAGATGCTGGGACTTTCAGTGTAGCCCTGGGGTGCTCGACAGAATCTATACGAGCGGGCTTTTAGGGTAATGCCGAAGAGGTATCGGCTGTCTGGGTGGATGGGGATAGAGAAGAAGGCGTTCTTGAGATCAATGACAGTGAAAGTGGTGGCAGTGGAAGGAATCAGCGTCAGAATAGTGGTAATGTCTGAAACCACGGGGTACTGAGGCACAACTACTTTGTTAACCTCTCGTAGGTCGATGATGAAGCGATACGCTTTCTCATCTCCTTCGCCTTGCTTCTTTATAATGGGTAGGATAGGGCTGTTGCAAACATTGCTAACTACTTCCTCTACCACTCCTGCATCTATCAGGGACTGGATAATCTTTACCAACGCCTTCTTGCCCTCGGGTGATATCCAATATTGTTGAAGTTTTGGGAGTATTGCATCCTGTCGAACAGTTATGTGCACTGGGTAGTTCATCATGTGTCCTACGTCCGAGTCAGTTTTGGCCCACAGATATGGAGGTAGAGTGTCAAGTAGGGATGAGTCAGCATCAGAGATGGAAAACATGCGTCGGAAAGGACAAAGTCTGAGCAGAGCCGGGTTATCGTACAGAAAGACCCGAACTCCATCTTGCGAACACCTAATGGTAGCTCGGAAATGTTTCAATAAATCAAGTCCCATAATGGCATCAGGGGTGTTGGATGAAAGCAAAAACGTTGTGTCAGTGATGTTATTTTCTAAGTCAAAGGAGATCGGTGTGGACAAGGGGTTAGTGGAGGGCGTTCCATCGAAACCTATCGATGTTACAAGTGAGTCAGACAAGGATGCCCTTGGAATCAGTCGTTTAGATAACGCACTATGTGTTGCGCCAGTGTCTACCAAAAATGGAGACTTCGTACCCAGGACCTTAGCGGTGACATAAGGACCTTGCTGGTCAACATGGAGCTCGACTGGATCCCTCCCTTGCCCTTGGCAGTCCTATGCGAAGTCGTGGGCGTCGTCGCAGTCAGACTGTTGGTACTGATTCTGTCGGGGACGGTCAAATGTGTTCAGTCTGCCTGGTCTGTTGTTATTTGTGTCATTCGTGGACCCTCGTCCTTGTCCTCTATTTCTTGGTCCACCCGCTACATCTCTGGTGTCCCTATTCTTATTCATCTCTAACAGGACCGAACACTGGGATTTCCAATGGCCGAATCCCTTGCAAAATGCACACTGGTCCTCACCAATATCTTTTCGTCCAACATAGGGTGCGGGTGTGCGTTCTTTAGGGGGTGGGTTTCTAGGAGCATTCGACTGGTAATTTCCCTTGTACTGCTCTCGTCCTATAGTCACCCCTTGCAACTGTGCAATCATCACCCTCTCCTTCAAGTCCTTTTTCTTTTTCTCGGTCGCTCTATCGTTTTCATTCTTCTGATGCTCGTAATACTGGGCCATCTGAAGGATAGCCGCAGGCTTGGAGGCTGCCCATCTACTTTCGCTGGCCTGTAGTTTCTGAGAGACCTCGTGTGACAGACCTTTAACATAGTTCTGGACAAACAGATGATATCCGGTTGCAGTGGTCATGTCCTGGCCGCTGTAATCGGAAAACACTGTTTCGAACCGGGAGAAGTATTCTGACACGTCTTCCTGGGGTTTCTGGTGGCAGGCCGTCACTATCGACCAGTCCACCTTCTTCTCTGGGATCAGGGTTTCAAAGGTTTCTGTCCAGGTTCTCGTTGTCTATCTATGCCATCGAGTTGTGACCAGGTATGTCCGAACAGCTCAAGGTGGTCGACTTTCCGGATTTGCTTCCACACATCAGCTGGCAAACATAACCCGAAAAACAAATCGATGTCAGCTATGGTCATAATTGTTGAACCTAAGGCTGTACCTAGTTCAGTGTAAAAGGCAGTGGGGTTTTTCCGCAGATCGGGCAGAGATTTTAGGAACGTCAGAATGTTTTGCCGATCCCATGGTTCCCATGGTTGGTAGACCCAGTTATACACTACCCTCCCTTTTGCATCTTGATGGTTAACATCATCGTGTGTTCCCTCACCTTGTGGGGGAACCCAGTAGGGAGCAGCTCCCTTATAGGCATCATGGTGCTAGCTTGTTCTATTCGAGGTTCGGTCGCTACAGGAGTCATAGGTCTAGTTTCCAACCCCTGTTCAGTGAGGTGGCGGAAAACTTCAAGCATACGCGTGAGGAGGTCCGTCACGTCACACTCGCCCTCATCCCCGATGTCAACCCTTCTATATAGAGTCGTTAGATTTGTCGATCCCTGCTCGCTCATCTTTGCTCAACCTGTTTATTCTAGTGGAATCTTTCCTTCGGGCCTCAGGGTCGTCTAATACTGCTGCTTGTGCTGTATCGAGTACAAGGGGTTCGGCCGGCGCGGAGGCCACGAGGACTGAGGCCCTGGTATTATTCTCATCTGCGCTTGGGGGTGGCAGATGTGGTACTAGGGGTCGGGAAGGGGCATATGGAGGGGGCATGTAGATGATAAGAGGACCTAGTAATAGATCATCGTTTGCTCGCTGTTTCATGGGTAGCTCGGGGTAGAGCATAGAGGGTGTTCTGACAGGACACTGACTCGATGTTTCGGATTCTTGCTTCTGTTTGGTTTCCTCTCTCTCCTTTATCTCTTCCTCTAACTTTCTGGCAGCTAGGTGAGCTGCTTTTCGCAGTTCTTTCTCTAATCTGACTTTGCTTCTCTTTTTACGTTGTTCTGTTTCTTTGCGCCACATGCCGAAACTATCAAGCATAGTGGGCGTTGTCTTATTGTTACGAAGGGCTGTTTCCAGTGCGTTTATTTTATCTTCATTGAAGGATCCTATCAGTGGCCACTGACTTTCCTGATCCTTTCTTGTATATTTATGCCATAGCTTGCTATAGGCTATAGCGATTAGTCCATGCTTCATGAACATGTCCTTATTAGGGGTGCCTTCCAGTGGAGCTGGATGGTTCACGTCTAATAAGCGGTCCGGGCTGAACCAACTACCAATCAGTGGGGAGAAGATAGGCATGACAGATTACAACGGGGGACAAAGGTCCGCACGACCTATCCTTCACTACTTGCAAAGACTAGACAGAATATTTCTATTCTACGTTATTTGCAAACAGAGAGTATCTCAAAAGGACGAACTTCGAACAATCAATGTTCGGACAATCAATCAATCAGTGGGGAGAAAGATAGGCACGACGGATTACAACGGGGACAAAAGTCTGTGTTACCTATCCTTCACTATCTGCAAAGGAAGAGAGAATATTTCTATTCTTCCCCGTTTGCAGACAGAGAATATCTCAAAAGAACAAACAATCGAAGAGTAATACTAGTATTTTCCAAATAATCAAACAATCGTTTCGCAATTTGTCGTGTTACACGACCTTACCCGGACCGCATGGACAGTTTCTGGTCTTCCGCATCCAGCGCCCGATCGTCCTCTATTCTCCATAACTGTTGCGGAACTCCTGATGGTTCCGAGTCAGGACCGTAGATCACTCGAGAGAAGTCTGTTCGGAACCGGTGAAGTTCGGATGATCGGATGTCAGACGAGGGTCTATCGGACAGGAGCTCTCCCGATCGTTGCAGTCGTTCACTCTGTCCTCAGGACCTCTCCCACTGGATCCACGTGTCACTGATGGGCCCCACGTTGGGCGCAAATTGTAGAAAAAGGGTAGGGCCGATGTCGACCGAGAACCTTTTAGTATTGCCCGGCGCTAACCCCCTCTCATACCACTCGAATCTATCAAACAAAGAGGCAGGCGCTGGAGACTGGAAGGCGGGAAACAGGAGTTTATTCTGACGGAGCAGAACACATCAAATCAGACAACAGGGTATCTTCTCGAGGCGCTCTAACCACATCTCTGAGGCCTGGCCTCTTATACACAGGTTTATGGCTTTATTACATGAAACACATCCTTGTCAACACTTTGATGTATGGAAAGACATCCTCGGAATCCCCGCTTCAAGCCCGTTCCCACACATTTACAGTAGAAGTCCCCACCCCGGTCACAACAGGTGATGATTGTCGCGCAGCTGGGCATTCCGCCGATTCCCGGAATGCATGTAGTTGATCGGATCTCATGGGGTGGGGGCTTTGATCAGTTGTGGATCCTTTGATGGGGGAAGCTTCCTACTGTATGGGGGCAATAAACTGCATCCGCAGGGCCAGGTGGCGGCCTGGGAACAAGCAAGACAATCTGGCACAGAGGAAAGGGGGATTTATCAAAAGATACGGGATCATGAAAGGGATGGAGGGAGGTGTTTAGCTGGGAACGGGCTGTGGTTCCGAGGCAGGGTTGCGCTGAAGGGAGTTTTATGGCCCAAGCATGTGAGAGCGGGGGCTGTCAGCGTGCGGGGGAGGCTTGCGGGGTTAGGAGAGAGAGAGAGAGACGCGCTGGCTATCAGCAGTGGGCAGAGAGCCCATGTCATTCAAAATGGCTGTCACTTACGCGCACGAATGCGCCTAAAAAGGGACAAGATGGCGCCGATAATGTTGATGTCGCAAACTAGATTTTAACAGTTGGATGTCACTGGTTTTGTGCATGCAAAATCTGAGCCTAACTATAATGTCCTAGTAACCTTTCCAAGTAACCTTTGTTTTTCTCAGTGAATATATATACATAATGTTGGAAAACGAGGCAGTATCTATGAGGCTTGCACAAATAACATGACTACATGTGTCCTTCACTGGGAACCAAACACCCAATTGTAGTGCCTGACTCACAGAGGATAGCGTTGCAGAGCAGTCTGAGGCTTACCCAGAGGGAGGGAGTGTGGGCTGGTAATCGCCATTTGCGGGTGTGCAGAAATAACACTCAATAATTGATTGTCCTGACTGTACTTTGCTATATAAAAGTAAGGGTACATTTATTAAACACACACACTACTCAATACTATGCACCAATTTACAAATATGCATAAGCTGGTGGAATTACTTTGTGACATTGCATAACATCTCAACCCCTCCCACAGGGGGGGGGGGGTTTAGTACCACCACTCCCATGTATGCACATCATCTTGCCCCCGATGCAGTTATTTGAAAATAACCTGGAGCGAGGGTCCTGCGCATTGGCACCATCCCAGTGGTGACCCACCCCATTATCTCAACAGGCATTTAAACTAGGTAACCCTGCCTTGGTGACACATCACACTGACTGAGCATTTCCTACTGACCATGAAGTATACACCTCTACATCTTAAGGGCTAGCAGTCTGGGTTCTTCACCTAAGCGCAGCAGCAAGAATACATGTTTAAGCATCACTTTAGATTGCCAGTACTCATCATATTTGTGGATCATTAGAATGCATTGCAATTACAGCCTCTATCACAGATGAAATCACCGGATTAAAAATATACAGCCAGACACCCTAGCAGGAATGTTTGAGAACATAACCCCACTTTGCTTATGACATCACCTTCCACAGGTACCTCACATTACACATGTGACTTTCAGTGCCTCTAAAAGAAATAACGTTAGTGAATGCATCTCTGGTGCAGCTACACCTCTTCACATCCAGGGGATGCCCTTCACTCCTTGTTGCACTTCTCCATACACCCCCAGCTGTAGAACAAAAGCTCCAGCCCAGGAGGTACTAAGATGCTGGCTGAGCCCTTAAGGGGTTATTCTTTTCAAGTCCCCATGATACTTAGGGAGGAACTTCTCTTCGTGCTGAGGGGAGACTGCTCTTCTCCAGCACCTCCCCCGGGACCTTGTCATGCACTTCGTGGTAACCCCGTTGTCCTGGGGCCACCACACACAGAGAAAAAGCGGTTTGCCCTTGCAGGCCGGTCCTGGCCTGCAAGGCATTATGGGAACATTTGCATATTATAGTAGCGGCTCCCCCGCTGCTTTAAGGAGTGCCACGATCATCGTTGTGGGTCTTTCGCTGCTCCCAGGCCTCGGTGGGAAGTCCCACCCGGACCCCCAGGTAAGTGCTGGCAGCTTGGGGAGCCCACCCCCGGCTGCTCCTGTTGCTTTTCGAGGCCCGGTCCTACCCAGGTCCCTGGTACCTCCTTTTCCTTTTGGGGTCCCGGTCCAATGGTCCCCCTGTTGGGAACCACCCAGGGAGCCCACCCTAGGTGGCTCCCGACAGCTCCACGCATAACCAGCACCCCTATGTGCTGCTGCTGGAGCCGATATGGCAGATACAGATGTCAGCGCTTGGTCCAGCTGGACACGGGGGAGTGTGGCGGCACTCCCCCCTCCTACCTGCAGCTGAAGGAAAGTGCAAAAGCACTCCCCCATCCTCCTCCGCATTTTGTGGCCCAGGGATGGGGTCCTGAGCCCCCAGGGGACATTCTTCATGGCGAGGCCAAGGGCGCTCCCATACTTAGTTTCGTGCACGGGCCCTGGGTTGGGATCCCTGGCCCCCTCCGGTCACCTTCGTGTGGAGCATGACTTGTTTTCTTCGGGGTGCAACGGCGCTCCCCCTTTCCCAAATTCATCGGGCCAGGGTGGGCTCCTGCCTCCCCCTTTGGCACTTTCCACTCCCGACTTTACTTCCTCGGGGGTGCGGCAGTGCTCCCCCTCCTCCCTCGTCAACTGGGCCAGGGTGGACTCCTGGCCTCTCTCGGGCAATTTCACAGGGAGCGCAACAGCGCTTCCCGACTTTACTTCACCTGGGGCATCCCCAGGGACCTGACCCACCCCGGGGGCATAGTTGAAACCGGCAGCAGAGCCCCACGCACTTCGTCATCGGTCCCATGAGAGGTCAAAGTTCACCTACCTTCCAGGGGGCATATCTCGGCCCCCAAGTGGCGGATTTTCACAATGTTCACCTCTTCTTGCTCCTGGTGGTGCTCCCCAGCCACTGGGAGCACTCTCCTTTGCCCTCCTTGTTTCCAAGAGGGTGCGCTTGTCAGGGAGAGGTTTTCAGTAGCTCCCTGCATCAGCCTTTCACCTGGCTCTCCTCTTGGGACTCTTTTCTCCTTGCGCAAAGGCCCAGGCTTCTGCTCACTGGTCCTGAACTCCTCTCCAGCACAATACTGGATCTTGGGATAGTCAGGGGTTTCCTCCTTCCAACTGCCCATAGCACCACGCTCCAGCACCCTCTGACTCAGCAGACCACACCCCAGAGCGAGCCCCTCTTCCTGTGCAAGTTCTTTTAAGAAGTCGGGGGCTGGCAGGAAGTCTCTGTTGGCCCTATCACACAGCAACACATCACGTCTCTACCCCTGCTCCCTCCTTCCTGCCCAGGCCTCTAGGTTAGCTCAACATGGTCTTTGAAAGCCCCCCTCACCCCACAGATGCCTTCTACCTTGTGCAGCCTGATGCCAGGCACTCAGTGACAGCTGTTGATGGATGAGTCTGTAGCTCCACCCATCTTCTCTTTTCTTGGAGAGGAGGCCTTAGCTCTTGGAAGAAAGGTTATCAATCCAGCCTGCTGCGGTCAACCCTCAGCCAGGCCCTGGTTATAGCGAACTGAGAGAAATATGACATTTCTGGATGACCCAAAAGCAGTACAAATATGACTTTGGACTCTGCAGAATACTTCTTCTCACACCTGTTACAGTGGACTTTAGTGCGTGTCTGGAATCTGTAGGCCTTAGAAAAGTTAATCTAGGCCATGGGCTCCATATCCCCATAGGAAAATAATGAAGTGAAAACAGTAAAACACACTGACTTTCCCTGGCATGTTTCTTCCCAGTGTATAAAGCCTATTCCATGTCACCACCCAATTCTGGATTAGTCCTGCCACACCATTCACTTTGTAGCTGCTCCTTCGCTGCGCATGCCTGGAATTTCCCCTGCGCAGCCCCTACACATGTGCACACGCATGGACACATGTGTCTGCATGCAACCAGCCCTGTTCCCCATACTCCCGCTGCCACGCAACGTCCTAGTCAAGCTAGGGGGACACCAGTAAAACCCACATGCAGTCTCTTTCATCATGAGTTCACTGTGGGTGAGTCCCAACTTATGAGGCTCTCCCACAGTAAAAGCTCAACAAATAGGTTCTCAAAAAGCGAAAAATCTGAGCGGCCCAGAGTGTCAGAACCACCTTCTAACACATACATAGCCTCCGGACTATATAGACTTTTAATAAATGTAATCTTCTCTTTCCCAATATGGACACATGTCAAAGAATGGTGATCCACCTGACTTTTGCTGGACTATATGAGGAAGATTGGTCTGACCTCCTCTTACACCATGACATATACGTGTGCAAGGCGGACTGAAATTAGCATACTTCAAAATCTTACATAGATGCCACTGGTACCTGCACAGAATACACCAGGCAAGGGTCCCCACTGACACCTCTTGCTGAAGATGCCCTACAGTGGATAGTGATATTCTACACATATATGAGAATGTCCATCATTGGGAACATGCTGGTAGGAGGTATGGTCACAGCTGTGTGCTTATGCAAGGATTATGGGGGCCCTTAGAGGCTCAACCGTGATGCTCCATGACTTTCCCTTCTACCTAGAACTCCTTCTGCAGTTGAACTGTTTGTGCGGTACAACATTGGTGGTCGCAAAACAATGTCCCCTTCGACCCTGGAAGACGGCCACACTTCCTAAGACTGACAGTGGGCTTAGGGAAATGATCCTTATTGTCTCATATTAATGCATTATATATAAACTAGAGGATTCCATGCCTCTTCATCATAAGATCTGGGGCAATTTCTTATGACTTTCACGCTAAACGCCCAAAGCTCTAAGGCGGTGTCTTGCACCCAGTACTGAAATGATGATCAACCATAGTTCACACCTGGATGGATCCTAGTGACAGTAGGAGTTCTTAACTTTCCCTTTTCTTTTCTCAATCCTTTTTCTCAATTTAATTAAATATTTAGTTGTTCTTTTGTATTAATTAGGGTGGGGATTAGTGAGTAACTGAGAGTGCACGAGTTGATGTAGACTTCCCGTTTCGTTGATCGTCGATAGGTATTGCTTTAAAGGTTAGGGTTTCCAGCCCTGATAGTATAGCCTGTGACACTCTTCTAGTAGCAATTGATAATGTAGCGGCACAATACTGGTTTTAGTACCAAGCTTTGTCAGTAGTTTTGCTGTTGTGTATCTTTCAGGCATATGAGTTCCTCGCGGTTTTATTTACGTTTGCATCCTTAGGTATACTGTTTGGATGTTTTGCTATCATATGTACATGCAAAATAATGCTGAAAACCAAACAAAAACAATTAATAGCAGAAAATTACACCTGTACTTGATCCTTTCAGACCTTCCATCATCTCTTGTGAACATAGCTTCCCCCAGGGCCAGCTTTAGGGAGGTGTAACCGGTGCGGTGGGTAGGGGGTATATTTAGCAATAACTTTCAATTTTAAAGTATCTGCTGCAGTGTTCTTTGTGTGTCCATCTTTCAGGTAGCAATAAACATGTCAAGATAGATCTTGTGATTGGTGTTCCTGCTAGAGAGAGAGATAGTTTTGTTTAGTGGCAGTTTTGACTTTCCATAAAGTAGCACAGAGGGTTAATATGCCTGCTGCAAAGAACAGATCTGTATTTTACTTGGATAACTGAATGGATTAGTAAAGCCAGTCTTTGCCAGCACTTTATAACAAATTAAATGCATGTGAGAGAGGGGCTATTGAGGATGACAAGCACTTTTGCGTGGTAATAGTGAAGGAATCCGAGGAGAAGGGATGCCAGAAAGACTGTCGCACCAGGCGCCGCCACCTGCACTAAGGCCGGCCCTGGCTACCCATTCTGTGAAATATGTCTATCACTAGCAGAGCAAAACACAAGAGAGTCGGGAGTCAGCTTAAGTTCACGAGATCTGGTTGCACAGCGAAGATCAACGTTAGATTTGATCACTGGAGAAACACCATCAATTCAGAGCTCTTCTAGCACGGAAGTCGGTCCCTTACCGCCTCCTTCCAAATATACATTGCAAATGCTGGCCTGGTACGTCTCCTATAGGTGGTTAAAATAAAGCAGTTTTAAAATATAATCTGTCTGGAGAAGGGAAGGTAAACATACATGCGAAAACACGACAAATTAAAACTCACTTCGCAGTGTTTTAGAAAGTGCTAGATCGGTCGCCCCAACTTTAACACAAACAATGAGGAGTCGAGGTTTGGGCGGGGAGCTGCACCTGCTGTATCCATCGAGTGATGGAATCAGTGCAACTCGAGACGATATTTATACAACCGGTGCCCGGGCGAAATGAGAAGGCGCGCAAAGTGCAGCTCTTTTAATTGGCTTCCGCAGACGGATGTGTGTAACAACCTCGTTAATGTTGAGTGTGTATTTGTGTAGCAGGCTCAGTAATGCTTTCGTGGGGGGACATTCACACGGTGTTCAAGTTTGCTTTCAGAATTTTCAAGATCAAAAGGGGCCTTCGAACAGATAAGGGGGTGGGGGCACTCGTGGTATTTAATTGCAGAATGCCGCATTGGGGGTGGGAAAATACCGGCATCTGTGCAGCTAAATGTTGCATTACTTTATTGGCGATCTATCAGTGACAGGTAGTGGTAACATTAGGGATTAATTAACTAGAGTTGTAATCGATTGCACAGTCTTTTTATTAGATATATGTGTTTAACATTACAGTTTGAAGTAAACCGTACATTTCCCATTTTCATTAAATTGTCAATGCCAGAAATTAGTCTGTGCCTAGAATGTCCTATTTGTTTAAAGTCAAACAAATTACAGCAAATCAAATAACTTGAAATGTCCAGGATCACACTGTGCACATCTGGGGTAGGTAGGACTGTAAATAATGATTTCAATACCAGGGGGCATGTTTACAATAAAGTGGCTAAGCGTGTGGTCAGGGGCGGCTCTAGGCTCATTGTGGCCCTGTAGGTAGGGGGCCCTGGAAGAGGGGTCCGGGTGGGGCAGAGCGCAGAGGCCAGTGAAGAGGGGGGGGGGTCAGGGTGTTTAGGAGTGGAACAGAGCCGGAGGACGCCAAATCCCTGAGGGGGCCGCCACGCAAATATGTATCCATCCTCAGAGGATTATTATATTAAGGATATATATTGGCGTGGTGGCCCCTGGGATTTGGGGGCCCTGTGCAGGTGCACAACTTGCACATACCTAAGGCCGCCCCTGGTGTGGTTAAGCCAATAAGTCTAACAATATGTTTCCTCACTTTAGAAACGCAGGGCTGTACCATATTAAGTAGAATATGGTGCAGCCCTGCGTTTCCCCCTGCACTGGCTCTAACAATAGCTGCCTAGTGCGAATGAAGGCACCCTTGCACCCTAGTGCAAGGCTGCCTGTGTTGCGGAGAAGATTGTTTATGTGCAGGAAGGTCCCCTTCCGGCACATAAACAATCTTTAAATCCCGTTTTGTAACTTCTATGTGTGCTGCTTAATGCAGCACACACAAAAGTATCAATACTGCATTTTTTTTTAAATGATTGTATATGTGCAGGAAGGGGGACCGTCCTGATCATAAACAACCATAGACAATTTGCACAAGGCAGCAAAAATGGAAACAGCAAAAACGAGGAGAAATAAAGCATTTCTCTTCGTTTTGCCTGTTTAATACCAGGTTTTCCCTGGTCTTCATTTTGGCTCTGCCTCCTATTTACGCTGACCTTGTAAATAGGTGGCAGGGTTAAAATCAATTGGTGTTGCAGTTGAATGCCCACCAAAACACCCATTGTCCTCCCCTTTCACGCAAAATACAGCGTGAAAGGCTTCCTTATTTACAAGGCAGTGTTAAGCCATGTTAAGTGGCTTAACACTGCCTTGTAAATAAGGTAAGGCCCCTATCGCTATCCCAAAGTCACTAACAGTGACATTGTGGTGGCGATAGGGGCTTGCAAATATGCCACTAGGAGAACATTTACTGAGTGTGAAAAAAGTATTCATGCACAAGGGGACTACATAGTTGTGGGAAATGTTCCTTTTCAGAGGCGTCAAACTAGATTTTTGCCTTCTGTTGCTGAACCCGTTTTTTGTTTCCCATAGGTCCCTGTACACTTTACCCCTGCTAACTAGTGGTTAAGTGCTTGTACTCTACTCTCTTATTATGGTAAAATTGACGCATGCATGATTGGCACATTTTATTTACTTAGATGTCCCTCATACATGGAACTAAATGTACCTAGGAATTGTAAGTTAAATGCTACCAGTGGGCTGCAGCACTCATTATGCCCCCACTACCATAGCCCTGTAAAACCTGTCTCTCAGCCTGGTCTTGCAGCCTGACTCTTGGGGTCACCTTTTCTGTCTGGGGCTTGTGGATGACTTTTCCTCAAATGGGACACCACAGACGCAGTCATTTCCTTTGCTAGCCAAAGGTGCAACATGTGCAGTTCAGTCTTTGGTGCAGCCTCTCTTTACCGGGTCCTTTAAACAGCAGAGCAGTCCCTCCTCACTCCTCTCTCCAGTACAGATGTGATCTGAGGTTTGGGTACCAAGGATGCCACTTGTATGCCCAGGTTGTGCCCTCAGGGAATGCAGTGACTACTAGCCAGTAGACTACAAGGTCTCCTCCCACCTAGTGATAACTTCCTGTAAAGTCTGGAATCTAGCAAGCCCAGATTGCACCACCCTTCTCACTGCCAACACGGCAGAACTCCTCTCCTGGGATATGGAGCTCTCTAGCCAAGTTCAGAGGTGTGGCTATGTGGGGGGCCACACGGAAAGGTTTGGCAGTGCTTTCCCCATCTCTGTCGCTAATGCCAGCCAGTCTACAAAAACAAAAGAGCATCCTCTGTCGTGTGTTCACCATTTGCACTTCAAAGGTGGATTCCCCTTTGTAGCTTGCCATTTGGGATCAGATCCAGTTTGGCCTTTCTTCCAAGGAGAAGTCACACCTCTTTCAATAGAAGGTACGTTGTGTTCTTTCCTGAGAGTAGTTCGCTCCTCCACCCAGGTGGGCAGAAGGCTGGCTCATGGCCACCAACTGTAAACAGCCACTAAGAAACTATGGGCAACAAAGTGGCATCTTTCTAAAGTTGCTATGTGTGCAAAAGTTACATTAAATTCAACTAAACCGTACAGTCAGGTTTAACGCAATGATCTCTTTGATACCTTTAAGAATAATATTTAGTAGTTCATTCAGAAGCTAGTAATTTCGACTTGTCAATGTGTAACCCTTGACTCGCCAATGGGGCTACTAGTCTTTCCACAATAGAAACAGCAATGCATGGTTTTTAATTTCAGGACATGTACAGTTAGAAAACACATTCCCAACTTTTTAATAGAATCCACTCTGCCTTTGGGTCTCAGAAGACCTTTGTTGGAAGTTGACTTACAAATATTTAAAAGGAAGGTTTGTGCTTTGCCATTACTTTAAATGGCAAAGTTAAGTTAGCAGTTGGAAACTGCTCTGCCAGCCAAAAATGGCAGTTTGAGAGTCATGTTTTGCTTTGTCACATTTGTGGTGGCACAATAAGTGCTGCTGTCCGTGAGAGACATTTTAACTTATGGGCCCTGGGTACCCCGGATGCCATACACTAGGGACTTAAACGTTAAACGACGCCAGTTGTGGGTGAGCCAATCAGACATTCAGATTTTAAGGGTCTGAGCACTGGCACTGAGGCCTGTTTCGCAAAGGTTCAGTGCACCTTCACAATCGAAAAATCAGCAGCATCAGTCCAAAAGCTTGAAGGTGATCATGCAAAAAGAAGCATTTGTTTACGACCTCTAGACAGGCTGGCACCAAACCCAGAGGGAGGGAAAGAACAGACCAGAACTGTTTTAGTGAGTGGACTAAGAGATTGCCCTGCACCACAGGCTGGCAATCCCAGAACCTTTCATTAGAACACTCTTTGGACCTGAGAAGAACAGATGAATGACTACCCTGCCTTCTTTGACCCAAGAAGAGCCCTAAAGACTGGACCCGAACTCTCTCTTGTATCTAGAACAAAGAAGTGGGCTCCATGTGTGTCATGGTTGAACTCTTGTAAATCTTATATAGACATCCTATATAGACATAGCAAGCTGCAAAAAACTTTTCCTTCAAATACACAGCTGATCAAGATTGTACCCTACTGTGTCCTCTACCTGCCACCCTGCGAGTCTCTCTGACTGTGAGGTCATGGGGGATATATAAGTGTACTCCGATGTCGTATTGGGACTTAAAAAGACTAAAGTCAGAAGGTATAATCTTTGACCAGGACAAACCTGGTTGGTGTATCTGACCTGCACTCCCTCACGGTCCGTTTCAAAATGCATGTAATTTTACCATGACCATTGAATTTTATTAGGACTTTGAGCCTCTTGGCCCTATTTTTTTCTAAAACATTTAAAGATGTATAACTTGAGTTCCTCCTATTGAATTTGTGTCATTCTTGTGTCACTTTACCTAATAACTTTTACTCTATTTTTCTAATTAATTTAGGGTATTTTTTTGTTCTGTGTTTTTCTTTAGAACTGTTTCAGTACTGCACAAATACTTCATACATTGCCTCTAAGTTAGGCTTGACTGGTTTGTGACAAGCCACCAGAGGGTTAAGCATGCGTTTAATTAAATACTTTTGTGGTTCATCCTGAAAGGGATTGTGCTTATTATTAGAGGTGGGTTTTTACCTCCCTCAACTAATACTCCCAATTTTTAACAGTAGTCGAGAAGTAGAATATCAAAATCATTGGCCTATAGGTAGGTATCTTCACACTATTCTGATGAGATATGGCCTCTGGTGGGCACTGTGCAAAATGTCCACCACCAAGTACTGTAAATTAGGAATGTGTTTGGGGAAATTTAAATGATGCACACTTTCACCACACAAAACCTTCTCTGTACATCAATAAACCCTGTGATTTCCCAACAGAGAAGGGAGAGGACTGAGTCTCACTCTTCTGTCCAGGACTCAGAACTGAACTTGGCTGTTGCGCCCTCCAGTGTAGAACTATTGTGATGGTCCCAAACTTATGGTCATACGTACCAAATATAAGCCTTCCTAGACACAACATGTGGGTTTTATATTCTGGCTTGCGCACTTTAATTCCTGATTTCTTGAATAATGCCCTGTTATTGGTGCCCCTGATGCTTCACCATTCCATCATTCTAAGGAAAAAGTTATTACAGTGACAACAGTGCCCATCGCCCATACCTGTGTTTATGTATCAATGGCAATAGTCATCCCCTAAAAGAAAACCCTGCTGTGCAGAGAAGGAGAGAAGGACACAACACTCTGCACATAGTGAAAGATCTGGGGTCTCCACCAGGGCTTGTGCTTGAGTACCACCAAGATTTGTCAATACCTAATAAGTGAATATTACAGGAATGTCTTGTTACACTGCAGCCCTTGCGGGGCAGCCCCTGCAGCATGCGCTGCACTTGTTCACTGCAGGGCAAATCACATAGCTGTTGTAAGTGTGCCACCTATATCAGACAAACACCTCAAGGATGGACTGGAGATTAGGGGGTGACAGGTCATCATTTCACCTTTCTCTGTGTTTCTAGACACTCCAACTGCTGCTGCTCTCCTTGTTCTGGCAAATAAAGTCCTTGTAGCATATGGGTTTTTCAATTAGTGTTGATGTTAGCCTATTAACAGGAAATGCTCTCATTTGCAACTGAAAGGTTGCATATCTCCTCTCACCTAGTGGGCAGTTTAACCAGTGACTGCCTTAAAGTAAAAAAGACAGAAAGTTAGGGATTACATTTTATTTTGCATTACACAACTCTGCACTTTGGTAGTACAACATAAGATAACAACAAGCATTTTTTTTGCCAACAGCATATTGCATTGTGGGGCTTGTAATTCTGTTTTTAACAGATCCATTAACCCCAGTAAGCAAAATGAGTTTTGGCTTAAACATGAGAATTGGCTTAATGTTTAATACACAACGTGGAACCACTTGTCAGGTATGTTTTAACGTTTTACAAAGGATCCTACTCCGTTTCATGCACTGCTTGTTTGACGTGTAAACACAAAAGGAAACTATACTTCTATATTTTGTAAGGGTTCACTCACGTCATGCATTAGAGCAAGCATTGGCTTTGTGGATCAATTTGTCTTATGTGTAGTGGAAAGGTTTATACTGAGCTTCACAATACAATAAAGGTAGTACATCAACAGCTACAGCGCATTCTTCCCTAACACAAAGTATAAGGAAAGGATGGGTGTTAGAAATGGGGGTCTCTAGTTGGCAATGGTTTGCACCTTTGTCCAAATAGGAAACCTTCCTTCCTGTCAGGATAAGGGAATACACTACTGAAATAACCCCTTGGTAGCTTGGCACAAGCAGTCAGACTTATCTCAGAGGCAGTGTGTAAAGCATTTGCCCATAACCAACAGTAATACAGTGAAAACACTACAAAACGACACCACATAAGTTTTAGAAAAAAGAACCAATATGTTGTCTTTGCAAATAAGACCAAAATTGATTAAAAGCAAATCCACCATACAGTTCTCTGAAATATCAATACTCAAAAATAGACTTGCAATATAGTTCCTTGAAGTGTAAAGCTCTGTCCCGAGCAATCATGGCTTCGTAAACAACAAATCCAAATAGTACTGGCTGACCACGGGTGTCGCGTCCCAGTTACAGCGTTGGGAAGACCTGCAAAACAGTACCTTAAGAAATACAGGGTGTGGGCGACCTGTCATTGAGCCCCAAAGTGCTGGGGTCCACAGGCATCGGTTCCGGAGGTCGGTTCAGAAGTCGTTGGGCCCTTGAAGTCACAGTCAATGTCAGCATGGAGCCGCGATGTTGGCAACACCAAGGCGGTAGGTTGAAGCTTGGCGGTGCGGAGTGCAGTGCCCACAGGTCAAGGTGCAAGCAGAGGCTTAGCGGCAGCATCGGGTTGTGGTGCAAAGTGCGGCGGTGCCCACTATGGTGCGTTCAGTACACAGAGTCAACAGTGGAATGGTTGACGGCATCAAATTGCTTTTTCTTCTGTTGCAGCACAAATCATACAGTTCCCAGTGCTGGTAGCAGATGAACCTGAAGTCTTTGCTGTTCCTTAGACTTCTTGAAAATGGGGCAAGCTCTACCTCAAGCCCTTGGAGAAACTCACACAAAGAAGTGACAGTAAGTTCAGTCTAGTGCTTTCACTGCCCAAGACAGAAGCAGCCACTGTAGACCAGCACAGCAAAGCGCACAGCAAAGTGGTAATTTCTCTGCATAGCTTCTCTAGCTCTTCTTCTTGGCAGTCTTTTTGGTCCCAAAAAGGGGTTCTGGCGTCTTTTCTCTCCCTGAGGCTTCCAACAGGAGACAAGCTCTCCTTCAAGCTCTTGGAGAAACCACTAACAGCAGAATGATGAAAGTACAATCCAGTCCTTTTCCTGCCTAAGACAGAAGCAGCAAGTAGTAGGTCAACACAGCAGAGCACGCAGCAGAGTGCCAGTTCCTCCTGAAGGCTTTTCCAGCTCTTCTTCTTGGCAGGTACCTTAGTTGAGCAGTAATCTAAAGCTCTGGGGTCTGGGCCCCAATATTTTTACCACCTTTATTCCCTTGTGGAAAAAGTCTCTCAGCTCATTCCAAACCAGTTCTATTCTCTCTGGCCCAGTTTCCTGGTAGGGGGTGGAGACAGCATTGTGCAAGGGAGACAGGCCCCATTCAGGTGCAAGGGAAAACTCTTTCTGCCACACTAAATGCAGACCAGGCCTATTCAGGTGCTAGTTAAACTCCTCCCACTACTCTGAATTCAGCCCAGGTCTATTCAGCCCAGCCCTGACTCATCCAGGAAAAACAGGCCACACCTTGACCCCCCAGTGGCTGTCTGAAGAGAATGCACAACCCCAGCCTCTACTACTCCAAAGCCAGACTGTCCAATCACAACCAAGCAGAGGCACACAGGATGGCTAAGCAAGAAAATACCCACTTTCTAAAAGTAGTATTTTCAAACCCACAACATAAAAATCATCTTTACTAAAAGATACATTTTTACATTCTGAGTTCATACACCCTAGAGTCCATTTCTCCATCTCGTCCCAATGGGAAGTTATCATCATCATCAAGTCAACTTTATTTCGGTTTGTTAATGAACCATAAAAGTACATAACAGTTAAAAAAAAAGCAATACATTTACAACTCATCCAATGCATTGTAGATCTCAATTAGCATATTTACAGTAATCGGTTGACGTGCGGTTATAATATGACAATAAAGACATAACAATAGGATACAAAAACTAAGAAATTTCCTTTAAAACAAATAAAAAGCTAATTATTACTAAGACAGAGCCATCCACCCACAATAAGCGGGTTACTACACATGGATCAGTCTTCGTCTAGTTAACCACATCGAGAACAAGAATTTGGAAATAGCAGTAACTATCAATGCATCAGTATCAGTTTTTAAAATTCTAAAATAGTCTATATAGTTCCTCAGTCCTAGGTTAACACATAACTGTATAATCCATTTTTTCCTGCTGACAGAATAAGCAGGACAAAACAAAATTACATGGATTAGAGATTCATTCGGGTCATCACAACCTGGACAAGGACGAGCTAAACCCAATTTCCATTTATCAGAATAGGAATAGAGGGGTAATGTACCATATCTGAATTGTAGAAACAATTTTTTTGCTAAGACAGGTTCTATAGCATCTAACTCTTTCTCAAAACTGTAAACACTCTTAAAGTGCAAGAAACTGTCGGTGAGACTAGATGGCCTGGCTGTTCGAAAGACCTCTTCAAGGTTATGATGTTTTATAGACTCAGCCAGGGTTCTCTTTGAGATAGATTTGCATGTGTCCTCCGGATTAGACCAGAGATTCTCCATGCCGATCTTGGACGCATGCCCCCTTATAAAAGATAACCACTTTATCCTCCCCACACCCGGGCGAGCCATGACTATTTTTAGTTCTTCTCTATAACACGCAAGCTCCGGGACACTCCACAGTCTACGCCAGTAAAGAAGCGGGCGTGAGGCAATTACTTCTGCAATTGGCCTCAGATTTGTATCCAGCCTTAGTGGGACTAGGGGGGTGTTAGTGGGTAAGGAGAGCAGTTGTCTAAGGAATTTGTTCTCTGTTATACTAATCTCATTCGCTGGACAATGGCCCCAGAGTTCTGCCCCATAAAGGGTAGAAGATCTGGTTTGTACCTTATATATTTCCAGCGGTACACTGACCAGCTTGTGAACACAAGATTTCTGCACTTTAAGGATACCCCCCATAGACTGAGAGAGGGTCAGATTAGCCTTAGTCATTTGGGTTTCCCAACTCATTCTATCATTTAATGTCAGTCCTAGATAGGTAAAATGGTTTACCCTTTCCAGGGCTCGTCCATCCATAGTTGGACAAGGGCAATTAGTTGTAATGCCATTAAACACCATGTACTTAGTTTTATCTATGTTTATTACCAGATTCCTGTCCCTACAGAATTTGGTAAATTGATCTAACACCCGCTGCATCCCCATAGGAGTTTTTGAGAGTAGCAGGGTGTCGTCTGCAAACATCAGTGCAGGAAATTTACCACCAGCTAAGTTAGGAGCATCACTGTTTTGGACACTAGTTAAGTCATCAACAAGGCCATTTAAAAAGAGGGAAAATAGCGTAGGGGCCAGTACACATCCCTGCCTAACTCCCTTCTCAATGGGAAAATCTCTTGTTAGCTGGCCATTTTTGCCATAGCGAACTTTTGCATAGGTGCCGTCATGGAGTCTTTTGAATTGGAGACATAAATAGGGTGGTACCCCCATTGTTGTTAATATGCTCCAAAGTTGATTTCTGTCCACCATATCAAATGCGGATTTTAAGTCCACAAATGTCAGGTAGAGGCTCCCCCCTTCCATCACCACATGCTTCCAGTAAAGAACCTGGAGCCGTAGTAGTTGGTCAATGGTCGAGGTTTTGGCACGGAACCCTGCTTGCAAGTGGGAGAGGATGTTGTTCTCACTAATCCAATCTTGCAAGCGTTGCAAAAGCAGTTTGGCATAGATTTTTTGAGTAACGTCAATTAGACTAATTGGTCTATAATTTGACGGGGCCAGCGGAGAACCCTTTTTATAAATCGGAATTATTTCGGCCCCCAGCCATGTGCTAGGAGGCTCTTGGCCGTCAAGAATGGCATTAAATATGACGGTCAAGTAGGGAACCCAGATCTTCGGCTCATCTCTAAAAAGATCACCAGGGATCTTGTCCAGCCCAGGGGCCTTATTACTTTTTAACCCTTGAACTGCAAGGGTCACTTCCGACATAGTAAAGGGAGGGGTGGGGCATTCTAGACTCGGTCTCAAAAACGTTTTAGGGGACAGATTATGGACGGGAGCGGTGTTAGAATAGAGATCACCAAAATATGCACACCAAGCTTCCTCGGCTATATTGGGATCAAGTTTTACCTTCCCTTCTGCTTTCCCTGTATGGACCAAGTTCCAAAAGGTTCGGGCGTCTTTCGTTATTAACGCTTGTTTGATGGCCTTCCATTTCTCTGCTTCCCATTCAGATTTTGCATGAGAAAGGAGATTCTTATAAAAATTCCTTGCGGCCAAAATATTAGCCCTATGACCTGATTTGATGGCAGAAACTAGGGTGGTCTTCGCCTTCCTGCAAGACTGATTGTACCAGGAATTTGTGGTACGTGCCTGTCCATTAATACATTTTACAGGTTTAGAAAAACTAGCTGCTAGGGTCAGCATCAGTTCTTTATGTATAGCTAGACATTTAACATCATTGTCAGGATTGGAAGCATTTTCATACAATAAATTTAGATGCTCAAACTGGAGAATTACGCTTTTATACAGTGATGCCAGGTTATCTGGGGACGACTTAATAGAAGACCATCGGATTTTTTTACCGCCCTGTGTGATCCTAATCGCACCAGAGACCAAATCAGCCGCTTGTTGCTCCCCATCATAATTTGGGACATCCAATTCCGCAACCAATGGATAGTGATCACTTTCGACGCGATCCGAGACGTGGAAACATCGAATCAGATGCCATACAGACATACTAACCAACAAGTAATCTATTGTTGACGAGTGACCCATTCCATTATAGGTACTTTTGCCAGGGCTATCCCCCGGAAAGCGGCCGTTGCAAGCTCTAAGTGAAAAGGTATATGTCAATGAGGTGAGCTGCATGGCCATTGAAGTCCAGTTTTTAACTGGATAGATGTTTGGGGGTGGAATCCGGCAGGCGTCATCCTCGTCTGCTGTTAACTGTGGGACACCCATGAGTGGTTCGAAATGACAATTAAAATCCCCACCCATTATCACCTTGGTATCAGTTGAGAAGCTATTTAGTAGGGCGGTTAAGGACTCTAGGACATGAGAAACTGTACCACCCAAGACCGGCCGTAGATAAATGTTAATAATCGCTATTTTGGGTGTGTTTCTACGGGTCAATAGAATACACAAAATATCACAAGAATTGGTGTTAATCCTTTTGACCAAGAACCCAAGATGAACAGCCACCCATATGGTCAATCCACCGGATGGTCTGCCCCTAGGGCCTTTGGTTGCGGGCTCGGCATAAGTTACAAAGCCCAGCCTATGCTGAATAGTCCTAGCCCATGTCTCTTGAAATAAACAAATACCATGATTGTCCACATACTCACACCACTCCAGGTTCTCTAGTTTCACCACCAACCCCGCCACATTCCAAGATAACAATGACAAATTTTCATTATTGGAACACAGTTGATCAGCTGGCTTGCCTGAAGGTATAACAGTTTCCACATTGGAATCACCCACTTCTAGACTCATCTGTTTCTTCGGGATCACATAGTTAGTTACAGCGCAATTATCATCATTTGTACTAGAGGGAGTACCACCACATTGAGGAACTGTAAATGTGCAGCTCATCCTACTCTGTGCATTCTCCTCCAATAGACCCCCACCCCCAACACTGGAATCTTTGGCAGGTACCTTTGCTGGGAGTCAATCGCAGCCATCAAGGCCAGAGATGGCTCCATATCTATTCGAGGTTTCCAGAGGAGTAAAAGGAATCAAATGGTCCATGTTTCTATTCCGCTGGAAAAACTCATGCCCCACAGGATGTTGGTTGCGTCCGTTGGAAGGGACTAAATTCCACGCTAAATTATTCCTAGGAGGGAGAGGCATCTGCGGGTGGCACGTGTAGTTGTTGTTTGGAGGCAAATGGATGTTCCTAATGCCATTGGGATCTGGGACCCCCCCTGAGAAAAGAGCAGGAGTCACATGCGACCTTGGATAGAAATAAGTTAGGTCGTATGGGACGATAGCAGTGTTCGAATTCATAGGGGGGCCTGTTAGTATAGCCCCAACAGCTACTGGGTTCCTAAAATTAACAACAACTATATCACCCTCAATGTTCTTTTCCCTTGAGCCCAGCCAAGGCAGGCGTCTAACGTGGACAATCTCCCCATCGATGTAGTATGGGAGTGGTCTATTTTGCCCCAACCAATGTAGAATCTTATTCTTAAGTTGGGGGTGGCCCTCCTTCCTACCCTCCTCTAGTGGGGGGACACCTGTGAGTACAACTACAAAGGGTAGCGACTCTGGGGGAAATTCTACATTGGGTCCATAGGGAGTACCGTTAGTGGGCCTTAAAAACCTCCCCCTATTCGGGTACTTGGTCTTAGTACTAGGAGTAGTCTTTCTCATCTGCGCTTCTATTGGAACCTGGTCAGCAGGTTTTGTTACTATTTGACTAGGAACCTGGGCCTGTTGAGAAGCCAAGTTTTTCTGCTGGTTATTGTTCAGGGACTTATTGATTACAGTAGTTGTCTGAGCAGAAATCGTTGGCATATCTACAATAACCTGTTTTTTACTAGCAAGATCTTTAACAGCTCTGTTGTTGCCACTATTGGAAACGTTTGGGGCCAAAGTATTAGATACAGAAGCTGCTATAGGCTGTGGTAGAATAGTCGACACAGGGGTAGGTATTAAAGAGGTGATAGGAGCACTTAATTTGGCATTAAACAGAGCCTCCAAGTTGCCTAGTCGGTGCTCAACCCTTTTTAGAATATCCAAAATGGGGAGCATAAAGGACCTAAGCAACTGCTCGACTGTATTCTGCTCCGTGATAATGGGGGGAATAGTCACTAGGCTTGAAGTAGTAACGGCCTCTACTTGCTTCCCTCGAGTATTACCAAGATGTAAACTGGCAGAGTCTGGGGTTGGTACCACTATAGTTACTGTATCAGTCAGTGCCGAGATTTTGGGTGCAAGTACACCAGAGGTCTTAAGTTTAGATGTCTTGCCAAACTCTGTATGACTAAGCTTGCCCCTTTGGGGTACTCCTAACCCCCTCCTTTTTTTTGTGGGCGGAGGGCCGAATGTTTTGGGGGTAACGGATGGTCTACATTGCCTTTTCGGCTGCTCCTTGGGTAGTTTGCAAGATACATTGACCACATTTGGGGACGAACTAGAGGCGGGTGGAAGCAAAGCTATGGGAGTAAGTGGAGGAGCAGTTGAGGGATGAACCGTTGATAGTGGAGTGCTTCTAAGCAATAGTGGAAATCCGTCCAGTGACAGAGGATCATCCAGTGGTGTATCAGTAATAGTGGTAAGCAAAATGGGTGGGGAGGCCAAGTCAATTAAAGGTCTATTTTTTAATGACTCAATGGAGCGGCGTCGTTCAATCCTGCGTTCGGATAGTGAGTCATCCTTATCCGAATCCACAACACCCCTAGTAAAGTAATTGTCAAGTGTCCTTTTACTAGTTCCTGCGGTGCCAGAGTTCTCAAAGTTAGCCGCCATGGAAGAGGGCCTACCTTACGCTCTGAGACTGAAGATGAAAGAGGGGAGGCCCGTCCCGTCCTCGGGCGTCCCCGGACGGCCACAGACGGTCCCGCCCTTGTCCCGCGCTTCTCCCGGCGTGCTCCCGCGCGCTCCCGCGCAGCAGCAGATGCAGACTCCTTTGTGGATGTTGCAGAGGTGGGAGGATTGTTGGGGGCGGGGTGATGAGGGAGAGCGGCCCAGGTGGAGCGGGCGGGGGATGACCAGAGACTCCTGGGAGATGGAGTCCTATCCCTTGTGCTCGCAGCCCTCAGCCCCAGGTACGCCCCAGTCAGCTGCTCCCAGGTGTTGGAAAGTGCCTCGCAGCGAAGCGGGACCCGCGCAGCGGGTACCGCGAGGCGTGGAATGGAAAACCGGCAAATGTCCTCTGAGATGCAGGGTCAGCAGAAACAAACAGCAATAAGGTCCCACGTAGCAATAAGCACTCCACGCTTAAATCCGTGCTCAGATCTGTTGGGGGCGGGGCGATGAGGGAGAGCGGCCCAGGTGGAGCGGGCGGGGGATGACCAGAGACTCCTGGGAGATGGAGTCCTATCCCTTGTGCTCGCAGCCCTCAGCCCCAGGTACGCCCCAGTCAGCTGCTCCCAGGTGTTGGAAAGTGCCTCGCAGCGAAGCGGGACCCGCGCAGCGGGTACCGCGAGGCGTGGAATGGAAAACCGGCAAATGTCCTCTGAGATGCAGGGTCAGCAGAAACAAACAGCAATAAGGTCCCACGTAGCAATAAGCACTCCACGCTTAAATCCGTGCTCAGATCTGTTGGGGGCGGGGCGATGAGGGAGAGCGGCCCAGGTGGAGCGGGCGGGGGATGACCAGAGACTCCTGGGAGATGGAGTCCTATCCCTTGTGCTCGCAGCCCTCAGCCCCAGGTACGCCCCAGTCAGCTGCTCCCAGGTGTTGGAAAGTGCCTCGCAGCGAAGCGGGACCCGCGCAGCGGGTACCGCGAGGCGTGGAATGGAAAACCGGCAAATGTCCTCTGAGATGCAGGGTCAGCAGAAACAAACCGCAATAAGGTATATACAAAGTACCTCCCATTCTATCCTATGGGACAGATAGCTTTTCAATAGTGAAAAACTAAATACATTGTATTTCCCTATCAGGACATATCACACACATCAGTACATCTCCTACCTTTCACGAACACTGCACCCTGCCCACAGGGTTACCCTGGGCTCACCTTCAGGGTGACTCACATGTAATAAAGGGAAGGTTAGGGCCTGACAAGTGGGTGCACTTACGAGGTCAAAAGGGCAATAACAACTGCACACAGACACTGCAGTGGCAGCTCTGAGAAACCTTTGAAAGGCTCCTTGTATGGGTGGCACAATCAGTGCTGTAGACCCACTAGCAGCATTTGATTTACAGGCCCTGGCACACATAGTGCACTGTACTAGGGACTTAGTAGTAAATCACATGAATCAATTATGGAAACACCAATCCATAATAACAATGTACACAGAGAGCATATGCACTTTAGCACTGAATAGAAGTGATAAAGTGCCCACAGTTCTAAAACCAACAAAAATAGGGGCAAAAACAGGTGGCCAAAAAGAAAGAAGTCTGGGGGTATACCCGCTGAAAAAAATCAAGCCTAATAATAGGTGGCTATAGCATCACAATTCTCTTGCACATAGATGATAGGCACAACACAGGTACCTAACACACTAAAAAGTGAGTGAGATGCAGTGAAAACTGCTTTATGATTTAAATAAAAAGACATGAACTCACAAGAAGTAAAGAATTTTGAGTTCTCTAGTGTAAGTAATGTTATGTCACTTAAGTCAACATTTATGTTCTCCCTTTGTTAAACTGTCAAACTTATATTTAAATTGTATTTGGGTGAGCACCAAAAAGCTATTCTACTTTTACCCTCCACCACATGAATAAAACTAGAAGGGCTGATCAAAGGACTTTACTTATCTTTCCCATCAACATGTGTCACTACCTGAATATTGCACCTATAGGCTCAGGCACCGCACTCATGAATACGGGTGTCTCACAAATTTGAAATAATACCGGCTTCACAGTTCAAGTTCATAAGCCTCAGAAGTGGATCGGGGCAATGAAGAGATTCTCTCAGGTCCCACTCCTTGAAGATGTTTGCAACATGCTATTGATGAGAATGTGAGCACATGCAGCATATTTCACTGGGTGAGTCACTATATTCACAGCCTGGGCTATGAAACAGGGCATAAACACGTTGCCAACCACACTTACAGCTGATCAGGTGAGGGCAGCGGAAGTGCATACACCATGAGACTTTGAACTTCTCACCCAACACAAAGCATGTCCTGTCTTGCTACAATGCCAATAGGAAAGAGGAAGTGAGGCAGTGACAGCCAGGTCGCATAATGAGGGTTAGGCTGCCCTGTATGGTAATCTGGCAGTACTCTATAGGCTGGTTAGATGGGATCAATATGAGGGCCCGCTTTCTACTGTATGTGGGCCTCTTTTAGGGTCTGCTGGGCTGTTTTTTATTGTTGATTTTTCTGATATTAAAACAAGCATTGCATGCAACAAGCTGAGATCCATACAATGTTCTATACCTTGCAATACTCTTCTGCAGCCGCTTTGCAAGTTTAAAACTGCCCCAATTTTCAACCATTGGCCACTGTGTTAGCTTTCTAATTCATTAATGGGGCGCACATTTATTTTGGTGTGCAAGTCAATTTTCTGCCCCAGTCCAACCTTGGCCATAATTCTCTGCAGCCCCATCTTTGTTGCAACCCATCTGGAAAAGCAGCACCTTGAGGGATGAGGAGATCAAATCTTAGCTCAGCCTGGACCTCCTGTCCTGCTGCAAGTGTCAGAGTGCCACAAAATGTATAACTTTGTGTATTTTGGATTGTTCCACTCTAGCATTTTAGATTCTATCACTGCACTGAATGACCTTTACTAAATTTAGTGAACCACACACTTTCTGTTGTGACAATTTTATTAATGACTGGAGGTAAGTCAGTTGTCTAGTTTCTTCTATATAAGCCTTTATTTTTTGCGGATGGACCAACTTTATGCTCTATTAAACAATACACAAGAGAGGTTCTTGTACAGTGTGCATACAGAACATTTTCAAGTTGCTATCAAATGTGATGATCATGTAAATGGAGGCACAGTGTTGACAAGTAATTATGCTCTACTAAACTATGAACAAGAGAGGTTTTTGTGCAGTACATAACTTGAATAAAATTATTTCAAGCTGCTCTCAAATTTGATTATCACTGAAAAGTAATCAGAGGGAAAAAAAGTAATTGTCCAAGGCCACATATTTTGGTCAAGCTGTAAAGCCGTGATTGAAACCAGGGGCTTTTGGGTAACAACCCTGCAACAAGGTTTGCCCTGGGTCCAATAAAATCTTCTAACTGTCCTGGGCATGTTATGCAAGTGGGTTCACAATTAACCCTGGGCGAAGAACTACGCTCCGTTTGCGGAGTTTGCGGAGTTTTGGCAACTCCGCGTTCCGCGGAGTTCGCGTAGCTGCCGATAACTCCGCTATCCGGTGCAGAGCGTAGTTGTCGCGCGCTAAATAACATTGTCGCGCGCTAAATAACATTATCGCGTGCGCGGCAATGGCTTACCTTGGTTCTGCGTTCGCTTTTTCCCGGTCGCGTCTGCCACCATGTTTGTAAACCCTTCCGTGCAGCTGTGCGAACGCGATAACGTCATTGGAAGCGCGATAAAGCCATAAGGACGCGCGAGTATGTTTGTTGGTAAGATCGAGTTGCCGAACACGCAGAACCTGCAATCTTGCACAGAATAACTCGCGAGCATGTTAAAAGTTAAACCATAATAATAAATTACCATTTTGGTTAGCAAACAAGTGAAAAACCCCTCAAAGTTGTACCTTTGGATGTATTTTTTGGGGGGAAGGAGTCCTCTTTCTGTTTCTACTCTATTTTTGAATATTAAGGAGGAAGGGCTCTGGAGTTTACAACTTCCTGTTCCTGTCCACCAGGCTCCTCCCAGTGCTTTGTCCATGAGGTGGTCACTTTCATTTGGATTTTAAGCTGGCAGGATCACTTTCTGTGTGTGTTGGCTGCATTACTGCTTTTTTTGAATTTTACTGAGGACTTTTGGATTTTGAATTCTCTTTTTCAAGTAAGTTCAGTAATGTATGAGTGAGTATGATGTTGTAGACTTGTGTTTGTTTGATTTTAAATTTTTTAACTACAGTATTCATTCCTTGATTTAAATTATTGATGGGTGCCTACTTTTATGAGGTCCCAACTTGTATTTCTTTTTAAATTTCATCCAGGCTACAGAGAGGTACCCATGGGTAAAATCATAATTCTGTGTTTAAATTTTTATTCAAGTTTGTAAACAAACATCATGGCTGGCATTGGATTATGGTCATCATTATGCAATAGCAATGTCTGCTGTGGAATTTCTGTTTGTGTAATTAAAAAGTTTTTTATTTTTTTAAGCCAATAGCTGACCCTAGTACTCCATGTAGTTAGTGTGTAGGCATGTTTGAGTTCATTGTAATAACTTTCTGTGGTTGGCCTGGCCATGTGTTGTTGGCGGCCATTTTATGTTTCCCAGCCACTTTGCTCTTGCCATAGGCCTCCAAACTTGTGGCTTACTCTTCCAGTAGGCCAGAGGTACTAGTCATAGGGTCATGAAAGGTAATCAACTGTTTTTCTGGTGTACCTCTAATTAGGAAATCATGGATGGACTGGTTTGATTTAGAAAATCTTATGTTTATGTGTGGGGTATGTCAGGTTTTGGGTGTCTGTCAATTTCTGCCATTAGGTAACCCTAGGAATACAGCTCGGGTAGTTTTGGTAACGTCGCACCGTGTGAGAACGCGACCTCACCTTTTTTGTCTTGTTCGCGCGCTCAATGTACTTGCTCGGGAACGCGATAACGACTTTTCACTCGATTCGCGTTGCCGAACACGCCGATTTTGCATTCTCGCGAACAATATGTCCCGAGTTGCATAAAAGTTCCTCGAAAATGTTTAATGTGTCCCCTGTGCTACAAAAAAGTCCTCATTTTTGTGTTATTTGGTTGTAGTTTTGTCTTCCTGGAGCATGGGCCACTCCCAGTTCCTTTCTGTCCTCTATGTAATGATTTCTTGTTTATGGTTGGGGTGACCAATTTGGGGGGTGGTGTCTGGTGTGTCCATTTTGTGAAGCTAAGCATTGTCCCTTTGGCATAGGCATTTATTGTCTGTCCTCTCTTTCTTTTCATGTAGTGGTGAGGGCCATTTTGTGTGTACTTACTTCCTTTGTGATGATTCTGCTATGTTGTTGTTGGTGGGCAGGCCATGTGGTGGCGGCCATTTTGTGTATGCTTCCTTTGTGACTGATTTTGCCATGTGGTGGAGGCCATTTTGGGTGCATCCCTTTTCCATGTTGTTTTTGGGTGTCCCTGTCCTCCTGGCCCTATGGAGGCGGCCATTTTCTGTGTCCTTCCCTGGTTCTCTTCTTTTGCCATAGCCATCCAAGGCTTTTGTAGGTACTACCACTCACAGCCATAGGTGCATTCAAGTTAATCAACTATTTTTGTGGTGTAACTTTAATTACACCGTGTATGGCTTTGGATTGCTTCACATTTTATGTAATGGTGGTACGTTTAGTTTTTGGTTGCTTGTGTGTAGCTAATATGGCACTCCCTGCCAGTAGGTAACCCTAGGAATACTGTTCGCGTACTTTTGGTAACGTCGCACCGTGTGAGAACGCGACCTCACCTTTTTTGTCTTGTTCGCGCGCTCAATGTACTTGCTCGGGAACGCGATAACGACTTTTCACTCGATTCGCGTTGCCGAACACGCCGATTTTGCATTCTCGCGAACAATATGTCCCGAGTTCCATAAAAGTTCCTCGAAAATGTTTAATGTGTCCCCTGTGCTACAAAAAAGTCCTCATTTTTGTGTTATTTGGTTGTAGTTTTGTCTTCCTGGAGCATGGGCCACTCCCAGTTCCTTTCTGTCCTCTATGTAATGATTTCTTGTTTATGGTTGGGGTGACCAATTTGGGGGGTGGTGTCTGGTGTGTCCATTTTGTGAAGCTAAGCATTGTCCCTTTGGCATAGGCATTTATTGTCTGTCCTCTCTTTCTTTTCATGTAGTGGTGAGGGCCATTTTGTGTGTACTTACTTCCTTTGTGATGATTCTGCTATGTTGTTGTTGGTGGGCAGGCCATGTGGTGGCGGCCATTTTGTGTATGCTTCCTTTGTGACTGATTTTGCCATGTGGTGGAGGCCATTTTGGGTGCATCCCTTTTCCATGTTGTTTTTGGGTGTCCCTGTCCTCCTGGCCCTATGGAGGCGGCCATTTTCTGTGTCCTTCCCTGGTTCTCTTCTTTTGCCATAGCCATCCAAGGCTTTTGTAGGTACTACCACTCACAACCATAGGTGCATTCAAGTTAATCAACTATTTTTGTGGTGTAACTTTAATTACACCGTGTATGGCTTTGGATTGCTTCACATTTTTTGTAATGGTGGTACTTTTAGTTTTTGGTTGCTTGTGTGTAGCTAATATGGCACTCCCTGCCAGTAGGTAACCCTAGGAATACTGTTCGCGTACTTTTGGTAACGTCGCACCGTGTGAGAACGCGACCTCACCTTTTTTGTCTTGTTCGCGCGCTCAATGTACTTGCTCGGGAACGCGATAACGACTTTTCACTCGATTCGCGTTGCCGAACACGCCGATTTTGCATTCTCGCGAACAATATGTCCCGAGTTGCATAAAAGTTCCTCGAAAATGTTTAATGTGTCCCCTGTGCTACAAAAAAGTCCTCATTTTTGTGTTATTTGGTTGTAGTTTAGTCTTCCTGGACAGGCCATGTGGTGGCGGCCATTTTGTAGGTACTTCCTTTGTGCATTTATCATTGGCCTCCCTGCTTTTGGTCTGATCTGATAGTAGGACAGAGTCCCAGAGGTGGTAGTTAGTTACTAGTTAGCGGGGCTGCTTTATGTAGCTGTTTCTATTTGGTCTATTTAATTACCATCATTACGGCATGTGTGTATGCCATTGCATTTCCAAGTTGGTTGTCTGGGCAGGGGGGTAGGTAACTTTTTTGTGTGTGTAATAATTTTATGACTTGTATGTGTTTTTGCAGTGAAGTTTTACAAACTCTTAGCCATGGGGTATTTTGATTTTCCTTGCATTAACCTGTCATGACTCATGTGTAGCAGGCATCCTCCTTTTTCTGTCCATATTGGTATATGATAGGCCTGCTTGACTTTATTATTGGTTATTTCTGGACTTCATGTGGCTGGGAGCTGTGGTGCTCGTAGTATTAGTCTTCTTTTTTGTGTTTTATACATTGCCCTGTGTGTCTTTCAATTGTTCATGTGTTGGCTTACTGCTTGTTTGACTGACGTTTTCTGTCTTCTTTGCTTGTAGGTGCACAGAAAAAGACTGAGGAGGTGCTGGCTGTTTTCATCCATCGCCCGTTCAACTGCCAGACGGACGTCCTTCAATTGTACGCCACGTGTGGTGTGTGACTCATCTGACCACACATCTCTGCAATTTGTGCTACTGAGTGCTGCTGTGTGCTGCTGACATCAGAAGAAGATGGGTCCTAAGAGAGCAGGTACCAGGTCCTCCACCACCAAGAAAGTTGCTGAGAAGAAGGAACAGAAGAAGGAAGTGTCACTTAAGGCTGGTATGGACCCCCAAACCTTTTTTGGGCCCCCAAAACGTACGCCTGCAGCAGCGGTGTCCGTGGTGCAAGCTGGAGCCAGCACATCCGCATTAGCGGGGGCAAGCCACCAACCCAGGGCCAAGCACATGAGGGTCGAAGAGGTAGCCGGCCTAGTGTTACAAAGCAGTGATACTGAGCCTGAACTTAACTTATCGCTGTCTCAAAGTAGCACACAATCCACGCAAGATGAAAGTGCTGAACAACCGCCGCCAGCAGTAGATGTTCAACAACCACAACCACTTCCCGCAATAGTTGTTGAAAAACCACAACCACCGCCCGCAATAGTTGTTCAACAACAACAACCAAATCCCACAATAGTAGTTGTTGAAGAACCACAGCACGCTATAGTACTTCCTCAAGAACAACAACCACCGTCTCCGCACGCAATAGTGGAAGTTGTTCCTCCTGATGTCGGGGCAGTTCAGGAAGTAGAGCCTCATTCCGAGCAAGAAGAAGAGGAAGCCACTTCTGGAGGTGATCTACTGTCTTTAAATTTACGAAAGGAAAGGAGGGTTAGTGGCAGTGCATCGAGTTCTTCGCATAGCATCCCTTCAGATGACCTTGATAAGGATTGGCATCCACAACGAAGAACTGAGCATTCAAAGAAGAGGCATCAAAAGACCAGGCTGGGAAAAAGGAAGGATCCGTCAAGGCTTGAACTTCCGGAGTTCGATGTAGGTGAACAGGATACTGATGGTGATAAAGACGGGTCTGACACTGACAATGTCATCATCACAAGCGTTATTCCTGGTGCAGAGGATGTAGAGACCAGCATTTTCACCCTATCCAGAAGGGCTGCGATTAGTGATGAGCAGATAGCACGTGTAACTCCTACACACTCAGCGCCCAAAGTAACACCAGCTCCCATTTTTGCATCAGCGAAGGCCCGGCAACGTGCGACATCCAGCGCAAGCGCCACCTCAACAGAAGGAGGTAGTGGCAGTACTAGTACTGAACTGTCACATAGGGAAATTCAACAAAAAGGCTCCAGTTCATCCGGGATTGGAAGTGGGTCCTCCTCTTCCTATGGCAGGAGACAAAAGTTTAGCTCCCCAGTCTGGGATTTTTTTACGGTTCACCCACATCAGGAGAACATTGCTATATGCACCATTTGTCACACCAATGTTAGTCGTGGTAAGATTGGTACAAACTATGGTACTGGAGGCCCAACGACCCATATGAAAAAAACACACACAATTGTATGGGAGAACCACCTTGCAAGCTTACAAAAAGATGTAAGCACTGGTGTTGGTGGGGAGGATACAGTACTACAAGGTCCACTCATGGAAGAAGAGGGAGACGATGACCTTCTATCTGGGAGTGGTACACAAATGAGCCCTGTCGCCAGCACTGGAGTGGTGCAGTCCAAATCCTCAGCATCAGCAACTTCTCAGTGGCACCAGAGTCAGCCGGAGACACCAAGGGCAAGGAGTGAAAAGTCTGCGTTGAAAGGTGGTCCATCTAGCAGAACAGACAGAATTACCAAGCAGCTTACCATTACTGGCATGTTTAGGCAGGAGGGAAAGTACGAGCGGAACCACCCAACAGCACGTTTGTACAATGCGAAACTTGCAAAAATGTTGGCACTGGACCTTCTCCCATTTTCATTTGTTGAGGCAGTGGGGTTTCGGCAATTAGTGGCAACACTCGCCCCAAAATGGGACGTTCCCAGTCGCTACTATTTTGCAAGAGTTGCTATTCCAGCACTACACCACGACGTGCTGGGATTGATTGGGAAAGCCTTACAACAGAGTGTTGTCCATTGTATCCACCTGACAACCGACATGTGGAGCAGTCGCGAAGCCACAGCAGATTACATGTGCATCACCGCACACTGGATCTCTTTTGCAGGTGTGAAAGACAAGTTAACATCAGGCCTTCTTGACGTTGCTGGGATTTTCAATGACACTCGCAAACATGCAACTGTAGCCATGTTTGGTATGGAGAAAAATCATACTGCTGACAACATTTTGTCTGACTTTAACAGCAAGGTCTTTGAATGGCTGAAACCAAGAGGCCTTAAGATTGGTTTTGTTGCCACCGACAATGGCAGTAATGTAGTGAGGGCAATGAAAGATGGACAGTATTTCAGGGTACCCTGTTTGGCACACTGCATTAACTTAGTCGTGCAAGACTTTCTGAAAAATGAACTCCAAGTCAGCACCATACTGACCATCTGCAGAAGAATATGCACGCATTTTAACCATTCTTTCAAAGCGCGGAAGCTGCTACGCGTCATTCAGCGGGAGCATAATTTGCCAGTCAAAGCACTGATCCAGGAGGTCCCAACACGTTGGAACTCGACTTATTTCATGCTTGAGCGTCTCTTTGAGCAGTACATACCACTGAATGCTTATGTAATGTCAAGAAGATTAGTGGATCCTACTGTTAATCTTAAAAGCCTGACCGTTGAGATGTGGCAGTGGGACATCATTAAATGCTTGACAGAGATGCTACAACCTTTTGAGGTGTTCACACGTGCAGTTAGCAGGGAGGACTGTACTATGGGCCAAGCCATCCCATTGTTGTACATGCTCGAGCAACAGCTGAAGGAGGTCTGTGAAACATACGAAGGTGACGAAGAAAAAGTTGATGCATGTACCTTGGCCAAGGCCTTACGCAACCGCTTATCTGTAAATGCAAGGCTTAAAATGATTGTGTCAGATCCAAATTACATAACTGCAACAATCTTGGATCCACGGTACAAATTGTTTGTCAGCAGTAGCGCAGTCATTCCTTTTTCAGATGGGGATGTTGCCAATTACAAAAGTTCCATAGCTGTGGAAGCTAATGATTTCGAAACTGAACGGCTGTTACTTAAAGGCCTGACAGTGCCAGCCCAGGACAGTCAAAGTACTCCAGGCCATCCTCCTGAGGCAACTCAGGCAAGTTCATCACAGCATGAGAGCGGTGCGTCCGCTTCCCAGCAGGCACCAACAGTACCAAAAGCAGCAACTACACGATCTGATTCAGCAGACACAACCAAAAGCATAACTGCTTTTTTTCTACAGAAGGGGATGGGTAAGTCTGTTGCTGTTGCAAAGGGGAAAGAGGAGCAGCAAAGCCGAGCACCAATGAACACTGAGCGGATGGTTCAGGCCTATCTGGATGACACAACAGAGGTGTTCATGGAGCAAAGCCCATTGGTCTATTGGTATGAAAGAAGGAGACAGTGGCCAGTGCTGAGCAGGCTGGCGATAAAGTATTTGGCTTGTCCTGTAGCCAGTGTCGCCTCTGAGCGGGTTTTCAGTGCTGCTGGTGCCATTGTGACATCGAAAAGGACCAGTCTCTCCCCCAAAAGCGTCGAGAGGCTGACAATGATAAAAATGAATCAACACTTCATACCACCAGACTATACTGTACGTGAATCAGAGCAGGATGAAGAAAGCGAGCCCGAAGAATTCATCACTGCTGGGTTACATGACCTACTGCTGTCCGGACCCGCAGAGTTTGAGGACGAGCACCTCTTCCCTGACCAATAGGCTGTTAAATTGTGACTTTTTCCCTTCTTTTATTTGTGTTATTTATTTTCTTATTAAAAATGACTTTCTGGTGCAAAACTGCTAATCTTAAAATAAAAAGCTCAACCAAATCCATCCCCACCACTCATTCTTTTAATGTACCTACTGGAGTTGCACACCTGTGCATTTATTTTCGCTGTATCTTTTTTAGTTACCTCCTGGAGTTGCACGCCTGTGCATTTATGTTCCATGTTGACTGCACTCCTCAGAGTCTTGCTGCATCTTCTTGACTCCCACTCAAGTCAATACAATTCCATCTTGGCAGCCATACATTTGATGTTGTAGATAGAGTATAGTACAATAACAATAATGTAGCCTCTAACAGTCCCTCCATAATAAGTGAACCGTACATGACTACAGCCATCCTCTATTTCATTTGAAATCTGCAACTCATAATAACTGCCTTGCTGAGTCTTACTGTTAAGGCTACCACCTCTGTCTGCAGGCATTCAGAGACGACTCTTCTGTGTCAAAAGAAACTTGAGCAGGCATCCACAACTGAAGTCAACTTGTTGTGATGACTCGCATTACAAAGGCTCGGCAGCATCTGTGATCAATCTTCTGACAGTGAAAGAGAAGAAGAGCAAAACAGGTATAAAAATGAATGATGCCATGCATTGCATTGGATGTATTTTTTGGCTGACTCTGAGCTAATGTGCATGGAGTTGAAGTATACTAGTAACTTCAGTTCAGACTCACGTGATAGCCAATTCTTCCATGTTATTTACTAATAATAGAAATTATTTACGCACTTGTGTTCCTACTACTACAGATGCAGTCAGGACTTAATTTATCGTAGTCACTCACTACAGACTGAGTTGCTGATGATAATGATGGTGACCACCATATCTTTGCTGTCAGGCAGTTGGATCTGAGCTGATTGATGCACGATGTTTCTTGGAGTGGAATACAAGGTAATAAATAAATACAAATAAGAGTCACAGCACAGTAGACCCAGGCTACTACATGTTTGTGCACAGTGCTGTGGTAGAGTACAATAGTGGTATGATTGATGACTGAGAATGACGCATTGATTTTGTTGATTAATTTTGTAAATGCTAGGTTGCTTTTTCAATTTCATTCACCTTTCTGTGGCTCTGAAATTTTTAGGGAAATGCAGTTTGTATAACGGCCAAACCTGTGTCGTCGTGGGCCTGTTGTTGTGTGCTGGCTCCTGTCTTTTTTTGTACTTCTAGATTAAAAATGATATGCAACTAGTAGACTTATACAAATTGTATCCAAGCCGCCTCAGTCTGAAAGTCCTCTCATACGACTACTCCTCTTGTATTGTTTTTTTTATCTTCACTGTATTACAATTTGTTTAGGTCATTCACATTCTTTTGTATTTGCCTTTTCTTTTTCAGGCTGGACATCTTTCACGGTTCACCCACTGCTTTATAGTATGAGCATCAACTCTCATCCTTACCACAGATCCTCATCATCAAGCAATTGGATTGCGGGAAACCAAGAATCATATTCAGCGTGTCCTTTTCTTACGTCCATTGCTTACAATCATTAGCTAGCGGATCAACATCATAAATCATCGTCTTCATTGTTTTGCTTTTGTTGTCTCCAATCTCCATGCGTACTGTTTTTCTTTCTCAAACCTTTCCCAAAACCCCCGTACCCATCCATTAAACAATCCCTAACCCTCTTCCCCCGGGCTGCGTGGTTACATTGAGGTGTGATGTTTCTTACATTAAATATACACCAACAATTTGATCACGCGCTTGCTGGGGCAGATGTGGTCAAAGCAACAATAGTGAAATGTCAACAAGGCATGGCCAGGATCTTCTGCGGCTTCCCAACTCAAGCTCTGTGTATAACGCCAAATAGTTTACCATTAACATCAAACAACGAATGCATCTAATGAATTGGCGTAATTTTTTGGGTTTAAAGTGTAAAGCATTATGATTTAGAAAAGTTTGACGTTGCCGTGAGTACTACAAGTAAAGTTGAACTTCTTATCTTCTCTTGCACTTTGTTTCCAGTCCCCAAAACCATTGTTTTGTTTCAGTTCAGCAGTTGCAATATTGGGTCACCCATGCAATGTACTGTACTTACTTATACTACCCCCACATTGTCTGTCACGCAAATGACTGTCTCTTTCTTTTTGTCGCTACTGGCAGGGTCTGTCTACTACTATCACAGAAGTTCTGATTCTGAACCACAGATTCTTCGCCATTGTCTTGGAAATCAAATGCAGCCCTTGCAGTGCCACACTTCATGATAAATCATCATCATCTCATCAGCAATCACAGGTAAGATAAGTTTGCAGTGAGGTATAACGCAAGACAGACTGGTCGTTCTTCTAATACTACAAATATAACTCGGTGAGGGTTTACTGCATCTATCTGTTTGCATGTTAAAGATGTGGACAATATATTTTATTATTAAAAAGCACTGTCCGCCGACCTGCATGGCCAAATTAAACCTTGCGAGGTTGCACAACGTACATTATTTGGTGAAACACTCCCCCCTCCAACCCCACAAGAAACGCAAATGAACTTCAAATGTTTTCTTTTTAACATAACTTTGTGTCTCGTTTATTTTAACATAATGTAATATATAACTAAAGATGATACAAAAATAAAATATATATAAATCCTACACCAAGCTGTCCCCCTACCCGCCTCCCCTAACCCCAAACAAATTCCCACGCTCAATGTCATGTAAAAAAAAAGTAAAAACCCAACACCCAATTCCCACCCACCAACAAAAGGATTGAAAAAGGGGCAAACAGGGTCCATCTCATAGCCGGCGGGCTTTTAAGTGTTGATCCACCAGGATCTTTACACGCTCCTCTATCTGTTTTTTAGTCTGACTGCTTTGAGCCTCCAGCCTGGCTACCCGGAGGAGAATTTTTCGCTGGAACTGGCGGCACCTACATTGGCAGCCATGTTGTTGTGGGGGGGTGGACGATGCGGGGAAAATCTGGCGGCGGGCGGCTGCCTGACCACGCCGACGTACTCCTGCAGGCTTGGGGGCCGGGGCATTGGAAGAGGCAGCAGCTGCTGCCGCCGCCTCCTCCTCCTCCTCCTCGGCCTGAGCCACCAGCCGGCGGTAGGCCTCAACGATGGCCTGCAGTTTCCGCTGACGGGCCCGGACTGCCAGCTCCTTCCTCGTTGGTTTAGAAGGAGTAACTATAAAGAAAGAGACAGAATTGTTGTAATCAAAAATCCCAGCAAATAAAGAACACAAAATGGATCCAACACATAGTGGGCGGCACAGTACAGTAGCAATAGCAAGCAAGTTGAGTACCTAAAATGTTGTTTTATCTATCTTGAACATTCTACGCTTTATATACTTCATTTGTCTGCCTTTTTGGCACGGCATTATGCCTGCCCTAGTAACATAGCATGGGTGTACTTCAACGGTCACATACGAACACCTGTCTTTTTCATATCTCGTTTTTTTATATCATATACTCTGTGCTTCCGGGAAAAGTGACAGTCTCAAACTAACATTAAATTAACAGTGGCCAGCTAGTACTAGTAAATGTCTACTCTAGAGACTATCATTCTTTATATCGCCAACAAACGTTAGGTGGTTTGTGTTTCGCCAGCAACGACCCGGAATGCATCCAGTCGTCCCCTCCTTCCCTTGCCTTTGTGTTTAACCAAAACACCGCTGCCAACACTAGTATCCACTATCCACTAACCACCAATATTGGATGTGTCTCCCACCCACGCAGGCAGCTGTGTTTTCCACTTTCTATGCTTCCACAACAACCCACTCATCCAACTGCTCTCAAACACCTGCATTGCTGATTCCAAAGTATCCTTCTATATTATATGATTAGAGCTTTTTCCTTGCACCTTTCATCATACTTAAAATCAATCTCATGTTAATCCATCGCGGTCATGTAATGTTGTGGATAAGACTTTTTTAGTCTGCCACCAACCTTTCACAGCTGAGTTGTAGTCACATAGAAGAGGCATGTATAACTAATTTTATCAATTCTGGCCGGTGGTAATGCTTTTGCTAAGCTTGGTAATGAGAACAGTGGCGTCATATATTGTCCAGTAGAACTTCAAGTTCATTATAAATATCAGAGTACAGTGAGGAAGTTTTCCCCACCCACCAAGTAATGCGGATCACTATTGAATGTAACTTACCATCGCCCACCGTTGTTGTCTCCTCCCCCGCTGCTGCCGGTGCTGCTGTAGGTGCCTCTGGTGGTCCTCCATTCCCCTCCGGGATCGCCTCTGCTGACGGCGTTGCAGCGCCGCTGCCCCCGTCGGCACTGGTGGATGGTACCGGTTCTGCAAAAATAAAAATAAGTAATTAAGTACACCTTTTTAGATGGATGCACAGCCCCCATTGTACTTGTTCACCAAGAACGGAGTTCTGCAAAACAGTTAAGTACAACGTAATCACTAGTAGTCCACATTGCCTAGTACAGCAGAGTAAGTAACACACTACACATATCAGCATTTATTTGGTATGGTATGGTACCCAAGCTCATCTCATCTATACTGCTACTCTAGTCCTTGGAAAGTTAGACTGAACCATGTAACCTAACCAGTTTGTACATCAATGACATGTCTACAGTTTTGCGCATGCTACCTCACAGCTTGTTGCGCAGTACGAGAAGACGCCTTTGAGGCCACATGATAGTTCAAAGCATACACCTGAAGAGTTTGGAAAATAGAGGCCCGTATTTACTTTTTGAATGTGGATTGTGGAATCCAGTTTCCTTACAGCCTCAGGTTACACCTTTTTTTTAGCATGACAGCTAAAAAGTTGAATAAATGTATGTAATGTTTTCATACTGTCTAACGTGCACCACTTTTGTCATTATCTTTCGGCAGATGAGAAGATTTACTTCTACGAAGCAAAGATTTGCAGAGCTTACCAACAAGAGGCATATGCAACCAGTATACGTTCAATGGTGAGGGGTCTCCGACATTTCCCACATTTCCCTATCGTGCACTGGTAGCTGTACAAATGTAGAATACTTTTTATTGAGCCTTTTTTAACTCTGGATTTCTTCTGGTGGCCCTGCCCTTGACGTATTTGACAGAACAACTTAAAAACATTGATGTTACTTACTTAGTTACTTCTAACAAAATAAAGGTTTTGAAGTACCACATTGACTCGGAAGTATATTTTCAGTGTCTGTTGTCTTGTAGACTTATACGAGAGAGTGAGAAAAAGGGGGTTACTTAGGTTATGGATTGTGTAATAAAAGCATTTGGCATCTTCATATTGGGGTTCAGGAAAGGGGTAATTGAATAATTGACCAATGACTGAGCCCATATAGGTTGTCGTTCATTGAATTGTGGGTTCCTCTGAGTTCTGTGACTGAGGTGTAAGACTGTAAGTAAGTAAGGTCCAACCTGCCTATCAACAACAACATCCAATTTTGGGGTGCATACATAGTTATGTATGTCACTGCATAGAAGAATACCCGCAAGAGTAGTAGTGGTATTCATTACTAACGCTTACAAAATAGTAGACCAACATCTGCATGCATACTTGGTTGGTGTCAATTGCCAAAGAAGAGACATTACAGAGGAAAAAGCATAAGACAGGAGTGGACCCTGTGCCTTCCGCTATTCGATCACAGATTTTTTGAAAAGATTGATACCTTAACTAAACAGTTAGGTGAAATGTCATTAATCGGTTGGAAAAAAAGCTCCGTTAGAAAGTTAGGGAAATATCATTGTTCCAAAAGAAAACACTGTTGGACTTACTAGGGACAGCAGCAGGAACCTCAGTAGAGGAGCTCTGTGCCTGTGGTTCACAATCACGTTCACCCGCCGACTCGGTCCCAGCCTTCTGCTTGCCCCTGGGTTCTGTGGTTCATGTAAGAAATAATAAAGAAAGAGAAAACATTGAGTGCTGTGAAACATAGACAGCAAGCATTTCAAAAACCACTGCTACAACATTAAAAGAAACAAACATTGGTCTACCAAATGACTACTGCCTTGCATGATTCACTGACTAGTGTACTTGGTGAAAACAAATCAAATGTTCCATAAACATTCTGATTGCAGATTACTAAGTAACACAGAGGCAGTAAGACCTGAACAACACCACAGATTCAAGAATGGGGTAATCAATCAATTATCTGTAAGTAGCCATTTCTTTTTCATTTTTTGCCAGCAAAATGCATAGATCGCAAGGAGGAGACATGCTTAACTTTGTGCATACTAACTAACACGAAATTGTACGTTCATGGCATCATGTTTTGTTTTGCTACTGACTGAATGCTACTGCTGCCCTACCCACTCAATAAACAAACTACATCAGTTCTATGGAGGGCTGAGGCAGGGGCGGCTATAGGCTCATGGTGGTCCTGGACTCCTGGCCAGGGAGCGTAGGTGGGGGGCCCGGAAGAGGAGGTCGGGGCGGAGCACGGAGGCCAGTGAAGAGGGGGGAGTCAGGGTGTTTGGAAGTGGAACAGAGCCGGAGGCACCAAATCCCTGCCAGGGGCCGCCACGCAAATATGTATCCATCCTCTGAGGATTATTAAATTAAGGATATATATTGGTGGGGTGGCCCCTGGCGTTTGGTGGCCCTGTGCAGTTGCACAGCTTGAACATACCTAAATCCGGCCCTGGCTGAGGTAAGAAGAACAAAGTAACTTTTGCATTCATTGCCAGAGGAGTATTATTCATGCAGAAGAGAAGGCCGTGAAAAAAAGATACAATATGCATTGCAAACACGTACAATTATCCATCAACGGCTATTTCACTGACGGACAAAGGAAGGACAAGACTCTATTAATAGCATTAACTAACTTCAGTTCTCTAGTCTACAATAAAGAAAATCTCACACCAATAAACAGCAAAAGCTAGCGCCAAATTGAACACGCAAGAGTCAGTGAAGATGAAGAAGCGCAGCATAGACCAGTGTCATACAATTACAGTAGATATAATAACGGAATACATCGGAAATGTAACTAGGAGCACCAGTCATCGCGTTACTTATTCAGCCAAGATTTACAAAGATACAACAACAATACTTATACTACTATAGAGATATATTATACACACACTTTTTTTTTTGGGTAGCCACTCACCAAGACCCACGACCTCGACGCCAAGCAGGTCCAACAGGTCCTGCTCCCGGTCCAAAATGTCTGCCCAACGGTGGGTCAGCTGGTGGTGGGTACGCCGGATACCGGAGCAGCGGAAGACTGCCCGGCGCACCTTCACCCACCGCCGGAGACGCTCCTCAATATGCTGGTAGCCGGAGCCGGGCCTGCCACCTGCTGCCAACATCAAGGGGAGGTAGCGCTGGATAAAAAAAACCAGGGCAGCCACCTCCTCCTCCCCAAAAAGTTGGCGGGGCCTCACCCCTAGGGGGCGCATTCTGCCGCAAGGCAGCCTACTTTTTTGGGGCACTGGCGCCTTGCCCTTTGAGCCGCCGCTGCTGCTGGCGCCCTTGACCATGGTTCTGGGTGGAGGGTAGAAGAAAACTAAAAGTTCAAGACAAAAAGGTAGGGGAAAGAAGAAGCAAGGTAAAAGAACAAGAAGGAAGTAAAAAGCAATAGAAAAGTTGTAAAAGTAGAAATAAAATGAAAAATATAAACCTAGGCACAGAGAGAAATAGGTAATAACTAAAGAAAGTTAGAAAAAGTGGGTAAAAAGACAAGGATTAAAGAGATTTTAACAGGATGCAAAAGTAGGCCCAAAACCATAGCCAGAGTGTGTGATCCAAGATGGCTGCGCCCATCGCGACCGCATGGGTAGGTTCACGCGATATTTAGCGCGATCACGCACTTTTGTAGTGCGAACGAGAAGATGAGTTCCCGAACATGTCTTGCACAACGCGACCACGTTAATTGTGACCCGGAACAGGAAATAAGGGAACGCAAGCAGGCGGGACAAACCTCTGGGGTAATTTAGCGCGCTAGCCATCCCGAGCATGCAGGCAACGCCCCGAACACGCGCACCGCGCTCCCGAAGACGAAAAACGGCGCGCGAATGGGCCCAGCAAGCAACTCCGCATGCTTGCGGAGCTACGCGTAGTTCGCGGAGTGCAACTACGTCTTCGCGTAGCTCCGCGGAGTCCGACTCCGCGAACTACGCCCAGGGTTATTCACAATATACTTTTTAGGTCAAGCCTAGCTGCAGCGTGCATGCACTGCTTGCTCTGCGAGACTGCTGTAGTAGAGTATGGGAGAGAAGCCACACCCACTCTCCTCCCATATTTTTCATTTCCTTATGTCAATGTCTTTCATAAATACTGCCTTCGGATTCGTTAATAGGCGTGTTAGTCCCTCCTTAGTACAGTGTTGCCTTCTTTGTACCATCCCATGGCAACAGGCACCTTTACTTCGGTTGTTACACAGGACCTGTTATTTAGTCTGTAAGCACCATTTACTTTATTGAGTTTCTCTTACTACAGGCCGGACAAGTCTGCTTCTGCTGAAACAGCTTGTGTTTTTTTAAGCAGCTCAGGCGCCCCATAACACCGGCGTCCACATTTAATCACTTTAACCCGGCATTATCTTGTGACTGTTTCAAACCGCCCCCCAAATAAAATGGATTTTAAAATGATTAGCGAATAAAGCCATGTGAATTCCAGGTATCACATGGGCTGAAGCTGACAACAGCATATATGTGTTATATGTCATCTGTACTAAGCCACCTGACAAGTTGTTTTCAAAAGCCTGTTTTATTAACAACAACAACACCACCACCAGTACCACCACCATCATCAATGCCACCACCACCGACACACCACAAATACCACCACCACCAATAACACCACCACCACCAATAATACCACCACCAACACCACCAATACCACCACCAGCATCATCACCCATATCAACACCACCACCACCAAAACCACCACCTCCACAACCACCAATACCACCACCACCATTACCACTACCACCACCTCCAATAACACCAGCACCAATAACACCACCACCAATAGCACCACTAACACTAATACAACTACCACTACCACCAATAACATCACCGCCACCAATATCATCAGCACCACCAATACCAACACTAAAACCACCACCAATGCCATCACCACCACCAATATCCCCACCACCAATACCACACCACCAATACCACCATCAATTCCACCACCACCAGCAACAATACCACAAATCCTATACCAATACCACCACTACAAAAAACACCACCAAAAACACCACCACCAATACGACCACCACCAAAACCACCACCAATAACACCACCACCAATACCACCACTACCACCATTACCACCACTAAGATCAATACCACCACTTCCACCACCACCAATAACACCAATACCACCAACACCATCAATACTACCACCACCAATACCACCACCACCAATACCACCACCACCAATAACACCACCACCAACACAACCAATACCACCACCATCACCACCAATACCACTGTCACTACCAATATCACCACCACAACCACTACCACTACCTCCACTACCACCAATACCACCACCACCAATAACACAACCAATACCACCACCACCAATACCACCACCACCCATACCATCACCAATACCACCACCAATACCACCATTACCAATACCACCACCAATACAAAAACTGATACCACCACCACCACCAATGCCACCACCACAACCAATATCATCACCAATATAACCAATACCACCACCACTACCAATACCACCAATACCACCACCACCACCAATATCAGCATCAATACCACCAGCACCACCAATACCACAAATACCAATACCACCACCAATACCACCACCACCAATATCACCACCACCACCAATACCACCACCACTAATATCACCACCACCAATACAACCACCACCAATAACACCACCACAAATACCACCACCATTACCACCACAGCCATCAATACCACCACCTCCAGCAATACCACCACCGATAACACAAATAATACCACCACTACCAACACCACCAGTGCCACCACCAATATCACTGCCACAAATACCACCACCACCAATACCTCCACCACCAATCCCACCTTCACCAATAACACCACCACCAATACCACCACTGCCACCACCACCCATCCAATACCAATACCTCCACCACCAATCCAATACCAATATCACCACTAATACCAATACCACCGCCAATACCAATACCGTCACCAATGCCACCACCACCAATAACACCACCACCAATACTACCACTAGCATAACCACCAATATCACCACCACCACGAATACCACCACCACCAATACCACCACCGCCAGAACCACCAATAACACCACCACCAATACCTCTACCCATTCCTCCACCACCAATACCACCACCACCAATATCACCACCATCAAAACCACCACCAATACTACCAATACCACCACCGTCCAATACCATCATCAATGTCACCACCACCAGCAACAATACCACAAATACCACTACCAATACCACTACCACCCCAAATACCACCACCACCACCAATACAACCACCACCAATACCACCAATACCCCACTACCACCATTACCACCACTATCATCAATACCAACACCTCCACCCCCACCAATAACACCAATAACACCACCACAAATACCACCATTACCAATGCCACCATCACCAATACCACCACCAATACCACCATCACCACCAATACCACCACTACCAATACCACCATCAATACCAGCACTAATACCCCCACCATCACCAATGACACCAGCACTACCAATACAACCACCAATACCACATACAATACCACCAAAACCAGCACCAATACCACAAATACCACTACCAATACCACCACCACCAATACAACCACCATCAATACCACCACCAATACCATCCACCACAAATACCACCACCATCAATATAACAACCACCAATACCACCACCAATATCAACATCCCCAATACCACCACCACCACCATTACCACCACTATCATCAATACCACCACCAATAACACCACCAACACCGCCAGTGCCACTGTCTATACCATCACCACCAATACCACCAATACAACTGCCACCAATACCATCACCAATACGCTCCACCACAAATCCCAACACCACCCAGCCGATACCAATACCACCACCACCAATCCAATACCAATACCACCGCCAATACCAATACCACCACCAATACCAACACCACCCCCACAAATTCCACCACCACCAATGCCACTACCACAAATATCACCACCACCAATACAACCAAAACCAATACCACCACTGCCACCACTACCATCAATACCACCACCTCCACCACCAATAACACCACCAATACCACCATTACAAATACCACCACCACCAATACCACCACCAACACCACCAATACCACCACCAATACCAGCATCACCACCAATACCATCACCACCAATACCAACACCACAACCAATACCACCACCCCCATCACCACCAATACCACCACCACCAATGCCACCACCACTAATACCACAACCAATAACACCACCACCAATACCACCACCACCAATACCATCACCAATACCACCAACAATACCACCACCACCAATACCACCACTACCAATACAACCACCAATATCAACACTAGTACAACCATCAATGCCACCACCACAACAATTACCATCACCACCACCAATACCACCACTACGAATAACACCACCACCACCAATGTAATGTAATGTAAGACGTACTTGTAGAGCGCATGCTGTCACCCAGAGGGTATCCTGGCACTTTGACTCAAATCACATCACATGCAGAGAGGATCACGCAGCCCTAGGAAAGAGATGGGACTTCAGGCCCTTTTTTGAAAAGGGACAATTTGTTAAAATTCCTTAAAGAGAGTGGAAGAGAGTTTCATAGTTTGGCAGCAGTGAAGCCAACGGAACGGCCTCCCATCCGTTTCCTCAGGATTCGGGGAACAACCACCAGATATGCAGAGGAAGAGCGTAAGAGTCTGGCTGCCGAGTACCAATTAAATAAATTCTGAAGAGCAATGGGCCCCATACCATGAAGTGCTCTGAAGACAATGCAAGAAGCCTTGAAGCAGATCCGCTGATTTATAGGTAGCCAATGAAGGTCCCTGAGTGCAAGAGATGACGAGGCAGAACGCACCCGCGAAAGGGCCAGCTTGGCTGCCATGTTCTGGATCCACTGCAATTGTCTAATCAGAGAACTAGGGCCACCAAGAAGCAGTGCGTTACAATAGTCAAGCCTACTGAGTATGATGCTACGCACTACCTCAGGTCTGGCCGACACAGGTAACATGGGGAGGGATTGGTGTCATTACAACGCAGGCTATTACAACGCCTGCTGTTACAACGCGGTTTTTACATCGCATACCACTACAACGCATAGTGCTTTTAAGCGCTGGATAGTGATTTATTTAATTTACTATTCCAACTCCAGTCCCCGTGGATAGTAGGGAAGGTGTTGGATAGTAAATTAAATATATTCCCTATCCTAGAGCGCCCCCCAGCGCAATGCGTTGTAATGGTTTGCGTTGTAATGGTTGCGTTGTAATGGTAGTGCATTGTAATAAATGCGTTGTAAGTGATGTTTCCCCATGGGGAGAATTTTGTGCAGCATTCTTAGCAGCATCATGCAAGTGCAAATGGTCTTATTCACAAAAGCGTCCAGCTGCAAATGTGGGCCAAAAATAACACCCAAATTATGAGCAGCGTCCGCTGATTCAACAAAAGCCGTGGTAGCGGGAGGCCAGAAATCCACCGGCAGATTGCATGGAATTTTCGTCTAGTGAACAGTGCAGCACCTCTGTATTTAATCCATTGAACTGAAGGGAATTTTCCCTCAACCAGTCCGCAGTGGCTAGCATACAACGGTGAAAGGTCTCTGTAGAGACAGCATCCTTACCTTCAAAAGAGAAGATAAGATGCATGTCATTTTCATAGTTTATTACGGTAATACCAAAGGATTTATTCAACCTGATCAGGGGGCAGAGGTAAAGGTTAAATAAAATGATACTGATTGCTGACCCCTGAGGAAAGCCTTGCCCTACCATTCTAATATCAGACCTAAATGGAGGCAGAATCACTACTTGATGTCTATTGTGGAGATAAGAGACCAGCCAGTCCCGCGCTGTGCCGACCACTCCATTGTCTTCCAACCTTCTGATCAGAGTAAAGTGGTTCACCGTGTCGAACGCGGCCGACATGTCGAGCAGCACCAAATATGCTGCACGACCACTGTCGACACGCGAACGTAGGTAATCCAGGACAACCACCAGTGCTGATTCCGTGCCGTGGGCTGGCCGGAAGCCGAATTGGGCCAAATCTAGACAAACATTCGCCTCTATAAAACGTGAAAGAGACTTAGTAACATATTTTTCCAAGATCTTAATTGGAAAAGGCAGTAAAGAAATGGGTCTGTAGTTCGCGGTGCAGAGTGGCTTTCTTTAATAAAGGGGATACCACCGCCAATTTCCAACTGTCAGGAAAAGTGGCAGTGCTAAGAGACTGACAGCAGATTGAGTATAAGAAAGGGAAGAGCTCCGTTTGGAACAACTTCCAAAACTTATGTGGCAATGAGTCCAGCGGAGAACCCGATGATACACTATTGGCCAAGATACAAAAGTCCTCGAAAGATGGAGGGGTAAAGCTGGATAACACCGTATGTGCAATACAGTCCCCAGTGTCAGCTGGAGTCTGTGGACAATATGATTCTATAGTAGTCTGGATGTTAGAGGCACTTGAGGCAGAAAGTCCATTCAAAATGGCAGTTATCTTGTCCTCAAAAGTAGAGGCAAAGGAGTCTGAGAAGCTGGAATACTATTAGTAGCACAGGCAGGGTTGGACAAATTGTTAACGATTTTAAAGAGGGTTTGTGACTTATTAGCCGAGTGTGCCAACGTAACCTCTAAATATTTAGCTTTAGCGCCTTTTATCTGCGCTTTATAACCCTGGAGCAGCTGCTTTAGGAGGATTTTATCTGACTCAAGATAGTGCTTCCTCCAGGTTCTCTCAGCTTGTCTACAACGCAATTTCAGCTGGCAGAGTTCTTTAGAGTACCAGAGGGCTGCAAGTTTGGGTCTATCCTTCACTTTCCTTAGAGGAATCGCTTTATCTAAGGATTCCATGATCTGTAAGCAGAGGCTCTGATAGTTCTCTTTCACTCCTTTCTCCAGGGCAAAGCCACTGGGTAACAGACTAGGAACATTTCAAAAATTTAGACCACTGCCGACTGGATTTGATGTTAGCTATGCTGTTGTCGGTATAAAAGTCATTAGGGAGTTGCAATGAGAACTGAATAAGGGCATGATCAGTCCAGCATTGTACAGTTATTTCCTTGATCTTAACCCCGCTTTCATCTGCAAAGACTAGATCAAGGATATGACTCCTCAAGTGGGTTTGGGAAAGCCCCAACTACTGGAGGTGAATGTTCCTACAGGCCTGGCATAGTTCTTTATAGGCTGTGTCCAGGGGGCCATTCAACCAAAGATTGAAGTCTCCTAAAATCATAAGCCTAGCGTGGGTATTCCAAAGATCATAAATAAGATCCACCAAATCGTGTGAGACTGTCTTAACACTGCCAGGGGGTCTATAGCAGAGCAGGCCAGAATATAGGGCTCCCTTATAACCTTTAAGTGAGAATCCCATCAATTCGATGCCTCGAACATCTTACCCTCAAACTCCATCAGGGCGAGTGCCTCCCTAAAGATAAACCCCACCCCTCCTCCTCTACCAGCCACTCAAGGCTTATGTCTGATCTTGTAACCAGGTGGGCAGGCCAGACCAAGACCAAGCTCAACCCCACTGTCAGCTCTTGTCCAGGTCTCAGTGACAATCAGCACATCTAAACTGTGAGTTTTGATTAAAAGTGATATTTCCAGATGGTGTTTGCACAAGGACCTAACATTAAGCAGACCACATAATAACATATGTGTTGGGCTAGCGGCCGCTAATGATTGACTAAGTGGATCAGGTTGCTGGCCTACCTGAATAAGCTCTTCCCTGGAATAGACATACTGAGCGGGTGTGGTTCTGGCAGCATAGCTGGTGCTGAGCACGGCCAGATCGCGGAGGGGAGCAGACAGGGTTAACTCTGGCACGCCTCCGGCGCACGCACTGCGCGCTTCAATGTTTTGCCTTAAATCCCCCATTAGGCGAGAACATCCGAGAAGTCAGCCTCTGGACCTGTAACCAACATGGCGCCTGTAACCGGCACCTTCCCAATTCCTCCTCCCAAGATGGCGGCCAAATCGCCACGACGCGATCCTTGAAGAGCCCTATATCGGCCTGAATCCCACAAAATGCGGGGTGAAAGTCCTTTTAATGTGCGGTTAAGAACTGTGGGCTAAATATCAGGGCAGCAGCAGACAAATAAAAATGCAGCAGAGCTATACAGTGAAAATGGCGCTCTTACAATTAAAGTGCTTTTAAAAAGGTAAAAAAGATTTCCAGCTAGAAAGAGGAGCTGCAGAGTAAACGCACATGCTGCAGGTTAAGTAAAGTAGCCACCAATACCACAAATAGCACTACCAATACCACCACCACCAATACCATCATCACCAATGCCACCACTACCAATGCCACTACCAAAACCATCCACCACAAATACCACCACCACCAATACAACCGCCACCATTACCACCACCAATACCACCACCACCATCATTACCATCAATACCACCACCTCCACCACCTCCAATACCACCACCAATAACACCAATACCACCAACACCACCAGTGCCACCACCAATACCTCCACCACCAAAACCAATACCACTGCCACCAATACCACCACCAATATGTTCCACTACCAATCCCACCACCACTAATACCACCACTACCACCAATACCACCACCACCCATCCAATACCAATATCACCACCACCAATCCAATACTACCACCGATACCAATACCACCACCAATACCAACACTTCCACCGCCAATTCCACCACCACCAATACCACCACCACCACCAATACTACCACCATTATCACCACTAATATCACCACCAATACCACAACCACTACCACCACCAATACAACCACCACCAACAACATTATCACAACCACCAACACCACCACCACCACCACCAATAACACCACCACTAATACCACCACTACCACCAATACCACCACCACCCATCCAATACCAATATCACCACCACCAATCCAATACTACCACCGATACCAATACCATCACCAATACCAACACTTCCACCGCCAACTCCACCACCACCAATAGCACCACCACCACCAATACTACCACCACTAATACCACCACAAATACAATCACCACCACCAATACCACCATCACCACCACCACCAATACCACCACCATTATCACCACTAATACCACCACCAATACCACAACCACTACCACCACCAATACAACCACCACAAACAACATTATCACAACCACCAAGACCACCACCACCACCAATTCTTCCACCATGAATACATCCAATACAACCACCACTACCACCAATACCATTACCTTCAATACCACCACCATGCATACCACCACCAACAAGGCCACCACCAATACCACCACCACCAATACCACTACCACCAATACCATTAGCCCCACCAATGCCATCAACATCAATACCACCACGAACCAATATAAAGACCACCACCACCAATACCACAATACCTCTACCACCATCAATACCACCAACTCCACCACCACGAATACCACTAATACAACCACCTATAATTCCACCACCAATTCCACCAATTCCACCACCACCAATACCACCACTACCACCACCAGCCATACCACCACCACCAATACTACCACCACCACCAATACCACCACCAGCAATACCAACTATACCACCATCACCAATACCACCACCAATAAAACCAAGATCATCACCACCACCAATCCCATACCACCAACACCAATACCAACACCACATCCAATAGCAATACCACCAACAATGCCACCAGCACCAATACCATCACCAATGACAAAACCACCATCACCACCAGTATCACCACCAACAAAACCACCACTGCCACCAATACCACCACCAATGCCACCACCACCTATATCGCCAATACCGACCCCACCAATACAACCCCCACCAATACCACCAGAACCAGTACCACCACCACCAATACCACTCCCACCAGCAATACCACTACCACTAATACCACCACCAATACCACCAAAACTGCCACCACCAATATCACCACCAATACCACCAATACCACCACCACCAATACCACCACTAATACCACCACAGCCAATGCCACCACCACCAATACCACCACCACCACCAATATCACCACCAATATCAATACACTCATCAATACCAATACTACCACCACCTCCAATAGCACCACCACCATTACCCCCAAAACCACTGGTACCACCAATACCACTATCACCAATACCACCACCAATACCACCATCACCAATATCACCACCACCAATACCACCACCACCAATACCACTACCAATCCCACACCACCAATACCACAATACCTCCACCACTGATACCACCATCAATACCAACACCTCTACCACCACCAATACCACAAAAACCACCACCAATACCACTACCACCACCAATACCACCACCAATCACACCACCACCAATACCACCACAAATACCACCAGCACCAATCCCACCACCAATTCCACTACCACCAATAACACCACTACAAATACCCCACCCATACCACCTATACCACCAATACCACCACCACCAATACCACCACCACCAATACCACCACCGCCTTGACCACCACCACCAAGACCATCACATCCACCAATCCAATACACCACCCCCAATACCAATACCACTGCCAATACTGATACTAGCAACAATACCACCACCTCCAATACCACCACCAATACCATCACCACTAACAACACCAAACCACCACCACCAGCAATACCCCTACCACTAATAGCAACAACACCACCAATACTGCTGCCACCAACACCACCACCACCAATACCACCACCAAAACCAATACAACTGCCACCAATACCACCATCACCAATACCAATAGCACCAATACCACCACCAATACCGCCAATGCCACCCCCACCATTACCACCACCAAAACCAGCACCACCAATACCAATACCACCACCACCACCAATACCACCCCCACCAATACCAATACGACCACCAATATCAATACCACCACAAATACCAATACCACCAATACCAAAACCACCAATACCACCACGACCATTACCACCAATACCACTGCCACCACCAATTCCACTACCACCAATATCACCATCAATACCCCACCACAACTACCACCACTACCTCCAACAACACCAATACATCCACCAATACCACCAGCACTAATACCAACACCAACAATACCAGTACCACCACCACCACCAATAGCAATACCACCACCAATTCCAACGCCACTGAGACCACCACCAATACCACCACCCCTAGTAATACCACTACCACCAATACCACCACCACTAATACCACCAGCACCAATACCACCACCACCAATAACACCACCACCAATACCTCCACCACCAGTAATACCACTAACACCAATACCACCACCAATGCCGCCACCACCAATACCACCACCTCTACCAATACCACCATCACCACCAATAGCACCACAACCAATACCACCACCATCAATACCACCAATACCAATGCCAGCACCACTATTACCAATACCACCACCAATACCACCTACCAACAATTCCACCACCAATAACCTACCACTAAAACGGACACCACCACCGATACCACCAATAAAATCACCAATGCCACCAATACCCGCACCACCACTGATACCATCAGCACCAATACCACCAGCAGCAATACCACTAATGCCACCACCACCAATACCAGCACCACCAATACCAGCACCACCAATACCAGCACCACCAATACCACCACCATCAATACCACTAATTCCAATACCATTACCACCACCAATAACACCAATACCACAACCAATACCAATATCACCACCGCCAATACCAATACCAATACACCCACCTCAGTGCCTCTCACTCACTAGTAGTAGCAGGGGCACTGTACGAGGCCGGCGATGTAGCTGAGAAAATCCCTCCCTCCCTCCATGCCTGCCATAAAGCACAGCCCGTCGTGCACCAGGAGGTGAAGCCAGGGCCCAACTACAGCTGGAGTGTTCTTATTAGGCCAACAATAGCAATGACATTACACAATACCACACTGCACACTCAAATCACAGAGAGGGCAGGAAATAGCCCCCCTTCGCACTCTTCCTTCTGAGCCACATCAGTGTAATCACAGAGTGAAAGGTGTTGGAGTGCTTTGTTAGTGTTTATTGCTCGAATCATATGGAATTCTCACTTCACACTTTGTGTCTGTGTAATTTACAACACTTACACATCTTCTTCACTGCACTATTTATCACTACTTTGAAGACGTTGCAAGCTGGTCTCATCCTCTGATATTTGCAATCTAATAAGTGGTTGAGAAGGCCCTTTATTGCAATGCAATAGGTCTCGCATTTGTGAGAGTTTAAGCTATTAGTATTATAAATGACAATGCCTTTTCATTTATGTTTTAAAACCCTAAACATAAATAAAAAGTATTGTTATGGTTAGACCTGGCATCTTGGCGTGGTTTTCCCTGAATTTTTGGCTCTACCTCCTGTGTTTTTGATGCTGTGCTGGATTCTGTTTTTGCTGGCTTAGATGCTTTTGGCACTTTGCCACTACTGATCAGTGTCAAAGTGCTTCCTGTGTAAATTGATATTGTGATTGGTTCTCCCTGATTGGCGTATTTGTTTTACCAGTAGGTCTCTAGTGAAGTGCACTGAGTGTGCCAGGGCTGGTAAATCAGATGCTACTAGTGGGTTTGCAGCACTGATTGTGCCACTCACAGGAGTAGCCCTGTAAAGAGGTCTCAGGCCAGCCACCGCAGTGCCTGCGTGCAGTTTGTTAACTGCCATATCGACTTGGAAAGTGCACCCACTTGCCAGGCCCTACCCTTCCCTTTTCTTTCACATAAGACACCCCTATGGTCGCTCCTTCCTGGAATCAGTAAGATTGCGGAGAAACATGTTAACCACATGTTCTCTGCATTCCTCGAGTCTCATAATTTGCTCCACCTCTCACAAAGGGGCTTTCGCCCCACGTCAAGGCACTGAGGCTGCCTTGGTAGGGGTGGTGGGAGAATCGAGAAAGATCCTTGATTCAGGAGGATCATCTGCCATAATCCTCCTCGACCTGAGTGCAGCCTTCGACACGGTGAACCATTGAACTTTGGTTCACCATCTCAGGAGAGCAGGAGTGACCGGCACTGCCCCACTATGGCTCCAATCTTTTCTAGAAGAAAGATTCTTCAAGGTATTTAAAGGTGACACCATTTCAAAACCTAGCCCCCTACAATGTGGAATGCCTCAGGGCTCATCCATGAGCGCTACTCTTTTTAATGTCTCTATGGCCCCAATGGCCGATATTGTATCCTCCTTTGGGATCCATATAGTAACATATGTTGACGACACACAGCTGGTTGTAGCATTGAGCCAGGCCGACCAGATGCCCACTGACCTCCATTCCTGCCTCGAGGAAGTTGTCAAGGGGATGAGTCTCTCCTGTCTAAAACTTAATGGCGATAAAACTGAGCTCATGCTTCTCAGCATCCATCTAAGCTTTAAATCAAGTACCATGTGGCCAGCCTGTATGAGCCCGGTACCGGCTCCAAAAACCGAGATAAAAAGTCTAGACATATGATTAGATCAAGACCTCACATTTAAAGCTCAAGCAAGGAAGACCGCTGTCTCATGTTATGGCTTGCTCAGAGTGATCCGCAAAGTGCTTCTCCTTTTACCTTGTCAACCAAAAAATCTGCTGATCCAGGCCCTAATTCCTTCATGGATAGATTATGGCAACGCCCTACACCTAGGTGCCCCGTACTTAGTGGACACGAAACTGCAGATCATACAAAACTCTGCAGCAAGATTGCTCAAGGGGACCCACAATCATTGTTCAGCAAAGCCTGCGTTACGCTCCCTCCACTGGCTCCCGGTGCAAGAGAGAATTAAGCCCTCTGCGTTGGCCACAAGTCTCTAGAAGGTAGTGGACCACCTATCATGAAAACCATGATTTGCCCATATAAGGATAACAGAAGACTCTGCTGAGATGAGCTCCACCTAGCAGTGGTCCCCACGATCAAGAAGGCCAGAAGTGGCGTCCGGCTTGTTTCATACAATGTCGTTAAACTCTGAAATACCCTTACGCTGTATCTCCGAAGGGAATCTGACCATTTCACATTCCGAAAACAGCTTAAGACCTGTCTTTTTCCTAAGGGAGTCTGTCTACTCTAGTTGCAGCTACAGAGCTGGGATGTGCCTGTGTAGCCATGCTCTATATAAAAGCCTTTTTCATTTCATTTCATTTTTCAAGGTACCCCCTGGGCAGGGTGCAGTGTATGTGAAAGGGAGGACATGTAATGGTGTGTGTAACATCTCCTGATCGTGAAATACTGCCAATTTCATGTTTCACTATTGAAAGGCTATCTTGCCCCATAGCACAGAATGGGGAATGATTGTAACATTTTACAAGCATATCTTCCCATAGGGATAAGATTGAAAAATGGAATTTAATATCCCTGAACTCAGGATTTAATAACACATCTTTTAATAAAGATGGTTTTTAATTGTGTGTTTGAAAATACCAATGTTATAAAGTGGCTATTTGCTTGTTGAACCATCCTGTGTGCCTCTGCCTGTTTGTGGATTGATTGTCTTTCTTTGGAAAGACAGGGGCTGGGGAGGTGCAGTGGCTCTAGGAGTCTGGATGAGTCAGCACTAGGCTGAAGAGGTCTGATCTGCATTTGGAGTGGTGGGAGGAGTACTGAGTAGCACCTGGATCTGAACAAGGCTGTGCCTGCCTTCCAAAATGCTGGGTCCACCTCCCTTTGCTGTGCCTGAAGCCAAGGCTCACACTGACAATGGATATTGTTGTGCACTTGCAGCATGCCCCCAAAAACTGGTTTGAACTGGGTTCAGAGCTCATTGCAAAAGTGAACAAAGACACTTTGGGGTATATGTATTAGATCTAAAACCCCAGAACTTTAGATCATTTGCGGAATTCAAGAGTAAACTTTGCCAAGTAGAAGAGCTGGAGAGATTGGGGAGAAGTACTGCCCTTGCTGTGTGTCTTGGGTTGGCCTGCAGTTGCTGTTTCTGCCAAGGAAAGGAGAAGGATGTTGCTGTGTGCTGTGTCCACTGCTTGAAGGAGAGCTCCAAGGGCCTGAGGTGAGCTGCCCTCCTGTTCAGAAGTTTCAGGGACACAAAGACTTCACCCCCAGCTCCCCTGAACTCTGCTGCTCTGAGTTCTAGCCTGCCAAGAGGTGCCTGTGCCAGTTTGTGGGCCTCTGGAGGTTGTTGCTGCTGTTTAGGAGCTGGAAGAAAGAAGAAACGTGAAGGACTGCTAAAATCGACGCATCGCTCTTCTTGCGGCTGTTTTCCCGATGCATCTCCATGGGCAAGAAGAATTTCCAGGCATCGCTGCACTGCTTTGGAAACCGCCGCAGCACCTGTTGCCACTGCAAGAATCGAGGCATCAAGGGATCGCGGCTGAGGAGGACCGACGCATCAGCCGCTCGACGCCATTGCGTCAATTGCCGACGTATCCCGTTTTTCCACGCATCTTGCATGGTTGACAAGTTCATCCGATACATCACCTGTGGACCAGAACTGTCACGAAGAATTGCATCGCCTCCCCAAGGTCTCAGGAGTGTTGCATCTCTTTGATTTCTGACTCTGCGTCTGTTTGGCTTTTGGAACTTTGATGCATCTAAAGGTACTTTGGTGGAAAGTCATGCACCCATAGTTTTCTATGGTACAAGTTCTTGAACCCTTTTGAAAGTCATATTTTTGACTGGGTATGTTGGATTTTTGTTGTTTTGGTCTTGTTTAGTTTAGATAAAGATATTTTATTTTTCTAAACTGGTGTGGTGTCCATTTATGGTGTTTTCACAGTGTTACTGTGAGTGTCGGTACACATACTTTACACATTGCCTTTAGGATAAGCCTGTCTGCTCGTGCCAAGCTACCAAGGGGGTGGGCAGGGGTTATCTAAAGTGTGTATCCCCTTACTCTGAATAGAAGCAGAATCCCTATTTGGACAAAGGTACCTACCTCTGCCAACTAGAGACCCCGATTTCTGACAGTCCTTTACAATGCCAATATCTCAAACTCACCTGAATACAAGACCTATTGCGTTTCAAATGCTTGATTTCAATATCGGCTGAACCAACCCTCCTCATAGAACTGCTACACCTTGGGCAGAAAGAGTGAAAGCCTCTCTCCTTCAGAGAAGAGGTACAGATAGGGTAGATTCTGCAGACGCTTTTTTTATCACAGGACAGGTACTAACTGATTGGGCAGCAGCAGTGCAAGCTTCACTGCCTCACCGAAAAGGGACAGCATGGCAGTAGTAGTTTCTCTCTCACAGAAGGCAGTAAGTGCAGTCTTCTGCAGAATAAATACAGCATGGCAGAGTTGCACACACGTTCAACGCTCACAGAACATGTACACTTAAGGTGGGGTAACATGTAAATTGCAGGCAGATTACTAGAGAATGTATTTAACTTGCTGAGAGGAATGTATAGGAGGGTGAGTAAGTTAATAGGCACTATCCAAATGCGCTTTCCAAACAAACACAGCAATGGCAATGAGCATAACAACTGTGATATTGCAGCAAAAAAATGAAAATAGTGTTAGCAAATGTGAAACTCGCCTACATTGTTGTGATTGGTATCGGCTTCTTAATATATGCCACTCTCTCTCTCTGCCATTGTACAGAATCGTACATACATCTAACAGAAGCAAGGGGAGCTGGCAGCCTGCCTCTCAATTGATAGTGATTTTATTCCAACAACAATAGGGTGAAAAGTGCACTCTGGTCGCGTCAGAACTGGAGCAGCACGCTTTGCGCCTGTCAGGCTCAATGTCAAGGGTTCCGTGGCCCAGGGTTTCTGCTGCCCATCCTACAGTACACGGGCCCTGTGAAGGGAGACGAATCCTATTCGGTGTCAGGGGAGTCGAGGGTCCGCCCCTCCCTCCAGCCGGGCACGCCCCGTACCCCAAGTCACAACGCAGTGGATAAATTCCGCTGTGTGCAGGGGACGCCCGCAGGGGTTGGCAGCTGGAAGTGAGGAGGGGGCAGCGGGGCAGGGTGGGGCGAGAGCTAGCCTTGGAAGGGGCTGACACCACTCTTGACTGCTGCCCGTTGCTGTGTACGCTTAGTTTGTTCCTGGGAGTCTCTTTCAACTTACCCTCATTTGGAGAGTGGCACCCTACTGAGTGCAGCGGGTGCTGGACTGATGTGCAATTTTGCGAGTGTGAGGGGCGGTGTCTGGCTGCAATGAATTGCACGTGAGTACGACCAGTGTCGATGTGATGGGGCCTGACACAGCGCAGTTTGTGTCCGAATGAAAGGTCTCATCCTGTCTGCATGGTCTGTGTCTGGGTGAAAGGTATTTGCAAGGCTGCAGGGTTCTTCCTTTGATGCAGGGTACGTACTAAGGTATGGGACTGTACCTGTTTCCCCTGTCTATGGAAAAGGTCTGTATTGTATGACTTTGCCTGTCGGCAGCCTCTGTCTTTGCTTAGCTGGTCCGGCAGTAGATGCAGGGTTGTTCATACACACGGGGAGAAGGCTGTGAAAGTTGAGAGTTCTCTGTGAAAGTCTTTGACTGGTTGCAGGGTCGGTGCTAAGGCACCCGGCCCGTTCCTGGATGCAGGGTCCCTGCTTGGGTCCAGTCTCTGTGCAGGGTCAAACACTAGTGCTGGGTCACGCCTGTGCGCATGGGAGAGGATTGTGAAAGGTGAGAGGTCTCGGAGAAAGGTCATTGTCTGGCTGCAGGGTCAAAGCCACGGTGCACGGTCCGTTCCTGGATGCAGGGTTCCTGCTTGGGTCCGGTCTCTGTGCAGGGTCAAACACTAGATGCAGGGTCACGCCTGTGTGCATGGGAGAGGATTGTGAAAGGTGAGAGGTCTCGGTGAAAGGTCATTGTCTGGCTGCAGGGTCAGAGCCACGGCGCACGGCCCGTTCCTGGATGCAGGGTTCCTCTTCGGGTGTAGTGCCTGTGCCCGTGTGCGGTTCTCGCTGTCAGTGCGGGGTCTGTGTCCGGGGTCTCTTGCTGGGTGAGCACTGCAGGGATGTCCACGGGCTCGGTCAGTGACCCGGAGGAGCTGCTGGAGCTGCGAGTTCTGGGGCTGCAGTACCCGGTGGCCTCCCGGCGGAGGAGCGGGCACTGCCAGCCGCTGCTCTTGAGCCCACGGGACGCCGGGTCCTCGGAAGAGGAAGACGAGGACGAGCTGCAGAGTGAGCATTCGAGTGAAGGGAGGATGAGGAGGGGCGGCTCCAGGAGGCGCCCGGGCAAAGAGTGCAAGCAGACCCAGCGCAACGCGGCCAATGCCCGGGAGAGGGCACGCATGCGGGTGCTGAGCAAAGCCTTCTCCCGCCTCAAGACCAGCCTGCCCTGGGTGCCGCCCGACACCAAGCTCTCCAAGCTGGACACCCTGCGCCTGGCGTCCAGCTACATCCAGCACCTGCGCCAGCTGCTGCAGGAGGACCGCTACCAGCAGGGGGCGTACATGCAGCACCCTGCCAACCTGGTAAGTTCACCCCTTCTTCGGCGCGTTATACCTGCTGCTCTCCACCCTCATAGGAGCACCCCGACATACCTGCAGCCTCAGTTACTGGTCAGAGCACTCCCCTCCAGCATTTTATATGTGTAGCATCATGTTCTAGTTGTGCACCCCTCGTACAGCGCGGTATACATGTAGCACCCCCACCTAGGCACGTGCACCCCTCTACCGCACGTGACACGCGCAGCACCCCTTGATTTAAGATGACACTGTGTTCATTTCCAGCTCTGTGCATGTCCCACCCTTGTGCCACCTCCCCACCCTTCGGTGAAAACAACTCTCCTCCCGCACCTTACATGGGGTGCCCCCCCCCCCCTTAGCCCAATGCACGCACCCTTCCTCCACCATGTTGTGCCTGCTGCGCCCATAAACCACAGTAAGAACACTCCTTCCACCAGGACCTTATGCCCCTGGAGAGCGCCCCGCAGCAGCACCTAGCAGTACTTTCAGCAGCACCCTTAAGCACCCTTATAGCCTGGTAAGCGGGGCTTTAAGAGGACCGGGTCTCACCGGATCTGAGCAGTGGCAGTTTTTTTTAAGGGGGCCTCGAAACTGGTCTCTATCGAGCTCTGTTTTGTTGGCACAGGCGGAGTGCAGAGACAGCAGGCACATCGTAAGCCAAAGTTGCTGCTTATTTTTCTTATGCAACTAGCAACTATTGACAAAGCCAATAGTCCTGACTCGTAGGTATGATGTGACTTGTTGTATCATATATCTGGACGCAATGACAGGAACAGCAAAATACAAGTCGGGTGACACACTATGCTAAACACCGATTTTTAGTTTAGGTGTTTTTAAGCCACGCCCTTAATGACATTGGTCACGGCCCTTAGAGAGAACCCCCAATTTTGTCATCCCACTTAAAGCCCTGCAGGTAAGAGCACCCTACGCCCCCTGAGCACGCTCTATATGCAGCAAACACTGCGCCTACAACACTCTTTGCATGCAGCTCACTGCATCTCCCCAGCTGGCTATAATGGAGTGCACCCACCCTGTTAGGCGCAGGCCCTCCTACTTTACACCTGCAGCACTCGTACTTCCGTAAGAGCAGCCCACTACATTGTGTAAACGTCGTACCTCACTAACTTGGTAAGGGTACCCCTCTTACAGCAGCACGTGCCTTTCCAAGAGCACCTGCCACCCAACACTTTAAAAATGTAGCACGCCATTGTGGTATGACGATGCTCATACATGCAGCTATTAGGAGCCACTATTAAGAGCAAGCACCCAGCAATCTGTACTTCAGCCGCCACTATGTTTGGATGTTCTGGTGCATGACATGCCACCTGACTGCCAGGCAAGACACCTCTCCTGCAAAATCTAGCACGGACGGCACCTCTTCACTCAGGCACTGCCAACACTCCTCATTTACCAGGGGCCTGGCTTGGTCATTTAGAATCGTAAATCTCATAATAAAAAAAACAGTGGGCTGCAGGGTGGAGTAGTTAGGCGACCGAGGTCCGAAATGGACTATTTCCACGAGGAACAGTGCCACCACTGGCTTGCATTAGGTGGGCGTCTGTCTAGAGTGGCATGGAGGGCAAAAAGCAGTGAGTGAGAATGCACCCTGAGCAATTGCCAGTGGCTAAACCATTTTCAAACATTCTCCCCTTGATTGTCAGCGGTATGCCTAGAAAACGCAGACTGGCACAGCTTTCGAAGCCTGCTACGACTAACTTGTGCATTCCAAAAAATATTACATTTGCACCCATTCAAAGAATATTTCCGTGGCGGAAGATTTGCTACTTTTTTGTTAAACTAGTTATATAAATATTTACGTTTCCTCTCCAACATATATGCAAGTTAAAACATTTTAGTGAAATGGGAATGATTTTTTAAAAAAGAACGAAGATATAGCAGGCACAACTCAGGACCCCAAAAACGAGCTACCAAGCCAAGAACGCAGTTATTTCCTGGGGTTTCACAAGCCAAACACCCCTTTGAAGCTGCTCCCCTGTCAATTATTTCAAAGGGCAGCAACCCACACACTGTCAAGGCAACGTTTACTCCGATATTCAAAACACCCAGTCCCAGCACTATTCATCGTAACATCTTCCAAATTTTAAACACACAGCACTCCCGCCAAGTGCTGCCCACTCTGCCTATACTAAATATGAAGCTCCTTCCACACTGTCAACTGATCACAACCATTCTCTCACCAGACCACAGGCTGGCTCCACAAAGAGTGTACACGGATGCTTTATAAGTGTTATAAGGTACCAATATACTGCTATCGCTAAGGTACAACTGATTCATATGATGCTGCAGCCCTGCCTTACGTCATAGGCACCCATGTTACATGTAAACAAAGTGCTGCCAGTGACCAGGCGCTCTACGCGGTTCATGGGCATGATGTCACTATTTGTGGCAACATACAGGGCAGTAACTACACAGAAGACTACATATGGGAATGTCCGCCAATGCACAGGGCCGTGCATAGATATAGAGGGGAACATTTATATAAGTATATCCATGATAAACATACCCAAGACTGCAGAAGCAAAGCATTGATTACTTTTCAGGTGGCATTGGGCTTTTGAAGTATGGGCCCTGAAAATGTTCATTATGTCCACCAGGCCGCAGGGGCGCTGGTGGAGGACAGTATTGTATGAGGTTTGAAGCGATGTTAGAGATGTGTCCAGCCCAGGCTGCTCCGGCATCTCACCCTTCCCCACACGAGTAGAAGCCCCCTCCTTCAACACTTGAAATATGAAGCAACCCCCGGCCTCGACTGCACCCCTCTTCCCACACTTCAGCATGCAGCCCTCCTCTTATAAGTCAAAGTCACTCTCCTCCAACGCCCTATGCTTGCAGCAACGTCAACGGGCATTGACAACGCCGATCAGGCTCGCCAATGCAGCCCTTTTGGCTATCAGCATCGGCAAAAGAGACAAAACATGGTTATTGCCCATGCTGAACAGCATCATCAAATCAAAGGAGCAATGATGTTCATGCACCATCGTGCATGCGCAGATATGCGTCATCGCTCATGTCCCCATAAGCAGCATGACACTGCAGTGGTTGTCTCGTGATGACATTCACGTGCATGCATTCCCACTCATGAGTGTGTAGATGCCATGATACAGCAGCTGGTTTTTTATGTATAATTTACTGTTTCGAGATGGCAGACAACACACTTGGAGCAACTAGTTAAAAATATATGTACAAATGCACATACAAAAGAAAGAACCTTCACAGTAGCAAATTGCAGATGCCGAGAACGCCCAGACCGATTTTAAAGTATTTTTAGTATTAAAAAAACAAGAATGCAACAGTATGGAGGACGAGTGGAGGGGTGCCTAAAAATAATAAGTTGGGGATCTGCAAGGGAATCAATGGAATCGTTGGGGGGCCAGGGCAGCGACACAGAGAGCATGGGTGATTGAACAGGAGAGCAGCACTCAAGGGAGAGAGTAAGAACATGCAAGCACTTTCATGGAAAGCTATTAAAAGAAAACTGTAATTCCCTAAATGCAAGCAATGGAAGGATACAAGCAAGTCAATCAGAATGCAGAAAAAAAGAAATGCTTCAGAGGTAGTATAAACAAACAAAAAAGAAGAATGTTATCCAATATTAAGATGGAAAATTAAATAGACGAGAAAACGATCTAATCATCAGCAAAGGAATGACCTAAAACCCACTGCATGTAAATATTTGAATGTATTAGCTACACTTGTTTTTTTTTTACACTAGCTAGAGCTAAAGCAGTCTTTATTGAAGACCTACAAATTACACCTTCTGAAATTAGTAATATATTTGGCATCACATAGTTACTGCTCTTCTACCACTTCCTATACCCAAATGCCATTAAACTCATCAGATGCACATATGTCCAGCAATTTTTCACACTTAAAGTATTCACCAGTTTGGTAAATGTGCCCCTAACCTGGAATCTACATAGTACATGCCATATCAAAACCTTGGTAAAAGTGCAAGGCATACACAGAGTGCTCCACACTCTTGCACGTCTGTTGACAGGGATAGGTCTGCTGTCAGAGAGAATTCCACCTTACTGGACCCTGAAAACGCCTGCTGTCAGACCCTCCCAGCTATCAGAAGCAGCACCGCATCAACCACTCAAAATACCCCTCAAATAAGACTTGTGGAGAATTAGGCGAACAACACACATAGATCCAGACAGTCCCTAGCAGTTTGTTGATACAGTGCTCACCTCCAGCAGCTGCAGGGCGAGGAAGGGCTGCCCTCAACTAATGATGTGTCCTTCCATTAGGAGCTGCTGCACAGAAAACAGACACCATCCACCCAGACAGCTGGCACTAGCAGCATTTGGTTGAGATAGCGCCCCCCTCACCACCATTACTTTTATATATTTTAATATTTTTACAAATTTCTATGTTTTGCTTTCTGGTTACTCCAAAGTGGTAGGCGAAATGGAAGAGTTAAGCGTTCAATTGGTAAAGGGAGTGTCCCTCTCCCTCTCCAATATTTTTCAGTCACTACTACAAAGATGTGGGATTTGGTTGGACGCATTCCAGAGCATTTCAGTTTTATGGCCCTTCAGGCAAAGATTGCCATTTGGATGTACTCCCAGAGATCGGCCTCCATGTTTATTCTGCTTGGATGCTCATTTGATGCTAATGTTTGCCTTTACAAACCTGAGGTTTCTCTGTGACATATAGTTGGGGACAGTGGCGTAAAAAAAGTTTAAGGGGCCCCCCTGCAATGTACACGGAGGGGCCACCACTCTGGATTTAATACGGAATGCTTGGACCTAAGTACTGTACTGACGGGGCCCCCTGCAGCTCATGGGCCCCCTGCACCAATGGGGATAGGGGGGCCTGTGTTACACCCCTGGTTAGAGACCCAGCCTTGCCCTTACGAGACTGTGCATACTACAGCACACTTCTAATTTTGCTCTTACATCAACTAGATGTCGGTTGAGTGCTTTCAAGGCTGGGGGTATTTGGAAAAATATTTTTTTAGCGGCTCCAATGCATTACCCTATATCTCACCATACATCTCTCTCTATATAATCTCTACCTCCACTCTCTGACTCATCCCAAACTTCACTTTACTACTATGAACTCCAAAATAACCCTTTCCAAACTCTTCCTTCCTCTGTCCCTTCTTTCATCACCTCAAATCTCATTGTACTATTCAGAGCTCTCAAGCAACCCTTTAAAAACCTTTCCCTCATGTATGCCTCCTTAGACTCATCTGAGACCTAATTTTTCTCCCCAATCTACTTCTTGAGACTCCCCCCTCCATCTCACCTTTACTCATCCCAAACCTCCTCCTACTAATATGATCTCCAAATAAACGCTTTCTACACCCTTCCCTCTTCTATCCCTCCGTTGCCCTTTTCAATCCAACTAACAGACTCACATGTGCACTGCTCAATTAATTCAAATTTCCCTATACTAACACACCACTAATCCTTTTTTGTTCCTGCGGAACATACTACTCGCCAAAAAGTGATTTGACTCCTTGTCAGGGGTGGTAAGCGCTATGTTACAAGTACGACAGCACTGTCGAAGGTTTTTCATATTTTTGTGAATTTGACTGGAGCTTCTGATGCCTGTCAATGAGTTTCTATGGGGATCGGGTGAAAATGATGCTGCAGTATTCTAAGCAAGACCCCACAAGCAGTCAAGAACCATTTCTGTTTTACCTGGTGGTCGGTGCAGAAAAGCAGAAGGTTTCTTCATAGCAAGGAGAGCTGTCGATTGCTGTTCACCCACCCTGGGGGTGGGAGTAGGCGAAGGAGACATCTGAGTTGAGTGAGACCCTCAGGTTCCTCACTTTCATTGTTGTGGACAGTGATGCATGTTTGGGAGCGGGCCAATCAAACGGCAGGGAAGAGGATTCTTGTGCTTCCATCATTAAGCTCTGTGTCTTTGCACCTTGAGGCGAAGGAAACTCTTATCCACACATAAGTGCATGAGCCATACAGGTGGAGATGCTGTTCTGATTTTGTGGCCTGGTTCAATATCTAACTGGAGGCTGCTGTGGGAATGATCTAAGTGCATTTGGAAGTTCACTTAAAACTACTCTAGTAGTTGCACGAATAAGTGCATGTCATTTTGGGAGAGGAGGCATGAAAGGGTTATTCCACATAACCGATCATGCACAGAGGTGCAAACTTTTTCTCGAGATCCACGACAAATCTCTCACAAAAAATTACGAATACGTGAAGGTTTGTGAAGTAATTTGATTGGGCTCGTGCATGAGACTCTGGACTTACATGGAGAGTGTTGAATCATCTGGGAGGAAAAGCTCTGTAATGAACTCACAAATAGCACTGTAATGCACTGTTAAATGCACTTAAATTCACTCATATACAAAGTGCTGATCTGCTTGCTCCCATCGACACACGTGCACTTAAGAGGTCAGAATGACAGTGACAAGAAAAAATATTTTGTTATGTGTGTCATTTTTTTTGTGTGCAAAATGTTATTTATTGAAGGGAAGACCACCCTTGAACGTAGGGGTAGACAATGCAGGAACCTTTGTAAACTATGTTCAAGCCAGCAATCAGGACTTATGCAAACTTACTCTTGCATCATAAAAACTTTGCACACCCCAACATGTGACACGTTCTTGGGTGAAGATTTTGCTTACTCGCTGAGTTTAGAAGGAAGAAGCAAACCAGGGCCTCGCCAGTGTCTCGAGCCCATTCCTGGAGTCTGCTCATCACTCTGTCGTGGCTCACCGTGCCAACTGTTCAAGGAGGCCGAGAGGTTTGAGAGCTGTGCCCTTGTTTTAATCAAAAGTCAACAGCAGCTGCTCTGCAGCACAAGCAGGGTGGGTGGTCACCATGGCTCTTGATGGCATGAATCCAGACTGGTGACAATGACGCATGAGTTCCAGATCCATGTAGGCCTGAAGCTGCATGCAATCAGGCTTTTCATGATCTTGATGGGTGGGGCTGCATGGTGAATGGCCTATACATTTAAGATGGTCGCAGCACCCATACATTCCGGTTGATGTCACCTCATCATCATCAACACCGCTGGAAGACAAGTAATATCTACTACGCTCCCACTGAGAGTCTCACATGTTCTGGGTACATATAGTGGCACATCCACCGGGTAAGAACCATCCTCCACCTCCCTGTGCCACCTACACACACCAGGGTCTTATTGGATGAATGTATTATTGCCTAACAGAGGATCGGTACAGAGAGTGAGAAAAAAAACAAAAAACACTTGGACCAAAGGAGGACACCTCCTTGGCACAGCAAGTCCGACAAATGATGTTTTCAACGCAGATGAGTTTACAACAATGCATGCATCACCCGAAGATGTGTGGTACCAGCCGGCGAACATGTCAGGAGCCCACAGCCCTCTCATCGCTAAAACAGTCATGGGGAAGACAAGTGCTAACAATCCCTCACTTACAAGGTACACGTGTAAAAACACAGGGCCTCATTTATGAAGCTGTCCGTCACTTTTACGCCGCCAGTGTGTCACTTTTTTTATGCACCAGTGGCGTAAAAAATTTGCCTTGTTGCGCCATATTTACAAAGTGACGCATTTAGGTAGATGCGTCACTTTGTAAACCCCTGCGTCACATTAAACCTGCGCCAGTTATAACGTATGCAAGTGGGCGTTTTGACACAAGAAAGAGTCATGGAAGTGACGCAGTGAAATCTATAAGATTTCACTCTATAAGATTTCACTGTGCCACTTCTAGGACACAAATGCGTCAATTTCTTATGCCTGCCTCACAGCAGGCGTAAGACTGACGCAAGCCCTTTCACATGGGGCGTGCCCCATGTGACAGGACACATTGTAAGTATGCACTTCTATAGCGCGACTGTCACTCCAAGGAGCATCCTGGCGCTTGTAGCCCGTAGCCTAGGTGGAAGGCCGGAAAAGTCAGCTCACACATCTATCTCATCTAAACAGAACGCTGTGTCTAAACCAGAGTCATACAGATCGAGTCTGAAAGGTTGAAAATCCAAGTTTTCAGAGCCTTACGGAAATTCTTCTCAGCAGAGATCAGGCGCAGGTTGGGAGGGAGTTTATTCCAAGCTCTTGCGCCCAGTGTTGCGAGAGATTTCCCTCCTCTAGTTGAGAGTCTGAATTTGGGGGTCTGTAATAAATTCATGTTGGCTGATCTTAGGGAGCGTGTAGGTGCATACTGTTTGAACCAGGGAAGGAAATATTTGGGTCCTTTTTGGTGATATGCCCTAAAGGTAATCACTAAGATTTTGAAGAGTATGCGTTTGTGAATGGGTAGCCAGTGTAGGGCCTTGAGAGCGGCCGAGGCAGATGACCTCCTCGGCCATTTTAGGACCAGACGGGCAGCTGCATTTTGGACAACCTGCAACCTATGCAGGACAGATCGATTTAATCCTGCATATAAGCTGTTGCAGTAGTCCAAGCGAGATGTTACAAGTGCTACTGTCACCGTCTTCCTAGCTGTCAGAGGAAGAAAATCAAAAAACTTTCTAAGCCCTCTGATGATATTGAAGCAAGACCCTGCCACTGCCCCTGCTTGCTGTTTGAAAGATAGGGCACTGTCAAACCTGATCCCTAAGTTCCGGGCCACGGTGATGGTATCCGGAGGGGACTCCACCCCCAGCGGCCACCATAGGCTGGGGGAAAAAGGGTTTTGGGGGCCGAAGGGTATAATTTCGGTCTTCCAGGCATTACATTTTAGGTGATTGTCACGCATCCAGATGAAAGTTGCGGTAAGGCAGGCTTTTAGATTTTCCTCTGCCTTTCCATTTTCCCTGTCTAGCACTAGAATGAGCTGAGTATCGTCAGCGTATGATATGGTACTGATGTTAAAAGACGAAATCAGCTCAATCAAGGGGATCATGTATACGTTAAACAGTACCGGGCTTAGACTGGAGCCCTGCGGTACCCCTGTTTGTGTGATTTTTTCCTCAGAGCGGTATTCTCCCAACACCGTGACCTGTCTACGGTGGTCGATGGAGTTGCATCACTTTTTTGACACACTCCAGCAATGCGCCACTTTTGCGCCATACAGATACATCAGAAATACTGATGTATCTGTAACTCCTTGCGCCATGATGCGTCATACTGTAAATATGACGCATCATTGGTGTCGCAAGGAGGGCGCAGTGAAAAGTGATGCATCGCTGTTTTCACGCAGCGATGCGTCACTTTGCATAAATGAGGCCCACAGACTTCTGTCAGCAGAAGAGAATACATGCAACCAACACACGTGTGCGCGTGCTCACACACACAAGATATTCAGTAGTCAAGCCTACCCGGAGCATACCGAGATATTTCCAACATTTCCCATAAGCATAAAAAACAATAATTCTTAAAACTCCTGTCTCTCTGTTTTCTTGAAGAAATACAAATGTACTGTGCGTAAGCTGTTATTATTATCGACAACTGTTACGAGGGTTACTTACAACAATAATGTGGTAAACCGAAGAAAAGTCTTCACCTTGCACCGTTTTAAATACTGCACCCAGTCCTTGTAGTGAGAAAAGTTTCCATTCTCTGGATACACAACAAAACTCCCCGAGTATAAGAGGCAGCTTCCTGTGTGCACAGCAGAGCTCACTGTGTGTACAAAAGAGCGAAGAGTGTGATGCATGTCTTCCATTACACAACACACACAACAGAAGTGTGTGACGCATCTCCTCCATCACACAGCATTAACAATAGAAGTGTGTGATACATCTCCTCGATTACACAACACCCACAACAGAAGTGTGACACATTTTCTCAATTACACAACACACTCACCAGAAGTGTGTGGCACACCTCTTCGATTAGACACCGTACACAATACAGGCCATTGAGCTCACACAGCCCAGTTGACTGGAGGTTCACCCAAGCTCGCGGAACACTCACCAGAGTTCTTCAATGGCTCAGCATAGGTTCCAAGTGCACAATTTAGCAACGGAGTGTGCAACACAGAGACCTGAAGGTAGGACAGGCTCCACCACTCTATGGGGGTTATAAGGATGGCGGAAGGACCGCCATTGCCAGCCCGGCGGTGGCGGTCCTTCCAACATAACTAAGTGTATTACCCACTGCCCAATTAGGATGGTGGATGGTACAGCGGCGGACGCAACGTCCGTCCGCCGCTTCACCGCCAAAGGCAATCGTTCCGATTGCCTGGCGAACGGTGCAGGGCTCATTAAATGTTGTTCTTTCGCTGACTGTTGTTAGGCTATATTGTTTGTATTTTGTGCACTGCACTTGTTCAAAAAGTGTCTTTCATATTTTCTTCACAAATGGTCGTGCACAGCAAGGGCCTTATTCACGAGCCCCCTAAGCAGCACTTTTACACCGCCTGAGCGTCACTTTTTTGGTGCTCTGGTGCTGAAATGTTTCTGCAGTATATTTACGAAGCCATACTAAGGCACTTTAGGTGGCTTTTCATGGCCTTGTAAACATGTGCCCTTTCACCCAGAACACTGCATGAAAAGAGAGGTCCATGGGTTTTACTGTAGGTGTGCCTGCAACACCCATAGAATCTGAAGCATCACAGATTTAGGAGGAATTATAAACCTGGGAATGTGCCAAATTCTAAAGCCACCCCAGGAATGGCATTAGGGAGAAGCAACGAGTAGAAATATCCTTCTTTCTCCACATTTTTTTTCCTCTTTCTGTGAGTGGTGCATTCTGCAGCACACATAGAAAGAGGAAACACCTCTTGTGGTTGTTTGTGTGCAGGAAGGCGTCCCTTCCCGCACAAAAACAATCACCCCTACACCGCAGACACCCTTGCACCATGGTGCAAGGCATGGTGCAAGGGTGCCTGCGTTAGTGCATGGCAGCCCATCACCATTGTGTGCCAGCGCAGGGGTAAAGGACAGAAATGCACCGTATCTCATAGATACTGCGTATTCCCGCCCTTTTCATTTGACCCAGGGCAGTGCAGCAATATTCCTTGTGGGACGGCCCTGTGCCAAAACCTCGTAAAGGAGGCCCAATGGGTGTTGCTGTGGGTGTTCCCACGGAATCTGAAACATTCCCTGATTTACAAGGAATCGTAAAGTGGGAATGCATCTGATTCTGCAGCATTGCATTAGTGAGCTGAAACAAGGAGAACTATCCTTGTTTATCCTTGTTTTTTCCTCTTTCTATGTATAGTGCATTCTGCAGCACACATAGAAAGAGGAAAACACCTCTTGTGATTATTTTATATATATATATATATATATATTTTTATTGTATTGTGTTGACCTCAATAAACAAACCACAACAAAAGTATGGCTACAGTTACACATCAGAGTAGCCATGACGGTAAGACTTACACGCTCCATCAAGAAGAACATATTTTCATCCGTACCACATATAAAGAGTTATTTTACTGAATCTGGACAAGTCAACAATATCCTAGAGGAAAACAAACCTCAACACTTAACTCCTTCCATGCTCATGACGGAACCGCTCCGTCACGAGCATCGGTTGAGCTGTGCTCATGACGGAGCGGTTCCGTCATGCGAATTCCGCGCCTGCGCTGGACGTTCCATTGAGCGGGCGGGGCCATGACGGAACCGCTCCTTCATGAGCACAGCTCAACCGAGGCTCGTGACGGAGCGGTTCCGTCACGAGCATGTGAGCGCCGCTCGGCCCCCCTCCCCCCTAGCGCTGCAGCGGAATTGCCGCCACAGCGAAGGGTTTAAACTACCCACCCAACCCTCCCCCTCCCTGGTCGCTAGACATATTCACTACTTATGCCAGATCCCTCAGGCCGTCTCACAAATATTAGGTTCCTCCTGCAGTGCCATGTGTTGTTACTCCCCCTGAATCAGCTTGCCTCGCCTGTGCCCTTTCAAACCCTTGCGAGGAGGACTCCCCACCCACGGGGATCTCTGTTATCATAACATTTCAATCCATCGCATCCTCTTCCAGTTTGTCATCCCTCCTGGTCCTTTCATCCTGATCAACTCTGCTACTGCCCATTCCCGCAGGTCTTTGGCCCAGATCGGTAGCGTTGGGGGCCTCGGACTTATCCATCCAATTGCAACTCTCCGCCTGGCTAGTACCAACCCCAGTTGCAAAAATTTCCTTGTGAGTTTTTTCACTTTAGAGCTAGGGAGGAGTCCCAGTAGTATCTCCCAAACGGTGTGGGGTATCTGCCACCCTGTAATCACTTGTAAGGTATCCATCACTGACCGTCTTAAATCATAGGGGTTAGAGGGAGAAGTGGTGATCCATTCAGCTTCCAAATAAGTTACAAAGATCAAAAGGAGGGGGAATGGACTACTTGTGCCTCTAAATGCGCAATAACAGTGCAGTGTCCTGGAACGTTGATGCACAAAACTTACTTGGAATACATGTTAATTTTGTTTGCAAAGTGTTTAAAAGGACAATGACTTATCTTTCGGATTTCGCCATCATACACGCGCTAATTCTGTGTTTGATCTATATCTTAACCCTGGGGACGCGTTCGTTGGGCATAATTACTGTACAAAAATGGCAGTGGAGTGGGGCATCAGGCGACATCTTCTGCGTTATAGAAAATAAATTAATACATGTAGTTCGTAAGTTGTTTTACTCACAAATAGATTTTGTGGGGAATTTTGAAAACTGCTTTGAGTTTAAACATCACGAGAGGTGATTTCCGCTCCTTGTGTGACACTTTGAGGTGACAATGTTTTTTTTTTTTTTGCAGGCTTGGCCCTTCGCGTTGTCGGGGAGACCAGATTCTGAGGTGAAGGAGGGCCCCTCCGCCGGTCTCCTGTGTGGCAGCACTGCCTAAGGAGGGCTGCCGACCACTGGACTGAAAGCTGCTGTCAGGGGGCGGAGAGGCGCGCGCTGCACCGGGTGAACAGCGACCGCGAGGAGGGGAGCGCGCGGACTCAGGCCCTCCTCCATCGAGGTGTTCGGGATGAGGCCACTGACCCTACCTGTCTCACAGACCCGTATGAAGGGAGGGCAGAGCCTTGCTCTCGGGGCTGCAAACACCGCGAGGACAGAGCACCCTAAACGCTGAAAGCACCGCCATCGCCTTCTTTTTTTGTAAAACTCGAGTTTGGGTTAATAGTAGGCTCACAATGCGAGTGACGCAAACTGAAGTGAAGCCAGGCACTAACAATGGCCACAACTTACCGGTGTGTGACAAGGGCTGACATGAAGAAGAAACCCACTAACGGGGACTACCTCCATGCAGGGCCTGACGTGAAGGCAGACCCCACCAGAGACTACGACTCCACAGGCAGATGAGAAGTCAGGCCCTAACCAGGGACAGCAATTACAGCTTGTAACACGGCCTGGCACAGTCAGGGACCAACTACGCCACCGGCCATGACGTCAGACAGTAATAGGAATATAACTCCGCGGACTGACCAGAAACCTGGAAATATCAGGGAGGGACTACAATTACTCTCCTTGTTGCCTGACGCCAGGCACTGATAGGGGACACACTCCCCCTCTGTTTAGCCACGGACTGAAGAAACGAGTGTGTCTACAGCAAGACCAAACAGTGTTAAGCAGTTTCGAAAGACAAATAGATTTATAATATATTTTGGTGTCTATTTTTTACCCCTTTTTATATCAGCTGCAGATATGCAATAAAATATATACGTACACAAATGGCTTTCTGCTTTTGCCTAGCACGGCGCCAGGGGTTTGTGTTTTCTGACTTGTTTGTTCATTTTACTAATCACAGAAGGTATGAAGTGTGTTTCTGAAATATACAATATAGGACGGGGCGAGGCGCAAAAAGCAAAACATCAAAAAGGCTCGCTTGCAAGAGGGGGCGGTGCAAACGCCATGCACAGCTGAGAACCCGGGACTCTGGGGTTCAGGAAACCTGTACTATAACTTCTGTAAAGTCCGGTGCTCTCCCCGAAGCAAGATACACCGACCGCTCTCTACAGGAATGAAAATACGTTCTTAACAACAATTTAAAGTTTGCAATTTTAGATAGTTCAAATAGTAAAGTTTCAGGTACTTTGCTGTTTTTATGTTGTGTTGAATTATAGCCCACGTTTAATAGGCAGTCAGTATCCCGTTAAAGACCATCTTTTACTCTCCAATACTCAATGTTCGGATATAGTCAGGAAAACATCCGTAGTGCACAGTTCTGCAAAATGGCTATTAAATAGTAAAATCGGGTAAAATTGTAAAAATCTTGTAGCACGATAAAATCGTATTGCACAAACGCGCTGAAGGGAGCATTAAAAGGTATAAATCATACGCATCGCGCACTGCCTATCCTAACTAGCATGAGTTATTTTGGACCAGTTAATACTAGTTTTCTCCGAATCCTATAACAGTATATGGGGGGTTCTCTGCCTGCGCGCGGACGTGCGGTGGGGTAAAAGTTTAGTCGTTGCAAGTTATATCCATGTGTATCTAATGGTGTAGATTGGCGTGAGATGACCTGCGTATTTCACTAGCCCGAATTATTATTTTCGTTTTCTGCCGGGAATTGAAACGGCGGTATTAAAAATATGGCGCCACATCCAGGTTGTAGTAGAAACGTGTTTGCAACTACTAAATTGTAATCTCCAAACGGGGATCCTGCGTGTTTCATTTTGTTTCGTAAAACAGCAACTGAGCAAAATAATTCTATTCATGGCGAAGCAGCACATAAAACAAACAGGGTGTCCTGCTTTTCAAAACATGCACAGTGCTGTTTGTTATGTTTCTCTCGAGTACTGACGACAATGGGAAATGTCTGCCTTTGTTTTTCACACAACCGATGCAGCAGCGGGTCCCTGGGTGCCCAGAAGGGATGTTTGCTTAAGGATTATGCAATCACCCCACACCCTTTTATTCAACAACCTGGTTCTACGCTTCTTCGGTGGCTTGAACTCTCCAGCCTATCTCTTACATTTTTATCTCCTCAGAAGGATTCCGAACTGTGAAATCTCATAGCAGAACGTAGGCACTTCCTGCAGTTTCGATGAATAATTCCAAAACGTGAGAAAAAGATTACCCTTTTGTCTAAATATTTGCAATGTTTCCTCTTGAATGGTGTGCAGTGCTTGTATGTGTCTCTGTTGAGAGAGGGGCCTCTGGGAAAGACCAATTGAGAACGGGTCCTTCTGTAGCCAAAAGGGTGAGGGGGTATAATGTTGTCACCTGGAGCTGAAGAGATGACAATTTGGGCCATAGCGGCCCTGAAGCAAATGTTGTAGTGCCACGCTACATCATTTAAAAAATGCAGGGATGCGCAGTATTTACAACAATACGGGTCACCCCTCTGTTTTCCCTTGCATCTGGGAGATGGGTCACGTTGTAAATACCCCACACTATGGCGCATCTTTTGCGCCGCCGCTGTGTCACAAAAGTGACGCAACAGTGGTGTAAAAGAGGCGCAGGGGGCTTGTCAATCTGCCCCAGTGTGTTTATTTGGTCAGAATCTTTCTGCTTTTAGTTGTCATGTATTTTTCATAGTTTGCCATTGTTATGAGGGGGTGTCCATTAAGACCTTGGCAAATTATGGATGGTTACATTGTCCCGAATGTGTGTTCAACTTAGGTTTTAGTGATATGACTCCAGTAGTCATTTTGCTAGACTAGAGTGAGTGTGCCTTCTTCGAAGTACCTATGGCCATTTATTTTACTTTCCTGTTACAAGCACAGTTGTTGGATGTATGGCTTTTTAAAATCAAAATATAAAGATATGTGCACAAATAGCTTTCCTCAACGATGCAATGAAAATAATGGCCCATTTTCAAAAGTATCTACTATGCAATCTTATTGTGAATGCCTTTTCAATTCTCCACTTACAATCCAAACTTCATCTTCTGACTTCTATTGTAACAGTTCTTTAAGGGTACAGTTTCATTCTACCAATGCACACGGTTTTGCAAAGTGGCCTACACTCACCTATATTGTTGTAGCCCAAATGTTGCTTTATTATGTGATTTTCTTTCGAGGACAGCTGGAAGCACCACGTACATAGGTACCCAACTATTGCCAAACACTTCTACTAACAGAAAAGCTGGATATATTTGTGTTTTCAATGCTCATGTAGGTCTACCAACAGGCAGCTTTAGCTCTCTTCCGGGCTATATTTCTTACTTTTCAAAAAGAGGTTTCTGAGGAATCTCTTTCTCTCACCACATATTATTGCCTATAAGGTGCATCAATTTACCTTGAATACTTCCACTGTAATGCATGAGTCACAGGCAGGAACCTTTTTAAATACCAAAACGACAGTGAATTATCAAATTTTTGGTCACATTCAATCCACTATACTACTGCTGCACACCAACGAATCACCAATGCCCACACAAATGTATAAAATTTACCTTTTCAGCCTTTACCCCCTTTTTCTGGACCCAATATTATTGCTGGTTTTTAGACTCTGCTCAATGGGGAACTGCTGTGCTTATAGAATCTGCACAGAGAATGATTCAGATTCAATGGCATAGAGAGAGGCTTCAAAGGGGACCAGCTTATCCTCCCACTAGCAAGGAACCAGTATGTTTTCAGTCTTCTCTAAGTGCGTTTGTCACAGTGATGAACTAAGCTACTTTTCAGTGGCGGCTGGTATTTGAAGGATTGCGGTGGATGGGTCACAGGAGTGGGGGGGGGGAATTCAATAAAAAAAACACTCTTTTTTAAGCTGCTGCCTGCCGCCACTGCCTCCTCTTAGTCCTCTTCCCCACTTTTTGCAGAAAGCAGGATGCACCTGGCTCCCAGCCTCCCAATAGCCAATCACAATGCTGCAGTGCAGCGTAGTGATTGGTCTGAGCACCGTGGATCGGCGCTCAGCCAGAGCTTTGGAGGTTGGGCATGTTCTCCATGTTGGCTGTATTACAGTATGCATGGAGAACATGCAAAGTGTGCTTGAATGTTTGGCCGGTCCTAGAGGGCCGGCCAAACACAACTGCAAACTTTAGGGAGTGTAAACCCCTCCTCCCCTCCCCGGCTCTGTCAGTAGAGCAGCCCGCCACGTCCCGCCAGCAAAGCTGCTACAACAAGGAAAAAATAAAATGATAGTATCTTAAAGTTATTATCATTTTATTTTTCCTTTAGTGGCACTGCTTAAAAGCAGTGGGCGTCGCCTCCTCTGCCCTAGCGGAAGACCCGCCACTGCTTTTGCTTCCCAGATTGATTCCCTCAGAGCCCAGGTACAGGGCTTTGGACCCAGGCACTGCAAAAAAGCGACATCTGAAACATGAGCCTAACTGACTAATAAGATAGGGTTTGTGTGATTACGAGAGCAGGATTCGCTACAACACTCACCCAACCATTTGTTCAGCATGTAGCAGGCATCTGTCCGGTCAGCTCAGTTCCTGTGCTAATGGGTGAAATAGTGCCAGGTATGGTTAGGTTAGCAGATACTCCCATGTCATCAACAGCACGGTAAAAGGAAACAGATAGCTCACAGAAGGCTAACATGCATGGAACGGAAAAAAACAGCGAGCAAGTGTTAAAAATAAGCAAAGCAAATGCAGCTTTGATAGACTCGGTTAGTTGGAGCCTGTAATGCTAAAATCCACAATGTGTTGGTGCTACATTTATACACTATGTTCGAATGCAAGTGGATGGAAGCGAGAACATGCAATATACGAAACTTACAGAAAGGCACTAATAAGCAGGTGCCAAGGTCTTTTTGTGGGAAGAATACGAGAACTAAAATTAAAGATAGGGGCTGGGCACTCCTTGTTTTAAGGCTATATACCTAGTTTTAAACGTTTTTATGTGCGTGCTGCTAAGGTTAGCACAATGTCCAAATTGTGCACTTCAATTCAACAAAAAAACCCAAGTGAAACCACTTGACCTTGTGCGCACTGTTGCACTTCCTGCTGGAGGGCTTCTGTTTAATTTATCAACATGAATTGTGTCAAATATTCAACAACATAAACTTAATCTAATATACACAAGCATTGAGTGATTTGTTCATTAGTGCTTTACTTGTTTCTTTTTCCAAACTTAGAATCAAACATTATGACCAATTACAAATTTCATTGGATTACAATATTTCATTTGTTGTTCACATATACATTTTATACTTTTTACAATGCCCTATGCATTTCGGGCCCCTGGCCCTTCCTCGGGGGCTGTATCTGAAAGTAAACAGAAAAATTCATACTATTTGACATGATCCTTCAACATAATAGAGAATGCAGTACAAGAAATTTTCAACATGGTGACTCTGTGTTGTTCAGTGTAAGCGCATGCTGTTTGATGGTGACTGAAATAATAAAGCAAAAGAATAGTGAAAGTTGGGGGAGTGGTCGAGCAACCTGTGAAGTAGACTCAAGAAACCTAAAAAGGTAAGTGAAGACCAGGAAAAAACTTAGACCGGGGGGGAAAAACAACCTTAAAACATGCAAAAGACTGTGTTCCATGTATATAACGGAACGAGAGCACACCACAGATGTGCATGTGTTACAAACCATGCTGTTACATCAGCGATACTAACCTTTACTACACTAAATAGAATCGTATATGGTTCGACAATAGGTGCCTTCTGTTTTAGAATCCTAAAAAGAACGAAAAAAATACCACTAAGATGCAGCTAGTATACAAAATGGATAGCGTGAGTATCGACGAAGATAATATAAACCAGTCCTACCTTCGCGCTAATCTTGTGATCTTAACGGTTTGGTCATCAGAATGCTAATTCTGTTGCATCCCCGTGCTGGAAAGATAAATAAGATGCGGTCGTATTCACACTCGGTTCTAGACGGAAGACCAACGGTTCTAACTGAAAGACGCGCGGTGTTTACCTGACACGGAAATGAAACTCCGTGAGACTCCGCAACGGGAAACTGTAGTAGCTGCTACGCTTCAGGAGAATGGTGGGGCATGTGTGGGCGGATCTATACATACTAGTGTTGAAGACGGACTAAGACGAGGCTGGCGAGTTGCTACGGTTTACTTCGGCGGCCATGTTACCCTGGACGCTCTAGTTGTTTATATAGTGATTGTGGCATTGTAAACACATTGAGAAAGAAAAGAAAGTGAGGGTGAAAATAGAAAACAGGAGAAAAATGGGAAGAAAAATGGGAGAAAAATGGGAAGTACTGATGTCTCATTTCTATATGAATGTGAATAAACAATAACATATATGTAAAGTGTACTTAGGTTGCTGTACTTACAATTGAACAACGTTTTTACTTGTAGAACACAGGTCGCACGCAGGCGACGTGTCACGATTTCCCCCCGACCGCTGGTAAATCACTGCCTGCTCTTTTCTATGGAACGGGTTGGGAAACTACAAATCCCATGATCCTTTGCGCGGCGCGCTGCTATGACGCTGTGCGACTAAGGGATTAATATGGCGTCTTACGGTGGACGCGCTGCCGATTATTCCTGTTTGCTGAGAGAGAGAGTCTTAGCGTGTGTCCTGGTTTCGTGCTGGAGGTTCTTCGGAGATCGGCAGCGGTAAGCGTTGGTCCGTGTGTTTTGGATCGAGGTTACCGAGGTGGGGCTTAGGAAGCGCCCATTACGAGCGCTGTACTTTAGCGCTAGTGGCTTGTGAGTCTTGGATTAACCTGGTGGGGCTTAGGAAGCGCCTGCATCTGAACGGTCCCCAGGATTCTTGGCACCCGTTTTCTGGATTAACCTGGTGGGGCTTAGGAAACGCCCATATCGTGAACTGCCAACCAAGTCTCAGGTTTTCCATTACGGAGTGTGGTGCTTAAGACTGTGAATTACTTTGTTGGAACCTGGTGTTCGTGGATTAGTTATACTAATAACTTCAGGGAGCGTCTTGCTCCGGTTTGTGCAGGACACCTGGGCTTAGGTGCCGCAGAACCAATCATTGCACAGTACTGACATATTAGCGCTTACAGAGAAGGATCTGTAAAGACGCTTTGTTTGTTTTGCTTTATGCTGGGCTTATGATTTACTACCTTTTCGCTCATTTGATCAACAACCTGCTTAGGGAATGTATTCCATAACTTGGGGTTGACTCTCTCTGCAATACCCCAGGAACATTCGTTTCTTACATTTCCTCGGAGGAGGAACATTTGGTTATGATCTGCAGTAAATGAGAATTCTTATCCTTCCTTTTTGTTCTGGGCAGAGTTGGGTTATCTTCATCCTATGTCTGGGTAGGTGTCCTTTCAGTTTCAATATCCATAAGGTCCAGCTCAAAAGAAGGGAGGGAACAAGGGGGGGTTTTCTAATGTTCTCTTTATTCTATCTTCTAGCAGCAGAACCAGGGGATTTAGAAGCCGCCCTTTAGATCGTTCCTTTGTTTATACAGACCTGTAGGAAGCAGGTGAGATAGCATGTGGTATATTGATTAGCCTGTTTTCTAGCTTAGGGTTATAGGTGCACTTATCCCTTGCTTCTGTAGTTACAGGTCGCGGTTCCAGTTGCCCAGCTGTTCCCCTCCGGACCTATATTTTTCCCCCGCTTGATGTCCTTAACAGTCTGTGACATTTTACAGTCAGACTTGGGATGATCTAAAGGTGGGCCCCCTTATAGCATCAATCCAATCCTGTGGAGCAACCACGGCAGACCTGACAGAATAATCGGCCCAAGAATATTTGCTCCTCCCGGTTGGGTTGATACAAGGGATGGCTACTTTAGAGGAGGTACTAACCGCATTGGGCTTAGTTCAGGCAGAATTAGCCGCCTCCCGCCAGGAAACGGCCGCGTTGCAAGCACGGATGGATGCTATGCAGCGGAACCCGTTTGATGCAGGGAACCCTGCCCCTCAGGCTACCTCAGTAGTGGTAAAAATGCCATCCCCTGTTCCCTTAGCACCCCCGGAACGGTTTATGGGAGATAGAAAGAAGGTGCAGGTGTTCATGACACAGGTGATGATGCATTTCACCTGTAAGCCCAAATGTTTCCTTACCAATCAATCAAGGGTTTCCTTTCTCATTTCCTATTTAGGGGGAGAAGCAGCTCAGTGGGCGGTCCCTATTGTCAGGAATAATGATGGGATCCTGTATGATTGGGACTTGTTTCGTGCCGAATTTGAAAAAACTTTTGATAGGAGAGCTGAAACCTTCTCCGCTGATAAGGAGTTGCTTGTTCTTAAGCAAGGCAATTCCGATTTAGTGACCTATCTGAACCATTTTAGGAGATTAATCGCTGAAACTGATTGGCCTGAAGCCAAACAGATGGTTCTGTTCTACCAAGGGCTCACAGACAATCTAAAAGACGTCATAGCACAAGTTGAACCCCAGCCTACCACATGTGCGGCCTTCATTGATTTGGCCTTACGCTTGGATCACAGATTGAGAGAGAGAAAAGGAGAGACTGGAAGAAAAGACAGACCTCTGGTGTTTGGGGAGAAACCAACTAGTGGGGATAAAGCCGAAGGAAAACCAGAACCCATGGACATTGGAGTGGTGAGAGCTTCCCTCACAGCAAGTGAAAGAGAACATCGCCGCAAATTTGGGCTGTGTCTGTACTGTGGGAAAAAAGGTCATTTCCTACGAGAATGTCCTGTGAAACCGAAAGGAGGACGCTATCGTGCAGGACAAGGAGTAGTATCCACAGTCGACAAGGGGTCGGAATACTCCGAAGCTTGAGTCCTAAGGAAGGGAGGGACTCAAGTGCACATTTCATCCCTTCAATAACAGAAGAGGACCGAGTGGGAAACCAGCTGTTCTTTGTGGACATCGAATTATGGATCGATCAAAACCCTAAGCAAGTCCGTGCCATGGTAGACTCCGGAGCGACAGGTTGCTTTATGGATTTGACAGAAGCCCGGAAGTTGGGTGTAACTCCATTGGATAAAACTGTCTTTGAAGATGTGTTTGCAGTAGACGGTCATGTGTTAGAATCCGGTCCTATCACCCAACATACCCCGGAGTATGAGATGTGGTATGGGGGTTATCACATGGAGCAGCTTTCATTTAACCTCATCCAGGCCCCTACCTATGGAATAATATTAGGACTCCCTTGGCTGAAGAAACATGAACCCACTATAACATGGAAAGAACAGACTTTGGACTTCACCTCCTCGTATTGCCAAGACCACTGCATCAAGGAGAATCCCAGGCCCTCAAGGGTATTAGCGATGACACACACAGTCTCTACAGCCGCTGAAAAAGAGGTGGAGCTACCTCGATGCTACCAGGAGTATGAGGAGGTGTTCAGTAAGGTGAAAGCGGAAGTACTACCCCCGCATAGAGAATATGACTGCCGCATTGATTTAACACCAGGGTCAGTTATTCCGTGTGGCAGAATCTATGCGTTGTCACAACCCGAAACAAAACATCTTCGGGAATATTTGGATAACCTTCTTGCTTTGGGATTCATCAGACCATCAAGGTCTCCAGCAGCTTCTCCGCTTTTCTTCATTCCAAAGGCCAATGGGGAATTACGCTGCTGTATTGACTACAGGGCGTTAAATGCCATAACAACCAAGAATCAATATCCACTCCCATTGATAATACCAGTGTTATTGGAGCAAGTGAGATCAGCTAAAATTTACACGAAATTGGACCTGAGGGGAGCCTACCATTTAGTACGCATCAGATCCGGCGATGAATGGAAGACAGCGTTTAAAACGAGGTATGGGCTCTTTGAGTACCTGGTGATGCCCTTTGGGCTATGCAACGCCCCTGCCTCCTTCCAATTTTTCCTCAATGAGGTATTGCGAGACTACTTAGATATATTCGTAGTAGTCTACATTGATGGCATTTTAATATACTCGGATGATGAACCAGAACATGAAAAACATGTGAGTCAAGTGCTTGAGGCCTTACGGAAAAACCAACTGTACTGCAAACTAACGAAATGTGAGTTTCATGTCACAACAGTGGAATTCCTGGGAGTCATGCTCACTCCATCAGGGCAGATAATGGCTGAAAGGAAGGTACGGGCCGTTGTGGAGTCGCCACGTCCCAACACGGTTAAGGATATCCAGAAACTCCTTGGTTTTGCTAACTTCTATCGGAGGTTCATCCCGCACTTTTCAGATTTGGTAACACCTCTCACAAGATTAACCCGGAAGAACACCCCTTTTGTATGGGGAGTCGACGAGCAAACTGCATTTGATCGGTTGAAAACCGCGTTCACGTCGGCCCCAATATTGGTCCATGCTGACCCAAACCTCCCCTTCGTGGTAGAGGCTGATGCATCAGAACTAGCGGTGGGAGCAGTTCTTTTGCAAAGGAATGAGGACACCGGTCATCTACATCCCATCGCCTTCATGTCTCGCAAGTTAAATCCTGCAGAACGCAACTATACTATTGCGGAGAAGGAATTGCTAGCAATTAAAGACGCCTTCACGGAGTGGAGGCATTGGCTGATGGGCGCCTCGCACCAAATCACAGTCTATACCGACCACCGTAATTTGCAGTTTATGCGCGCCGCACGCCATCTCACCCCCAGACAGTTGAGATGGATGCTCTTCTTTTCTGAATTCCGTTTTGTGGTTACCTTTCGTCCGGGATGTGACAACCGGAAAGCTGATGCTCTCTCCCGTCAAGAAAGTCACCCAGCATTGATGGAGTCTCCCGAAACCAGCATCATCGAACCCCGACAGGTGGTAGGGGTGATCCACACGGAAGAATTTCTCCACAAGGTCAAAAGAGGCATTCAGACCTTTGAGTGGAAAACGTGGATACGGTTACACCCGGAATGGAGAATTCGCCAAGGGTTGCCTAGGAAGGGGTCTCAGATGCTTCTCCCCACACTTGCATTGAGACAACAAGTTTTTAAGTGGTGTCACAATCTACCATGTGGAGGAAAGAAAACTTTGGAAAAAATGCTACGCACCTATTGGTGGCCCTCCATCAGGCAGGATGTGTTTGCTTGGGTTCAACGATGTGAAGTATGTTCGCAGGCTAAAAGCGATCATCGACCAGCACAAGGGCTGTTACAAACAATGCCCACGCCTGTGAGTCCTTGGGAGAGTTTTTCAGTTGATTTCGTGGTGGGACTCCCTAAAGATCAAGGGATGACTGCAATAGTGGTAGTCGTGGACTTCTTGACCAAGATGGGCCACTTCATTGCCTGTAAAGGGGTTCCCACAGCTAGTCAATTAGCACATTTGCTGCTTATTCATGTCATTCGGTTGCATGGCTTGCCCAAAGTTGTTGTTTCCGATAGAGGTGCACAATTCACCGCAAACTTTTGGAGGGTCTGGTGTGATCGATTGGGTATTGCCTCTTCTTTGTCCACCAGCTTTCATCCGCAAACGGATGGGCAGACCGAGAGGTTAAACCAGACCCTCAAGCAATACCTGAGGTGTTTTGTTGATACCACAACGGAGGCATGGGTGGATTGGTTGTGGTCTGCTGAGGTGGCATATAATGATGCAGTTCATTCCTCTACTTTGTATACCCCGTTTTTCTGTACATATGGGTTTCATCCCAGATTCGCCCCCTTGAGTGTGCCGGTCACTGATGCTCCAATCCCACAGTTACATTCCAGATTAGTGCAGTTGCGGAAAACAGTGTTGCAGGCTAGAAGGAACCTTGAAAAGGCGAAACTAAGGTACAAAAACCAGGCTGATAAACACCGTAGGCACTGTCCTGAGTACATGAAAGGGGATTGGGTGTGGTTGTCCACTCGGAACATCCGTTTCAAACGGTACAGTGTTTTCAACCCTCGGTTCATTGGTCCTTATCAAGTGATTCGCCATGTCAACCCTGTGGCGGTGAAATTGAAACTCCCCTCACATTTTCGGATACACCCTGTGTTCCATGTCTCGCTGCTCAAGCCGGCTCGGGGTCCTGGTGCTACGGCCCCTGCACCTGTGAGGATTGAGCAGGACTTAGAATACGAGGTGCGGAGCATTCTGGACGCTCGTAAGGTGAGAGGGAAACTCCAGTACTTGGTATCCTGGAAGGGATATGGTCCAGAGGAGGACTCTTGGGAACCTGTTGGTGCTATTCATGCTCCTAGACTGGTGCGGAGATTCCATTTGTCGCATCCTGGTAAACCTGGTGGCAGTCAGTGAATGTCGTGAGAGGGGGTGTACTGTCACGATTTCCCCCCGACTGCTGGTAAATCACTGCCTGCTCTTTTCTATGGAACGGGTTGGGAAACTACAAATCCCATGATCCTTTGCGCGGCGCGCTGCTATGACGCTGTGCGACTAAGGGATTAATATGGCGTCTTACGGTGGACGCGCTGCCGATTATTCCTGTTTGCTGAGAGAGAGAGTCTTAGCGTGTGTCCTGGTTTCGTGCTGGAGGTTCTTCGGAGATCGGCAGCGGTAAGCGTTGGTCCGTGTGTTTTGGATCGAGGTTACCGAGGTGGGGCTTAGGAAGCGCCCATTATGAGCGCTGTACTTTAGCGCTAGTGGCTTGTGAGTCTTGGATTAACCTGGTGGGGCTTAGGAAGCGCCTGCATCTGAACGGTCCCCTGGATTCTTGGCACCCGTTTTCTGGATTAACCTGGTGGGGCTTAGGAAACGCCCATATCGTGAACTGCCAACCAAGTCTCAGGTTTTCCATTACGGAGTGTGGTGCTTAAGAGTGTGAATTACTTTGTTGGAACCTGGTGTTCGTGGATTAGGTATACTAATAACTTCAGGGAGCGTCTTGCTCCGGTTTGTGCAGGACACCTGGGCTTAGGTGCCGCAGAACCAATCATTGCACAGTACTGACATATTAGCGCTTACAGAGAAGGATCTGTAAAGACGCTTTGTTTGTTTTGCTTTATGCTGGGCTTATGATTTACTACCTTTTCGCTCATTTGATCAACAACCTGCTTAGGGAATGTATGCCATAACTTGGGGTTGACTCTCTCTGCAATACCCCAGGAACATTTTTTTCTTACATTTCCTCGGAGGAGGAACATTTGGTTATGATCTGCAGTAAATGAGAATTCTTATCCTTCCTTTTTGTTCTGGGCAGAGTTGGGTTATCTTCATCCTACGTCTGGGTAGGTGTCCTTTCAGTTTTAATATCCATAAGGTCCAGCTCAAAGGAAGGGAGGGAACAAGGGGGGGTTTTCTAATGTTCTCTTTATTCTATCTTCTAGCAGCAGAACCAGGGGATTTAGAAGCCGCCCTTTAGATCGTTCCTTTGTTTATACAGACCTGTAGGAAGCAGGTGAGATAGCATGTGGTATATTGATTAGCCTGTTTTCTAGCTTAGGGTTATAGGTGCACTTATCCCTTGCTTCTGTACTTACAGGTCGCGGTTCCAGTTGCCCAGCTATTCCCCTCCGGACCTATATTTTTCCCCCGCTTGATCTCCTTAACAGTCTGTGACATTTTACAGTCAGACTTGGGATGATCTAGAGGTGGGCCCCCTTATAGCATCAATCCAATCCTGAGGAGCAACCACGACAGACCTGACACGACGTTTGGGCAATATTTATAAATAACATCCTAAATCCACTCGATCATTGATCCCTTTCGGATCCTGTGAATCTAGTTTCCTTATCCAAAAAAATTCTCTTTGTAGTAATGTCTTGGTGAGATCCTTACCAGGGGTTGGTTTAACTACCTCAAGTACCTGGAACTTTAGCTGAGCTATGGTGTGTCTATTTTTGGACCAATGTACTCCTAAACTACTGTTGGGATTGTTATTACGTATAGTGCTTTTGTGTTCTGATATGCGAGTTTTTATCTTGCGTTCAGTCTTTCCTACATATAAAAACCTGCAGGGGCATTTTATAGCGTATATCAGATTTGTTGAGTTGCAGTCTGCATTATGTTTGGTCTTGATAGTTTCACCTGTATGTGGATGTTCAATACTATCGCTCACTATCACGTTGTTACATTGTACACAGTTATAACATTTCTTTGTTCCACTGAAAGCCTCTTGAGGGTTCGTCATGGGTAATTTCAACATTTCTTTGATGTTTCTAGACCTTTTATAGGCAAATATAGGTCTTTCTTTAAACTTTCCTTGAAAGTCATTTTCATTACTGAGCAACTCTCAGCTAAAGTTCCAGGTACTTGAGGTAGTTAAACCCACCCCTGGTAAGGATCTCACCAAGACATTACTACAAAGAGAAATTTTTTGGATAACAAACTAGATTCACAGGATCCGAAAGCGATCAATGATTGAGTGGATTTAGGATGTTATTTATAAATATTGCTCAAACGTCGCCTGCGTGCGACCTGTGTTCTACAAGTAAAAACGTTGTTCAATTGTAAGTACAGCAACCTAAGTACACTTTACATATATGTTATAGTTTATTCACATTCATATAGAAATGAAACATCAGTACTTCCCATTTTTCTCCCATTTTTCTCCTGTTTTCTATTTTTACCCTCACTTTCTTTTCTTTCTCAACGTGTTTACAATGCCACAGTCACTATATAAACAACTAGAGCGTTCAGGGTAACATGGCCGCCGAAGTAAACCGTAGCAACTCGCCAGCCTCGTCTTAGTCCGTCTTTAACACTAGTATGTATAGATCCGCCCACACATGCCCCACCATTCTCCTGAAGCGTAGCAGCTACTACGGTTTCCCATTGCGGAGTCTCACGGAGTTTTCATTTCCGTTTCAGGTAAACACCGCACGTCTTTCAGTTAGAACCTTTGGTCTTCCGTCTAGAACCGAGTGTGAATACGACCGCATCTTATTTATCTTTCCAGCACGGGGATGCAACAGAATTAGTGTTCTGATGACCAAACCGTTAAGATCACAAGATTAGCGCGAAGGTAGGACTGGTTTATATTATCTTCGTCGATACTCACGCTATCCATTTTGTATACTAGCTGTATCTTAGTGGTATTTTTTTCGTGCTTTTTAGGATTCTAAAACAGAAGGCAACTATTGTCGAAGCATATACGATTCCATTAAGTGTAGTAAAGGTTAGTATCGCTGATGTAACAGCATGGTTTGTGACACATGCACATCTGTGGTGTGCTCTCGTTCCGTTATATACATGGAACCAGTCTTTCGCATGTTTTAAGGTTGTTTTTTCCCCCCCGGTCTAAGTTTTTTCCTGGTCTTCACTTACCTTTTTAGATTTCTTGAGTCTACTTCACAGGTTGCTCGACCACTACTTTCACTATTCTTTTGCTTTATTATTTCAGTCACCATCAAACAGCATGCGCTTACACTGAACAACACAGAGTCACCATGTTGAAAATTTCTTGTACTGCATTCTCTATTATGTTGAAGGATCATGTCAAATGTATGAATTTTCTGTTTACTTTCAGATACAGCCCCCGAGGAAGGGCCAAGGAGCCCAAAATGCATAGGGCATTGTAAAAAGTATAAAATGTATATGTGAACAACAAATGAAATATTGTAATCCAATTAAATTTGTAATTGGTCATAATGTTTGATTCTAAGTTTGGAAAAAGAAACAAGTAAAGCACTAATGAACAAATCACTCAATGCTTGTGTATATTAGATTAAGTTTATGTTGTTGAATATTTGACACAATTCATGTTGATAAATCAAACAGAAGCCCTCCAGCAGGAAGTGCAACAGTGCGCACAAGGTCAAGTGGTTTCACTTGGTTTTTTTTGTTGAATTGAAGTGCACAATTTGGACATTGTGCTAACCTTAGCAGCACGCACATAAAAACGTTTAAAACTAGGTATATAGCCTTAAAACAAGGAGTGCCCAGCCCCTATCTTTAATTTTAAATCACTGTCCTAACAGCCAGAGCACCCACTCTTAAAAATGTCATTTGACGCGATAACAGGGCTAACAGAAAACAGAGCCAAAACCTTGGCATACACAAACGAACAGGCCACAGAAATATATTAATTAATTCAAGATATTCGCTCCTTCAATGTACAGGGAAGCAGTCTTCCACAACAGCTTAAACAACTAGAATTCCTAACAAAGAGACAATTGAACCAGCGATTGCATGTGTCCACTTTGGTGCAATATCATTGAGCCCAAAGAATTCCTAGAGGATTAAGAATGCCAAAAAAAACGGATGTTATTTAGGTTCCATATGAAAAAGGACTTTATGGATAAATGGTACGCTGTACTGAATAAATGTTCCTTAGATTTGTTGCTACTACTTATTGAAGAACTGGCAGTTGTGATCAAAGAAATCACGGAGGAAATAGCTCAGATAGAAACTGATTTAGAAAGCAGGATGGATCCCACCGACTGGGCTAAATTTCTTGAGGATATGAACACAAGATTAGATGTATACTCCAAAGACATACAAGAAGGCAAACTAAGAAAATATAAACGGGACACCTTGGATTATAAGCTCAACGAGGTGTATACATGGGCAGAAGTATACGCACATAGAAAAACACACTTCAAAAAAGCAACCAACACCTCATCCCAAGAAAGCGTTACCTCAGAAAGTGAAACCACCATTAGCAGAGCTCCTCCAATTGTGCAAACAACTGATAAAACCCCAGGAACATCAGGAGAACCTAGCACAAGAAGTGAATCTAGTACGAGTGGAGCAACAGGCGGTAAACCGTCTTTTTCCCAACAGGACGGGGATTCAAGCCAGCCACCAGGCAAACAAAAAGGAAAACCAGGCGAAGCCAAAGAAATAACAAAACCAAACCTGAGGAGCACAAAACAAACATAGTGGTGAACATATCCTCCCAAACCATAACCAGTCAACAAATCAAAGTACTCAATAAAGGTTTCAGCTTTGTACCCACCTATCATACCAACCAATTGGAAACTGAGATAGATTTTTTCAAATTCATGAGAGTACTGCGTCTGAAATATTTTTTCATGAACATTCCAGATTCAGGAACCACCTCAGCTGAAACTGAACACGAGGAGTTTAAACCTAAGTCTACATTCATAGCTCCCACATCACACAAGATACTAGACGCATTCGAAAACCTAGTACTGAATGACATTAAAAAGATCCACACATGGAAGAAGAGAATAACGAACTTCACAAAACAAGAAAGACAAACCTTGAAAGAATTAGCAGAAGACCCCAACATACGGATTGAGAGAGCTGATAAAGGAGGAGCCATAGTAATTATGGACTAATCTTTTTACGATATCAGTATTCAAGAGCACATTGAAGACACCGAAATATATTTGAAACTAGATAAAGATCCAATAGAAGAACTCAAAAAAACTCTCAATCAGCTACTTGATCAAGCCGAAAACATGAAATGGATCACAGCCAAAACCAGACAATTCGTAACAGTACAGCACCCCAAACAACCCAAGATCTACATGCTGCCTAAGATCCATAAAGACCTCCTGAAACCACCATTCCGTCCTATAGTCGCAGGGTGTGGCACAATCTTTGAGCCCCAGGGCAAATACTTGGATCATTTTCTGCAACCATTCGTACAAAATTGGTATTCATATATCAAGGACACAACCCACTTCCTACAGAGACTAGCCATAGTGCAATATAAAGAAGGATTGATATTGTGTACATTGGATGTAAAAGCACTTTACACCTCCATTCCACACACAGGTGGAATTGACGCAGTAGAATGGGCTCTTCTTAAACAGAACGAAATAAGAGCAGACAAAGTATTCCTTCTAGAAATGCTAAATTTTTGCCTCCATCATGGATACTTCAAACATAAGAATGAGTTCTTTCTACAAAACAAAGGAACATCCATGGGTTTTTCCGGAGCATCAGCGTACGCCAATACCTATATGGCAAAATTCGAAGAAGAATTTTTATTGGCAGATCCAGAATGGATGCAAAACACAACTCTGTATTGTCGCTATATCGACGATATTTTTCTGATATGGCACAACAGCAAAGAAATGCTTGAAGAAAAAATACTCCAATTGAACACACTAGATGAAAATCTGCTATTCACCAAAACCATTGAAAATGAGAAAATATCTTTCTTGGACGTATTAGTGAAAATAGAAGACAAAGACATTCGGACCGAGGTTTATCATAAAGCAACAGATAAGAATACAGCTTTGATGTACAACAGCTTTCACCCCAAAAATCTAATAGAGAATTTGCCGTACTCACAAATACTTAGAGCCAAGAGGATTTGCACAGATACTCAATCCTTCGAACATAACCAAGAAAAAATTATGGACACATTTTTGGAGAAAAAGTACCCAGAAACATTGTTACAAAACACCTTAAAAAAAGCTGCAGAAAAAACCAGAGAGTCACTATTAATAACCAAAACCAAAACAGAGAAGAACCGTCAAGTTTTCGTATCGAAGTATTCCACCAGTTCTCGAGAAATTAAAAAAAGCATCAATCAACACTGGGAGTTGCTCAGTAATGAAAATGACTTTCAAGGAAAGTTTAAAGAAAGACCTATATTTGCCTACAAAAGGTCTAGAAACATCAAAGAAATGTTGAAATTACCCATGACGAACCCTCAAGAGACTTTCAGAGGAACAAAGAAATGTTATAACTGTGTACAATGTAACAACGTGATAGTGAGCGATAGTATTAAACATCCACATACAGGTGAAACTATCAAGACCAAACATAATGCAGACTGCAACTCAACAAATCTGATATACGCTATAAAATGCCCCTGCGGGCTTTTATATGTAGGAAAGACTGAACGCAAGATAAAAACTCGCATATCAGAACACAAAAGCACTATACGTAATAACAATCCCAACAGTAGTTTAGCAGTACATTGGTCCAAAAATAGACACACCTTAGCTCAGCTAAAGTTCCAGGTACTTGAGGTAGTTAAACCCACCCCTGGTAAGGATCTCACCAAGACATTACTACAAAGAGAAATTTTTTGGATAAGGAAACTAGATTCACAGGATCCGAAAGGGATCAATGATCGAGTGGATTTAGGATGTTATTTATAAATATTGCCCAAACGTCGCCTGCGTGCGACCTGTGTTCTACAAGTAAAAACGTTGTTCAATTGTAAGTACAGCAACCTAAGTACACTTTACATATATGTTATTGTTTATTCACATTCATATAGAAATGAGACATCAGTACTTCCCATTTTTCTCCCATTTTTCTTCCCATTTTTCTCCTGTTTTCTATTTTCATCCTCACTTTCTTTTCTTTCTCAACGTGTTTACAATGCCACAATCACTATATAAACAACTAGAGCGTCCAGGGTAACATGGCCGCCGAAGTAAACCGTAGCAACTCGCCAGCCTCGTCTTAGTCTGCCTTCAACACTAGTATGTATAGATCCGCCCACACATGCCCCACCATTCTCCTGAAGCGTAGCAGCTACTACGATTTCCCGTTGCGGAGTCTCACGGAGTTTTCATTTCCGTGTCAGGTAAACACCGCGCGTCTTTCAGTTAGAACCTTTGGTCTTCAGTCTAGAACCGAGTGTGAATACGACCGCATCTTATTTATCTTTCCAGCACGGGGATGCAACTGAATTAGCGTTCTGATGACCAAACCGTTAAGATCACAAGATTAGCGCGAAGGTAGGACTGGTTTATATTATCTTCGTTGATACTCACGCTATCCATTTTGTATACTAGCTGTATCTTAGTGGTATTTTTTTCGTGCTTTTTAGGATTCTAAAACAGAAGGCACGTATTGTCGAAGCATATACGATTCTATTTAGTGTAGTAAAGGTTAGTATCGCTGATGTAACAGCATGGTTTGTGACACATGCACATCTGTGGTGTGCTCTTGTTCCGTTATATACATGGAACACAGTCTTTCGCATGTTTTAAGGTTGTTTTTTCCCCCCCGGTCTAAGTTTTTTCCTGGTCTTCACTTACCTTTTTAGATTTCTTGAGTCTACTTCACAGGTTGCTCGACCACTCCTCCAACTTTCACTATTCTTTTGCTTCATTATTTCAGTCACCATCAAACAGCATGCGCTTACACTGAACAACACAGTCACCATGTTGAAAATTTCTTGTACTGCATTCTCTATTATGTTGAAGGATCATGTCAAATAGTATGAATTTTTCTGTTTACTTTCAGATACAGCCCCCGAGGAAGGGCCAAGGGGCCCGAAATGCATAGGGCATTGTAAAAAGTATAAAATGTATATGTGAACAACAAATGAAATATTGTAATCCAATGAAATTTGTAATTGGTCATAATGTTTGATTCTAAGTTTCGAAAAAGAAACAAGTAAAGCACTAATGAACAAATGTAAATGTAAATGTAGACGTATTTGTAAAGCGCACTGATACCCCGGCAAGCAGTGTGTCCTGGCGCTGTACTCATACCGCTAGGGAACCCGTCCTGCCTTTTTCCCGTGAAATGTCCACTCCTGGGCATCCCCGGGGTGCAACCAGGCATCCCCAGCACTGTAGGGGGCCGTTGTGGAGGCTAAGCAAGCTATTGCCCAGAGTTGCAGCGTGGGACCCATGATCAGAGTAGACACCGAGGCGAGAAATCAGGTCCGAGGAATTATGAACCCAAGATCCGCCAAGATCAGCCGAGGCGGGATTTGAACCCTGGTCCCGACCAGACCTCTGTACCAGGGACTGCTGCTCTAAGCAGTGAGCCACACTCCTCCACAATCACTCAATGCTTGTGTATATTAGATTAAGTTTATGTTGTTGAATATTTGACACAATTCATGTTGATAAATTAAACAGAAGCCCTCCAGCAGGAAGTGCAACAGTGCGCACAAGGTCAAGAATAAGAGAACACCTTGGTGAAACTTACCCAGCAAGAGCTGGCTCTACACCATTCTTAAACCCTCCCTTCAATGTGCCAACTTCACAATAAAGCTACACTTTACTTGAATGGTTCAACAGAAATGTGAAGTGTAGAATGAAAGATAACATGATGTAGGCTTATTTAAAATATGGAGAAATTTGGAATAGCTTTATTAGTCTTCAAACAGGTACAAAAAGGAAATAACAATTGATTATTAAAAAATAGCCACAATGGTAAGGCACACAAAAGCATTTGTATTTTCATAGAATACATGTACGCATTAAGGCACAAGAGCAAGTGAATTAATTTTTCTTAGGTCCCCCTTACTTGCCTGGATGTGACATCCCTACAACAAATTAACCACTTGGCTGCTAAGGCAATATTTTACTCTTCATTGTATTTCCATTGAAATCAATGAAAAGTGCATGACGAGTTACCCTTGTCATTAGCGGCGAAGAGGTTAATAGTGTATAACCAAATCATTTCAGTTTTCTCTTTGATACTCACTTTTTTAAAATTTTAATTTAACAGGTGAAACAGTACAGAAAATATTAGCAATGCAATTAAACAATGAAGGATTGTTATAAACATACGGTCTTGACGTACACTGCAATCCATATTCCCACGAGATCTCATACAGATTAGTTAGAGAAGATGAGACGAAAAACTCCATTACCCAAGTTGTCCCAACCATTTGCCCCATATCTTTCGGTGTTTGACTGGGCATCCCTTAGCTTCTTAAATAGGCTTCTCCTGCGCTGCACACCAGTCCACCCACTACGCCACTTAATAATACTTGGGCGGAGTTGGGTTTTTCCATGCAGCAGTGATGTCCCTTTTGGCCACCAATATGGCAGTACCCAGGAATAGTTTATCTACTCTAGATCCGTCCAACCCATCCGTGACCCCCAGGAGTATGTGGAACCTCCCAACCCAAGACTTCAGTAAGTTCTGTTTCAATTGATTCCCAGTAGTAGGTAAGGTGGGGACATGTCCACACCAAGTTGTAGAAGTCTGCCTGTTCTTGGCCACAGAGTGTACAGGATTGATTTGGTCACAGGCTTGCTCTGCAGAGGTGATCTGAATGAGGTAGGCAGTGTGGAGATAGAATAGTTGGACCCGGCGGAGCCAGGCCGAGTTAGTGAGGGTTTTGGGAGTCATCAAGGCATCTCTCTAGTCTTCTTCCTCAAGGGAACCCATCCAGTTCTCCCATTGACTAGTTCTGAGCCGCTCTAGTGTGGTTGGACCATTGTTAGTTGAGGAACTAACATGTACATGCATCAATCTCGGCATTTGCGATTCCTTAATTGCGATTTTTAAGGAATTGCAAATGCCTATGCATTAAGAAATCGCAAAATAAATTGCGATTTCTTAGAATTCCTTAATTGCGATTAGCATTTTGCGAATCGCAATTAAGGAATCCCTTCCCATTCATTCCTATGGGCCTAGAGGCCCATAGGAATGAATGGGAAGACAATCTCAATTTGCGATTCACAATTAGCAAATCGCAAATTGAGATTGCGATTTCAAGGGTGCAGGGGTGTCCAAAGGACACCCTGTTGCACCCCTGAAATCAAACAATGCACATATGATGTGTACACACATGCCCTAAGGGCATGTGTGTGCACAACATGAAATTTAAAAATATGCACAAAATTGCATATTTCTAACATTTCGCAAAATTACCATGAGGTCCAACCTCATGGTAATTTTTTCTCTCTAATTGTGAAATCGCAATTTTTTTCAGTTTCATGCATTGCTTTTAAGGAATCACAAAATTGCGATTCCTTAAAAGCAATCGCACTTGAAAAAATCGCAAAAGTAGCGATTTCTTCACTTTTAGGATAATGCATCCCAAATAGTGATTTGGGAATTGCAAACGGACGAATTTTGCGATTCGCACCGTTTGCGATTCCTAAATCGCTTGATGCATGTGCCTGTATATATTTGTGTTAAACCTCCCTTCCCTAGGTTTCCCATCATGGTCTGCGCTTCTGTGGAGTTGTATTCTGGGAGTGTCGTGCCGCTTGGTATATACATTTTGAGGGCGTGGCATAGTTGCAAATACTTGTAGAATTGCAATGGGTGAAGGGAATGGCGGGTCTGCAGGTCTTGGAATGTGCGTATGTGATTGCCAACCCATACGTCTCCGAGCTGCAAAATACCAATCAGGTCCCATGCCCGGAACCCTACCAACTCTCCCACTTATTTAAGCCAGGCACCCTGCCAGAGAGGTGTTTCTTGGGTCAGTTTGTTCGCCCACTGGGTATGGCGCAGGGACTAAATCAGCAGAACTGTACGTGTCACCACAGGCAGAGTCTTGGGTATCTGTCCTCCATATCTCATTGCTTGAATTTTGGGTAGTCCCAGCTTGCTCAACTCAAACCTGTATGCTGGATATGACCAGCCCTCATTGAGCCAATCATGCAAGGTAGTTGACAGGTTGCTAAATAATATAAATATAGGTTAGTCATGCCCACGCCCGTCAAAGGGTGGGATAAACAGGGGAGAGTCATCCTTCTAAAAAGGGCGACTCTCCCTAGGGGGTTAAGCATCAAAGTTTGCCCATTCTGGAGATCTTCTTTGGCCCTCCTAACTAATGGGGTGATATTGAGCGACCATACTAATTCAGGGAGTAATGTGATCCAGATTCCCAAGTATTTAAATGATTGCCGCTTGATGGGTATAGTTGACTGCCAGTTGAAACAGTCCCTTGACAGATGAAGGGGGATCAAGGTTGACTTAGATGAATTCAGATGCAGGCCTAAGACTTGTTCAAAGGAGCATAGTCTTTGGAGGCACCTGGGTCCAGATTGGGAAGGCTCGGTGAGAAAAAGCAGGATATCATCTGCATATAAAGCGATTTTGTCCTCGTGGGAGCCTTGCCACTTCCATCCCTAAATCTTGTCGTCTGACTGAATGAGGCAGGCCAGGGCTCCATCACCAGGGCGAAAAGGAGGGGCGAGAAGGGGCACCCCTGTCTCGTGCCTCTTCCAATCGAAAACATCTCCAAGAGAGCTCCATTGATGAGCACCCGTGCCTTGGGTCTGGAATACAAGACCCTGACTAAGCAGTGGAAGTGTTGTCCCAAGCACATCTCGACTCTTCCAGATAGTGCCAGTCGACCGAGTGGAAGGCTTTTTCGAAGTCGATTAGGAGAAGTGCTAGGTAGGGGGACAGTGACTGATGATTCGCTAGTGCCAGATAGAGATGTTGGAGGCAGTGTCTTGTACCTCACGCCGGCATGAAGCCACACTGGTCTGGGTGGATCAGTTTGGTGAGGTATGGTCTCAGACGTTGGGCTAGGATTGTGGCATATATTTTGACCTCCGTATTAATAAGTGAGATTGGTTGGTAGTCTGCACAGGTTGTTGGGGATGACTATAGCATCCGCATCAGTTTCTGGGGGAATGATCTCACATCAGCGGCCTCAGCGAATACATCAGAGAGTTGAGTGACAAGTATGTCCCGGTATGCGGTATAGTATTCTTGTGGAAAGCCATCGGGCCTGGTGTTTTCCCTGATGCGATTCACGATATGGCCTTGTTTATTTCCCCATGTATGATGGGGAGAACAATTCTAGCCAATTCAACCACACTGAGGTGGGAAGGTGAAGACCCTCCATGTTGATCAGTTCAGAGAGAGAGGTTTCAGGTCTTTGGACCGAGTAGAGTCTGGAGTAATAGTCGGCTAAAGTTTGGGCTACCGCAGATGGAGTGTGGTGGGTAAGTCCTTCGGAGTCTCGAATTTCTGGGATTATGCGATTGGCCAGGGGACATGTAGTTAGTCTGTGTAAAACCTTTTGATCCCCCCAACCGTGTACTCGGGCAATGGAAGACCTCCATAGCAACTTAGCTGACTCCAGGGAGATTTGTTTAATCTCTTCCCTCTAATCTCTTCTCTCAACAGTGCGAGCTATCGTGTTTGGGGGCCATCCTGCACCTCAGGCATGTTCCTCTCTAGACAGGTCACCTGGCCTTGAGGAGGGTAAGCCGACTATCTTGGGCCGAATGTTTGAGCTTGAGTTCTCCTTTAGCTAAGTCACACATGGTGGCTTTACCCTCTTCACAGAGAGTACCCAGGAAGGGAACAGAGCCATGGTTGGTGAGTAAGTACTGTCAGAGCTCCACATCAATTGCCTTCTTGAAGTCTTTATCTTGAATGAACCAAGCATTCACATGGGGCGGAGTGTGTCAGAGGGGTCACCTATATTCAGAAACATTGGTGAGTGATCTGAAAAAATCATATCTATTGTGTGTGCGCCGTCGAGATGTGGGTGTACTGCCTGCCTGGGGGTTCCATGTCCTCCAGACATCGCAAATGCCCACGGTTGTTGCCCAGTTTACCAGATGTTTGGCATGTAGTATTCTAGGTCCAGCTGCATGACCGCGTTAAAGTCACCCCTATCACTGTTTCACCCAGGTGTAGGGAAGCAATAATGTTGCTGGTTCACCTCAGGGTTAGGGTGAACGTCACAGGAGGCGTTTATATGGATATCAAGTTGAGGACGTTCCCTCCCAGCGTTCCGGTCAAGGCCACAAAGCATCCCTAAGATCTTTGGTGGGGTGAGTGAGCGCAAAGGGGAGATTTGGTCTCAGGAGAATTGTCACCCCACAATAACCTCGCTCAAAGCCTGAGTACCAAACCCTGTCATACTCGTATCTTGTGAGGAAGGGACAATGTTTACCCATGAGGTGGGTCTCCTGGAGCAAGAGTATATCAGGAGCATGTATTTGGGCGTACCGCAGGACTGCATTTCACTTGACTCTGTCGAGCAGGCCATTTACATTCCATAACAGGGGGAAAGCACAATAGAAATGAATGATTGTTAAAATAAAGCACAAAAGTAATCAACTTAAGAGTACGTTGTTATTTAATCACAAAGTACTAACACACATAGTTAAGTACAAAGCATGAGTTCATAAGATCACAAGTCGTAGTGCCCAAAGGGTAGTGGGTAGTGAAGTGGTAGGAGGTATTGCAAGGTAAGGAATGTGAAGCAATTCAAGAATACTTAATCAAAATAAAACTCTTCAAAACTGGCTTCAGGCGAGAGCCTGAAATAAAATTAAACATGTGTGTTAGTACGTTGTGATTATATAACAACGTACTCTTAAGTTGATTACTTTTGTGCTTTATTTTAACAATCAGTCATTTCGATTGTGCTTTCTCTCTGTTCTGGTACCCTTTCTTCTGTACTGCTACATACCCAGGTCCCAGTGACTTCCTTATGGGTTTAACCTTCTTTTTGTAACATTTACATTCCATGACAGCACTCGGAGAAGGTCTCCATTATTTATTATCTGCGTCAGATGAGCCGGAGAGTCATTAGGTCCGAGTCTAGTTTTGAAACAGGTCGGGATGCTATCTGAGTGTGGAGCATAGTCTTGTTTGCCTTTATGTGGGTTATGTGTGTGTCTATCATGGTGCAAGGATGAAGTGCTGTAAGGTCAAAACAATACAATCAAACAAAAACTTAGGACAACAATCCCAAACCCCCCCACCCTATACTTCAACAACTGAAGCATCTGTCACCCCGGTAAATTCCAAAGTTAACAGGCCAAACTATAACGTTAACTACGGAGTTGAATGGAGGACCCCCCTCTTAGTCAGGGTATCTTTGCTGCATTAGCAGAGTTATCTGAAAGTTGTATTGTGTTGTGACCATTTGTTCCAAGTTCGCCCTAGAGGTGTATTCAGCTTACACGATTCCTGGTTGGGCCCGTCATCCCAGAAATGCCGGACTGCAAGGGAGATCTGAGTCAGTGGATTCAGTACTCAGGGTATTAGGGGGGCTATCTCCGGGGGCTGGGCGATCCAGGAATCCAGAGTGTTGCAGGGTGCCTCAATCGCTCGGCCTTACCTGGTCCCCTGGGCTCTGGCCGGTACCAGTGGGCAAGACCGACAAGGCTTTGTGGGCGCCTCGGCCCCTGTGGGAGCATGTGCATCTTCTTGTTTTAGGCAACATCACAGTGGTGGCCTGGCTCGGGCCCCAGAGGGTGAAACTGTAGCAATGGGTCTGAGTGGACGTTCCTCCTGTCAGCCAGGTCCAAGCAGGCTCTGGGGTGTCGAAAAAAAAGGGTTTTGGTCTGAAACACGATCCGCAGGGAGGCCGGGAAGAGTAACCTGTACTGAAGATTAAGAGCGTGTAGCTTCTGCTTGACTTTGTGTATGACCATCTTTGAGCCAGGACCTCTCGTGTGTAATCTGGAAAGATCATAATTGTATGGTTGTGAGAGGTCAGGGTTTTCTGGTTATGGGCTTCTCTCAAATGGAGTCTCTGTCTTTAAAATTTAGGATCCTGGCAATGATTGGTATGTGTTGGGCCCCCGGAGGAGGCTTGGACGCCATGGAGCGGTGGGCCCGCTCCCCCACAAACCATGTGGATGGTGTGTTTTTAGTCAGCCATGATTCGATCATGAGCACTCATTGAGCCATGATGCTCAATGAGTGCCCCCACCTGTCCCCGCTCTGTACCCTGCGGGTATCCCCCTAGATGGAGATTGTTTCGCCTTTACCTGTTTTCAGGATTCTCTTTTTTCTTGCATCTCCCTGGTGTGGGCTTGTAGGTGGGCTACTTGCTCTTTCAGTTGGGCCACATCGCCCATAACAGAAGAAGTCTGGGATTCAGGTTCTGAGATGCGGGCCGTTGTGTTCCGGAGGTCTTGTCGAAGAAGAGCCACGTCCACCTGGACTTTACCAATCTTGTTCTCCACTGAGGCCTGCGAGGAGTTAATGGTTTATAGGAGTGTGGTGAGATCTCCCCCAGCCAGAGCAGGTTTTTCAATGGCCCTAATGGTTGGTCCAGGGTCATTTAGGGTCTTCAAACCTGGGCGGATGACAGAGGTCTGGAGCACTCTTAGAGTGCGACCGCCATCTTGATGCACCAAGCCATGCCCTCCTTCATTTCAATTTTAAATTCATTATCATAGTCGTTATCATCCTCAAATGTTCTAAGTGAATAAGCAGGGAAAAATGCTTTTTTTACAGTAAGAATGTTCAAAGATGCACATAATCAATTTAGTCAACACAAAGTTATCGCAAGAATAACTGCAATACCTAATTTAAAGTTCTTCATTAGCAGCTCCCAAACATTCATGTAACCCAACACCAGATGCCACTCAAGCTGAAAATGAAGCCATTTTAAATCATTGTGTAATTTCTTCACACTATTCTTAATGCTGTCTACCTGCTTATTTAGGCTATGGTAAGTATTGGAGAGGTGTGTAAACACTCGGGGGCTTATTTATGAGAGCCCTGCATGACTTTTGTATCGCGTAAAGTCGTAAATGCGTGACAAAGGGCTCTCATAAAGACTTATGAAGCTACGCAAAACCAATCTGTGTGACTTTGAGTGGCCTCATTAATGAAGAGTAAGACAACGCAGAGCACATTGATGCATTGTCTTACTATGTACCCAGGAGGCGTTCCATGGGTGTTGTGGTGGGTTTTCCACACAACACCCAGGGAATTTGACATTGCCTCATATTAACAAAGTGATGTAAACTTGGGGAAGTATCAAATCTGTACGCCTCCAGAGGCGAGGCGCAACAAGGAGTAATATGTTAATTTCTCCTTGTTTTTTACTTTTTCCGTGTATGCTGCATTCTGCAGCACATATAGAGGAAAACACCTTGTAGGATTGTTCTTGTGCAGGATGGTGCCTCTTCCTGCACAAAAGCAATCCTGTCTGCAGGGGAGGCAAACTTGCACCATGGTGCAAGAGTGCCTACATTGGTGCTAGGTTGCAAAAACAGTGCCAGCACAGGCAGAAAGGACAGGAATGCACTGTATTGCTTAAATATGGTGCCATCCTGCCCTTACACTTTGGCGTAGGGCAGAGCAGCAAAGTGCCTTGCTTTGCTGTCCTACGCCAAAATGCTGTAAATGAGTCCCACAGAGCCTATTATTACACAGACCCCCTCCACTTTGTATGCCAAGAGGCAATCTAAGGTCATTCTATTCTAACAAAACTGTTTTCAAACCTAGCGAAATAGCACTAGCGTTAGCTATTTCTTCCAGTATCTGTGCATTGCATCTAGTGTCTTGGATTACCTGTCCTACACTATAGTTGGGAAATAGATCAGAGACAAATCTGTTTCTTTCAGAGATTTTTTCTAGTGCCTCTGCCACCACTGGAGAAGATGAGCATCAGAATGTCTGCTAATGGCAACTAGCCAGGGTAACAGAGTTCAGCCCTCATTTGAGGCAGTCAAGGTAAGGCTTTCTTCCTCAGTTGAAATGAACATACCTGTCTTGATGTGCATTCATGTGAGACACCTTACCCGTGGGAAGAGAATATTCATAAGGGGTAATTCAAATGTATAGGGCCCGATTCACAAAAGTAATTTGAGCCAAAATCCTAACTTTACGACTTTGGGTATTCACAAAAGGCAATTAGGAGTAGTAAAGGTAGGATTGCTAACTTTACTTCTCCTGAATGCCCTTTGTGAATGCCGAAAGTTAGTAATTTGTCTCGGGCTTTTGTGAATCGGGCCCATAGTCTCTTAATAATGTCACATTTACTTTAGCGCCCAAAGATACTCTGGTTATCTGCTTTGCAGTGCTTATAATGCAACACTCTTTCTGACAAGGCAAGATGAGTAAGATTAGGTCTACTACCGACAAGGGAATTGTTGTATTTTTCAAGGCATTGGAAAGACTGAGCGGAGATGAATGCACATTCTGTCAGTTTGTATCGGAGAGGTACTCCAATCACAGGCACTCTCCTCCCAACATCAACATGCAAGTGAGTGCAGATCCAGCAAGAAGAAAGATTAATGATGTGGCGATATTTCTCAACCAAAAGCATGTAGGAGTTATTTTCATACAAAGAGCAGCGATGGACAGGTCAGTGCAGTAAGGTTTCTTGATGACTCACCATTCCACAGCACTGATGTATCCCACCAAAAGCCAGAGAGAGAAGGCAGCAGTAAAGATAATAGGCGAGAACAGCAAAACAACCTGGTGCCCAGGAGATGGCCACTTACCTCCGGCAGTGGTGGTAACAATGAGGGTTGATGGGCACAACATTGCACAGCTGTTGATGTGGAAGGTGGGCACCTCGAGATCCCATCCATTAGTAGGTGGCAAGGAAGCAACAAGAACAGCTCATACGCCGGCTGGCCGACGCATGGAAAAAGCTAGTAGAGAACCCCAGCCTGGGGCTTAAAGCAAGCAGGCAACATTGGGCAGTCATCTCATAGGTGCAGCACATTTGCAGTTGGAGGAGTGTAGACCTCAACTCTTAACCTCTGTGGTGATGGTGAGTATAACTTGGTAGGGGCTGCAGGGTGTTTTTCTTACTGTATGAAAACCCAATCACCAGGTTGGAGGGAGTGGCAGGCTTCGGTTAGTCACTCTTTTAATGTAGCTTGAACCTGAGAACGGCATATAAGCTTTCTGCAATATTGTAGGACTGCATCATCATTTAGCTGTAAGTCTAACTTGACAGCAGAGATTGGAGGGTCTAAGGAGAACATTATGGGCATCTCATAACTATTTCATATTGGCTCAGCTTGGTATCTGTGTAGGAAAAGCCCTATTGGACCAGAGAACTAGGGGAGGGGCATCAGGCCATTTTGTTTTTGCAGTTTTATATAGAGTAACCTCGACCTGAAAGTAGTGGAGTACTTTACATGATCACAAGTTACATTACACAAAGACACATTCATTTTTTGTAGGCATGGGGAGATTAAGTGATTTGCCCAGAATCACAGGCTGTTGAGCCAACGCCAAGACTAGAACCTAACTTACCATTTCCAAAGTCGGCAGCTCCGCCGTTACGTCACATCCTCTCCCCATTCTTTCAACTGAGTTCTCACACATATCTTCTCAATCTTTTTTTTTAGGGTACCGTGGTAGTTCTCTATCGTGTCTGCAGATTTGGGGTGATAATTACAGTGGAACTGTTGATCTGTTCCTAAGGTTTTACCAATCTTTTTCACTAGAGATGAAATGAAATGTGTTTCTTGGTCACCCAAGAGGTTACTTTGGATTCCAAAATGTAGAGTAAAGTCCTTTAGTCAGGCCTTTTCAACTTTAATGGCATGTGCATGTGTGCAGGGATAAGCTTCCACCCACCCACAGGACATAAAAGCTTTCATCAATAAAGTATAAAGCACACTATGAAATCTGAATAAACCCCATTTGAAGGTGCATGAAGGAGTCCCAAGGAGGAGAGAGAGCAAAGATGGTTGTCTTTATCCCTTTTCCAGCATTATATGACTGGGAGGTGACACAGGAGTGGTACATCTTTTAGAGAAGATATGGTAAATAATCAGTCAGTACCCAGGCTGTACATGACAAGACAGCCTTCCAGGCATCCGAATCTGTGAGGGCATTCATTCCCCCGGGACAATTCATCATGTGGGTGTTTGTGGACAGCAACCTTAACCACTGAAACTTGTTAGGGCAACATCTAAGCATTCAACACATTCGGTACATATTGGCTGTAGTGAGAGCAAAAAGGTCAATGTAATAGGTCAATGTAATACTTTGTGTCATACTACAGCCTCCAGGCCGGGTTCGGTCCGGAGGAAATATATAAAGGTGTAACCAACTATCGTGGTTGATTGCTCGTAAATCAAGAGTGTGCATGGTGTTGTCTGTTTGGCTTCATCTAATTAGGCCGTTGAGCAACCGGTGCACCCATATACCCAGGGGCACTTTACACTGACCATTCCTTAAGGGTGTACCAATACTTTCCAAAAATCTCCCCTGCATCCACAGGAGCGCAAAGTCATGCATCACTCCACATGCATACTTTGAGTCTGTGTACATGGGTACAAACTTATCCTTTACCATGATACAGACATAGGTAAGTGCAATGAGTTCAGCATCTTGAGCAAACTTGACATTAGGGAAGTAATAGGGGTGGGTGGTAAACTTTCACTCTGCCAGGCAAGTCTGCCAAGTTTTGCCACTCCTGCTCTGCCTGAAGCACGAAGTTCAGCAAAAACCCTGCCAACCACCGTGTGGCAGGTTTTACCAGCACCGCCGCGCACCCTTAGTTGTTTACAGCATTTACTAATGACAGACTTGAGGTGCTAATATGTGATGACACACTTATTTGTTTTGAACAATCTCGGCAGCATTTAGTAAATCTTTTGAGACATCTAGTGGTGTTTCAGGAGAAATGCAGCTACTCCACCGATGTTCCATTGCACTCAAGATTGGCAACCACTCACGTCCCGAGCACATCTCTAAGACATATCAACCTACGTATGCACTGGGTGTCTTAAAAAACCTTGGGGCAGATTTACAAGCCCCTTGCACCACTTTTGTGTCATTTTTAACATGGGAAAAATGCATATGTATTCAGTAATGGCTGTCTGCTGTGGAGTGCTTTGTGTTTGTGTTTGTATATTAGCTGCAAGCCTGCCATGCTTCAAATAGGATATGGCTTCTGACAAATCCGTGTTATCAATAGCCTTGCTGAACTGCTGGTCTTTACCCAGTCACGCCTCAGAAATCAACTCTCTCATTCTTGACCATAAGTTGGATGTGTTATTTTTAACAGAGACCTGGATCTCTTCCTGCTCAGGCCCGGATATGGTTAGAGCACTTCCTCCGGGTTTTCTTATATCCCATCTTGACAGGCCTGTGGGGCGGGGAGGAGGAATTGCCATCCTTTATAGAGATACGTTAATCTGTAAGGTTCAGGATGGAGGGATGAGCGACTGCGAGAGCTGTCAGTTCTCTCTTCGCCTGTCGCCCACTGCGTCCTTGGCTGGCCTTCTTATCTACCGCCCACCTGGGACTATGGGTAACTTTCTTAATTCCTTCTTATAAATGGTCGCGCTCCTTGCCTCCTCTACTGCCAACTTTGTGGCATTGGGTGATCTTAACATTCACTTTGATGACCCCTCTAACTCTCTGGGAGTAGATCTGCAGTGCGATCTTAAAGCATTTGGGATTAACCTGGTTAATTCGGGTGCAACGCACGGGAAGGGACACTTGCTGGATCCTATATTTTCAAACTCGGATTGCCTCAAAGTACTGCCCGCGCTGGCTTTGCCTTGGACAGACCATTTCATGGTGCCTGCCCAGTGGCAGTTTGATGTCTTAGTGGCACCAACTCCCAGGGTACATACGGTGGAAAGAGCCTGGTCCAGGCTCCCAGTGGACACCTGGGCGGTACATCTGGAGGCGTCCCGGCCCTCCTCTGGGTCTGATCCGTTAGTAGCTGATGAGAACTTAAACACCTGGCTGACTAACTCGCTTGATGCCTTCCTCCCCAAGAAGAGACTACTTACCAGGGGTAAGAGAGTGGGATCAGCTCCCTGGTACACACCAGAGCTGAGAACACTCAGGAAGGGCTGCAAGAGGCTGGAGCGGACTTGGAGGAAGGATTGGAGCGAAACGAGCCGGAGAGAATATCGGGCGGCTCTTAGTACTTATAAATCCGCCATCCGGGTAACGAAATCTGAGTTTTTCGAGGAGAGAATAGGCTCCTCTTCTAATTCCTCGAAAGAATCGTTTAGGGTCATCAAAGAACTCTTGAAAACTCCCGAACCTCAGGTCATTCACGACAATCCACGTGAGAAATGTTCAGAACTTGCCTCTTTCTTCAAAACCAAAATAGATAACATCTTGGCATCTCTACCCCGGCTAGCCCAGGAGACTCCCTCGGGTGGTAACCCAGGGTTTCAGCCCAGGGTGCGGTCAGTGGAGTTGGACTCTCTCGGTCCTGTCACTGTGGAAGAAGTTCTCGGGGTCCTGGCGACCATGAAGAGTGGATCTCCGAAAGACCCTGCACCAATGAAATATCTGAAGCAGGTAGCCTCTACCATCGGCGGCCCAGTGACGGACCTCATAAATCTATCTTTCACCCAAGGAGTGGTGCCCCCCAGTTGGAAGGGAGCGGTTGTTAAGGCCCTCTTGAAAAAGCCTAGCGTGGATCCCGCCGACCTTGCTAACTTTAGGCCTATTTCCCTGCTCCCCGGCCTTAGCAAGGTGGTGGAGAAGCTGGTGAATAGTCGCCTATCGGGTTTTTTGGAGTCCAACTCCCTTCTGGGTGACTCCCAAATGGGTTTTTGCCCCGGCCAGGGGACGGACACTGCCCTGCTGGCAGTCGTGGAGAATGCCAGGAGAATTTTGGATTCAGGGGGATCGGTGGCAGTGATCCTCCAGGACCTCAGTGCGGCATTTGACACCGTAGACCATCAGGTGCTACTCCAACGGCTGTCGGGGGTGGGGGTCTCCGGGATGGCCCTGAAGTGGTTCGCGTCCTTTTTGGAAGGCCGGACGTTTGAGGTGTGGGAAGGCCACGAGAAGGCAACATCGGTCCCTCTCCAGTGTGGTGTGCCACAGGGCTCATCGCTGAGCCCTACATTATTTAACATTTATATGGCCCCACTGGAGAGTGTGGTGCTGCCACTGGGTATCAAGATCATCAGCTACGCTGATGATACCCAGCTGGTGGTAGGGCTCCCCCAGTCGGCAAACCAACCCGACCGGCTGCACACGTGTTTGGCTAAGATCTTTACTTGGATGTGCAGCTCAGCACTTAAACTTAACGGCTCAAAAACTGAACTGATGATGCTGGGGAACTCCCCTCCCTCCTTGTCACCTAGTAGCTGGCCTAGCTGCTTGGGAGCGGCACCCACCCCCAAACAGGAGATTAAGAGCTTGGGGGTGTGGTTGGAGCAGGACCTTTCTTTTAAGACACACGCTAAAAAGACCTCAGGCGTGTGTTTCGGTCTGCTACGGTCAGCCCGGAAGATCTTACCTCTCCTCCCAGTGGCCTCTAGGAGGTTACTTATCCAGGGGCTCATCATCTCACGGCTGGATTTCAGCAATGCGTTGTTTCTGGGGGCTCCAGAATCTACCTTAAACAAATTGCAGCAAGTGCAAAATGCTGCTGCCAGGCTCCTGACGGACCGTCCCAGGCGTCAATCAGCTCGCCCTGCGCTGAAGGCGCTGCATTGGCTCCCTGTTAGAGAGAGGGTGAAATTCAAAGCACTCTGTATGGCCCACAAAATTTTGCAGGGGAAAGGCCCACCTATCCTACGGGATATGGTTCAATCTTACAAGGCCTCCCGTGCCCTTCGCTCAGACCACCAACATCTGCTGCAAGTTGCGAGAGTAAGGAAGGCCAGAACCGGTGGCAGAAGATTCTCCATAAATGTGGCAACATTGTGGAATTCCCTTCCGCTGCACCTGCGCTCGGAAACGAGCACCTTACGTTTTCGCAAACTTTTAAAAACCCATTTGTTCCCTGCCTAACTCTTTTGTCTCCTGCTTTGGTGTATCTCTCTGGATGAGCGCGGGGATGCCCAAGGGTAACCAGGCGCGATATAAAACTCATTAATAATAATAATAATAATAATAATAATAATAATAATAATAATAATATCAGTCTTACATGTCAAATCTTGTTAAACAGAAATTGAGCAAAGAATCCAGAAACTGCAATGCAGCAGGCGCTCATTCCTTTCTAGCCACCTGGCCTCAGGTGCAACCGTACCATAACTGCTGACAGCATCAATAGGAAAATGGCGACGGATTTCACAAACATGTCTCAGAAGGTCTTAAGCTCGGGAGCCTGCCCACCTATTGTATGCAGCTATCAAGCACCCACACTTACAGAAATGGATGGAAACAGGCATTTATATTAAATGCCATCTTTCGTAAGTTATGTCACTAGGTCACCTTAGCTTATATGTGCACCATGAAGAACGAAAGAGAAAGTGACTTTCACACATGAAGACAACTGCCAAATAGGAAAAAGCACTGGGCCTCTCTGGCCCCTCAAAGGTACATATGTTGTACATTAATATAGTAGATAATCAACAAGGACCCCACTGGTATTAATAGGAGACAGGTACAATTGTATGCAGACGCATTACACGAACAGCAATAAGGAGACTAACAATAATTTGATATAAGTGCTTAGAGCATCATGTATTCAAAAAGGTATTTAAGGAGAGAACGGTTGTATCAGCACTGTATAAAAGAAACAAACCCAATTGGACTTGGTGCAAAGTATGTGAAGGTGACATACATGTAGCGACGCAAGTGACAATTAGAACTAGCTAGGATGGCGCGTGAGGTGCAAGTAGTGCAATTATATACAGTGAATTGGAGAGGCGAGTGGCTCATATAATTATACACTTTTCATATATCTTGAGACATTTCTTTTCGAGCCAATACGGTTCTTGCACCATTTAATGAGCTGGGGAGTCCCCAGCTCATTAAATGGCGCAAGAACCGTATTTGCACCTCACGTGCCGTCCTAGCTGGTTCAAATTGTCACATGCTCTAAGCACTTATATCAAATTATTGTGAGTCTCCTTATTGATGTTCGTGTAATGCGTCTGCATACAATTGTAACTGTCTCCTATTAATACCAGTGGGGTCCTTGTTGAATATCTACAATTCCCTTACCCTGTCCTTATCTGGTATAAGGGTTGATGCTCCTGTAGACTTATACAAGTACATTAATATAGGGCATAGAGCCTGAACATGATTTCTTTTCTCCAAGGAATGTCCTTTGCGCTACTGCTCTGTGGTTCAGTTCTGTTCCCGGAAGAATTCAGTCACACCATTTGTATACAAAAGAGTTTTCTTTAGCTTTATTACATTTAGCAGCCCGACCCGACGTTGTCCGGGAGCAAAAGGCTGCTTCAGGGCCCCCGCCCGCCCCGCAGAAGAGTTGTCTGTGCAAGTCCTGGCCCTGTTTAACTGATTTGGCCCACTTGTGTTATTTTTTTAATTCGTATGTATTGTTTTCCGCGTTTTATGTTGTCCGCAAGATGTGAGGAAAGTGTTGTGTCACCTGTTTAATGTTTTTTTTTCATTTGAAGGCTCTTTCCGTGTGTTTGTTTTTGTATCCCTTCAAAGAAGTTTCCCTTTCCTTTTGTCAATTGTGTGGTGAAGTCCTGGCAGTGCTCGAGTGATTATGGGCAGTTGTGTTATTTTCGTTATTCGTATGTCTTATTATAAGCATTTTATCTTGTCCGCAAGATGTGAGGAAAGTCTCATGAATGCGCAGTCCATTGCGTTTCTCCGTTAAGAAATGTCGGCTTTTTTTGTTCGTGTTTACCCCCTTGTGACGTCGTTGGTCAATGGCTAAATACTTTTTTTTTGGGTATGCCGAAGTCGTGTGTGTGTTTTCTTTAGTACGTTGTGATTGGTGAGGTATGCGATAAATCCTGCCCCCTGTGTGGCGTCATTTGACACACCTCGTCGATGGAAGGCCCGCCCGGTTTTTAATGCGAAGGCGTCAATGTTGTCTGGGTAACTGCCACGAATGTGTTTATATTTCTTATAGCGCGCACCTCTGCTGTTTTTGTATATTGGTGTTACCGCGCTGTATGTGTGAATTTAAATTCATTGAAAGCACAGTTCTGCTGTATGTGTTGGGATTTGCAAATGTTTGTTAGAAATTCATTGAAAGCGCATTTCCACTCTATGTCTGCATATTGTGCGTTCTAAATTCAGTGAAAGCGCATTTCCGCTCTATGTGTGCATATGTAAGTGTGTTGTGAAGTCGCTTGGCCTTTGATTGTTATTTGCCCTTGGCACTGCCCTGTAAACGCCCACATTTGTTGTTTGAGACGCCCACGGCCACGCCCCCAAGGGACTACTTTACCACTTTTGGCGTTTTTGCTTTTTTAATGTATATGGTGTACATATCTATAGCCTATGTCCTTCTGTCACATCTCCCCTTTCAAATAGTGTATTGGGTGTAGTGATTGGTGCATTACTTTTGTAGTTTACCTGGCTCAAAGGTTTGTGTTCTCTCTTTATAATAGTAGTATAGATTAATAAATGTGTGTGTCCTTCCCCATGTTTGGATTCAGCCTATGAATTAACTAATGTGTGAGTCTGTGGGCTGCTAAAGACTGTCTCAATAGGTTAACTTAACTACCATCTTACTTCCATGACAGATATGCATGTTAATGGAGTTGCTGAATGCTGTGTCTATCACTCAAAGCTACCCTAATTTTCCAAACTCATCCGTTTATTGAATACCTAACCCTCTTCCCCCCAGTTGTGAGGTGTTGTGACCTGTAATCTCTTTCCACCTTCAACAGATCTCCCACTTGGCATGTGGACGTGGGATAAGCAATGCTAAATGGTTACAGGATGATGTTAAAAAAATGCAAAGTTACCCACTCTATACCTCTTACCATGGTGATAATGGGATATCATGGTGTAGGAAAACATATAACATTGCTCAATGGTAGGCCAAGGATAAGTGATGTAGGTTTTTCCACAATCTCTGCCCTTTAGAGAATTTTTTTGTCAAAGTAACTTATTCTGGACTTGATGTTGGTATTTAAACCTATCTTAACTTGTAAGATGAAACCATTGCAGTCCTTGGCTGCAAACATCTTGGCCGAATTTCACGTTCTAGCCTAGAATGTGAAATACGGCCAGGACGTGACCGTTTAAATACCTTAACCTTCATCATTGATTGATGATAATACTGAATGTACCAGTATAGTGCTCGGGATTTGATATTATATCATTCCAACCGAGGAAGTTATTAGAAGTGATTGACACAACAATCTCTACTTCATTTTGTGTTTGAAAAATCTCATTTAAAGATCGGAAAGGGACATTACAAGAATACATTTGCCCTGAAGTCTGTATGGACGAAACGCGTTGGCTACTTTGTGTCATTTATAAAGAAGAATTTTGAATAAAGAAGTCAAAAAACGACCTGCTGATTTGTTTCTGAAAAATGAGTCCTTTATAACATGTATTACTGATTGGAGTGCCGGATTATTGTGTATTTATAATTGTTTTTGTGGACTGTTCAATAGGAGTATTGCATCTCAGGTCCTAGGCACCCAAACAAATGACCTTAACCCAAATAGGGGATAGGTTCAGTCGTATTTGCCCCATACCCTGTGAGTTTTGTATTATTATTACTAAAATGATGTGTATAACATAGTTGCATAGCCAGACTTCATCCATTAGTCTGATGTTGTGTCATTCACATTTTTCTTCCATCCACTCTGTGATGCATCCTGGTTAAATTGGGCATCCCACTTCAGCCATTGGTTGACTTCACTGTCAATTACCGCATTGTTCACTTTCACATGGAACACAGCCGCACACAAAGTAGTTACCTCGAGTGTCAGGGAATACCAAGGCAATGTGTTCGTTTTTGAGACCAAAACATGTTTTACTTTTAACCAATATATATATTTTTTTACATTGTTGGAGGCTGGTAGCTCCCCCAACAATAACGTTTTTGCAAAATCATGGCCGAACAAAGCACGAATTGCCAAAGCCAAGAAAACTGGCTGCCAACACCAGACCTATTGGCCTTGCAAACTCATGTTTGCTGATGTAAGGTAAATGACCTATGTCTTCTTTGTATGTATGTGGGTGGAAATTGCACTCGATTAATCAAGAGCAAGCTTAATCAAACATTTATGTGTGCTATGTTGTATTAATGCCTGCTAAGCATTGAGTTGATCAGTGAAAGTGGCCTAACCCCAAGATTTGGAAGCTAGGGCTACAACATGCATCAACTTAACAAAGATTTACAAAATCATTTAAACAATATTTTATCGATTTTCATCAACACATTTAATATGTTAATTTCTTCACATATTACACTTTTTTGTAATGTATCACTATGAATCCATAATACATTTTCTTAAGCATGAATTCTACCAGGAATTACAATTCTTGAGAACCCAATGCATTTCGGGACTCACAAAGGTCCCTTCATCAGGGGTACCTGTGTTATAAAGAAGAACAAGGAAACAATTTTAAATGATGCCAATATGAGCCTATACAAAGTTAAATTCAAAAATAACAGTTCAACTTTCCATATGTAATTTGTTCAAACTGCAATCATGACACAATTTGTGAATTATTATGTTACCAACCAGATGTGAATTTATGTGTTACTTGAATAACTGTTGAGAAGTTCCTATTCTACTTCATATCCTTCTTATGCTCAAAGAGAGTCTGTATTGTTTATCAAAAAAAGACGACTATCTATCTCAAGGAAAACAACTATATTAATACATGTTCACAATTCGCTTACCTGAATTGTGAAAAAGATAAAGAAATTGCCTGTGAATATAAAATAATGGGTTTTCAAAAATTCTGCAGTGACAATACTACGATGTATCAGCTTACTATCAGATGCAAACTCTCACCTGGTATCACCGTGATCATCACGATAAATGATGATATAATCTAAAAGAACAAGAGTATTTCCTGATTTTAGCAACCAGAATGTAAAGAAAACCGATTGAAAAATAACACAGAGGCGAAAATGATACCGCATCTCACCTGCTGAAATAGCGTTTAAATCCTTCGAATAGCGAGAGCAGGGTTCATCGACCTAGTGCTCTAGAAAGCAAAACGATACATATTGTTTAAGCGAATTGTTACATGAGTCTAACTGAAATCTCTCCCGTACCTCCGAATGTCTACGACACTTACCGAAAAGCCACTGCCCGGTCGCTAGTTCGCCATTCCTTCCTCAAGCTCAGGAGGGGATTGACTTCCGTGTTCTAAACGGCCTTATTTATCGCGAGATCTCGCAACTAATGTACTCCAACACTGAAAACGGACTATCTGTTGTTATTTTCAAAAGACGGAAATAAGATCTTAAAATAGCCACTCTAACAAACTAAAAAACGGACTATCTGTTGATATTTTCAGAAGACTGGAATCAAATCTTAGAATAGGCACGCTAAACAAAGAAAGCAGACACGAGCATCCAACAAACTTTCCACGGATCAAAGTAACGCTACTCTTGTGGGTTATGTGTCGCATCCTATTGAACATTAATTTCGATAAATAATTGGAGACTCCAACCAGATTGCACACAAGACCAAAATTAATAAAACATTCAAATGAATATATAAAAATATAAAACTATTTACTCTCTTTCGCATATTAGAAGTAAATACAAAATACATTTAAACACATCAGTTACTTTCTAGTATGTACATTCATGTTGTGTTATGTGCCAATTAGTGTGTTTTGTGTGTATTTACGTGTAGCTGGCCAGCCTTATTGTTCAAGTAATGTACCTATAAGAAGCAGCTCATTTCCAACTTATCATTGAGCCCAAACGGGGTCAAAGTTTGCAGTTGTTTAATCCAGAAGGCTTCTCTCTGGAGGAGAATCTTGGAGTTATCTCTGCCCTCCATTTTCGGTACTAGTTCAAGGATTTGAAATGAATGGAACTTCCATGGGCTTTCCAGGAGCGCCATGTACACTAATACATTCATGGCCAAACTAGAACATGAATATATCTTATCAGACCAGACATGGAATGATGGTTTGGTTTTTTACAAGTTTTACATTGACGACATCTTTTTGATTTGGCAAAATTCAGAAACAGAACTAAGAAAGAATATTCAAAGTCTCAATTTGATTGACCCTAGAATTCAGTTCACTCATGCGATAGATAAGAACACAATGTCATTTTTGGATGTAACCATAGAACTGACAGAAAAAACAATACAAACACGTCTGTTCAAAAAACTGACAGATAAGAACAATGCTTTACAGTACCAAAGTTTTCATCCTGAGAATCTCATTCAAAATTTACCATTGTCGCAATTCATGCGTATTAAGAGAATTTCATCTAGTGAATTTGATTGTGAGAAGTCTTTGAAAGAGCAGAAATCACGGTACATACAAAGAGGATATCCAGAGGCGCCTCTGGATAAACAAATAGCCAAAGTGAATACCTTACCCAGATCAGAGCTTCTTGAAAAACTGAGTAATAAGACTAATAACAGAATGGTGTTTGTGTCCAAATTCTCGTCGGCATCTAGAGATATCAAAAACATCATTAACAGGAGATGGGAACTGTTACAAATTGAACCTGACTTTGGACCACTATTCAAAGAAAAACCTCTATTTGCGTACAATAGGGCACAAAACCTTAAGGTACTACTAACCAAAAAGACACGGATGAACCCAAAGAAAGGGGATGTTTCTTTTCAAGGAACCAAAAAATGTTGGAATTGCAAAAATTGCAATGATGTAATTAGTGGGAATATTTTGTCACACCCGAGAACAGGAGAGCGAATCCCACTTCATCATTCAACGGATTGTAACTCTGAACATTTAGTATATATGATCAAGTGTCCTTGTGGCCTGCTTTATGTAGGAAAAACCGAACGCAGAATCAAGACACAACTATCAGAACATAAAAGTAGAATACGCAACAAAAATACAACATCACCTTTGGCGTTACATTGGATTGAGCATCGACATACAGTAGCTCAAATGAAATTTCAAATCATTGAACTAGTACCGAAAATGGAGGGCAGAGATAACTCCAAGATTCTCCTCCAGAGAGAAGCCTTCTGGATTAAAAAACTGCAAACTTTGACCCCATTTGGGCTCAACGATAAGTTGGAAATGAGCTGCTTCTTATAGGTACATTACTTGAACAATAAGGCTGGCCAGCTACATGTGAATACACACAAAACACACTAATTGGCACATAACACAACATGAATGTACATACTAGAAAGTAACCGAAGTGTTTAAATGTATTTTGTGTTTACTTCTAACATGCGAAAGAGAGTAAATAATTTTATATTTTTATATATTCATTTGAATGTTTTATTAATTTTGGTCTTGTGTGCAATCTGGTTGGAGTCTCCAATTATTTATCGAAATTAATGTTCAATAGGATGAGACACATAACCCACAAGAGTAGCGTTACTTTGATCCTTGGAACGTTTGTTAGATGCTCGTGTCTGCTTTCTTTGTTTAGCGTGGCTATTCTAAGATTTGATTCCCATCTTCTGAAAATATCAACAGATAGTCCGTTTTTTAGTTTGTTAGAGTGGCTATTTTAAGATCTTATTTCCGTCTTTTGAAAATAACAACAAATAGTCAGTTTTCAGTGTTGGCGTACATTAGTTGCGAGATCTCACAATAAATAAGGCCGTTTAGAACACGGAAGTCAATCCCCTCCTGAGCTTGAGGAAGGAATGGCGAACTAGTGACCGGGCAGTGGCTTTTCGGTAAGTGTCGTAGACATTCGGTGGTACGGGAGAGATTTCAGTTAGACTCATGTAACAATTCGATTAAACAATATGTATTGTTTTGCTTTCTAGAGCACTAGGTCGATGAACCCTGCTCTCACTATTCGAAGGATTTAAACGCTATTTCAGCTGGTGAGATGCGGTATCATTTTCGCCTCTGTGTTATTTTTCAATCGGTTTTCTTTACATTCTGGTTGCTAAAATCAGGAAATACTCTTGTTCTTTTAGACTATATCATCATTTATCGTGATGATCACGGTGATACCAGGTGAGAGTTTGCATCTGATAGTAAGCTGATACATCGTAGTATTGTCACTGCAGAATTTTCGAAAACCCATTATTTTATATTCACAGGCAATTTCTTTATCTTTTTCACAATTCAGGTAAGCGAATTGTGAACATGTATTAATATAGTTGTTTTCCTTGAGATAGATAGTCGTCTTTTTTTGATAAACAATACAGACTCTCTTTGAACATAAGAAGGATATGAAGTCGAATAGGAACTTCTCAACAGTTATTCAAGTAACACATAAATGCACATCTTGTTGGTAACATAATAATTCACAAGTTGTGTCATGATTGCAGTTTGAACAAATTACATATGGAAAGTTGAACTGTTATTTTTGAATTTAACTTTGTATAGGCTCATATTGGCATCATTTAAAATTGTTTCCTTGTTCTTCTTTATAACACAGGTACCCCTGATGAAGGGACCTTTGTGAGTCCTGAAATGCATTGGGTTCTCAAGAATTGTAATTGCTGGTAGAATTCATGCTTAAGAAAATGTATTATGGATTCATAGTGATAAATTACAAAAAAGTGTAATATGTGAAGAAATTAACATATTAAATGTGTTGATGAAAATCGATAAAATATTGTTTAAATGATTTTGTAAATCTTTTTTAAGTTGATGCATGTTGTAGCCCTAGCTGCCAAATCTTGGGGTTAGGCCACTTTCACTATGTCTTCTTTGTGGCAGCCATGGATGCAAGAGTTTTTAAATGATACTTTCCTGATTCCAGAGTAGTTTCTGATGTTAGCAGAAGAGTCAACAAGCCAAGTATAAAAAGTATCATGAAAGTCAACCAAGTGTAAGCAAGAGCAAAATGAAACCTAGTGATGTCATCAAGTACAAACAACCTAAATGGTGCACTAAAGGATCTTTCAAATATTCTACAACTTTCAGAACAGTCATGGTTGACAAAAATTATTTATGTTTGGAGGACGGTAGATGGTAGAATGCTAAACGTGCCAGCAAAGTTTCGGATATGCTGAACAGCAACTGGGACACAAGTTGAGGAAGAAGGTTGCAATGTTTCGTGTAATTTAAAACTGAATGCCAACAGTAGTGCAGCGAACTGTGCAGCTCATTGTACACCCCAGCCTCTCGTGAAATACATTTCTTAGACTCCTGTGGGTGAACAATTCTTTGAGAAAAGTTCTCCTATTAAGGTCATCAGTAAGGGCGGGGAAATTAATGTGACAACCAAGTTGTGTGAATTTGTGTTTCGCTCATAATATTTCTTGCTTCCATCATATCAAGTCTTTCTTCCACTTGACACGGTTTGCTGTGTTCTTGTGCACTTTTTTTCATTCCAAATTTTTTACTAGAATTGTATGTCGCCATCATCATGCTTATTATGTTGGTTTATTAATATTATATGTACATGTTGTTGATTGTACATTCTGTTGCTTTCTGTAAAAAAAGGAAGATGTAAGCTGTAATTGGAGCCATGTGTTTCCTTGGCATTTGAATATTCTGATGCATAAGGGACCAATGTATACATAGGAATTGATGAGGTAGTTGGCAGCAGTTCCACTAACCAATCATTGGCTCTGCTCTTCTTCTTCAATAACGTTTTACACACTCCTTGTTAGCCACATCTACAGCCTGATTCGCAAAGGGCTTTTGCGCTCGTGGTGGAGATCCCGCAGTCATGGGGGAGTCTTGCACTGCGGACGAAATCTCTGCAATGAGAATTCAGACTGAGGAGATTTGCCCTCAGTGTGAAAACTGCCCCTCGACTGCGGGGCCAACGCCACAAGTGTGGAGACCCTTTGTGAATCAGGGGCCTCATTTATGAGAAATGACGCATCGCTGCGTGAAAGCAGCGATGCGTCACTTCTCAGTGCGCACTCCTTGCGACATTCCTGATGCGTCATATTTAATGTATGACGCATCATGTCGCAAGGAGTCACAGATACGTCAGTATTTCTGACGTATCTGTAAGCGCAAACGTGACGCATTGCTGGAGTGTGTCACAAAAGTGACGCAACTCCAGCAATGCGTCTTTTCACATGGGGCAAGCCCCATTTGAAAGGGCCTGCGTCAGTCTTACGCCTGCTGTGAGGCAGGCGCAAGATTTTGACGCAACGGCGTCCTAAAAGTGACGCAGTGAGATTTCACTGCGTCACTTCTATGACCCTTCCTTGCGTCAATACACCCCCCTTGCATACGTTATACCTGGCGCAGGTATAATGTGACGCAGGGGTTTACAAAGTGACGCATCTACCTAGATGCGTCACTTTGTAAATATGGCGCAACAAGGCATATTTTTTACGCCACTGGTGCGTCACAAAAAGTGACGCACCGGCGGCATAAAAGTGACGCACAGCCTCATAAATGAGGCCCCAGGTCCCTAGTCTTTATGCAAAGCTCCTTACCTCCACAATCATGTTTTAGCAGTGGCGTAGCTTATGCCACTCGTGGCAGCTCCTGTGTTTGCTGCCCGAGGGGGCCTGATCGAAGAGAGGGTTGGGGGGGAACGGCAATTCAGGCGGCCGCAAGTAAGAGCGGGGGGAGGGGAGCAGCTGCCCCACCCGGGGCGGTCCACCCCCGCTCTGCCCTAGCTGCACCACAGTGTTTTATCCAGACCCAATTAATGGCCGGGCCTACCCATCAGTGATATTGTGGGCTGCATCTAACATTTTTCTTCACATTTTAGCTAAACCTAATATTGGGACAAATCATTATGTAATACTTTTTCGGACAGCTGTGACCATTGCTTGATTGTGATGTAATTCCATGTCCGGTTCATGGCATAAAGTTGATTCTGATAAATAATTAACAGTCTATTCCGAACCTCCCATGCGCAATTATTCTCCACCCTGTGTTGCAGAATATGCCGCCCAGTCGACGCAGATAGCTGATAAATTTGCACTGCTGACATGAAAGGCACCATAATCGAAAATACAAAACCCCTCCGTGGTCCATTCGTTCTCTTCTCCAAATTAAACGTGCAGTCCGACAGGCAGAATGTAGCTGGCACAGATAATATTTAGCATAGGCAAAACAGCTCTACAAATGTAAGCTTAATCTTTATGTCAAGTTCATACACTACACGAGCTGCAGGGGTGCAACCCAGCATCTTTCCCTGTGTTTCAGCATACAATCATGCAACCAGTTTGCGGGGAGAGGTGTTCAGTAACCTGTTCCAACGCATGCAGAGTAGGAGGCAGCGCAGGGAACAGGCCATGCAGCGTGCAACATTTAGCACAGACCTGGTGATAGAGAAGGACATCTTGCGCTGTAGGGCGTGCGCACCCATGGGCTTCAAGTGGGGGCAGATATTGACCATCCGGGTAGAGGTCCCCAACTGGACTGTCCCCAAATGTAAAGAGTATGAGCCGCTGGACTTGCCCTTCACACCCTGGCCCTGAAGTTGTGGGAGCATGGGATTGTGCAGGAAAATCCATTACAATGCAGGCATTACATCCAAGGTCTTTACAACACAACTTTTACAATGCAAGTGCATTTACATCGCATGCTTTTACAACGCATTCCATTGCAACGCATGCCATTACAACGCATGCCATCACAACACATTATAAACTTAGTAATGGAGATTTTAAGGTCTCGTCCTATTCCATTCCGCAATGAATGAATAGGACGATAATATTGGGGCTAAACTAAGAGCTAAACTAAGCTCTGAAAAATGTGGATTTCCAGAAGTGCATGTGGTCTCGTGAATGCGCTTTTATCCGCCTGCCTCGCATCACCACATGAAAGCCATTTGTTGCGAGTTCACACTTCTTTCACGGCTGCAAGGCCGTGCGTGCTTCAAAGGGATCCGCTCACTTCTCCTCCCCCCTCGCTGAGAGCTTCACATTTCAAAGAGCTCTCCCCCGCCTCCTCTCCCCCGCCCCACTCTGACTTCACATTCTTTCTTCCGTCGTCCGCCTAATTCTTTTCTTTTTTCAGTTTAGCGCACGCACAGTCTCCTGTGCATCTCTGCCTTGTTAAGTTTTAGAGTGGGTGTAGGTTTTGGGGTAGTTGGGAAGAGTAGTTTTAAAAAATGTGTTGTAATGTTATGCATAGTAAAATCATGCGATATAATGGTAGATGCATTGTAAAAACTGTGATGTAAAAGCATGCATTGTAATTGTGTGGGTTGTAACATCATATATTTGATTGTGCACAAGTGGGACAGAGGGAGTGTATATGCAAGACAACTCAGCAAGATTCCGCATGCCATCTCACCAGGAAGATGGGCCAGAGAGGACAGAACTGGTTTGGACTAAGCACAGGCACTCTCTGGCACAAGAGAACAAATTAAAATGTGGTATAAATATTGGGGCCCAGACCCCAGAACTTTAGATTACTTCTGGACTCAAGAGGAACCTCTGCCTAGGAGAACAGCTGGAAAGACTGAAGGAGAAATACTGCCCCTTTGCTGTGTGCTGTGTGGGGTTGGCCTACAGTGGTGGTGTCTGACAAGGAGAGGAACAAGACTTTGCTATGTACTGTGTATCCTTCTTAAAGAAGATCTCCAAGGGCTTGTTGTAGAGCTTGCCTCCTGCTCTTAAGTCTCAGGGACAAAAATACTTAATTTCCTTTGTCCTTCTGAACCTGGAACTGCTGTTTCAGCTTACATAGAGGGAAAAAGTAACACCGATGCCGTTGAGCAACGCTGTTACCTGCACTAAAGCCGTGGGCACCGCTTGTGAAGTGCATGACGCACCGCCCGACTTGCACAGCAGCCCGATGCCTGCTAGGCTGCACCGTATCAACTCTGAATCCGTTACTGTGGTCGCTGTCTGCACCAAAGCTGCGGGCACCACTCATGACGCTAACGACGCACCGCCCAAATCGCACTGCAGCCTCGACGTCACAGACGCCAGCACGTCATCCTCGCGGATCTGATACCTGAAATGGGCGAATTTCCGAATTCATCGACCCCGCACCGTCGTAAGGAACCAACACCTCTGTGCTACCACAACATCACCTCCTCAGCAACAGTAAGGAACTGACGTCTCACCTGACATGCATCGCAGTAAGGAACCAATGCCTCACCTCCCCTGTGGTCATAAGAAATAGACGCCGCCCCAATGCTGTCCACCATCTTCATTTTCATAGTTTGCCTAGGTCACGGGTACTCATAGTACGGCCCGCGGGCTGCCAGCAGCCCAGCAAGACTTTCTTGGTGGCCCACGGACCTTTAAGACATTGTACCTGTGTATTTTTGTTGTTTTCTTTTTAAGAGTGTCAGCAAACACCGCCCAACCAGCGCTGACTCCGAGAGACTCTGCTCCATGGGGTCTGGCAATTCTAGCGATAGTCACAGTGGAGAAGCAGGGGGGCTAAAAAGAGGTGAAATGAAGCAAAGCCTCATTAACAAGTAAATGGTCTTTTAAAGACCTGTGACGTACTGGGGTGCAGCTGTGTGTGTGCCCAGTAAGCTGTCTCAGCCCAGACTGCACTATACGCAGGGTGTGGTGACAGAGGGTGACAGACAGAGGGAGGGAGACAGACAGAGGGAGATAGAGGGAGTGAGATGGTGAGAGGGAGGCAGAGGGAGGGAGACAGGGAGGGAGAAGGAGGGAGACAATGAGGGAGAGAGTGGGAGGGAGACAAGACAGACAGAGGGAGACTGAGAGAGCGAGGGAGACAGAGGGAGACAGACAGAGGGAAAGAGAGAGGGAGGGAGACAGAGGGAGGGAGACAGAGGGAGACAGAGAGGGAGACAGAGAGGGAGACAGAGGGCGACAGACATATGGAGGAGACAGAGGGAGGGAGACAGTGGGAGACAGACAGACGGAGGAGGGCAACAGAGGGAGGGAGACAGAGGGAGGGAGACAGATAGAGGGAGACAGATAAAGGGAGACAGAGGGAGGTGGACAGAGGGAGGGAGACTGATGAAGGGAGAAAATAGGGAGGAAGAGGAAGGGAGACAGAGAGAGAGGGAGACAGAGAGGGAGACAGGGAGGGAAACAGAGGGAGGCAGAGGGAGATAGCGGGAGGGAGTCATGGGGAGGCAGAGGAAGGGAGAGGGTGACAGAGAGAGAGGGATACAGACAGAGTGAGACAGATGGAGACAGACAGAGGGAGAGAGAGGGAGGGAGACAGAGGGAGGGAGACAGAAAGAGGGAGACAGAGAGGGAGACAGGGAGGGAAACAGAGGGAGGCAGAGGGAGATAGCGGGAGGGAGTCAGGGGGAGACAGAGGGAGGGAGAGGGTGACAGAGAGAGAGGGAGAGAGACAGAGGGAGACAGATGGAGACAAACGGAGGGAAATAAAGGGAGGGAGACAGAGACAGACAGAGGGAGACAGATGGAGACAGACAGAGGGAGAGAGAGAGGGAGGGAGACAGAGGGAGGGAGACAGAAAGAGGGAGACAGAGGGACGGAGACAGAGCGAGACAGTGAGGGAGAAAGAGGGCGACAGACAGAGGGAGACAGACAGAGGGAGGGAGACTGAAGAGGGTGACAGAGGGAGACAGACAGAGGGAGGAGGGCAACATAGGGAGGGGGACAGATAGAAGGAGACTGAGGGAGGGAGACAGATAGAGGGAGACAGACAGATGGAGACAGATGGAGACAGACAGAGGGAGGGAGACAGAGGGAGAGAAAGGGAGGGAGACAGAGAGAGAGAGGGAGACAGACAGAGTGAGTAAGATGGACAGAGACAGAGAGAGAGAGAGGGAGAGGGAGGTAGAGGGAGGGATAGAGAGAGAGGGAATGAAATAGAGAGAGAGAGATAGAAAAAGGGAGGGAGACAGAGACATACAGATATAGAGACTGAGACAGACAGAGACAGACAGAGACAGATTGAGGCAGAGACAAACAGGGAACGACAGAGACAGGAAGAGGCAGAGAAAGGGACAGGGGCACACAGATAGAGGCAGAGACAGACAGAGAGACAGAGAGAGAGAGGGAGACAGAGACAGGGATAGATAGACACAGGGACAGACAGACAGATAAAGGCAGGGACATGGTCATACAGTTAGAGGCAGAGACAGACAGAGACAGAGAGGCAGAAAGACAGAGAGGGAGACGGAGAGGGAGACAGGGAGGGAGCGAGAGGGAGAGAGGGGGAGGTAGAGAGAGACAGAGGGAGGGAGTCAAGGGGAGACAGAGGGAGGCAGAGGGAGACAGAGGGAGGGAGAGGGAGACAGAGGGAGGGAGAGGGAGACAGAGGGAGGGGGACAGGGTGAGGGAAACAGAGGGAGGGTGAAAGAGGGAGGCAGAGGGCGAGAGAGAGGGTGACAGAGAGAGAGAGACAGAGAGGGGGGAGACAGAAGGAGACAGACAGAGGGAGGGAGACAGACAGAGGGAGGGAGACAGACAGAGGGAGACAGACAGACAGAGACAGACATGGGGAGACAGACAGAGGGAGACAGACAGAGGGAGACAGAGGGAGGGAGATAGAGGGAGGAGATAGAGGGAAGGAGACAGAAGGACGGAGAAAGAGGGAGACAAAGAGAGTGAGACAGAGGGTGACATATAGAGGGAGACAGAGGGAGACAGATAGAAGTAGGAGGGGGACAGAGGGAGGGAGACAGAGGAAGCGAGACAGATAGAGGGAGACAGAGGGAGGTCGAGAGACAGAGGGAGACACACTGAGACAGAACGAGGGAGACAGAGGGGGACAGAGGGAGAGAGAGGGAGGGAGACAGAGGGGACATAGGGAGGGAGACAGAGAGAGGGAGACAGACAGAGTGAGTGAGACAGAGGGAGACAGAGGGAGAGAGAGGGAGGGAGGGAGAGAGAGGGAGGCTGACAGAGAGAGAGAGAGAGAGAGAGAGAGAGAGAGAGAGAAAGGGGGAGGGAGACAATGAGAGGGAGGAAGAGATAGAGAGATGGAGGGAGGGAGGGAGACAATGAAAGGGAGAGAGAGATAGAGAGAGAGAGAAAGATATGTGTATTCCGGGTCTGGTGGCACAGTGGACAATGTCATCGGCTGCAGGAGCATGTGTTCAACCTCATGGTCACAGTAGTTTTTTTGCTCTAGCCCCGCCCCTCCCCCACTGACCCCACCCCCACCGGTGCGGCTCTCGGCCACAAACCACACTGTAGATTTGGCCCCCGAAGAGAAAATTTGTGAGTACCCACGGCCTAGGTACTGTTCTTTGGGGTCCGTATTGCTCCATGCCCGACGCAGCACACCTCGTGGTCGGGTCTGTACTTGGGATTTTCATCTGTCAAAATGTCATAATAGCTCCAGGTGGAGGTATTTACTGCTACAAACTTTATTTGTGTAAATAAGCTACTTTTGGTAATATCTGAATATATGTATTGTGGATATTTGTCGTTTCCTCTTGTTTGGCTTAGATAAAACTTTCCTATTTTTCTAAACTGGTGTGGGGTCCATTTGTAGTGTTTTCACTGTGTTACTGTATATGTGCACACATTTTCTCACACACTGCCTCTGGGATAAGCCTGTCTGCTCATGCCAAGCTACCAAGGAGGTAAGCATGGGGTTGTCTAAGGGCGTAACTCCCACACCCAGACTAGAAGCATATGTCCCTTTGGACAAACGTGCAAACCATTTCTCTCTGTAAATAATTTTATCAATTTAGCATTGCATGGACACCAGTTGTTTTTTATTATTTAATTGTTGCCTGTCCTCCTTGGCTTCCATAGGTTCCATCAACTCTGGAGGGACACCAAGCATTTTTGCTTATCAATGTAATCAATTTAAATAATATTGTGATGCTGATGGTGATGATGGCTTGTATTACACTGACAATCATTTCCAAGTCTCACTCTAATTTTTCTCTCTGCAGGGCATTAAAAGATACTGAATCTGAATGAATTCTGTTAATTAACTGACACTAGAGTGCAAAAATCTGCTATGTGTTTTTGCTTGCGCTGCTGACTAAAAATAAAAGAAGTAAAAATGATGGAAACATAGAAGTAGGCTCCTGCCAAGTAATCTGTCAGTGAGATGAAGTTAAGTTCATTGCCATCACTGACATCAAACCTCCATCCATTTTCCACCAACATGGCATACCTACTGCAATGCTATTTGAGCAAGAAGATCACTGCTGGATCAACAACGGTACAACCACCAACACAAAAAACCAAATCAGATTTTACTCAGGTTTTCAATGACTGCATTCATGGCCAAGAGTAGTGACTTCAGAGTTGAATTGTCCCAGCAGCAAACCAAATCATCATAGGAAACTCAGCAGCAAGGAGAATCTTCTACATCTGATCTTCTGGAGGTAAGATCAGAGCAGGATGCTGAATTTACTGCAGAGGAGGATGCTGTGGCTGCTCCTCCACTGGTCACATTGAACCTGATTCACCAAGGTAAACTGAGACAAAAGTCTAACTTTATGACTTTTGGTATTCACAAAGGGCACTTACGAGTAGTAAAGTTAGACTTTTGTCTCAGATAAAATTAAGTTTTGGTTTTAAGTTTGACTGAGATCAAAATTGAGACAAAAGTCTTTCTTTCCTGCTTGTAAACTCACTTTGTAAATACCGAAAGTCGTAAAGATAGACTTTCGTCTCAATTTACCTTTGTGAATTGAGCCCTTTTTCTTCACTATCTCCTCAGAGTAAAAGAAAGAAGCATGTGCTCAGCTTCTTCAAATCCCCGATCAGATGATTTTGATATTATTCAACCATAAGCCCTTCCCTGCAGTGAAAGAGAAAGAAAAAGGAAGGCTCTTTCCAAGAACCCCAAGACCTGCAGCAATCAACATTCCTTCCAAAGCCCACCCTAGGGAACAGCAAACACAACTACCTAGCTCCAGTAGCACCTCCTGGAGGGAGTGCTGCAGGGTGGTGGGGTCGGGTGGGAAAAGGGCAGGGTGGGGGCTAGTAAACTTCGGCACATGGCTGATCAGAGTTGGTAAAGAAATACATAAATACAATTAATTAAATTGCACGTGCTGCAACGACAAATGCGTTGCAGCACGTGCAATTTAATTTGTTTTATTTATTTATATCTTTCCTTGACTCCGATTGGCTGTATGCTGGAGTTTACTATACCCCACCCTGCCCCTTCCCCACCCAACCTCACTGCCCGCAGCACTCCCTCTAGAAGCCTCTAATGCCTAGCTCCACCACAAGTTCTTCTGGTTATTGCTCTATGAGGAAGACTTCCTCCATGGTGTTAGACTTTTTTACCCTTAGGCTCCATGAAGCCCACATCATAAATTGCACAGTTTGCAACAAACTAGTGCATCGTTGGAAGCCAGGTGAACATTAATGTACCGGGGGCCAGCTGGGCCATGTGAAAAATCAACATGCAATTGTGTGGGAAGAGCACTTCAAAAGGATAGCTGCTGTTGAGAGAGGAAAAGACACACAATTGATGGACGAAATGCAGAACAAATCAAAACATTCACCCCCAGGCAAGAGATCTGGGTTAAATCCATCATTCTTTTGCTCGCCATGCCACCCCAGTTAAGACCTGGCCAAAGGCAAATCAGTATTGACCCTGTGCCTCATGGGAAGAGTCCAGCCTGAACTGCCAAGCCAGGTCCTCTCTGGACCGGAAACAAGCATCCTTGGACCGATTTGGGGGTTTCACCCCTCTTCAGCCAGGATAGCTTGATTCCAGCGGCACAGTGAGCCCAGAACCCACATATGGGCATACCTGGTGCACTTAGGGCAGGAAAGGAAAAGACACACAATTGATGGATGGAATGCAAAACAAATCAAAGCATTCACCCCAAGTCCAGAGATCTGGGTTAAGTCCATCATTCTTTTGCTCACCATGCCACCCCAGTTTAGACCTGGCCATATGTAAATCAGTCTTGACCCTGTGCCTCATGGGAACCGTCAAGCCTGAACTGCCAAGCCAGTTCCTCCCTCGACTTGAAACAAGCATCCTAGGACCGGTTTCGGGGTTTCACCCCTCTTCAGCCAGGATAGCTTGATTCCAGTGGCACAGTGAGCCCAGGACTCATGTCTGGGCATTCCTGGGGGACTTAGGGAGGGAAAACAAAAGACACACAATTGACGGACAGAATGCATGACAAATCAAAACATTCACCCTCAGTCAAGAGATCTGGGTTACCTCCATCATTCTTTTGCTCACCGTGCCACCCCAGTTTAGACCTGGCCAATTGCAAATCAGTCTTGACTCTGTGCCTCATGGGAACAGTCCAGCCTGAACTGGCAAGTGAGGTCCTCCCTGAACTGGAAACAAGCATCCTAGGACCGGTTTCGGGGTTTCACCCCTCTTCTGCCAGAATAACTTGATTCCAGTGGCACAGTGAGCCCAGGACCCACGTCTGGACATACCTGGCACACTTAGTTCGGGAAAGCAAATGACACACAATTGATGGACGGAATGCAGAACAAATCAAAACATTCACCCCCAGTCAAGAGATCTGGGTTAAATCCGTCATTCTTTTGCTCACCATGCACCCTACTTTAGACCTCGCCATATGCAAATCAGTCTTGACCCTGTGCCTCCAGGGAACAGTCCAGCCTGATCTGTCAAGCCAGGTCCTCCCTGGACCGGAAACACGCATCCTAGTATCAGTTTTGGGGTTTCTCCCCTCTTCAGCCAGGATAGCTTGATTTCCGCGGCACAGTGAGAGAGAAGTCATTGAACAGACAGAAGAAGGTGATGGGAAGGAAGAAGAAGATGTCACTGTCATGCAGAGAAGCTCTGTCATGCTTAGTGTGAAATCATCACCCACAACAAACTTGACATGGCACTGAGAAAGAGTGACATTGCCACCCATGTAATTAATGCAGCCTACCTGCTCTACAGGTCACTTGCCGTGGTATTCTAACAAATACAATTGCCACAGCAAAGTGGAAGGTTCCAAGCTTGACATATTTTTAACTGCTGCTGCACCATCCAGTGCTGGAATTGATTAGTGAAGCAATCAAAGGGGTGTTCTTCAGTCCATCCACCTCACTATAATCATATGGGCCAGCTTGAGACTACACGTGCCTTTCTTCACACTGGATCATTTTCAATGGGGTAAAGCAAAGGCCACCCACTGGTCTCACCATTGATGATGCTTCTTGAGGCATTTGGCAGCATGAAACAGTTGCTGTGTTCTCTGTGGAGAAATCACATACAGATGTCAACATTTTAGAAGACTTTAATACAAAAGTCTTTGAATGTCTTCAACCTAGAGGTCTCCGCATTTGATTTTTTATTACTTACAATCGCAGTAATATTGACAAAGCAATTGTTGATTGAGGATACAACAGTTTCCAACGGTTAGCTCATTGCACCAACTTGAATGTGCAAGGGTTTTTCAAAAAACAGAAGTAGTTGACAAAGTGTCATAGAATTTGCACTCATTTTAGTCATTTCTTCAATCCCCAGAAGCAACTGAGTGTCATTCATTATGCTTATACAATCTTTGTATAATCCTTCATACAGGATGTTTTAACTCATGTGAACTCCACATTCCACTTTGTGCAATGCCTGATTAAGTAAAATCTAGTGCCTAATAAATCAAGGCACCAACTGCGGACATCTAGTTGCGTAAGATTGGATCAAAGTTAAAAATGTGGGCAATTACGATGGAGCTTGGGCCAGATACAAAGAGTGAATTGGGCCCAGTCAGCATTTACCTTCAGACTTTGAAGAAATTCTTCTGAGAACAATGTTCTAAGAGAGTTAAGTTCAGTAAGACACGGCTGCAAGTGTCCGAGGAGGGAACATAATCTTCAGGTGAGGTTCTGTGAATTCTGAACCCTTGGGTTCCATTTTGTGCATGGCAGCCATTTTGTGGTTGCCCTCACATAGGCCGATGACCCTGTTGCCTGAAGCTGACCTTGTTGGGCCAGTTCCTTGCCCAGTATCTGATCAAGATTAAGGATCAGAGCACAGGAGATTGTAAAGTTTGGTATGCACATACACACCCCTTATCCTACTTGTCATCTGTTTCTGTTCCTTCTTTTATGGCTTGTTTACGATATGGGTTGTGGTCTTTTATATTGGGTTTGTCCGGCTTGTGTAAGAAGGAATGTTGGGCTTTTTGCATGCTTGCAAAAGCTAGGACTGCCCCTTACTTTTGTGCTGAGTTTTCTAACCCTAAGCATATAAAAGGCCTCTGTTCTCTGTATTCCTCAGACTACCTCATTCAGTTGGTACGGCTTCTGTGTGACGTGGCCTCACTTAATTAATTTTAATAAAGATGTCTTTTCATATTTCAGTTTCTGTGCCAAGTTCTTTGTTATACTAGTAAGTATTCCCTGAGAATGAAGATTTTGATTTCTTCAAATGGCACCCACGTGGGGCTTCATCAGAGAAGTGACTTTCTGTGGGAGTGATCTTGTCAGGAGACTGAAATCTACTGAGGAGGACAGAACAGGATTCTACTAAGAAGTTACTCTGTGCACAGGGATTTTGGAGATTCTTTGTTTCTGCAGCCCAGTATATTTCTGATCTTCCTGATTTTGATCCTCCACATGATGTCACTCCTGACTGAGAACTTTTTTGGCCTGAGTATTCTAAAAAGACCGTTAGGTCATGTAGAACTTGACAGTTAGAATTTGGATAATCTTTTGATTAGTAAAAGTAAGAGTTAAGTATAAGTGGGTCGCTCCCAGTCCTTCGTTCTTTGGTTCTTTGAGTCCTTAGTTTTTGGTTCTTTGGTCCTTAGTTTGATTGGTTCTTAGTTTTGCTTGGTCCTTAGTTTGGTTCTTAGTTTGTTTGGTCCTTAGTTTTTATTTGAACATTGCAATTTTCAAAAACCCAGGGTCTTGTATATTTACGAGTGTATCAATAGAGATAGCCCCTTGAAGTTTGAAGCTAGATTAGTGAGCTATAAGATGCCTGATCTTAGCAAATTTGGAGCTTTGTGTTGGCCAACTTTGTATACGTTTGGATTAGCCGGCTTCCCCTAAAGGGAATACCTAAATAGGTTTAGATTTAAAAACATATTTCTTCCTTGGTGATTTTGTTCTGCGCAGTTTTATGAACAAAGATCTGCAGAACGATTTTGTTTGGTGTTCTGCTAGCCAAAGCTAGTGAATTGAGTGTATTTTCACTTCTTGGACATACATCAGTCTGTTGGGCTGTTTTTGCAGTCTTTTGGAACACTATTGAGAAGCGTTTCTTGTAAATATGACTTACAACTAGTATTTGCAAATGGTTTGGTTTAAGTACAGTCTGTGGGCTGTCCTTTATTTCTGTCCTGAGTATTGATATGTGCAGGCCCGGACTGGTCATTCCGGGCACTGGGCAATCCCCCGGTAGGCTGGACGGGTTGGGGGCCGGTTTTGTGGCTGGGGCTGGTTTTGTAGCGTGGGGCCGATTTGGACCCTGAAGCGTGACCGAACAAAGAATTAGCACAACTATCTGCATAAAAAGCAGCTGCTGGTCCGTGATGTCACCCGATTTAATTTTATTTCATTTAGCCTAGCCTATTATTTATGAAAATCCACCTCTGACCTTCACCTGGGTGGCTGCACGCACCGTGATGCGTGCAATAGCCTCCACTCCCAGTCTTCGCCGCCGCCGTGTCTGTGCGCCGCTGTACAGTCATTCACCCTTAGGGTGGGGTCTGTAGTCAGTGGACCAGGTGATCATGCGCAAGCGCATTTGGGGGGTCGCGGAATGACAACGTACACGTGACTGCGCGACAGAGGCCAGAGAAGACTGAAAGAGAGGCTGGAGCGGAGCCTGGTAGCACCAATAATTATTTCTAGCCGACCTCGTCGTGTCTGTCAACAGGGAGTGAGGGGCCGTTCCTTCCCTGCGTGAGTCTCCTGAGATGTTGTTTGCATTCAATTATTCATGGCCAGGCTCTGTCTGGGGGCATCACGACTCGCAACCGGGCCGGACTTAAAAGCAAAAGCCTGGTTATTAGTTAAACTTAGACCCCGGCCCGGGCGGGCAGCATAGGCTCGTCCATCAAACACAGAGGTCTCGGCGCAGCGCACACCCTGTACTTACCGATTTGACGGCACTACTATTAGAAGTCAGGGTGCGATAGCCCGCTTGTGGTCTGAATGAAGCCGTGCCATGTGAGGCCTGGTGTGGGCAGTTGTCGGGGTGAGAACTCTCAGCAGTGCAGACAACGAGCACCTGCCTCTGTGTCCAGCTCCTGAGTGTAGCAGTACCCAGGGAGTTCCTGACTGCCCTTAAAGAGTGGGATGCACCCGGGCGCTGTCTGTATTCAATGGAAAGTAGCGCCTGGAAGCCGGGAAAAGAGCTGCGACCCAGGCGATCGAATACAACCCTGCCAATAAGGTAACTCCAATCTTACCTCAGATGGGAAACAACTTTACATATGTTACACGATGGGTTACACAATTCCTGAACATTTACCCACCAAGCTATCCGACGGAAGGTATCTGCAGGGTAAATGTACTTGCTGACTTAGGTTAAAGTTAATGTTCAGTAATGGTGTTGAACTTTGATAGCTGAATGTAAGTCAGTGAATAAAAGCTCTTCAGAAATGTTAAGGTCACGGGTGCGAATGATCAGAATGCTAAGGTGCTTTGATTGCAAGCTGTACTTTGCAGGTTCACATACTACGCATGTGGTATTTGTGTAGCGCCTACATGGCTGAAAACACGGAATGCTGCTACACAGGGTCAACAAGAAGAATAAAGTTAGGGGGCGATAGGGGGGTAGCTGGTTCTGGGAGCGCTGCTGGATCCTCACTGCATCGTAATGTGGTCTTTTCCAAAAAGAAGCGCCTTTAACCTTTCCCTAAACTGGTTTGGGGACCGTGCGGTAATAAGGGAATGTTTCTGCATCCTGAGTGCACAGATGGACAGGATCTGTACCCTTGAGTTTTCTTTTTTCCCACTTTTTAAGCCTTCAGAAGGATGGCATCCTTGCTTTGGGTGGGCAAAGGGCCACCAGAGGTGAAGAGTCTATCAGATAGGTCACCAGCTCTGGAGGCTATGAGGTCGGGGCGACCGGCACGGACCACGGCATATAGTGTACACAACACATCGATCCATGGTAATTGGTAAATCAGTTGTGAAGTCACTTCACAACTGATTTAATAATTACCATGGATCAGTGGTCGGAGAGGGCAGGATCGGCGGCCGGGGCACGGCGTGCCCCTACTTCTTTTTTTCAGTAGATTCTGTTCCCCAACTTATTTTATTTTTAACATTCATCCCACGACACAGCAAAGTTGCAAAGGCCTGCAAAGAAGGCTTGGCCACAGTACGGAGACGGGCGTGGGGGGCAGAGGAGGAAAAGGACTCTTTTTCTTCTTGCCCAGAGAAGACAAGGGCAGTGTGCACTTCTGTTCTGCCTTTGGCAGCTGCCCCCTCTCTTTCTTTGTCTTATTCCCACTTTCTGTCTTGCTCCTCCTCACTTAGTGAAAACCATGACTTCAAGAAACGTTTTTCACACTCTCGTCTTCCCTCCTTTCGTTTATTTGTTCCCCTGTGAAATGGATCCAAAAGCAAAAAAAACACTTTTGTCGTCTTTTTCTGACACTTTTGTTTTCCACAGTGCAGCCTAAGGAATAAAAGGTTCAAACTATGAAAAAGAAATAAAAAAATAAAAACAGCTAGACAGTGTTCGCAAAGCGACCAGATTGATTTTATTCACACCCAAACACATTAGCGCCACTTTACAGAGTTTGCCAGTGAAGCGCTACTTTTGTTTGCTTGTCTTTCTTTGAACAATATTGTTTTCCCCAGGTGGAAAAGTGCACCAAACCTGAAGGTACTGAAATACCTGGTTGATGGGTGGATTGGTAACCATGTTGATCCTGCTTACATCTCACATAATTTACTTTGCTTTTTCCAGGATTTTGGTACTTTTTTTAGGCCGCATATTGCTCTTGTCTAGTGCGTAATTTGAATTGAGTTACATCCAGGTGTTTATAACGGGGCACAATTGGGTTGTAGTTTAAGGCGGTGAAAATTTTCCTCAGTGGAGCAGTATGGTGTTCAGTGGGGGAGAGGATGTGGCACTATGGCCAGAGCTGCAAAATTTAGAACTGGGGAACCAGGTTCAGCCTTCATGGCCAGTATCCCAGACCACGCTCCAGAGGGAGCACATTCTGTGCTAGACCATAGATGGCCCTGCTAGACCTTAAAAGCCCTGGTGTCTTAGCACTAGCAGGTGGACTCTAGCGGTGGCAAGTGTAGGTTAACCTTGATGCCTGTCCACCACAATCCATACTGAAGTTCACCTCCAGTCCTGCAGGCAGGCCTATGAAGCAGCACACCCTAGAGCAACAGTGACTCTGTCACTGAGGTCACAGGATCCTTGAGAAGGGCCGGTGCGACCGGTGTGACCGCACTGGGCACTGACTTTGGGTGGGGCTGTCCTGTTTGCAAGTATATTATGGTTCTAAAAACGACTTGCTGCCATCTTCCTGACCTCCAGCAATTTTCAGAGACAATAAAAATGTCATGATAATGCTGGTAGTTAATGTTCTTCCTAGAGAGTGAGAGAGAGATCAGAGTTTTGTCTAAATGAAGTTTTGACTCATGGAAAGGTAGCGTACAGGGTTAATGTGCCTGCTGCAAAGATCACAAAGTGCCTATAATGTAAATAGGTCAGTGGGTCACTGCTTTTGTCAGAGAGATCCTTTTGTTACTTGCAATTTTTAAGTTAGAATCCTAACATAGAACAGTGAGCTATTAACTGTCACCTAAGAGCAGCATACAAACTGCAAGGTATAAATTAGAGCGTTATGTTTTTTTCCCCAGTGTTTGATTATCCTAATGTTCCAAAAGGTGCTCACTCGAGATGGAAATCAATTCTGATTATTAAAGAGGACCCCCCCAACCATAGTATTACGTTTTAAATTCTCAATTTGTGTTTCTCTAGACCAATCACTATTAAACTGTATTGCTTACCAGTATGGTTGTCATGTGGCTCCTACACCTTGTAGTCCTTTGTCTTATGTAACATATCCTAAACAGTGGTGTATACACGTATAATTGATTGTCTCTTTTTAATGTGTGTGATGTAAAGTACTCGGACGCCCTACACTGGTATGAGCGACGCTGTAAATCAAATTAAATGCATATGAGAGAGAGAGAGTGTAGTTATGGAGACTTGAGGGGCACTGTTAAAGGGTGGTAGTGAGAGAGTCCACGGCGGAGGTGGTCATTGGGTGCACCAACAAACATTGTTGCACAGGGCGCCACCAGGGCTAAAGCCAGCCCGGCACTTGAGGCCACCCATTGGTACCTCCATTGGCCTTGTTTCAGCAGTAGTAGCTGCAACTCACCAGGGATCGGCAATGCAGGATTGGCACGCACACCATACTAAGTTTGTAAACTTCACAGTCTCTCTGCTTCATGCACAAGCCCTTTTAACCTGTTCTGCCTGCTTTGGGGTCACTGGAATTATGCAGCAAAGGAGGACAAAATTATGCCACAGTGTTGACTACATTATGCAGCAAAAAAGGCTGCAGCGTAATGCAGTATATTTTCTGATACTTTATTATTTGACATTTCACACATGCTAACAGTCTCTAGAAAGATTTTGCCTTATTAGTACCAGAGTAAAATACAAATACAGCAGTGAGAAAGGTGATCAGTCAACCTTTGTGAAGGGCTGACCACTTCACAGCAACATAAGTCACATTTGTTTTGTAACTTTTGATCTGTTTGAGCTACACACAATTTATTAGTTAAAATTGTCAGATTATGTATCAGATGTTGTGTTATGTGTCCACTATGGCAGAGCCATAATTATATAGAAAACATTTTCAAACTAGGAAATTTTGCTATTCATGTTGGAACTGCTCTGGTGGAAAAAGGGAGGAGAAGTGAGTATGACAGAAACTGCATGGCTACGAGACAAATGGCTTGTGCTTCCACTTTTAAGCATATTTGGGACATTCTGAGATTGGAACAGTCCCATGGATTCTCTGCCCACAGTTCCCCTACTTTTTTCCCCTCTTCGACCACTGCCATGGATCAATGTGTAAAATCCCATGCAGTGCTACTGGCTTGGGTGCATTTGTGTGAATTTTTCTTGCGTTCTGGCTAGGGTGCCATGTGAGACATTTCCATATCTTCTGGCAGCCTGGGTGTTTGTGTGATATTTCCATGCTTTCTAGCCTGTGTGGTTGTGTGTGCTATTTCCATAGTTTCTGGCCTCAGTGACCTGGAGGCTCTGTAGGAATGTCTGTGATTTGTGACTGGGTATCCTGATGCTCCATAAGGTAATCGTTTACTATGCTTTAAAAGTGAATACAATCTAATATGTAGTGAAAAATATGTTGAAAAATGCTTTGTTTTGGCCTTTCTGCCTCCAAGAGTTTCTAGGGGGTACAACACCCCAAACTCCCCCTAATAGTGGTTGCCCACTGCGCTTGCTCACTACACACCATGTGGGAGCTGGTCTCACTTTTACTTTGTTCTCTCTGATTTACTACTTGTGTCTATTTTTGATGCTCTTTGAAAGGATGTCTATGGGCACATTTGACTGGGTGGCTAACCTGGTGCTCTGTAAGGTCATCATCTACTATTTACTGTGCTTTGAAAGTTGATACAATTGAATATGTAAGGAAAAATGTGCTGTAAAATTCACCGTTTTGGTCTGTCTTTTTCCAACTTTTTCGTGGGGGGAGAACCCCCCCCCCAATCCCCCCTAGTGGTGGACGAGCTCGCTCGCTCGCTACGTCCCGGACGGGGGCTGGTCTGGCAAAATTTGCCAGGGCTGCTTTCAGTTCCCAGTCCGGCCCTGGATATGTGGGTTAAATGTGTGTTTAAATGTCTATGTGGTTTTCTCATTGGTGCAACTTCTGTAAGTGAATAGCGATGGCGCTATTCACGAAATGCATGGTGCGCCGTATTGTGTGTCCTGAGTGTATGACCCCTTTCTGTTTATGTCTGAAATGAGCTCAAATGTGTGTCTGTGTTTTTTTATGTTTTCAGTCTATTGTGCAAAATGTCTAAATGCTTAAAAAAAAAGTTAAACATTCACATTCACTAGGAATAAAAAGGCCTCAAAAACGAAATTGGTTGTTTTATAGAAAAACAAACGTATAGCATTTTTTTTTACTTACATACATTGTATTAGAAATTTCCAGGCAAACTCCTCAGCTGAAGTAAAGTCTTGCTGAACTCAGAAGTATATTATAGAACATGCATCGATGTGTTTTTGTTTGAAAAAGACTGCCATTTGTGCTCATGTTACAATGCTGAGAGACAACCTAAATAAACAGGAGTATTTACTTAGCCAGGATTTTGCCATTAGTTAAACACGGGTGAATACTTGCATTTCAGAATGTTGTTTTCAAAAGGTTCCAAAACTAAGGTTCATTATTTTGTATTACAGGAAGGCATTTCAATTAAGGGTTTTCTCTCTTTAAGCTTTTTTGTAAGCATATTCATGGGTCTGTTGCTAAATAAAATTGTCCTTTAAAAAAAAAAAAAAAGTGGCGCAAACATTTTGTCATGTTTCAAGTTAGGCTTCTGTGCTTGGGCTTATAAATGAATGCATCAAAAATGATAGGCAAGGGATGCAGCTTGCTTTTATATGTGGTATTATCAATAATGAGTGGGTTTATTAAAAATAATTATTAATTATGAAAAACAATTATTAAAAATAAGTGCTACAAAATTCGTTTTTTACTATTCATGAAGCTTAATTGTCATCCTGTGACCTCCTAGCATTATAATTTAATTTAAGTTGTGCTATCCTGTATAATGAGGACACAAGCATATGGAATTTTACTTAGCGCAGGCGTAAAAAACTCATTTTTCTAAGGATTTACATGGGATATGTCTATGTCCAATCTCTGCAATTTGTGAAGAACATTCTGAGGATGATTAATATGTAACACAATTATAGAAGATTTATTTTTAAGTGCCCCTAATATCAAAGTCGAATTTGGATAAAATAGACCATTTAAAACAGCATTCTTGCCATTTTTAATAGCTTTAAAGTGCTTTAGGCTTCAGTGAATGCATACATTTAGGTATAATACAAATTTGCAGGTTGTCCCCATTTGGGTTTACTTTTAAATGGCCCAGTGAGATCCAATTAAGGTTGCTGAAATGAGTACCATTGCAACAAGCATTTGTTCTAAAAACTGGTATGTGTGTTATTAGGTTCTGTGAATCCTTCACAGTAAATATAGTAGGCCTTCTGTCTTTGTCAGCCTCACAGTGAGCAGAAGCTGGGGGCTAGGAAAGCTGCAGCGGCTCATGGTGCGCTGAGATGCTATCTTTAGTTTCCCTGTAAACAATGGAAGAGGTTGTCATGTTGACATTTGTGGCCTTTTAAATTAGGGCCTTGTCTCTGTGGAATGCAGAATGACCTTGCTAAACAGGCCTCTGAAAGGTGGGATTTCTGGTTTCTCCACAAGAACATCAATACAATTAAAGAACTTTATTCCAAAGGGAAAATATAAAAAGGGTTTCTTTGAAAGTCCCAACATCATGTTAAATGCTCTGCAGAACTGCTACATTTGTGTCTCTGCTCTGAAAAAAAATAATGTCTGCTAGTTGCTTTTATTTGACAGAAAACGAAGTGTTGCATTAAGTCTTAGACAGAAACTAAGATGCAGCCCTTTTCTAAAATTTTGAAGGCTGAATGCCTAAGTGAGAACGATTTGTCAGTTAAGAATTATTCTTCACAGTGGAAATTGTAGGTGCCAAATTATTATGGAGTGTCAGTGTAACAATTTTACTTTTAGAAAGGCAAAACTAAGGTGGCTTGATGTTGCAAGCTGACTGACAAGATGGTAACAGTTAAGTAATGGAAAGTTATTTTTGTGTTTGTTAATATGTATCATGTTTTGTCTTCTGATTAAAAGTTATAATTGATATTTGTTTGTTATGAGAAATGTCTTTCTTTTGTGTGTTGTGATTGTTTTTTTTGCTTCTGCCTACAGATCATTCATGGATTGTTCTGGGTGATTTAAGGCTGGCAAGACACGTGAGTTTTGTTGGTTGAAAGGAGATGTGTTTTTGCGTAACTCCGTTGGAAAGAAATGTTCATGTGTTTTTTTTATGTTTGTGTATTTGGTCCTATCATGAATTGTTCTTGCTGGTCCTGTATGTTAGAAAGTTCTATTTGACAGCAGATATCCACTAACTGGTGATCTACTGTCAAAAGGAGGGTAAGGATTTTAAACCTGACAAATTAAGCAGGCCCGAATTTCACAGTAACATAAAGTACATGACATGGTGTTGTGTGTCACCGCTCATTCACATATGTTATTGTTTTGTCTATGTTTTTTGTGCTTGATATACAGCAAGTATATCTGTAATTCACATATATTATTGTTTTGTCTATGCTTTTTGTGCTTGATATACAGCAAGTATATCTGATGGCTTGACATGTGCGTTTTTGTGCGTTTTTTATGTTTTTGTTTTATGATGCTGCTTTTGATACTATTACAAGTTTACCTGTGTTGTGAAGGGATGTACATGATGATGTGTATCGCTGCACAACAGTTGGGTTGATTTGCTAAATTTCACAGATAATGATATTTTCATACTGTGCACGACACAGACAACACTTCACCAGTGTATGTCAATTTGGCTATGAATAGTATTCAAGAAAAATAAAAAAGATATACAGGATCAAAGTGTGTCTCAGTCACTTACTGCCCCTTCCCTTAAAGGAGCAGGCAGCCCTACATTTATGTATCCTGATTGGACGTAAGGATAAAATTATAGATCTGTGACTCTTGTACATGGTGACCTAATTTTTATATTACATTAGTCAGTTTTGTTCTGCTTCCTTAGTAGTGTATGGCTTTGTACCATAAAGGAAACCAGGTTTCATTTTTTCCCTGAAGAAGGAACTGGAACATTAGCTGAAGTAACCGTGTATGGTTTAGCGGCCAGTGGTAGAGCTAACTTTTAAAAACTATTGTGATTTTATTTTATGTATCACTCATACTCTTGGTATTGTGTCACATGCTTGACTATCACCCAAGTAATTTCTTGTTCTTCCTATAGAATTTTCTTTTGTCGCTTCTCCCCTGACTGATATTGCATTGTAACTAGTTATTGGGATTTTAGCTGTGTCCTAGTTCCATTTCTCTTTTCCGTATTCCTTTCACCAGTCAGCTTTTATTATTATTAGTGTATTGTTCAGGTTAACACTTCAAGACTGCAGTAATGTACCAGAAACCCCCATATTATGTATAATCCCCTTTTGTATGACCAGACTGTTTTTTAAGAATTTTCTTTAGACTTAATCATGTCGCTATCTACCCTTAGATGATGCAGGATATGCTCTCACACGGAAACCCAGTTGAAAAGCCTAGAGGCACTGTTTTGCCTACTGCCTTTTTATTTGTAGTGCTTTTTGAAAATGACAGTGTATTCTAGACCAGAATTGTCCCATGGCGTGTGGCCACTCCTTTGAAGATCGCAGGCCACTTGTTTGCAGTCCCTTGTTATACAATAAACTGTTTAAAGCATCGTACTTGCTCCATCAGACGGCATTGGACATCACAGAACCAGAATTTCAGTGCAAAAGAGCGCCTGTCATGTGCTGGTAACCTCTGACAGTGTGCAGTCCCTTAAGCCCCTTGGCCTGAGTTTTGGCCACACGCACCCCCCTTTTCCTTTGCTCCAATGGAAGTGCAGTGCACCGGAGGATCCAAGATTGGCAAAAGGCACTACATTCTGGTGCCCATGAAAGAGCAGCCTGAGCGTCCTCTGACAATGAATGATGAGTGTTGGAGCCTGAGAATGGTCCCGGGGCTGCACGAGATGATCTGTGCCCATGACCAATGAAGAGCACATTATCTGTAGTGTCTGCCGCAGAGGAGAGATACTGGTGCACTGCATTGAGACATTTAGGGCCCCATTAGGATAGCGGGCGGAAAACCACCCCGCCCGCCATGGATGTGGGAAACAACCGCCCGCCATGGAGGCGGTGCAACCGGCAGACAAATTAGGATCGACCGCCACTAGAGACCGACCGCGGCGGTAGCGGTGAAAATGAAACCGCCCGACGTGTGCGGTGATGACAAAACTCCGACCGCGGCGGTCGGAAAAGCAGCTGGAAATACAACACCGCCCACAGGGAAAGCGGAGACACCGCACAGGAAATTACGATATCCCCGAGGGTGGCGCGGGCGGACTGGCAGGCACCGACCGCCGCGGTCGAAGGCAGGATTGCATGGGAGAAATGACGGACAAGCACCAGCAAAGTCACCGCAGCGGACGAACACGAAATCCATCGCGGTCGATGTCAAAGCACCGCAGCGATGCAAAATACTGCATAAACAAAGTAGCCCAGCAACAAATACATACAACACACACACACAGATACAGAAATGGCAAAGAAATACACAATACTACATAACCACACCCACTACACACCTGACAACCACTATCCAATTGGACACACCCACACAGCTGAGTACAAATCCACACCCTCCACTCACCACAATCCTTTGCATCTTCCCAGAACAGAAGGCCACACACCACATCTGAGAGAGGCAAAATCGCACACAACACCCACCACCACCATCAACACCACCATCACACCATCACAATCAAACCCCCAGCACAGAACACACCTCATCACCACACCCTTGCACCCACACACCCCTGCACCCACAAACACCTCAACACCCCCACACCATGACCTCACAAAAAATGCCCAAATTCACAGAGAGTGAGTTGACAGTCATGGTCAACGAGATTGTGAGAGTAGAACCACAACTATTTGGGAACCTAGTCCAACAGACACCATTAGCCACCAGGGCACAAATGTGGGAAAGGATTGTCCAAAGGGTTAATGCAGTTGGGGCCACCCCAAGATCCAAGAAGGAGATCATGAAGCGGTGGCATGATCTCAAGAGGGTTGTCAAGGAGAAGAGGAGCAAGAACTGGACTGTGGCAAACTTGACTGGCAGTGGCCCTCCCGTCCCAATGAAGACATTCACACCATGGGAGGAGAAGGTGCTTGGTATCCTGCTACCTGAGAGTTACACAGGAGTAGCCGGGGGAGCGGAGGCTGGTAAGTACAGACAACCACATTGACTTTTACCTCCTTGCAATACCCAACCACCAATACACTGTCCATCCCTAAACAAGATGTAGCCAGCCATTCTGCTGAGGAGGCCTGTATGGGGCCGGAATGTCAGTACAACAACTCCCACCATAGCCCCTGTCCCACAGCCCAGCATCATGGAGGCCTGCCCCACCCAGGAGAAAGTGTCAGCCATTGCACTGTTTAACAAACAAACTTACAGGTAGGTAGCCATCTGCACTTGGAGGGTGTTTGTGGGGGTGAGGCCTGTACCACTACTCCCAGCATGCCCCCTGTCCCACAGCCCAGCAGCATGGAGGCCTGCCCCACCCAGGAGAAAGTGTCAGCCATTGCACTGTTTAACAAACAAACTTACAGGTTGGTAGCCATCTGCACTTGGAGGGTGTTTGTGGGGGTGAGGCCTGTACCACTACTCCCAGCATGCCCCCTGTCCCACAGCCCAGCATCATGGAGGCCTGCCCCACCCAGGAGAAAGTGTCAGCCATTGCACTGTTTAACAAACAAACGTACAGGTTGGTAGCCATCTGCACTTGGAGGGTGTTTGTGTGTGCGAGGGAGGGAGGGAGGGAGGCCTGTCTCACTACTCCCAGCATGCCCCTTGTCCCACAGCCCAGCAGCATGGAGGCCTGCCCCACCCAGGAGAAAGTGTCAGCCATTGCACTGTGTAACAAACAAACTTACAGGTAGGTAGCCATCTGCACTTGGAGGGTGTTTGTGGGGGTGAGGCCTGTACCACTACTCCCAGCATGCCCCCTGTCCCACAGCCCAGCAGCATGGAGGCCTGCCCCACCCAGGAGAAAGTGTCAGCCATTGCACTGTTTAACAAACAAACTTACAGGTTGGTAGCCATCTGCACTTGGAGGGTGTTTGTGGGTGCGAGGGAGGGAGGGAGGGAGGCCTGTCTCACTACTCCCAGCATGCCCCTTGTCCCACAGCCCAGCAGCATGGAGGCCTGCCCCACCCAGGAGAAAGTGTCAGCCATTGCACTGTGTAACAAACAAACTTACAGGTAGGTAGCCATCTGCACTTGGAGGGTGTTTGTGGGGGTGAGGCCTGTACCACTACTCCCAGCATGCCCCCTGTCCCACAGCCCAGCAGCATGGAGGCCTGCCCCACCCAGGAGAAAGTGTCAGCCATTGCACTGTTTAACAAACAAACTTACAGGTTGGTAGCCATCTGCACTTGGAGGGTGTTTGTGGGTGCGAGGGAGGGAGGGAGGGAGGCCTGTCTCACTACTCCCAGCATGCCCCTTGTCCCACAGCCCAGCAGCATGGAGGCCTGCCCCACCCAGGAGAAAGTGTCAGCCATTGCACTGTGTAACAAACAAACTTACAGGTAGGTAGCCATCTGCACTTGGAGGGTGTTTGTGGGGGTGAGGCCTGTACCACTACTCCCAGCATGCCCCCTGTCCCACAGCCCAGCAGCATGGAGGCCTGCCCCACCCAGGAGAAAGTGTCAGCCATTGCACTGTTTAACAAACAAACTTACAGGTTGGTAGCCATCTGCACTTGGAGGGTGTTTGTGGGTGCGAGGGAGGGAGGGAGGGAGGCCTGTCTCACTACTCCCAGCATGCCCCTTGTCCCACAGCCCAGCAGCATGGAGGCCTGCCCCACCCAGGAGAAAGTGTCAGCCATTGCACTGTGTAACAAACAAACTTACAGGTGGGTAGCCATCTGCACTTGGAGGGTGTTTGTGGGGGTGAGGCCTGTACCACTACTCCCAGCATGCCCCCTGTCCCACAGCCCAGCAGCATGGAGGCCTGCCCCACCCAGGAGAAAGTGTCAGCCATTGCACTGTTTAACAAACAAACTTACAGGTTGGTAGCCATCTGCACTTGGAGGGTGTTTGTGGGTGCGAGGGAGGGAGGGAGGGAGGCCTGTCTCACTACTCCCAGCATGCCCCTTGTCCCACAGCCCAGCAGCATGGAGGCCTGCCCCACCCAGGAGAAAGTGTCAGCCATTGCACTGTGTAACAAACAAACTTACAGGTAGGTAGCCATCTGCACTTGGAGGGTGTTTGTGGGTGCGAGGGAGGGAGGGAGGCCTGTCTCACTACTCCCAGCATGCCCCCTTGTCCCACAGCCCAGCAGCATGGAGGCCTGCCCCACCCAGGAGAAAGTGTCAGCCATTGCACTGTTTAACAAACAAACTTACAGGTTGGTAGCCATCTGCACTTGGAGGGTGTTTGTGGGTGCGAGGGAGGGAGGGAGGCCTGTACCACTACTCCCAGCATGCCCCTTGTCCCACAGCCCAGCAGCATGGAGGCCTGCCCCACCCAGGAGAAAGTGTCAGCCATTGCACTGTGTAACAAACAAACTTACAGGTAGGTAGCCATCTGCACTTGGAGGGTGTTTGTGGGGGTGAGGCCTGTACCACTACTCCCAGCATGCCCCCTGTCCCACAGCCCAGCAGCATGGAGGCCTGCCCCACCCAGGAGAAAGTGTCAGCCATTGCACTGTTTAACAAACAAACTTACAGGTTGGTAGCCATCTGCACTTGGAGGGTGTTTGTGGGTGCGAGGGAGGGAGGGAGGGAGGCCTGTCTCACTACTCCCAGCATGCCCCCTTGTCCCACAGCCCAGCAGCATGGAGGCCTGCCCCAACCAGGAGAAAGTGTCAGCCATTGCACTGTTTAACAAACAAACTTACAGGTTGGTAGCCATCTGCACTTGGAGGGTGTTTGTGGGTGCGAGGGAGGGAGGGAGGCCTGTACCACTACTCCCAGCATGCCCCTTGTCCCACAGCCCAGCAGCATGGAGGCCTGCCCCACCCAGGAGAAAGTGTCAGCCATTGCACTGTGTAACAAACAAACTTACAGGTAGGTAGCCATCTGCACTTGGAGGCTGTTTGTGGGGGTGAGGCCTGTACCACTACTCCCAGCATGCCCCCTGTCCCACAGCCCAGCAGCATGGAGGCCTGCCCCACCCAGGAGCAAGTGTCAGCCATTATACCCTGCACGCTCACCTTACAGGTATGTAACTACCGTTTATCTTCATGAAGTGTGTGTGTATTAATCGATTTACTATTGTACAAAATGCATAGACAATCAACCTTTAGGACACCATGATCTAACTATCCACTATGTAATGTAACACGATGTTGCCATGATTTGTACAACTGATGACAGCACAATGCACTAGTGTACAGACAGCTGATGATACACAGATGACACAAACACTGACCACTCCCCATCTACTCCACAGGTGATGAAGAACTCACTGCTGGGGACAACACCAACGACCCGCAGAGCCAGTCTCCACCTCCGGCACATGGACTCACAGATGCAGACTCCCAGGACAGTATGGACGATGAGCTCCAGCCCGGCACATCCGGTGTTCCACACACCCAGAGGTCCCAGGCCCCCATCCTCCCCACCACCACCTCTGCTGCAACGACAACGCAGCAGACCCCTGCTGTCACAGCCTCTGCCTCCACCGCAACCACCACCGCAGCCACTGCCACCAACACCACCACGACCACCAGTACCACCTCCCGCACCCTCCCTGTCCCTAGGGATGACCAGCCCACACAAACAACTGTGGAGGGCAGGGAGCCAGTGCGTGGCGCACCAGTGGCGAGGGAAGAGGTTCGTGGCAGCAGAGCAGGTGGGAGGGCCAGGGCCAACACCAGACCTCAGGCGGAGTGGACACCATCCCTGGACCACTTCACCAGAGTTGTGGATGCCTATCAAGAGGTCCAGGGACAAAGTGGCCGGTCGGAGGAATTTTTCAGGGAGCTCATCCTGCTGATGAGGTCCATCAATAACCACATGGGACAGATGGTGGACCTCATGGGCCAGCAAGTGGCGTTGCAGAGGGACAGGCCTGTGTCCCAACCATCACCGACATCCCCTCCTGTTGTGCAGCAGGATGCCAGTCCACCATCCTCCCCTGCGCCAACAGAGAGGGGCGAGTCCTCTGACGCCGCTGGCCATTCAGCAGGCCCCCCACCGCCAAAAAGATCTAGGGGGCGTCCAAAGAAGAGCCTGGGAGTCTCTGGAAGCCAAGCACCTGCCACACGCCAGTCACGGAGCCAGCCTTGAAGACAACCCTCTCCCCAACTGCATTGACTCTTTTGGACTATCTTTCCCCACATTGCCTTGGCAATGGCACCTGTCTGTTGGACTGGGTCACCACATTCATGTGGTGTCTACTCTTGCATCTCAGCGACCATGACTGTCAACTCACTGCTCATTCCCCACCTTCCTGTAAATATTCACGCACAATTCACATGTCCACCCCGTAAATAAAATACCTTACAATCCAGATTTTGTGTAGTGAATTCTTTAGTGCATAATTTACAATGATGATTATGTCCATGATATGTAAACATGATGTACAGTATGCAGGGCAGGAACACGCTGGAGAACCTAGGGAGACACAACAGAACTACAGTCACTGGTCTCATCGTGGCAACACACACAGATCACTGATCCACAAATATCCTAATTATCACAGGTACCCTACACAGTGTCTATCTGAAATGCTGTAATGCCGTCCATAATACATCTCCGGACGTAACGTCCATTCCAACAATCCCATACATAGGTGACAGAACATGTGGCTATTGGGAACATCTGCGCATAACCATTCATAAGATAAGCTAAGACACTAGACTATGTAGACGTTGTAACTCGTCACACACCTTCAAGTGAAGTAGCGTTGGATTAGCTGCTGCCGTTGGTCAACTCCTTCCTCCTCTCCACTCTCCTCATCACTGGATTTAGGTCCCTGAGCAGGTTGTGGCCTTGGTTCCTCACCGTCATCCAGGAGCAGGGGGACCCCCTTGTGGATGGCCAGGTTGTGTAGCATACAGCATGCCACAACGATCTTGCACACCTTCCCAGGCGAGTATGCAAGTGCGCCTCCAGTCCTGTCAAGGCACCGGAACCTTGCCTTCAGCAGCCCAAAAGTACGTTCAATTACCCGTCGTGTCCTGCCATGGGCCTCATTGTAGCGGATCTCTGCAGGTGTCTGGGGATTACGGAGTGGGCTCAACAGCCATGGCCTACTGGGATAAGCCGAGTCCCCTGTGGAAAAAAAATACACATTGCAATGTTGTACGGCCACAGTAAAGGCAGTGACACACAGCACGCGATAGCAGTTGTGTAACTCACCCACAATCCAGGCACGTTCGGGATGCAGATTCTCCATCATCCATGGCACCATGCTGTTCCTCATGATGAAAGAGTCATGTGCCGAACCGGGATACTTAGCACACACATGTGAAATTGTCATGTCTGCAAGGCACACCACCTGCACATTCATGGAGTGGTAGTGTTTCCGGTTTTGAAAAATGTGCTCCGTCGCCTGCGGTGCCACCAGAGCCACATGGGTGCAATCTATCGCACCGACTACATGTGGGATGTGCCCAAGTGGATAGAAGTCCCCCTTAACGGCAGCCAATTCACGTCCCCGGGGGAAATGGATGTAGCGATTCCGATAGATCATCATGGCCTCGAGTACATCCCTCAGCACCATGCTGAACATGGGCTGCGACATTCCCCCAGCGTTAGCCACGGTCTCCTGGAAGGAACCAGTCGCAAAGAAGTGTAGTGCTGCCATTACCTTGTGGGCGGGTGTGAATGCCGTAGGATAGTGACGGCGAGGCTGCAGGTGGGGCTCCAATAGATCACACAAGATCTTCAATGTCGGTCTGTCCAACCGGAATTTCCTGATGATTGCCTCATTCTCCATGTCCTCAAGCACAATCACCTGACGTAGGAGATCTGGCCTCCTCCTAGTTTAGGATTAAAAACAATAGGTCAATGACAAGCATCATGAGATGGCCATAGCACAAAACATCATTGATGTAATGGGTAAAAAACAATGGCCAGAAAGCTGCATGGCACATCTGGTTACATGGCTGCCCAATAGCTACACACAGAGGGCAGGCCTCTCCAGTGACAATACCCAAGTGACAATAATGTGGATACAATGATTAAACGAGTGACATGCGCAGACATGGAGCTACAAGAGCCACAAATCTAATGTGACTTAACATGTCTGTCATACCCATCTGCCGTACCTGCCAGACCTCAATGCATCATGTACATTGTGGAAGCATTCATCAACACAATGATCACAATAGCAGGGACACTTCTGGTTGTGTGCATGATCAGTTCTGAATGCACAAGTAGGGTGACCAACTGGCATTGGTCCAAATTCAGGACGGTGAGTGTAAAAATCCAGGACAAAGGGTCAAAATTCAGGACACAAATTCAGGATAGGAGGTCAAAATTCAGGACTAAACTTCAGGACAATAGGTACGTTTTACAGACACATCAGAGGTCGCGCAATAGTATATAAGTAAGCCCAGCCATTTCCAAACATATTCAACCATTTGCAAACCTACCCATCATGTATCCTTCCATCTATCATTTCACTCATCCATCCCCTCATCCATCCTTTCACTCATCCTCCATTATCCATCCATCCACCCTTTCACCCTATCCATCTGTACACTTATCCATCCACTCTTCATCCCATCCATCCATTCACTCACCTATTCAGCCATTTACCCTTTCACCAATCCAGCCATCCTTTCACTTACTAATCCTTCCACCCATCCACTCTTTTAGTCATCCATCCATCCTCCCTTTCTCTCTCCATCGACCCTTTCACTTAGCCTTCCTTCCATCCATCCATCCAACTACCCATCCATCCATCCATCTACTCATCCACTCATGAATCCATCCATTGCCCCTATCACTCATCCATCTATCATTTCACTCCTTCACACATCTATTCATCCTTTTGTCCATCTACCCTCCCTTTCACTCACTCATCCATCCTTACACCCACCCTTTCACTCATATGTCCATTCATTCACCCTTGCACTTATCAATACATCAATACATCCATCATTTCACTCATCCACCTACCCCCCATCATCCACCCACCCACTCATCCATCCATCCTTTCACCCACCCACTCATCATCCATCCATTCTCTCATCATCCATCCATCCATCCTTTCACCCACCCCCTCATCATCCATCCATCCACCCTTCCCCTCATCATCCATCCGTTCACCCACCCCCTCATCATCCATCCTTCCCCTCATCATCCATCCTTTCCCGTCATCCATCCATCCTTCCCCTCATCCATCCTTCCTTTCATCCATCCTTCCTTTCATCCATCCTTCCCCTCACCCATCCATCCATCCCATCCATTTATCCTGCCCCTCATCCATCCTTCCCCTCCATCCATCATCCTTCCCCTCATCCATCTTTCCCCTCATCAATCATCCAGCTACCCTTCCACCCATACATCCAGCTATTTACATTTTCTCTCCATCCTTCCCCTCACTCATCAATCCATCTATCCTCTCTCATTATCCATTTAGTCAATCTTTCATTCATCCATTCACCCTTTCACTAATTCATCCAGCCATTCACACATCCCTTCACTTACTTACTCGCCCACCTTTCCATATTAATTTTGAGCTGAGCCCTTTTGAGAAGAGGCCCATCAAGAACTTCACCCTCGCTGCAGGGGCCGTTCCAGGACTGGTACAGAAGCCACCCAGGGCAGAGACAGGATCCACCACAGGGGGGGACAAGAGCCATCACAGGAGGGGGTGGACTGGAGCCACAACATGGGGGACAGGAGCAGGAGTCATCACAGGAGAGGGAACGTGATCCACCAGGGTGGGCACAGGGGTGGCCATGCAGTATTCTAGTATCATCTTGGGCTTCTCGCCCCCTCCTGCACAAGCTCCAAAATGCCATCCCCCACTGTGATATACAGTACTTACAGGAGATACTCTAAGAGAACTGATTGTCCTCCATACTTTGTTAATCAGTGTGGGTGCGATTGTGCCATTTCTTTATTGTATTACGTTATGCATGTTTGAAGAACCGAGGTTTGCTTACAAATTAGTGACAGTAAGTAAGCTCGGTGAAGAGAAGCAGGTGCTGCCTCGGTGTAATCAGGGGTGTAATCTGGCCGAGTCTCGGATGTTTGGGGCCCTGGGTAGAAATGGAATGTCCGAGCCCCCCTCTAAATAGCAGATACAAGACGCATTCAGGGCTGTTTGCATGTGAATGGATGCCCCCTGCTCCTGAACCTGCGCCCCTCCCTCTGTCACCTTCAAGCACCTCTTAACAGCTCATCAAGGGCTGGAGGTGTGAGGGTTGCCATCCCGCTGTGCCTCTACAGTGCTGCTGGGGGTCTGAGCTTTCATGCAGCATCGGAGTCAAGAAGGGAGGTGGGGGAAAGCTGTGCCCGGTTAAAATTACGGACAAATGGCGTCCGTTAAAGAATCCTTCACGGACAACGGACAGACAGCCAAAATTACGGACTGTCTGTGAAATTTACGGACGGTTGGTCACCCTATGCACAAGTCAGGTACAATACAATGCAGTGCCACCAGCCTGGTCAAGGTCTGCACTGACCAACAACACATTAAACCTCACTACATCTATGTAGAGCACCTGACGTCTGTCAATTATCAGCACCCATCAAAAGCCTTACTAAAATGGCACAAACACATGCTAAAGTGGCTCAGACTGAACGTGCGTCCTCCTGTGGATGCAATGGCTCTGTGGCATCGTGTGTACAATGATGTGCCCTACACCATGTAGCTGCATGGCACTTATACATTGTCCATGATTGACATACACAGCAATGTGTACGAAAAGGCCAGAACCTAGCGCCAGTCCCTGGCGGTGTGACCCCAGCACCACCATCTACCCAGCCAAGGTAGCCATTGGCACATGGACTGGTGTCCATGCCGCTGGCTAGGCTCCGCCGCATCAGTCGCGGTACCTACCGCCGGTCCCGGGCGGAGCGTCACCGCCATGGTGCATTGCATACAGCCAATGGCATGGGCGTTCAATGTGGCATGATGCAGATTTGAATAATGCGGAAGCGGCGCGCCGCCGCCGCGGAACGCCGCCGCCGCGGAGCCGGTCATTGGATGCTTTTGAATGATGCACCATCGCGGTAGCGCACCCCGGACACCCGCGGTGCGTCACCGCCATGGTGCATTGCATACAGCCAATGGCATGGGTGTTCAATGTGGCATGATGCACATTTGAATAATGCGGAAGCGGCGCGCCGCCGCCGCGGAGCCGGTCATTGGATGCTTTTGAATGATGCACCATCGCGGTAGCGCACCCCGGACACCCGCGGTGCGTCACCGCCATGGTGCATTGCATACAGCCAATGGCATTGGTGTTCAATGTGGCATGATGCACATTTGAATAATGCGGAAGCGGCGCGCCGCCGCCGCGGAGCCGGTCATTGGATGCTTATGAATAAGGCTGACCCAGACAACCAATTGTAGCACCTTATCAGCTTCCTAACGACCCCATGGGCCTATAAATCTGTGGGAGTGAGCCACACATTCCCACTGCTCACAGAGCCTGCTGCCTGAGACCCTCTCCTGCTGCTGCCTGGGACCCTCTCCTGCTGCTGCCTGGGACCCTCTCCTGCTGCTGCCTGGGACCCTCTCCTGCTGCTGCCTGGGACCCTCTCCTGCTGCTGCCTGGGACCCTCTCCTACTGCTGCCTGGGACCCTCTCCTGCTGCTGCCTGGGACCCTCTCCTGCTGCTGCCTGGGACCCTCTCCTGCTGCTGCCTGGGACCCTCTCCTGCTGCTCACAGAGCCTGCTGCCTGGGACACCTCACAACTCACTTCCGCCACAGGTCTGCCATATCCACAGGGATGTCAAGAACAGATAAGATCCGTGCCAGTCCATTCACGAGTGAGGAGCTGGATGTCCTTGTGAACGAGGTGCTGGCACAGTACCCACGGCTGTTTGGTGGCCCCAATGTCGTGGTAAGTCACCATGTAGGGAGCTGTAGGGCAGGGTGGTGTCAGACGTGTATTCATGATGCAGCTGTATGTTATTTTGGATGTGTGGTGCTGACAAACACTGACAGACAAGATGTTTGCAGGTGGTGGGAGTGTGTGTTTTGCATTATGACTCTGTCCTAGGCCAATACTTGTATGTGTGAGTGGGATGTGCTACTTTTTGGGGCAGACATGACCAACGGTTGTTTGCCTTGTAGCTGGTTGGACAGTGTCCGCTTGTGATGTAATTTCAGGGTGCCCCTGTAGTCATAGTCAGTGTGCCCCACAGAGTAGGTTCAGTGGCTGCCCTTCCAAAGTTTGTCCATCAGCCAACTTACATGCTACAGTTGCTGCACACTGATTAGTGGATATGCCACATCAATGCCCTGTACAATTTATGATTTACACAGTGCTGTCGATGCATTTGTGTTGAATCATCATTCTTCAGTGTGATAATCATGGAGACTACGAAGCTCAATGTGTGCATGCATTCACTAATGTTTATGCCATGCAGAGTGGCCTTGTGAGGGTACCCCCAGTTCTGGAGGGAGGGGGGTCACTGTGCGTCCTGATTCAGTGTCTGGCTGCTGTACTGATAGATGCTGACATATGACAATGTGTAAATGTTCATTAGTCCTTCTTTACTCTCATACCTGCAGCTCAAAGTATACCAACGTAAGGCTGTCTGGAGGGCCATAGCAGCAAAGGTGCGAGCCCTGGGGGTATCAAACAGACGACACACACACTGTCACAAGAGGTGGGACGACATCAGCCGGCTGGCTAAGCAAGTGGCAGAGATGAAGTTGGGGATGGTACCACGCACAGGGCGTGTGGCACGCCGCACCATGACTCCGCTGATGGCACGCATACTGGCAGTGACCTATCCAGACCTGGATGCACGTCTGAAGGGGCTTCAGCAGCAAGACAGCGATGGTGAGTATCCGGGGAGGGAGAGTTTGTCTGGGAGTGGATGCATGTGTAGAGTGCCTGTGTCTGCGGTGACACATGTGATGTGCGTGTGCTGCCATGCTGTGATATGTGATGTGAGTGGCAACTGTGATGTGTGTCTGTATGAGGCATTGGCCCACCATGGCCTTACTCTGCAGCTCCTGGCTGCAGTTTTCAGTCCTTGACATATATTTTGTTGTCCACATGGTCACTCTTCTTTGTGATGGTGGGTGTAGTCCCTATTATGCTGTACAGCTGTGTCCACTTAATGAGTGTTACACCATGTCAGTGTACTTTGCATGCACCTGCATGGTAGTGGCCCACACATCTGACAACAATGTGAACCCACATTGGCACATGGTGATTGTAATGGCCTATTTGACAATGTGGCATGTGTAGACAAAACAGGTGTGTGTATTCCCCTCTGGATCCCTTTAGGCTCTGGAAGTGGTGATGTTAGTTGTGGCTACATCATGTCCGTGGGGCAGGTCCATGTGGGCTAGGGGAACACCATCCATGGGCAGGGTGTAGTGCTGTGTGTCATCGACATTGGTCCACTCCTGCCTGTTTGTCCGCATGACAGGCTCAGTTGTGGTGTAACTGGTGTGTAGCAGCACAATGATTTGAGGGTGTGGTGGTTACCATGTAGCTCTAGGCCTCTCATGTGCTGCATTGCTCTGATATCGTGTGACCAGACTATGACACTTATACAACCATGTTTCTGTCACTAATGCAGATTCGGAAGACACCACGGCGGAACATGATCCTGAAAGTGGTGGGGAGACCAGCACGACAGCGGCAGCAGAGCAGGGTGAGACGGAGCAAAGTGACACTGACCACACCAGCGCTACTGAGGGTGACAGGAGTATGCATGAGGAATCTGTGGCTGAGACACAGAGTACCACTTCATCTGATGGCAGGGGGGATGAGTCCCTGTTAGCAGCCACAGGGGATGGGGACTCTGCTGCTGCATCTGACTACCAACGGCCACTGCCCACCCTCCCATCCACTTCCTCTGGGGCTGGCCGTATCCGTGTCACTAAGAGGGGACGTGTGACATTCACACATGGCACCGCAGCACCTGCACCTGTCCCCCCTGCTGCCCTCAGTGCAGAGTGCGTAGAGCTCCTGCGGCAACTTTGCGTGGGCCAGACCGCCCTGCTGAATGCCTTCAGTGCCCACGATTACAAAATAGGGCAGGTTCTGGCATTCATGGAGGGCATACACTCTGACGTGGGTGGCCTACATCGTACACTCCTGTCATTGTCAGGTACAGTGACGTCAGCCCTCCAACATGCCCCCTTTGCAGCTCAGGTGCCTGTGACGTCCACCCAGTCAGTGGCCACATCAGATGACAGTGAGCACTTGGGACATACATCAAGTAAACGTTACAACACTAGGAGCACAGCTCAGACCCAAAGCAAACAATCCCGTCCACAGACTCCATCCCCAAAGAAGGGCAGGGACCCCCCAATATGCACAGACCAGGTGGAGTCACAGAAGAGCAAGGCCAGAACAACATTGTGTCAGACATCAGGCTCACATGCTGCTGAGCCATCACCAGATATTGACTCTGCTATGCCCACAGAGGATGTGTGGGATGTCATGACTACACCTGGGGTGAACACAGGGACACACCCACCTACCACATCAACCCCAGAACAAAGTACATCGAGGCAGGTGGAGGGAAGCCCTGTTGTGACCAGCCCAGTCATTGTGGCAAAGAAGGGCAGTGTAGTGGCCATCCCTGGCAAGAAGGGACAGGAGGGCATTGTAGTGGCCATCCCTGGCAAGAAGGGACAGGAGGGCAGTGTAGTGGCCATCCCTGGCAAGAAGGGACAGGAGGGCATTGTAGTGGCCATCCCTGGCAAGAAGGGACAGGAGGGCAGTGTAGTGGCCATCCCTGGCAAGAAGGGACAGGAGGGCAGTGTAGTGGCCATCCCTGGCAAGAAGGGACAGGAGGGCATTGTAGTGGCCATCCCTGGCAAGAAGGGACAGGAGGGCAGTGTAGTGGCCATCCCTGGCAAGAAGGGACAGGAGGGCAGTGTAGTGGCCATCCCTGGCAAGAAGGGACAGAAGGGCAGTGTAGTGGCCATCCCTGGCAAGAAGGGACAGGAGGGCAGTGTAGTGGCCATCCCTGGGGTAAGTGGGAAGGTGGTCACTGTGGGGGGTACACCTTCCAGAGAGGCTAAAGTGGTCCGGAGGCGTAGCCAGCACAAGCGTACTGCAGGATCAAGCACTTCTCCAGAGGGAGTGGCAGTGTCTGCCCCTGAAGTGGAACAGTTGGGGGGTGTGCAGGTGGTGTCAACGCCACTTCCCATCAACCCCATGACAGGGAAGCAAATTCATATTCCAAAGAAGTGGAAGGGCACCCCTCCAACCTCTCCCACCCACACTGTGTCAAGGGCGTGCATGACTCCACCTCCACGTGCCACGGTGCCACCTGGTCCGCACAGCCCTCCACCTTGCAGGCCCTCTGTTATAGCCACACCACATGTCCCTCTGTCACACCAGTCAAGTCGACCTGCAGTCCCTGACACACAGCCAGGTTCCACTCCACATGACAGCCAGGAGTGAGTTGTCAACACCCTCAGACGCCTGTGCCACACATAGGTGTGCTACAGTACACCATTGTTAGCGATGTGGGTGTGTTCCTGGGCCTGTTGCTCTGATGTGCTCTCCCCTGCCAAGGACTCTGGGCCTGTTGCTCTGATGTGCTCTCCCCTGCCAAGGACTCTGGGCCTGTTGCTCTGATGTGCTCTCCCCTGCCAAGGACTCTGGGCCTGTTGCTCTGATGTGCTCTGATGTGCTCTCCCCTGCCAAGGACTCTGGGCCTGTTGCTCTGATGTGCTCTCCCCTGCCAAGGACTCTGGGCCTGTTGCTCTGATGTGCTGTACCCTGCCAAGGACTCTGGGCCTGTTGCTCTGATGTGCTGTACCCTGCCCTGCCAAGGACACTGGGCCTGTTGCTCTGATGTGCTCTCCCCTGCCAAGGACTCTGGGCCTGTTGCTCTGATGTGCTCTCCCCTGCCAAGGACTCTGGGCCTGTTGCTCTGATGTGCTCTCCCCTGCCAAGGACTCTGGGCCTGTTGCTCTGATGTGCTGTACCCTGCCAAGGACTCTGGGCCTGTTGCTCTGATGTGCTGTACCCTGCCCTGCCAAGGACACTGGGCCTGTTGCTCTGATGTGCTCTCCCCTGCCAAGGACTCTGGGCCTGTTGCTCTGATGTGCTCTCCCCTGCCAAGGACTCTGGGCCTGTTGCTCTGATGTGCTGTACCCTGCCCTGCCAAGGACACTGGGCCTGTTGCTCTGATGTGCTGTACCCTGCCCTGCCAAGGACACTGGGCCTGTTGCTCTGATGTGCTGTACCCTGCCAAGGACTCTGGGCCTGTTGCTCTGATGTGCTGTACCCTGCCCTGCCAAGGACTCTGGGCCTGTTGCTCTGATGTGCTGTACCCTGCCCTGCCAAGGACACTGGGCCTGTTGCTCTGATGTGCTCTCCCCTGCCAAGGACTCTGGGCCTGTTGCTCTGATGTGCTCTCCCCTGCCAAGGACTCTGGGCCTGTTGCTCTGATGTGCTGTACCCTGCCCTGCCAAGGACACTGGGCCTGTTGCTCTGATGTGCTGTACCCTGCCCTGCCAAGGACACTGGGCCTGTTGCTCTGATGTGCTCTCCCCTGCCAAGGACTCTGGGCCTGTTGCTCTGATGTGCTGTACCCTGCCCTGCCAAGGACACTGGGCCTGTTGCTCTGATGTGCTGTACCCTGCCCTGCCAAGGACACTGGGCCTGTTGCTCTGATGTGCTCTCCCCTGCCAAGGACTCTGGGCCTGTTGCTCTGATGTGCTCTCCCCTGCCAAGGACTCTGGGCCTGTTGCTCTGATGTGCTGTACCCTGCCCTGCCAAGGACACTGGGCCTGTTGCTCTGATGTGCTGTACCCTGCCCTGCCAAGGACACTGGGCCTGTTGCTCTGATGTGCTCTCCCCTGCCAAGGACTCTGGGCCTGTTGCTCTGATGTGCTGTACCCTGCCCTGCCAAGGACACTGGGCCTGTTGCTCTGATGTGCTGTACCCTGCCCTGCCAAGGACACTGGGCCTGTTGCTCTGATGTGCTCTCCCCTGCCAAGGACTCTGGGCCTGTTGCTCTGATGTGCTCTCCCCTGCCAAGGACTCTGGGCCTGTTGCTCTGATGTGCTCTCCCCTGCCAAGGACTCTGGGCCTGTTGCTCTGATGTGCTCTCCCCTGCCAAGGACTCTGGGCCTGTTGCTCTGATGTGCTGTACCCTGCCAAGGACTCTGGGCCTGTTGCTCTGATGTGCTGTACCCTGCCCTGCCAAGGACACTGGGCCTGTTGCTCTGATGTGCTGTACCCTGCCCTGCCAAGGACACTGGGCCTGTTGCTCTGATGTGCTCTCCCCTGCCAAGGACTCTGGGCCTGTTGCTCTGATGTGCTGTACCCTGCCCTGCCAAGGAAACTGGGCCTGTTGCTCTGATGTGCTGTACCCTGCCAAGGACTCTGGGCCTGTTGCTCTGATGTGCTGTACCCTGCCCTGCCAAGGACACTGGGCCTGTTGCTCTGATGTGCTGTACCCTGCCAAGGACTCTGGGCCTGTTGCTCTGATGTGCTCTCCCCTGCCAAGGACACTGGGCCTGTTGCTCTGATGTGCTGTACCCTGCCCTGCCAAGGACTCTGGGCCTGTTGCTCTGATGTGCTCTCCCCTGCCAAGGACTCTGGGCCTGTTGCTCTGATGTGCTGTACCCTGCCCTGCCAAGGACACTGGGCCTGTTGCTCTGATGTGCTGTACCCTGCCCTGCCAAGGACACTGGGCCTGTTGCTCTGATGTGCTCTCCCCTGCCAAGGACTCTGGGCCTGTTGCTCTGATGTGCTGTACCCTGCCCTGCCAAGGACACTGGGCCTGTTGCTCTGATGTGCTCTCCCCTGCCAAGGACTCTGGGCCTGTTGCTCTGATGTGCTGTACCCTGCCCTGCCAAGGACTTTGCACTTCCCGATTGTGATTCACCAGTGCATAGTCTATGGCATTTGCACATGATTTTGAGAGTTGCTGTTGTCTACTTATGTTGTGTAGCTACATCTGTGCAATATGTGAATAAATACAGTACATTATGGTGTGTTTTCTCTGTCTCCTTACTGATTAAAGTCATTTTCTTGTTTGACTGAGTTCCATGGTCTATTTTGTACATCACCATTGCAAGGTTGTATGTGGCCATATGATTTTTAGACAGGGGGACAGGTTCTTCAGTCCATTGTGGCCCTGCTGATGTTGTACTCTGTGATGGTTATTTGGCAGGCCATGCAGTTTTCGTGTGGGTGAATTGCTATTGCTGCATACACTGTTCACAGGTCACCTTGGGGGACACTGGCAGCACAGGGTGTGCAGCTGTGCTGTGGTGTAGTAGATGTTTATGATGTGATGAGGTGTGTGTTTCCCATTCTGTGTGCCCTGGCGTGTATGTGTATGGTCGTCTTGTGTTGGCCCTTGGTCCTGGTGGCATGGCTTACATGGCATGTGTGTGGCAGAGGTGTGCAGTGTGAAGGGTGTTAGTTTGTAGTGTATGTATGTGTGCCCCTGTATGGTGTGAGACACACATGTGTCAGGCAGGAGTTGTATGCCTGTTGTATGTTTTGTCTTGCCCTGTGTGGATGTTTGTATTCAATTGTGTGGGCTGTGGGGAGTGCACTGGTGTTGTGTGTCCGTTGTCAGGCAATCCTGCTGTGCCTTTGTCCCTGGTTGTGTGTCGCAGTGTGTGTGTATTGTGCTTGTTGTTACAGTGCTTGTTGATGTGCAAGGGGGTGCACGGGATTGGCACCTGGCCTGTGACTACTTCGGGTGGTGTGCAGTGTTGGTCGGGGTGGTGTGTCGCTGTGATGTTTGGAATGTGTCCATGCCTTGCTGTTGCCCTGCCTTCTGCATTGTGCGCATGTGTTGACCGCGGCGGTGACGTGTCCGTGACCGTGACGTTGCTGCAGGTTGGCCGACGTTGTGTGTTCCGGATGCCGTGGGGTGCCTTGTTCTGAGGTGGGTGATGTGTGGGTGCCCATGTGGATGTGTTGTGCCCCCCAGCAGGATGCCAGTGTTGTGCTTGGGACCTGTGTCGGCATGTGTGTTGTGTGGTGTATATGTGTAGTCACGTACCTGCGGCGGCGTCCGCGGCGGCCCATCTGGCGATAGTGTTGCAGCAGGTACATGACCGGATGCATGTGGAGGGCTGGGTCCATGGGGTTCATGTCGGATCTCGGCGTGCGTGCTCCGCTGTAGACTTTCCGCCTGCTAGAGCTGTGCGGTGTCCCCGGTGCGGTGCGTCAGCTTGTTTGGCCCATCCTAATATGTCGAGCGGGGCGGACGTCATCGACCGCGGCGGAGGGTCTCGATTGGCTGCAGCCGCCGCGGTGGCGGGCGCACCTTGATGGCGGAGCGAGGCGCTCCGCGGCGGACGGGAAATGACCTGTGTTTACATATCCTAATGTGGCGGACGTGATTTCCACTGCTAGCGGGCGGAAAAAGCTGTTTTTCCGCCCCGCCATCGTTTCGGTAGTGCCACCGCCCGCTATCCTAATGGACCCCTAAGACTCTTAAGTGAGCATTGAGTGTTTGCCAGGAGGGCACTCCAACGGATACTGAGAAGCATTTTCTTTCATGGGAGGCCTGAATCAAGAGGAGAGGCCCATGCAACAACGGGAGCAGACTTGATGGACAATAGAAGCCTGCCAGAGAGGCTTTTGAATGGACTCTGGGCATAGTTGGTTTCACAAGAGGTTTCCGTGTGATTGTATAGACTAGGTGTTAGGAGACTGATTCTTATTGTTCTGCTGGCATTATTTTAAAGTAGTATTCTGTTTAGTAAAAGCAGAATAAAGTCCATTTTCTGTGGAAGAATATCGCCTTTTCACCTCAGAGCATTGATGTGGATCACCACTTTTTCACCTGAACATATAATAAGTTACTGAAATGCATAGGAGTCGTAAAAAAGTTACTAGATAATTTTAGGATTTGCTTTCTGCTTAGGGTTGTGAAAAATTATACTTTTATTTGTAATAGAGGTCATTACTTTCTCCTGTTGTCTATATGTTCTTAATAACGTGTTTTCTAGTGTTTTTTTAAACATGATGTTGCCTTTTATGGGTGGGATTTTTTTGTTGCTACCCAATTGACATCTGTACCCACCTCCCAACCTATGTCTCTTCCTACTACTACTTCTTTGCATTCATTCCATACTTTACCTGAACATGAACTGGTTAGGAGGTCAGAATTCACTAATAATTCCTTTGTACATCTTCTGCACCCATACCAGTTAGTAGTGAACATCACTAATTGTTGGGTGTGTGGTCTTATGCCACATACTACAGATAGAAGTATTCCCTATTTTGTCCTGCCTTATGTGGCCTTTGTGCTACTAGGTGTGTAAGGAGACCTGTCCAGAGAGAGTTGCTCAGTAATAGGATTATGCTCCAGCAACATCTTGATGATCTGATGAATATAGACCTGGATTCAGATTGACGTGAGTTTAGGTTATTGCCTATGTAAGGGCAAAAGGAGGGGCTGAGGTTCTGTGAATTCTGAACCCTTGGGTTCCATTTTGTGCATGGCAGTCATTTTGTGGTGGCCCTCACATAGGCCGATGACTTTAACTGACTTTTAGATGACCTGAGTGAACTGACCCTGTTGCCTGAAGCTGACCTTGTTGGGCCAGTTCCTTGCCCAGTAGCTGATCAAGATTAAGGATGAGAGCACAGGAGATTGTAAAGTTTGGTATGCACATACACACCCCTTATCCTACTTCTCATCTGTTTCTGTTCCTTCTTTTATGGCTTGTTTATGATATGGGTTGTGGTCTTTTATTATGGGTTTGTCCGGCTTGTGTAAGAAGGAATGTTGGGCTTTTTGCATGCTTGCAAAAGCTAGTACTGCCCCTTACTTTTGTGCTGAGTTTGGTAACCCTAAGCATATAAAAGGCCTCTGTTCTCTGTATTCCTCAGACTACCTCATTCAGTTGCTATGGCTTCTGTGTGACGTGGCCTCACTTAATTAAGTTTAATAAAGATGTCTTTCATATTTCAGCTTCTGTGCCAAGTTCTTTGTTATATTAGTAAGTATTCCCTGAGAATGAAGATTTTGATTTCTTCACAAGGAGTTGCAGGACGAAATTGTGATGAAGATTTTTACGTTTGGACTTAGTTACTTTTTTTAAAGTCAACAATCTTTAGCGGGATGAGGCTGGAGGCTATAGCCAATGAGATGAGAGTTCCACGAGGCCGGATACCTCATGGCATAGGTCCGCTGACCAGGATGTACTGCTGTGGAGCAGAACATAGCCGTATCTGCCACAAAGACAGACGGACCAGCGATGCACCTTGGGCGGATAAACAAGGAGGTTGGTCTTGGTCTTCTCTCAAGTCTCAGAGCAGTTTTTAACTAAAATCATTTTAAGTCCCAAGTGGTGCTTAATTTGAGCCAGTGGTTTCCAGTGCTCAGCACCAGCACTTAATAATCAACACAGGTACTTTTTATAAGTGATTTATCCAGAATCACAGGATATTGAGCCAAACCCAACAGTCAAACTTGGTTCACTGACTCTGAAGTCTGCAGCTCTGACCATTATGCCACATCTTCTCCCACTGTCACAGCTAGTAGTTTGTTCTGATTTAGGCGGTGCTAAGAGGAAATATGGGCTGGTACAATCTGCCTCCTGATGAGAGCCCTGGGAATTATTTGTTTACAAATTAACCACTGGTCCGAAGGTCTGGATTTTGGCATCTGGGTGCCTTTAGCACCACCACCAAGGGTCCAGGACTGGAGGGGCCCCCCTTGGGGGATTAAGACTCAACTCACACAGGCTGGGTGCAGGTGCGAGTTCAAGATATAGGGAGCCTTTTTTGTACCCGAGGCTCTGAACAGGAGTAGAGTCCTTGGAGTCACTCTAGTTGTCCTTGATGCAGGTGATAAAACAGGGCTTCAGCAGCAGGGCAAGTGGGAAGGTGGTCACTGTGGGGGGTACACCTTCCAGAGAGGCTAAAGTGGTCCGGAGGCGTAGCCAGCACAAGCGTACTGCAGGATCAAGCACTTCTCCAGAGGGAGTGGCAGTGTCTGCCCCTGAAGTGGAACAGTTGGGGGGTGTGCAGGTGGTGTCAACGCCACTTCCCATCAACCCCATGACAGGGAAGCAAATTCATATTCCAAAGAAGTGGAAGGGCACCCCTCCAACCTCTCCCACCCACACTGTGTCAAGGGCGTGCATGACTCCACCTCCACGTGCCACGGTGCCACCTGGTCCGCACAGCCCTCCACCTTGCAGGCCCTCTGTTATAGCCACACCACATGTCCCTCTGTCACACCAGTCAAGTCGACCAGCAGTCCCTGACACACAGCCAGGTTCCACTCCACATGACAGCCAGGAGTGAGTTGTCAACACCCTCAGACGCCTGTGCCATACATAGGTGTGCTACAGTACACCATTGTTAGCGATGTGGGTGTGTTCCTGGGCCTGTTGCTCTGATGTGCTCTCCCCTGCCAAGGACTCTGGGCCTGTTGCTCTGATGTGCTCTCCCCTGCCAAGGACTCTGGGCCTGTTGCTCTGATGTGCTCTCCCCTGCCAAGGACTCTGGGCCTGTTGCTCTGATGTGCTCTGATGTGCTCTCCCCTGCGAGGACTCTGGGCCTGTTGCTCTGATGTGCTCTCCCCTGCCAAGGACTCTGGGCCTGTTGCTCTGATGTGCTGTACCCTGCCAAGGACTCTGGGCCTGTTGCTCTGATGTGCTGTACCCTACCCTGCCAAGGACACTGGGCCTGTTGCTCTGATGTGCTCTCCCCTGCCAAGGACTCTGGGCCTGTTGCTCTGATGTGCTCTCCCCTGCCAAGGACTCTGGGCCTGTTGCTCTGATGTGCTCTCCCCTGCCAAGGACTCTGGGCCTGTTGCTCTGATGTGCTGTACCCTGCCAAGGACTCTGGGCCTGTTGCTCTGATGTGCTGTACCCTGCCCTGCCAAGGACACTGGGCCTGTTGCTCTGATGTGCTCTCCCCTGCCAAGGACTCTGGGCCTGTTGCTCTGATGTGCTCTCCCCTGCCAAGGACTCTGGGCCTGTTGCTCTGATGTGCTGTACCCTGCCCTGCCAAGGACACTGGGCCTGTTGCTCTGATGTGCTGTACCCTGCCCTGCCAAGGACACTGGGCCTGTTGCTCTGATGTGCTGTACCCTGCCAAGGACTCTGGGCCTGTTGCTCTGATGTGCTGTACCCTGCCCTGCCAAGGACTCTGGGCCTGTTGCTCTGATGTGCTGTACCCTGCCCTGCCAAGGACACTGGGCCTGTTGCTCTGATGTGCTCTCCCCTGCCAAGGACTCTGGGCCTGTTGCTCTGATGTGCTCTCCCCTGCCAAGGACTCTGGGCCTGTTGCTCTGATGTGCTGTACCCTGCCCTGCCAAGGACACTGGGCCTGTTGCTCTGATGTGCTGTACCCTGCCCTGCCAAGGACACTGGGCCTGTTGCTCTGATGTGCTCTCCCCTGCCAAGGACTCTGGGCCTGTTGCTCTGATGTGCTGTACCCTGCCCTGCCAAGGACACTGGGCCTGTTGCTCTGATGTGCTGTACCCTGCCCTGCCAAGGACACTGGGCCTGTTGCTCTGATGTGCTCTCCCCTGCCAAGGACTCTGGGCCTGTTGCTCTGATGTGCTCTCCCCTGCCAAGGACTCTGGGCCTGTTGCTCTGATGTGCTGTACCCTGCCCTGCCAAGGACACTGGGCCTGTTGCTCTGATGTGCTGTACCCTGCCCTGCCAAGGACACTGGGCCTGTTGCTCTGATGTGCTCTCCCCTGCCAAGGACTCTGGGCCTGTTGCTCTGATGTGCTGTACCCTGCCCTGCCAAGGACACTGGGCCTGTTGCTCTGATGTGCTGTACCCTGCCCTGCCAAGGACACTGGGCCTGTTGCTCTGATGTGCTCTCCCCTGCCAAGGACTCTGGGCCTGTTGCTCTGATGTGCTCTCCCCTGCCAAGGACTCTGGGCCTGTTGCTCTGATGTGCTCTCCCCTGCCAAGGACTCTGGGCCTGTTGCTCTGATGTGCTCTCCCCTGCCAAGGACTCTGGGCCTGTTGCTCTGATGTGCTGTACCCTGCCAAGGACTCTGGGCCTGTTGCTCTGATGTGCTGTACCCTGCCCTGCCAAGGACACTGGGCCTGTTGCTCTGATGTGCTGTACCCTGCCCTGCCAAGGACACTGGGCCTGTTGCTCTGATGTGCTCTCCCCTGCCAAGGACTCTGGGCCTGTTGCTCTGATGTGCTGTACCCTGCCCTGCCAAGGAAACTGGGCCTGTTGCTCTGATGTGCTGTACCCTGCCAAGGACTCTGGGCCTGTTGCTCTGATGTGCTGTACCCTGCCCTGCCAAGGACACTGGGCCTGTTGCTCTGATGTGCTGTACCCTGCCAAGGACTCTGGGCCTGTTGCTCTGATGTGCTCTCCCCTGCCAAGGACACTGGGCCTGTTGCTCTGATGTGCTGTACCCTGCCCTGCCAAGGACTCTGGGCCTGTTGCTCTGATGTGCTCTCCCCTGCCAAGGACTCTGGGCCTGTTGCTCTGATGTGCTCTCCCCTGCCAAGGACTCTGGGCCTGTTGCTCTGATGTGCTCTCCCCTGCCAAGGACTCTGGGCCTGTTGCTCTGATGTGCTGTACCCTGCCCTGCCAAGGACACTGGGCCTGTTGCTCTGATGTGCTGTACCCTGCCCTGCCAAGGACACTGGGCCTGTTGCTCTGATGTGCTCTCCCCTGCCAAGGACTCTGGGCCTGTTGCTCTGATGTGCTGTACCCTGCCCTGCCAAGGACACTGGGCCTGTTGCTCTGATGTGCTCTCCCCTGCCAAGGACTCTGGGCCTGTTGCTCTGATGTGCTGTACCCTGCCCTGCCAAGGACTTTGCACTTCCCGATTGTGATTCACCAGTGCATAGTCTATGGCATTTGCACATGATTTTGAGAGTTGCTGTTGTCTACTTATGTTGTGTAGCTACATCTGTGCAATATGTGAATAAATACAGTACATTATGGTGTGTTTTCTCTGTCTCCTTACTGATTAAAGTCATTTTCTTGTTTGACTGAGTTCCATGGTCTATTTTGTACATCACCATTGCAAGGTTGTATGTGGCCATATGATTTTTAGACAGGGGGACAGGTTCTTCAGTCCATTGTGGCCCTGCTGATGTTGTACTCTGTGATGGTTATTTGGCAGGCCATGCAGTTTTCGTGTGGGTGAATTGCTATTGCTGCATACACTGTTCACAGGTCACCTTGGGGGACACTGGCAGCACAGGGTGTGCAGCTGTGCTGTGGTGTAGTAGATGTTTATGATGTGATGAGGTGTGTGTTTCCCATTCTGTGTGCCCTGGCGTGTATGTGTATGGTCGTCTTGTGTTGGCCCTTGGTCCTGGTGGCATGGCTTACATGGCATGTGTGTGGCAGAGGTGTGCAGTGTGAAGGGTGTTAGTTTGTAGTGTATGTATGTGTGCCCCTGTATGGTGTGAGACACACATGTGTCAGGCAGGAGTTGTATGCCTGTTGTATGTTTTGTCTTGCCCTGTGTGGATGTTTGTATTCAATTGTGTGGGCTGTGGGGAGTGCACTGGTGTTGTGTGTCCGTTGTCAGGCAATCCTGCTGTGCCTTTGTCCCTGGTTGTGTGTCGCAGTGTGTGTGTATTGTGCTTGTTGTTACAGTGCTTGTTGATGTGCAAGGGGGTGCACGGGATTGGCACCTGGCCTGTGACTACTTCGGGTGGTGTGCAGTGTTGGTCGGGGTGGTGTGTCGCTGTGATGTTTGGAATGTGTCCATGCCTTGCTGTTGCCCTGCCTTCTGCATTGTGCGCATGTGTTGACCGCGGCGGTGACGTGTCCGTGACCGTGACGTTGCTGCAGGTTGGCCGACGTTGTGTGTTCCGGATGCCGTGGGGTGCCTTGTTCTGAGGTGGGTGATGTGTGGGTGCCCATGTGGATGTGTTGTGCCCCCCAGCAGGATGCCAGTGTTGTGCTTGGGACCTGTGTCGGCATGTGTGTTGTGTGGTGTATATGTGTAGTCACGTACCTGCGGCGGCGTCCGCGGCGGCCCATCTGGCGATAGTGTTGCAGCAGGTACATGACCGGATGCATGTGGAGGGCTGGGTCCATGGGGTTCATGTCGGATCTCGGCGTGCGTGCTCCGCTGTAGACTTTCCGCCTGCTAGAGCTGTGCGGTGTCCCCGGTGCGGTGCGTCAGCTTGTTTGGCCCATCCTAATATGTCGAGCGGGGCGGACGTCATCGACCGCGGCGGAGGGTCTCGATTGGCTGCAGCCGCCGCGGTGGCGGGCGCACCTTGATGGCGGAGCGAGGCGCTCCGCGGCGGACGGGAAATGACCTGTGTTTACATATCCTAATGTGGCGGACGTGATTTCCACTGCTAGCGGGCGGAAAAAGCTGTTTTTCCGCCCCGCCATCGTTTCGGTAGTGCCACCGCCCGCTATCCTAATGGACCCCTAAGACTCTTAAGTGAGCATTGAGTGTTTGCCAGGAGGGCACTCCAACGGATACTGAGAAGCATTTTCTTTCATGGGAGGCCTGAATCAAGAGGAGAGGCCCATGCAACAACGGGAGCAGACTTGATGGACAATAGAAGCCTGCCAGAGAGGCTTTTGAATGGACTCTGGGCATAGTTGGTTTCACAAGAGGTTTCCGTGTGATTGTATAGACTAGGTGTTAGGAGACTGATTCTTATTGTTCTGCTGGCATTATTTTAAAGTAGTATTCTGTTTAGTAAAAGCAGAATAAAGTCCATTTTCTGTGGAAGAATATCGCCTTTTCACCTCAGAGCATTGATGTGGATCACCACTTTTTCACCTGAACATATAATAAGTTACTGAAATGCATAGGAGTCGTAAAAAAGTTACTAGATAATTTTAGGATTTGCTTTCTGCTTAGGGTTGTGAAAAATTATACTTTTATTTGTAATAGAGGTCATTACTTTCTCCTGTTGTCTATATGTTCTTAATAACGTGTTTTCTAGTGTTTTTTTAAACATGATGTTGCCTTTTATGGGTGGGATTTTTTTGTTGCTACCCAATTGACATCTGTACCCACCTCCCAACCTATGTCTCTTCCTACTACTACTTCTTTGCATTCATTCCATACTTTACCTGAACATGAACTGGTTAGGAGGTCAGAATTCACTAATAATTCCTTTGTACATCTTCTGCACCCATACCAGTTAGTAGTGAACATCACTAATTGTTGGGTGTGTGGTCTTATGCCACATACTACAGATAGAAGTATTCCCTATTTTGTCCTGCCTTATGTGGCCTTTGTGCTACTAGGTGTGTAAGGAGACCTGTCCAGAGAGAGTTGCTCAGTAATAGGATTATGCTCCAGCAACATCTTGATGATCTGATGAATATAGACCTGGATTCAGATTGACGTGAGTTTAGGTTATTGCCTATGTAAGGGCAAAAGGAGGGGCTGAGGTTCTGTGAATTCTGAACCCTTGGGTTCCATTTTGTGCATGGCAGTCATTTTGTGGTGGCCCTCACATAGGCCGATGACTTTAACTGACTTTTAGATGACCTGAGTGAACTGACCCTGTTGCCTGAAGCTGACCTTGTTGGGCCAGTTCCTTGCCCAGTAGCTGATCAAGATTAAGGATGAGAGCACAGGAGATTGTAAAGTTTGGTATGCACATACACACCCCTTATCCTACTTCTCATCTGTTTCTGTTCCTTCTTTTATGGCTTGTTTATGATATGGGTTGTGGTCTTTTATTATGGGTTTGTCCGGCTTGTGTAAGAAGGAATGTTGGGCTTTTTGCATGCTTGCAAAAGCTAGTACTGCCCCTTACTTTTGTGCTGAGTTTGGTAACCCTAAGCATATAAAAGGCCTCTGTTCTCTGTATTCCTCAGACTACCTCATTCAGTTGCTATGGCTTCTGTGTGACGTGGCCTCACTTAATTAAGTTTAATAAAGATGTCTTTCATATTTCAGCTTCTGTGCCAAGTTCTTTGTTATATTAGTAAGTATTCCCTGAGAATGAAGATTTTGATTTCTTCACAAGGAGTTGCAGGACGAAATTGTGATGAAGATTTTTACGTTTGGACTTAGTTACTTTTTTTAAAGTCAACAATCTTTAGCGGGATGAGGCTGGAGGCTATAGCCAATGAGATGAGAGTTCCACGAGGCCGGATACCTCATGGCATAGGTCCGCTGACCAGGATGTACTGCTGTGGAGCAGAACATAGCCGTATCTGCCACAAAGACAGACGGACCAGCGATGCACCTTGGGCGGATAAACAAGGAGGTTGGTCTTGGTCTTCTCTCAAGTCTCAGAGCAGTTTTTAACTAAAATCATTTTAAGTCCCAAGTGGTGCTTAATTTGAGCCAGTGGTTTCCAGTGCTCAGCACCAGCACTTAATAATCAACACAGGTACTTTTTATAAGTGATTTATCCAGAATCACAGGATATTGAGCCAAACCCAACAGTCAAACTTGGTTCACTGACTCTGAAGTCTGCAGCTCTGACCATTATGCCACATCTTCTCCCACTGTCACAGCTAGTAGTTTGTTCTGATTTAGGCGGTGCTAAGAGGAAATATGGGCTGGTACAATCTGCCTCCTGATGAGAGCCCTGGGAATTATTTGTTTACAAATTAACCACTGGTCCGAAGGTCTGGATTTTGGCATCTGGGTGCCTTTAGCACCACCACCAAGGGTCCAGGACTGGAGGGGCCCCCCTTGGGGGATTAAGACTCAACTCACACAGGCTGGGTGCAGGTGCGAGTTCAAGATATAGGGAGCCTTTTTTGTACCCGAGGCTCTGAACAGGAGTAGAGTCCTTGGAGTCACTCTAGTTGTCCTTGATGCAGGTGATAAAACAGGGCTTCAGCAGCAGGGCAAGTGGGAAGGTGGTCACTGTGGGGGGTACACCTTCCAGAGAGGCTAAAGTGGTCCGGAGGCGTAGCCAGCACAAGCGTACTGCAGGATCAAGCACTTCTCCAGAGGGAGTGGCAGTGTCTGCCCCTGAAGTGGAACAGTTGGGGGGTGTGCAGGTGGTGTCAACGCCACTTCCCATCAACCCCATGACAGGGAAGCAAATTCATATTCCAAAGAAGTGGAAGGGCACCCCTCCAACCTCTCCCACCCACACTGTGTCAAGGGCGTGCATGACTCCACCTCCACGTGCCACGGTGCCACCTGGTCCGCACAGCCCTCCACCTTGCAGGCCCTCTGTTATAGCCACACCACATGTCCCTCTGTCACACCAGTCAAGTCGACCAGCAGTCCCTGACACACAGCCAGGTTCCACTCCACATGACAGCCAGGAGTGAGTTGTCAACACCCTCAGACGCCTGTGCCATACATAGGTGTGCTACAGTACACCATTGTTAGCGATGTGGGTGTGTTCCTGGGCCTGTTGCTCTGATGTGCTCTCCCCTGCCAAGGACTCTGGGCCTGTTGCTCTGATGTGCTCTCCCCTGCCAAGGACTCTGGGCCTGTTGCTCTGATGTGCTCTCCCCTGCCAAGGACTCTGGGCCTGTTGCTCTGATGTGCTCTGATGTGCTCTCCCCTGCGAGGACTCTGGGCCTGTTGCTCTGATGTGCTCTCCCCTGCCAAGGACTCTGGGCCTGTTGCTCTGATGTGCTGTACCCTGCCAAGGACTCTGGGCCTGTTGCTCTGATGTGCTGTACCCTACCCTGCCAAGGACACTGGGCCTGTTGCTCTGATGTGCTCTCCCCTGCCAAGGACTCTGGGCCTGTTGCTCTGATGTGCTCTCCCCTGCCAAGGACTCTGGGCCTGTTGCTCTGATGTGCTCTCCCCTGCCAAGGACTCTGGGCCTGTTGCTCTGATGTGCTGTACCCTGCCAAGGACTCTGGGCCTGTTGCTCTGATGTGCTGTACCCTGCCCTGCCAAGGACACTGGGCCTGTTGCTCTGATGTGCTCTCCCCTGCCAAGGACTCTGGGCCTGTTGCTCTGATGTGCTCTCCCCTGCCAAGGACTCTGGGCCTGTTGCTCTGATGTGCTGTACCCTGCCCTGCCAAGGACACTGGGCCTGTTGCTCTGATGTGCTGTACCCTGCCCTGCCAAGGACACTGGGCCTGTTGCTCTGATGTGCTGTACCCTGCCAAGGACTCTGGGCCTGTTGCTCTGATGTGCTGTACCCTGCCCTGCCAAGGACTCTGGGCCTGTTGCTCTGATGTGCTGTACCCTGCCCTGCCAAGGACACTGGGCCTGTTGCTCTGATGTGCTCTCCCCTGCCAAGGACTCTGGGCCTGTTGCTCTGATGTGCTCTCCCCTGCCAAGGACTCTGGGCCTGTTGCTCTGATGTGCTGTACCCTGCCCTGCCAAGGACACTGGGCCTGTTGCTCTGATGTGCTGTACCCTGCCCTGCCAAGGACACTGGGCCTGTTGCTCTGATGTGCTCTCCCCTGCCAAGGACTCTGGGCCTGTTGCTCTGATGTGCTGTACCCTGCCCTGCCAAGGACACTGGGCCTGTTGCTCTGATGTGCTGTACCCTGCCCTGCCAAGGACACTGGGCCTGTTGCTCTGATGTGCTCTCCCCTGCCAAGGACTCTGGGCCTGTTGCTCTGATGTGCTCTCCCCTGCCAAGGACTCTGGGCCTGTTGCTCTGATGTGCTGTACCCTGCCCTGCCAAGGACACTGGGCCTGTTGCTCTGATGTGCTGTACCCTGCCCTGCCAAGGACACTGGGCCTGTTGCTCTGATGTGCTCTCCCCTGCCAAGGACTCTGGGCCTGTTGCTCTGATGTGCTGTACCCTGCCCTGCCAAGGACACTGGGCCTGTTGCTCTGATGTGCTGTACCCTGCCCTGCCAAGGACACTGGGCCTGTTGCTCTGATGTGCTCTCCCCTGCCAAGGACTCTGGGCCTGTTGCTCTGATGTGCTCTCCCCTGCCAAGGACTCTGGGCCTGTTGCTCTGATGTGCTCTCCCCTGCCAAGGACTCTGGGCCTGTTGCTCTGATGTGCTCTCCCCTGCCAAGGACTCTGGGCCTGTTGCTCTGATGTGCTGTACCCTGCCAAGGACTCTGGGCCTGTTGCTCTGATGTGCTGTACCCTGCCCTGCCAAGGACACTGGGCCTGTTGCTCTGATGTGCTGTACCCTGCCCTGCCAAGGACACTGGGCCTGTTGCTCTGATGTGCTCTCCCCTGCCAAGGACTCTGGGCCTGTTGCTCTGATGTGCTGTACCCTGCCCTGCCAAGGAAACTGGGCCTGTTGCTCTGATGTGCTGTACCCTGCCAAGGACTCTGGGCCTGTTGCTCTGATGTGCTGTACCCTGCCCTGCCAAGGACACTGGGCCTGTTGCTCTGATGTGCTGTACCCTGCCAAGGACTCTGGGCCTGTTGCTCTGATGTGCTCTCCCCTGCCAAGGACACTGGGCCTGTTGCTCTGATGTGCTGTACCCTGCCCTGCCAAGGACTCTGGGCCTGTTGCTCTGATGTGCTCTCCCCTGCCAAGGACTCTGGGCCTGTTGCTCTGATGTGCTCTCCCCTGCCAAGGACTCTGGGCCTGTTGCTCTGATGTGCTCTCCCCTGCCAAGGACTCTGGGCCTGTTGCTCTGATGTGCTGTACCCTGCCCTGCCAAGGACACTGGGCCTGTTGCTCTGATGTGCTGTACCCTGCCCTGCCAAGGACACTGGGCCTGTTGCTCTGATGTGCTCTCCCCTGCCAAGGACTCTGGGCCTGTTGCTCTGATGTGCTGTACCCTGCCCTGCCAAGGACACTGGGCCTGTTGCTCTGATGTGCTCTCCCCTGCCAAGGACTCTGGGCCTGTTGCTCTGATGTGCTGTACCCTGCCCTGCCAAGGACTTTGCACTTCCCGATTGTGATTCACCAGTGCATAGTCTATGGCATTTGCACATGATTTTGAGAGTTGCTGTTGTCTACTTATGTTGTGTAGCTACATCTGTGCAATATGTGAATAAATACAGTACATTATGGTGTGTTTTCTCTGTCTCCTTACTGATTAAAGTCATTTTCTTGTTTGACTGAGTTCCATGGTCTATTTTGTACATCACCATTGCAAGGTTGTATGTGGCCATATGATTTTTAGACAGGGGGACAGGTTCTTCAGTCCATTGTGGCCCTGCTGATGTTGTACTCTGTGATGGTTATTTGGCAGGCCATGCAGTTTTCGTGTGGGTGAATTGCTATTGCTGCATACACTGTTCACAGGTCACCTTGGGGGACACTGGCAGCACAGGGTGTGCAGCTGTGCTGTGGTGTAGTAGATGTTTATGATGTGATGAGGTGTGTGTTTCCCATTCTGTGTGCCCTGGCGTGTATGTGTATGGTCGTCTTGTGTTGGCCCTTGGTCCTGGTGGCATGGCTTACATGGCATGTGTGTGGCAGAGGTGTGCAGTGTGAAGGGTGTTAGTTTGTAGTGTATGTATGTGTGCCCCTGTATGGTGTGAGACACACATGTGTCAGGCAGGAGTTGTATGCCTGTTGTATGTTTTGTCTTGCCCTGTGTGGATGTTTGTATTCAATTGTGTGGGCTGTGGGGAGTGCACTGGTGTTGTGTGTCCGTTGTCAGGCAATCCTGCTGTGCCTTTGTCCCTGGTTGTGTGTCGCAGTGTGTGTGTATTGTGCTTGTTGTTACAGTGCTTGTTGATGTGCAAGGGGGTGCACGGGATTGGCACCTGGCCTGTGACTACTTCGGGTGGTGTGCAGTGTTGGTCGGGGTGGTGTGTCGCTGTGATGTTTGGAATGTGTCCATGCCTTGCTGTTGCCCTGCCTTCTGCATTGTGCGCATGTGTTGACCGCGGCGGTGACGTGTCCGTGACCGTGACGTTGCTGCAGGTTGGCCGACGTTGTGTGTTCCGGATGCCGTGGGGTGCCTTGTTCTGAGGTGGGTGATGTGTGGGTGCCCATGTGGATGTGTTGTGCCCCCCAGCAGGATGCCAGTGTTGTGCTTGGGACCTGTGTCGGCATGTGTGTTGTGTGGTGTATATGTGTAGTCACGTACCTGCGGCGGCGTCCGCGGCGGCCCATCTGGCGATAGTGTTGCAGCAGGTACATGACCGGATGCATGTGGAGGGCTGGGTCCATGGGGTTCATGTCGGATCTCGGCGTGCGTGCTCCGCTGTAGACTTTCCGCCTGCTAGAGCTGTGCGGTGTCCCCGGTGCGGTGCGTCAGCTTGTTTGGCCCATCCTAATATGTCGAGCGGGGCGGACGTCATCGACCGCGGCGGAGGGTCTCGATTGGCTGCAGCCGCCGCGGTGGCGGGCGCACCTTGATGGCGGAGCGAGGCGCTCCGCGGCGGACGGGAAATGACCTGTGTTTACATATCCTAATGTGGCGGACGTGATTTCCACTGCTAGCGGGCGGAAAAAGCTGTTTTTCCGCCCCGCCATCGTTTCGGTAGTGCCACCGCCCGCTATCCTAATGGACCCCTAAGACTCTTAAGTGAGCATTGAGTGTTTGCCAGGAGGGCACTCCAACGGATACTGAGAAGCATTTTCTTTCATGGGAGGCCTGAATCAAGAGGAGAGGCCCATGCAACAACGGGAGCAGACTTGATGGACAATAGAAGCCTGCCAGAGAGGCTTTTGAATGGACTCTGGGCATAGTTGGTTTCACAAGAGGTTTCCGTGTGATTGTATAGACTAGGTGTTAGGAGACTGATTCTTATTGTTCTGCTGGCATTATTTTAAAGTAGTATTCTGTTTAGTAAAAGCAGAATAAAGTCCATTTTCTGTGGAAGAATATCGCCTTTTCACCTCAGAGCATTGATGTGGATCACCACTTTTTCACCTGAACATATAATAAGTTACTGAAATGCATAGGAGTCGTAAAAAAGTTACTAGATAATTTTAGGATTTGCTTTCTGCTTAGGGTTGTGAAAAATTATACTTTTATTTGTAATAGAGGTCATTACTTTCTCCTGTTGTCTATATGTTCTTAATAACGTGTTTTCTAGTGTTTTTTTAAACATGATGTTGCCTTTTATGGGTGGGATTTTTTTGTTGCTACCCAATTGACATCTGTACCCACCTCCCAACCTATGTCTCTTCCTACTACTACTTCTTTGCATTCATTCCATACTTTACCTGAACATGAACTGGTTAGGAGGTCAGAATTCACTAATAATTCCTTTGTACATCTTCTGCACCCATACCAGTTAGTAGTGAACATCACTAATTGTTGGGTGTGTGGTCTTATGCCACATACTACAGATAGAAGTATTCCCTATTTTGTCCTGCCTTATGTGGCCTTTGTGCTACTAGGTGTGTAAGGAGACCTGTCCAGAGAGAGTTGCTCAGTAATAGGATTATGCTCCAGCAACATCTTGATGATCTGATGAATATAGACCTGGATTCAGATTGACGTGAGTTTAGGTTATTGCCTATGTAAGGGCAAAAGGAGGGGCTGAGGTTCTGTGAATTCTGAACCCTTGGGTTCCATTTTGTGCATGGCAGTCATTTTGTGGTGGCCCTCACATAGGCCGATGACTTTAACTGACTTTTAGATGACCTGAGTGAACTGACCCTGTTGCCTGAAGCTGACCTTGTTGGGCCAGTTCCTTGCCCAGTAGCTGATCAAGATTAAGGATGAGAGCACAGGAGATTGTAAAGTTTGGTATGCACATACACACCCCTTATCCTACTTCTCATCTGTTTCTGTTCCTTCTTTTATGGCTTGTTTATGATATGGGTTGTGGTCTTTTATTATGGGTTTGTCCGGCTTGTGTAAGAAGGAATGTTGGGCTTTTTGCATGCTTGCAAAAGCTAGTACTGCCCCTTACTTTTGTGCTGAGTTTGGTAACCCTAAGCATATAAAAGGCCTCTGTTCTCTGTATTCCTCAGACTACCTCATTCAGTTGCTATGGCTTCTGTGTGACGTGGCCTCACTTAATTAAGTTTAATAAAGATGTCTTTCATATTTCAGCTTCTGTGCCAAGTTCTTTGTTATATTAGTAAGTATTCCCTGAGAATGAAGATTTTGATTTCTTCACAAGGAGTTGCAGGACGAAATTGTGATGAAGATTTTTACGTTTGGACTTAGTTACTTTTTTTAAAGTCAGCAATCTTTAGCGGGATGAGGCTGGAGGCTATAGCCAATGAGATGAGAGTTCCACGAGGCCGGATACCTCATGGCATAGGTCCGCTGACCAGGATTTACTGCTGTGGAGCAGAACATAGCCGTATCTGCCACAAAGACAGACGGACCAGCGATGCACCTTGGGCGGATAAACAAGGAGGTTGGTCTTGGTCTTCTCTCAAGTCTCAGAGCAGTTTTTAACTAAAATCATTTTAAGTCCCAAGTGGTGCTTAATTTGAGCCAGTGGTTTCCAGTGCTCAGCACCAGCACTTAATAATCAACACAGGTACTTTTTATAAGTGATTTATCCAGAATCACAGGATATTGAGCCAAACCCAACAGTCAAACTTGGTTCACTGACTCTGAAGTCTGCAGCTCTGACCATTATGCCACATCTTCTCCCACTGTCACAGCTAGTAGTTTGTTCTGATTTAGGCGGTGCTAAGAGGAAATATGGGCTGGTACAATCTGCCTCCTGATGAGAGCCCTGGGAATTATTTGTTTACAAATTAACCACTGGTCCGAAGGTCTGGATTTTGGCATCTGGGTGCCTTTAGCACCACCACCAAGGGTCCAGGACTGGAGGGGCCCCCCTTGGGGGATTAAGACTCAACTCACACAGGCTGGGTGCAGGTGCGAGTTCAAGATATAGGGAGCCTTTTTTGTACCCGAGGCTCTGAACAGGAGTAGAGTCCTTGGAGTCACTCTAGTTGTCCTTGATGCAGGTGATAAAACAGGGCTTCAGCAGCAGGGCAGGCCTCTGAGGGTACAAGGCAGGCTCCAGGAAGCAAACTAGGCCTTCCAGGGGCAGCAAAGCAGTCTTTTGAAGTCTACAGCAGGCCACAGCAGCAGGTATCCCTCGGAGAGTCCTTCCACAGATGCAGAAAGTGAACTGAAGAGTGGGTCTGAGAGTTCTATTTTTATATATGGTGCCTTCTTCGATGTAGGAGAAGTTTCTAGAGAATTCTCTTTAAATTAATTGATGTTTCCTGACTCCCATGCTCTGGCTGCACACTGAATGCATGAATAAGCATTAATGACAAATCCTTTGTGTGAAGGCAGAGCACAGACTATTCAGTTGTAAATGGGGCTGGGCCCAGCTTCACCCCTATCCTGACAGTTAAAGGCCCATCTCTCTATTGTGTGGATGTTTGGGAGGAATACACAAACTCCATCTGCCAACTGCACCCAGACATGTGACCCAGTTTAGGCTACAGGCACCAAAAGGTTTAGGGCAGGAAAATGCCAAATTCTAAAAGTAGAAATATAAGAAGAGGTTGAGTTGCACTCAAATGTAGCTCAAAATTAGAGCTGAATGTGAACTAGTAAACTAATTTTCACTGCTTTGTGTGTAGTCTGCGTGGGGGTTCCGCCCTGTCCCCCAAATGAAACTACAGCAGATACCTAGAACTAATGTTCTGGTCACAGTGTTTACTACTGGTTCCTTACTATGGGGATACAAACAAATTAAATGCTCCTTTAACAATACAGCACAAAATACATAAATCTATCAACACGAATATTCATTGCAAGAAAATGTCACTCAAAATATACTAAATAACCGAAGATCAGGATCAAGTTGATTTTATGTACAAAGACATGATTATTGTCATTGGTTTGTTCACATAAGCATTAGTCTTGACATACTTTGGAGACTAGCGTAGTAATTCATCTCTACCAATGTATTTCGGGCTCAAATAATAGACCTTCATCAGGGGAGTCTGCAATCAAAACATATAATGGAAGTACATGAGAAAAAATAAGAGAACATTTACAGTGCTTGCCAATATCTGACAATGATATCAGTTACACCCCATACTGTGAGGGACAATTCTCAATGTGTTAGATGAAATATCCGGCCACTAATCAATGCGAGAGAGCATGTTAAGTGATAGAAGTGCGCAAACCAAGAACATTGCATTTTCGATAGCCTTATCTTAAGCTAAATGTGTGTGAACAATTGAACAGAAATAAAAAGATAAAAATAGAAAATGACAATGTGATGGGAAGATTACAATAGGCATAAAAGAAAACGTAAACAATCCATACCCACTTGAAATTCCATGCAACAAAAAAATATATATATAGTATACAGAGCAGAGTTACTTCAAAAGAACAAGATTTAAAACTATTGATGTGGCTTACAGGATCTGGAAGGCTTTTAAGAAGAGCTTCGGTCTGGACAGATTTAATGCACACACCAGATTGATTAAAAATCCTACATTACCACAGGAAATTTCTGCGGATGTGACTTTTGGGGAGTGGGAAAGATTGGGGGTAAGGAAGGTGGGAGGTCCGGTAGGGCCTGAAGGTATGCAACAATTTCCAGACCTCCAAGGGCTTTTTGGGATGAGTTCAAGAAACTTATTTAAATATCTACAAGCCAGAAGTTTTTTAGCGGGCAAGACAGGAGGTGCACGAGGGTTTGAGATTAATACAATAATGCGGATTATTGAGGAGGGGCAAGACTACACAATTAAAAGGATATACACCGAACTCACTCGTAATAGAGAAGATGATTTAGAGAAGGTAGAAGTTAAATGGATGAACCGATTAGGGCCAGCTCGAGGGGTGTTTGGTAAATCATTGCGGTTAGGTCAAGCAAACCTAAGCTCAGCATTTCAAAACATTATACTCACTATATGATATGCCTGCTAAAATTGCACAATGGGGTGGGACACAAGGTATAACTTGTCTACGGTGCGACAGTACTGAAGGTGATATAATTCACATGTTTGCCACTTGTCCTGGGTTGCTATCGCTGATAAAGGCCATTGAGTCATTTCTGGATAAGTCATTAAATCTGAAACTGAAGATGACCCCAGAGCTTATTCTGCTAGGGGTATCAAATGGAGAGAAGCAATGTAAACAAGAATATTTTATATTTGTAGCAATGGCGGTGTTTCGTCTGTGCATTGCTACCGTTTGGAAGGTTAGAAATCCCCATAATGTGCAGCAATGGGTAGCTAGGCTGTACATAGTTATAATTTAGAAAAATCCATTTATGCATGGAAGGGGAAAAGGGGTAAAGCGTTGGGGTTACAAATATGGTATCCAATTACTGAGTGGAGGGAGGGGATGGGCAGATAAATAATATGTATTTTTTTAAAATTATATTTCTTGTTGTCTTGTTCTCTCCATCTTTTTCTGTTGGTTCACTCTCTTTTATTTTGAGCTTTATAACCTCTTTTCTTTTAGATATATATATATTTTTTTAAGTTGTCTGATTTAAAGCAGTAATGGAGTGTAATGTATTTTAATGTTTGTTCCTGATTTGAAAACGAGTTAAAAATGTCCTGTGGGGTGGGGGAAAACTGTTGTAAACTTTTTAATAAAAACATTAAAAAAAAACTATATATATATATATATATATATATATATATATATATATATATATATATATATATATATATATATATATATATATATATATATATGTTAGACCACCAACAAGCATGTTCTATTCATTCCGAGAATACCGCAACTGAGGCAAAACGCCCGAGCATAGTGAAACCCTACCTTCTGAATAACCGATCACTGCCGGATAGGCAGTGAATGAAACCAACGTAGGGTAGCCACTGACAACTATATTTCGGGCCCAATCTCTGCAAAACAGGAGACCAAGGGTTACTACATGAAGAACTTCTCTGTAGTGGGAAATGACCAAATATGAATGGATACTTTCCCCTGTGTAAAGCCTTCAGCGAAAGGCTCAAACGATTGTAGCACAAGTGACAAAGTCTGTTAGAGACCTCTGTCCGACTGTCATGAAAAAAGAGAGAAACAAACAGCTAAAAACTGCTGCCCAATGAGGCGCTGAGTCAATATAATAATTACAACCAACTACCAACTTGAGGTGCGTACCTAGGGGCTTATTTACAAGCCCCATGCGCCACCAGTACGTCACTTTTCCCATGTTAAAAATTATGCAAAAGTGGCGCAAGAGGCTTGTAAATAAGCCCCTAGTATTCTTGAGAGTCCATTCCTCCAGAGGAAGGATTTGAGTGAGAACCACAACACACCTGGTTTGGCAATTGTGCATGACGTGCAAAGGGATACTTAAAAATGTGAACCAAAGGAAAGACAGAAAAGACTACAGCCATGCGAAAAGAGTGAACAATAAATAATATAATACTAAATTTAGTAGAGAGAAATTTCCAAGAAAAGTTTAAAACGTGCCGGTTATTACGTTTCCTTTATGCACGTCAGATCGCTACAGTAAGTCTAAAATGAGACCCTTATGGTGCAACTGAGTGCATGTTTCACTTGCATTGCAAATGTATCACAAAAATTAAACATTTGGCATTTATTCAAAATGTTATAAGTGGCTAATCAACATGTTTTTATTATTATCCATTTTCTCTTTGCTTTAAAATTGTGATGAACTTGCATCCAGTGTAAGCAAATACCATTTTCTATATTTTGCAAAATCCTTGTTTTTGTATTTTATTTCTAATTATACCAAGGGATGTAAATGGAATGAAGGTGTAAAAACCTAAGTGGCAGCACTGTTATGTCCTCTGAAGTTTCCCCTGCGTCTACACCCTGCTTAGAGTTTACGAGGATTACGCCATGTGACCCAGTTTAGGCTGCAGGCACCAAAAGGTTTAGGGCAGGAAAATGCCAAATTTCTAAAAGAGGAATTTTTAGAATTGTAACTTAAAATCTAACGTTACCTTTCCTGAGGATTTTAATTACAGTTTCTCAGACACCAACATGAAATGCTCACCTGTTCCCAATCAGAGGTTAGCTCTTCTTAATTGTAATATGGCAACTCAATGTTATTATATGGGATAGGTAGGCCTCACAGTCCTGAAAAACATATTTAAGTACTATGCACCCTGGCCTATGGGCTACATAGGGCCTACATTAGGGGTGACCTATATGCAATAAAAAGAAAATTCAAGGCTTGGGAATGCGATTATATTGTCAAGTCGAATTGGCAGCTTAAAACTGCATTCAGGCTGCAATGGCAGAACTGGGATACATTTTAAGAGACTACCTAAGTGGGTGGCACAACAAGTACTGCAGGCCCACAAGTTTCATTACATTTACAGGCTCTGGGCATATGGTATGACACTCTACCAGGGACATAAGTAAATTAAATATGGCAATCAGGTATGCCAATTTTACCTTGATTAAGAGAGCGAGCACAAGCACTATGGGACTGTTTAGCAGTGGTAAAGTGCACAGGATCCCAAGGCCAACAAAAACGAAGTCCAGCAAAATGTGGAGGATAATGGCAAAATGTTTGATTATGACGCTGTGGAGAGGGCTAAGTCCATATGTATGTGGCTTCCATGGGATAAGACACATATAGGCACCGTTTGTAGAAGAGGTAACTTACATTAATGGATGCTAAATGATGATTCATGTTATGGAGGTGACGGCTTAGCCAGGGCCACTGCAATTATCCGATTATGCAGCAAATTTTGCATAAATATGGATTTGCCTCATAATACATCATCATCTGCATAATCAACAGATTTTAACAAATAAAAATGTTTGTAGCTCAAACTGATCAAAAATTACACACAATATCGTGCACATGGTGACTATTCGTCTTTTAGTCATTTATTACTGTATTTGGTTGTTAAATTGGTACTAATAAGGTGAATTATTTTACCAGACACTTTTAACAAGTAATACTATTACAAAATGTGCCATATAATTTGCCTTTCCTTGCCGCATAATCTGGTCTTCCTCCACTGCATAAATCGAGTGGCCCTGGGCTTTGCCTTGGCAAACTTAATAATTCATTATCGGGAGAATTGCACATTAGCACCTATTGTTTCCTCTGAAACATTTTAGTTCACTTAGACTAGACTAAGAATCAAGGGCCATTGTATCAGGAACAGGGATAACATTATTGCTGCTTTAGTGGCAGGAAACTGTCACTAAAGTGGCGATAAGGGGCTTGATATTATGCCCTACAGAATTCCAATGGCTTGTATTGGAATTTTCTAGGGGGCATATTATCAAGCCCCTCAGCGCCGCTTTAGCAGCAGTTTTCTGCCGCTAAAGTGGTGAGAATGTTAACGCCCGTTCTTGATAATATGGCCCCACATTCTTTTCATTTTCTTGTTAAGCAGGTATTTTTGGGAGAAATAAAATATAAGCATCCTGTCAAAAATCCTGTCAACAACATTCATGAAAATTCCAATGTTTATTGCCTATCTACTTCTATAGGAAAGAAAAAAATTCAAAGAGGCTTAGCCCGGTGAACTGAAAAGGAGTAATGGGCATATTACCAAGATTAAGCGATAATTATCGCTGAACGCGGTTAGCGGCAATATTATTATCGCCGAGCTCCGCCGATTTTTATCGCAGATAAACCTTGCTATTTTCAAGGTTTATCTCAAAAGCGATAAAAATCGGCCGAAATGCATGAATATCGCTGAAAAGTCAGCGATATTCATGCATTACCGAGCTAATGCTCTTAGCCATGTTATCCACCTACCATTGGCTAACATGGCTAAGAACTGCTCTGGGCAGGCGTTAGCTTTTGGAGATATTCGCGCTTAGCGCAAATATTTCCAAAAGTACGCCATTTTAGTTACAGTCGCTAACATCTTGGCACGCTCACTTTGCATGTCATTAGCGATAAATATCGCTGACATGCAAAGCGGGCCCCAAGATGATCGCTATCTCCTACTAGCTGTCGCTAACTGGTGTTGGCGACAGCTAGGTAATAGGGCGATAAAATTATCGGCACTTTAGCGGGAAAAATTCCTGCTAAAGCGGCGATAAGGCCCTTGGTAATATGCCCCTAAGTTATTATTTGTAAAATAACTAGGGGCTCCAAATCTCAAGTGGTTGTGTTGGTCACAATGATGGGCACACATGTTCTTTTTTATTGTTTGAGAGAGTAATCATCCAGGGTACCTACAACTAGTTGTCTGGGATAGGTTGTAATACATTTGCCCGTAGAAAATTGTACCGCCAGCTTATGCTCTGTGCTCTGACTTATCACACACAATCGTTTACCTTAACTCTCAAATATTGTCATTTTCTCTTCTCATTCTTCCACCCTGTTCTGCGAGGAGCTGCAACCTCTTTGGCGCGCCTGTCCTGCGTTTCACTCCTGCTCCCAAGATGAATCGCTGTATGTGTTTTTGATGAAAATCCAATCTGAAGAATTTAATTTTGATGAGATGTTTTCTCCGAACCAATCTTGCCAATTTTTTTTTTGCAAGAAGGAATTTTACCTGGCCGTCGAACCCAATATAGTGAAAGCCTTTTTGTGAAAAATAACATTCCTCGGGTTGTTTTTTCTATCCAGTAGCCCTGCCGGGGTTTTCATCTTTTTTTACGCGGCCTCCTCCTTTTTTCAGTTCCCCTCCTCCCTTCACCCCCGTGTTCTTGCCTTAACTATTTTCTTTGCCAGCATTCTCGTATTGCCACCTTTCGTCTCTGTTCTCCTTCCATCCTTCTATCTGTCTTTTCGTGGTGCTGACGCTCTGGTCTGCAGATTCTGTTTGCCAGAATTAGGTCATGCTGCCATCTTGTGGGAATGTGTTAGCTGCATCTATACTAAGTTATTTCCCTCAGGAATAGATGTACAACATTGTTTTCTTTCTTCCTTTAACTGTTTTTATTTTGTATTTTACGTTACATTTTTCTATGCAAATAGTATGTTTTCATGTAAAGGTATTTAGTCATCCTGACGCTATTTTTGAAATGCCCCACAAGTTTCAGTTGGGAACAGGCATGCACCACTCCCCACCTAAAAGGTCTGAATACACCATAATGCAATATCTCTTGTAGTATACACTAATTTATGTGCACATAAAAAAGACACATTTTCATACATAATTATAAACATTCAAACTTTAAATGCAATTTAGCTCAGTAGAAAATGATTTCTATAGCAGTATTAAACCTAGTTTAATGCAATGTCTAAGATATGTTGATTCACATGCAAATGCATATACACAAACACACACACACACACACGCGCACGCACGCGCGCACACACTCACACACACACACACACACTGGGTAGTTATGGTAAGGATCATATTTCTATAGGGAATAGTTTTTTTTGGTTTGCCAATAACTTTAGCACCGTTTGACAACTCTTCAGGAAACTTAAAAAAAAATATTCCCATCCACCTCAGCTCTTTGCTGGAAAGTTTGTAGTGATCTGTCAAGCAGGAACTGAGAAAAAGGGGGGACATCCCAAAACCCATTCTCCTCACGTAATTTCTCATAGGACATTTAAACAGTGCTACAGCAGACAGATAGATCTTTACCCAAAAAGCGTGTTTTTGTAATTTGGTGCAAATCTGTTCTGCAATTTTTGAGAAATGAAGGTTCAAAATATATAGTTATCTTGAAACGAAAATGTACCATGGGGCCAACAGATTAAAAGACCAAATCTGATTGCTTGTTTCACATCTAAAAATATGTTTGTCAGCCATTTTATGACTAAAGGACTCTGTCCCCGTGACATGAAATACAATAACAGATAGGAGGACAGGGTAAGGGCACCCTGACTCTCATCAGCCTTGACCATAGGGCCAAAATCTCCCAAAAAATACAGGGGAAAAAGGACGGTTCTCCTTTTTTATTAAAATGCCAGCTGGGTGGGTCTGGGTCAGGATATTGTGCATTATTGCCTTTTTAATTACATTTGGAAAGCGGGTGTGCGTGGGGACACCTACCTGAACTGTTATCTTCTCCCTGGGAGCTGCTGTGTCTAAGAAGGGTCCCGGGACAGCATCCTTGGGACCTCAGAGAAAGGGGAGGGGTGTCGCTACACACACCCTCGTATTATGGGGTTCCGCTTCCACTCCCTATGACCGGGGTAGTGAGGGTTACACCACATCTACACTCCCTGCCTGAATGAAGTGGGCAGGGAGCAGGAGGCTAGGTAAGTGTAAGGTATGCAAGGTATGTGTTGGCAGGCGGGGAACCAGCTTGGGTTCGCTGCATCTGGAATTCCATTAGTAAAAAAAATAACAAAAACAATCTTTTGGGTGCCTTAGATGGGACCATGGCCCCCAAACTGAAAATAAAAGCAGTGACCTCCTGGATAGTCAATGGGGGAGAGGGCTCCCTGCAGTGCCATTAAAATTCAAAAAGGATGGCGGTGGATGCCATGATATAAAAAATAAAAAACAGAAAAACATCCACTGCCTCACCACTTAAGTATAAGAATTGGCGAAGCACTGAGTGTTGCAGGGGTCTGTATGGAGTGCAGCAGCCACCAGCAATAACAACAAAAACATCTTTTGCTAAGTCTCTTAGTCGTTAAAGTCATGACCCCAAAAGATGCTGTTATTTTAAATGTCTATGTTGATAATGCACGTATTTAATATGAATATTTATATCTTTGGTTATAATGGTGGATTCTGACATGTGAGTACTGTTGGCATATATGTAGTGATTGTTTGACAAAGGCAATAGGCCTGACTCATCTATTGATGTGGTGACCCCTTGGAAAAGCTAGTGCAAGGGTGCCAGTGCTGTAAGTGTGATTATTTTGTACAGGAAGGGACACCTTCCTATACAAAAACATTGTGTGGTGCAAGGGTGCCTGCATTGCTGCAAGGCAGCACATTGTGTGCCAGCTCTGGTAAAAAAACAGAAATGCACCGTATTATGTTAAATACGACGCATTGCTGCCATTTTGCTATAACGCAGTAAAGCGAAGTGACTTGCTGTGCTACACGATTTTTCCATAAATATGCTCTTGGATTGTTAAGTGAGAGACGTGAGAGTACTATTGAAATACTAAACATAGGGGCACATGCATCAAGGGATTTTGTGATCGCAAAGTGTAAGATTCACAAAAATCAGCTGTTTGCGATTGCAAAAAGGACTTTTGCGATGCATGAATGTTTTTGGGCTGCGCAATTTCGGTAATCACAATTTTATGCGATTTTCCAAATTGTGATTGCATTTAAGGAATCGCAATTTGCAATTCCTTAAATGAATGCTAGAAGCACTTTGAAATAGCAATTTCGCTATTTGGGGCCACAAACTACGGAAAAATTTAACTGGTCGGTAAATTGCAAAAACGTAAAAAAATGCACCAATGTGCATTTTTCTAAATTTCATGTAACACACACACACATGCCCTTGGGGCATGTGTGTGTGCGCAACATGGGTGCACAGTACAATTTCAGGGGTGCAACAGGGTGTCCTTTTGGCACCCTTGCACCCTTGATATTGCATGCGCAATTTGCGAGTACCTATTTGGTACTCGCACATTGCGCAAGCAATTCATATTTATTCCTATGGACCTCAATGGGAAGCCATTCCTTAAGTGTGACTCGCAATTTGCAAGTTACAATTAAGGAATGTTTCGGAATCCATATTTTTTTAGTGATTCCTACATGCATAGGCTTTTGCATTTCCTTAATTGCGATTCCTTAGTAATCGCAATTAAGTAATCGCAAAAGCCTACCTTGATGAATGTGCCCCATAATCCTTATTGGGGGAATCACAGGAGTCACTAAATGAACTGCTGCTTAACATTCTGGCAGCTTGTCACAAAAGCAGTCAGGCTTAACTTAGAGGCAATGATTAAAGTGTTTATGCAGCACTTAAACTTTAATACAGTGAAAACACAACACAAGAAAAATCCCAAAGTAGTTTAGAAAAAAAGAATCAATTTCAATATATAAAATCAAAATAAAATGACAAAAATCCAATAAAAAGAGGCAGCGAAATGAATTTTTAAACTGGAAATAAAAATAGCGGCAAGAAGCACAAATCACCAATTGAGGTTATCTGGTCACGCTAGAGTGGGTCAAAGTCAAAGGTTCAGGCCAATCACAATGGAGTGCTGGTCGGATACAGAAACCAGGTTTGTCCTGGTGGAAAGATTACCTTCTAACTCAGTCCAGTTTTCACCAGAGAAGCACTCTTTGACAGTAAGGCTGCAAGATGGATTTGGAGAGGGGCTGGTTGGCGGCAGGTTGGTGGAGTCTTAGGCCCAAGTTGGAACTTTGCGTTTGTTGTGCGGTCATCATCAGTGCGAAGAGCTGGTCAGTGATTGGTACTTTGCATTGGCACAGTTGTTGTCTACACGAAGGTGGTGAAGTCTGGAATTTGTGTCCAGAAAAGTTGCATCAGCAGTCGCATGCAGAACATGCACTGGCCTTGATGCCTGCTCATGTTCACAAGGAGACCAGGGATGGTTCTTTTGGACATGATATGCCCAGAACTTTTGGTTTTACACCTGGAGTCCAGTTCTTCCAGTTTTGGGCTTACAGGAGTACACCCTACACTAGCCAAGGGTCCAGGACCTGGAGGGAATCAGTCAGATTCAGTTGGTACTGGTCAGCTGGGTTGTCGCTGTACTCAGACTGGAGGACAGCAAACTGACACTTCAACCACTTCTGGGGCTCTGGGTTCATACCAAGCAAGTCCAGTTTTCCTTTAGGCTTCAGAGTGCAGGATAGTCCTTCTTATGAATCTCCACATGCCCATGAGTGTTCTGATGAGAAGCTCTGAGGATGGCACTTTTATACCCACAACCAGCCTGTGTGTGGTGGCCACCCTCTTTGCATTACACTAAACAGGTTCTGGTCAGTTCTTTCCATTTTCTGGGTTTGGCTCAAATCTGACTAATGGAAAAGAACAAGTGTGAGCTGCATTTGACTGTGCCAGGGCTGGATCTTCAGAAGTCAGGAAGGGGCTGGGTACATCCCTCAGGCTATCCTTTGAAACTCAGTTAGGGCTGAGCACAAGCAGAGCTGAGTGCAACCCTAAATGGTATCCTGTTCAGGAGATGAACACCCTTCCCCACACCCAAGACCATTTTGTCCCCATCTGGAAGGAATACACACCATAACACAGCCATTAACAGGCACGTGACCCTGAAAACTAGCAGCGAGGCACATTTGGTTTAGGCAAGAAAATGCCAACATTCGAAAACTGGCATTTTCAGAACAGTAATATAAAATCTAACTTTACCATTAAACAGGATTTTGAATTACAATTCAAATGAGTGGAAGAAGCATTTATTTATTGATTCCCAAAGTAAAGTTATCACTATGGAAGAGTAAGTCTTGAAACTGTGAGAAATAACTCTTGGGGGTTTTCATTGACAGGACATGTAAAATGTATGTTCTATTTTTTAAATACCATGCAGCCTGCCCTTTGGAGCCTTTGGAACTTACTTTAGGGGTGACATGTCAATATTTAAAGGGAAAGTTTTAAAATTGCACTACAGGTTACAGTGGCATGCCTGAGACATTTTCTACAGTACTACTTTAGTGGGTGGCACAATGAATGCCTCACCTCACTGGTAGCATTTAATTTACAGGCCTTGGGTACATGTAGTACCATTTACTAGTGACGTATACGAAAAATACAGTTCCGGGACAGCATGGAGAGTCACTCACAAAAAGCAAAATTTTCTGTATTTTTCTGCTCTAGAAAATACAGATAGAAACACATTCTGTTTGTATTTAACTTTAAAAATCAGTATCATAAGATTTTCACCCAGAGGCTGATGGCTGCTAGGTGCATGGTCTTTATATTTGATTTTGCTCATGTTTTAGGCACTCTAGTTTGAGGCAACCTTTGGCACTAACTGCTGTCGAAACAATAACTTGAAATAAGAGCGTGTCTACTCTACAGAAGAAAGATACACTCTGAAAGGAAAACAGCTTTAATCAGTTTAAATAGGTAAATACGTGCTAATCGTTCCAGCAAAATTGAAAATTGTGGTAGAAGAAAGATCACTGTTCTTTGTGAAAACTGAGGAGGTATAGGTGACTGAACTATGCAATGGCCCCAGGACAATGGTAAACAGCTGACTGTGTGGCCCCCTGCAGTATGTTAAGAGAGGCCTCTGAGTGTCCCGTCTCTCACAGCTACTCATTGGCTTTGGGCTGAATGGGGCCCACTCTAAAAATTGAAAGGCCCCTGAAGGGTCAGTCTCTCCACACCACAGGGGTTTGTGTTACGCACCCCCTCCCCCTTTGGTGTGCTCCATTTGGACATGCAGTCTCGCTGTTGCACTGTACCAGGTCTGGACATGAGATATAGACGCAGGTTACGTGCAGCCTGTAAAGGCTCCGACTGATGGTTGGAGCATTCCGGGCCACAATCTAATCGGCCACTCCGTTTAGTTTCCGACAGCCACACTACGATGCTGGCTGTGGGAAACAACACCAGCTGGTTACTCCGGCTGGCTTCCGACGGGCTCAAGGAGCCCGTCAGCCAGTCGGCAATAGCTCGTAAGACCAAAGGGCAGGAATTTCTGCCCTTGGGATTACGGTGCACGTTTTCTGGCATGGTTTCCATGGAAGCCTGTCTGACTTGGAAACCATGTCAAAAGCATGTTTGGGAGCCTCCAGCAGGCCCCCCCTTGAGTGCGCTGCCTCCGAATGAGGGCAGAGGGGGCATCTATGGTGCTCCCCTGTCAATCCCTGCACCCAGTGGCAGTCACCTTGAGGTGCCTGTCACAGGGTGCAGGGATCAACCGCACCTCCCATTTCCTATGGTAGCATGTATTATGGACGGTTTGCCATTTTAAAGTTAGCTGCATCACAGTATGCATTAAAGAATTGAAGTGGCAAAAGGTCAAGTGCATCACAGTGCACATAAAGGAATAGAAGTCAGGCAGAGGTTGAACTGTTTTAAAAATATATAGATATATCTCGGCGGTCATAAGAAAATACTAAAGAGATGCTACAGAAATATAAATAAAAACAAGGATACTGAAATATTGCTAGACTTTTATTAAATTTCTGCATTCATCTTAAGATCGGGCACATGTAATTCAAATGTATGAAGGAACCATTTCAGGCAAAATTATTAAAACAGCTGTTTTTCCTCTCTGGTTAATTTCAAGAAAAAGGTAAAAGAGATGAAGATTTGAACATTTCTTAAAGGCTACATGTAAGAAATAGTCTGATGAACAAGCAAAAGATGTATTGCTTAATGTAGAAGGTGATGATGTGAAGGACTAAATAGTAACATTTCCTGAACAAGATAGAAACACATCTAAAGGTCTTTTGAAATACTTAAAGATATGATTCACAGAGAAATATGGATTTTGAAAGATACAACTTGAATATTGCTTTTCAAAGAGGAGATGAATCCATGGATGAATATGTTATGCGACCAAGGAAATCAGTGACTTTTTGTGATTTTGAGAACTGCTACTATGAAGAAGCAATAAGATTATGGATAATACAAGGATGCAGTTCAGTAAAATTCAGGAAGAAATTACTGGAAAAAACATGATTTGCAAACAATGTTACGCATGGCCAGAACAGAATCACAAGCACAAAAACATGCTACTAACATAGAACAAGGTAGAATGAAAACCCTAGAACTAGCTATGCAAATGTCAAAACTAGATAGCAAAACAGCAAAGATGGATGCTCAAAATAAAGAAAAGAAATGATGCTACAGATGTGGATTGCAATTCCCACTTGTAAATGTTTGCCTGGCTTTTGGACAACAATGTAGGGAATGTAGAAAGCCTTATCACTTTGCAAGTGTGTGTAGGTATAAACGGCATCAAAAAGAAAGCTGGTGTAAACAGAGCATGCCGGATGATAAGAAAAATTAGGGAATACTAAATACTTTAAACGAATGGAAAGTATTGAACATGACTATGATGAGAATCCTAAGCAATCTGAAAGATTGTACATGATGTGTGAAGAAAATTAAATTAATTGTATTAACATGACATAACAAAACTAAATCTGTGGATTTACTGGTTGGTACTCAATAAATGATTGTGTCCTTGACAGTGGGGTAAAATGTAAACATCATGTATATCACCGAATACCGCAAAATGAAAAAGCAGCCACCTTTAAATCCATCAGATATCATTGTTTTTCAATGGGGAGCCAAACATCCTCTTTCCTGTTTAGGAAAGCTTGAAGAAATATTACAATACGGAGATATATCCATCGAAAAATAAATACATGGGTTAAAAGGTGAAGTTCCTAGTCCATGTTTATTAAGTAATGTCATTGCTCAAGTCATGGGCTTACTGGCAAAGGCTTGTAATGTTACAACAGATCATCCTGTGTTGAGAAAATATCCAGAATATTTCAGAGGGCTAGTAAAATAAACAACAGAACAATTACACTACATATAAATGAAGTAGAAAACAAGTGGCTCAAATACATAGAAGAGTTCCAATACACCTACAAACTAAAGTAGAAAGTAGGTGAATTTGTTTCTTCAACAATACATAATTGAACCAGCTACTCTCCCATTGCCATGGGTATCCCCGATTGTGGTATTTCCTAAAAAGAAATACAAAGGATATCAGAATTTGTGTGGACATGCGAGTGCCTTATCAGAAATCGAGAGAAAGAGGTGTCCAGGCCTGCATCTAAATGACATGATTAGTAATATCAATGGTGCTACTGGTTTTTCTATGTTGGATTTATATAAGGGATACCATCAAGTGGAGATTGATTTTCAGTTCCAATATATAACGACATTTTCTATGCATCTTGGATTATGAAGCTATAAGAGATTACATTTTGGCACATGTTCAGCTGTGAAATTGCCAGGAGATAAAAAAATATAATACTACCAATATAGAATGCTGTGAATTACAGTGATGAAACCTTGCTTTTTGGAAAAACGCAATAGGAGCATGATTAATTACTAAACAAAGAATGTCAACAACTTCTAAAGGCTGGCCTAACTCTTAATTTAGGAAAATGTGAAATAAATAAATGTGAACTAGCATTTTATGGTCACATATTTTCTTGAGAGGGAATGAGACCAGACAGAGTATAGATGTTATCTTTAAATTCAATAATACATTTTTGGGAATGGCTAATTATTATCAAACATTATGCTGCCATAAGTATGCCACTTAGATAATTAGCAAAGAACAGATGAAAGTTTAATTGGAGCAGTGACTGTGAACATGCTTTTAGGAAAATAAAAGAAGACACTTAATCTGCAGATAATTTGAATAATTTTGATCCAGAACTATGCTCACAACTAGTGGTAGATGCTAGTCCTGTGGGACATGGTGCAAAATGAGTGCAACCAAGACTGGCTGAGAGGCTCCTCTGTATGTGATTTCAGATGCCAGTAAACGCTTATCTGTGTTTGAAAGAAGGTACTCACAGCCAGAAAAAGAAAGATTGGGAATAGTCTGGGCTTGTGGGCATTACCATGATTTTTAGTATGGCAATCCATTTGTTTTCATAACAGAACATCAGGCGTTGACTTCTATTTTTGGAAATCCAAAAACAAAAATGCCATGTGGATTGAAAGATGGGGAATGAGATTAATGGATTATAATTTTCAGATTATACTTGAAAGCAACTGTAGGCTAATAAACAGTGCAACTCGATTTCAATCAAATATAAATAGAAGTGATATTTTGGCACTGAAGAATATACCATCTGAATTATCCATGGCCTTATCTGGGGTACTTTTGAAAGAAACTAAATTAATCATTTTTTTCATGTGTACAAAGGGGTGTAATTGTTTTGGCTCATGAAAGTTACAGTGGTGTCTAAGTAACAAAAAAAGTTTGTGAGAGAAAGGAAATGGTTCAGACTTGTCAATTGTGTCAGTGCAGTACAAAAAAAGTTATGAAAGAATTGCACATGTCTAAGTTGCCAGATGCAGTATGGTCTAATGTGGCAACTGATTTTTTATGGGCTGATAGACTCTGGGCATTATTTACTAGCAATAATTCATGAATATTCTTATTTGTTGATTGTAAAAGAGGTATCGTTGACGTCAGTATTCACTGTGCTTCCAGTTCCTAATGATATATTTTCTACTTGGGGAGTACCAGATGTGTTAAAAACAGACAATGGACCACCTTTTAGTGCAAATGAGTTTAAAACATGTAAGCACTACCTAGGGATAACTCATAGGAGTGTAACAATGATGTGGCCTCAAGCAAACCGGGTGGCAGAAAGACCAATGGCCACTATCAAAAAGGCAGTACAAATAGCAACACTTTCACACATTTTGATAAATCAAGCTCTGTGTCAAGCTTTGTTTGATTAGCTAAATACTCCTCATGGATCTACTGGGAAATGTGCTTCTGAATTAATGTTTGATCGGGCCAGACAAACTTGTTTGCCACATCTTCCAACACATCCACCAAAAGATCATACTGAATTACTGCAAAGAGATAAGGAAGTTAAAGAACAAATAAGATATTATACAAACTGTAGAAGAAATATTCAAAGTCAAGATTACGAAGTAGGAGATTTGGTATGGAGTTAAAAAGTGTCAGAGAGAGAGAATGTTGTGAGGCAGGCTTAAGAAATTGACGCATTTGCGTCCTAGAAGTGGCGCAGTGAAATCTTATAGATTTCACTGCGTCACTTTTATGACCTTTTCTTGCGTCAGAACGCCCCCCTGCATACATTATACCTGGTGCAGGTATAATGTAGCGCAGGGGTTTACAAAGTGACGCATCTACCTAGATGTGCTTCTGAATTAATGTTTGATTGGGACAGACAAACTTGTTTGCCACATCTTCCAACACATCCACCAAAAGATCATACTGAATTACTGCAAAGAGATAAGGAAGTTAAAGAACAAATAAGATATTATACAAACTGTAGAAGAAATATTCAAAGTCAAGATTACGAAGTAGGAGATTTGGTATGGAGATAAAAATTGTCAGAGAGAGAGAATGTTGTGACGCAGGCTTAAGAAATTGACGCATTTGCGTCCTAGAAGTGGCGCAGTGAAATCTTATAGATTTCACTGCATCACTTTTATGACCTTTTCTTGCGTCAGAACGCCCCCCTGCATACATTATACCTGGTGCAGGTATAATATAGCGCAGGGGTTTACAAAGTGACGCATCTACCTAGATGCGTCACTTTGTAAATATGGTGCAACAAGGCACATTTTTTACGCTGCTGGTGCGTCACAAAAAGTGACGCACCAGTTGCGTAAAAGTGACACACGGCCTCATAAATGAGGCCCGTAGTGTCGAAATTTTCATTACGAAAAAATAGAGAAATGCAAGTAAATACAATAAAAAAAACAACTTTTGGCAATATCCTGAGAAACAGATTTTTAGTCAAGGTCTCATGCTTGAAGAACCAAGTATCTCAAGAGCTTTGAACATGAATCATTCCTTGCACAATATGTGGATGCTAATGTCACAGAAAACACAAACATCCAGTTTTACTAACAGTTTGTGCTTAATTAGCGCTATTTTTGTTAAGCAAACCTAGAGCAAAGTGTTGTGGTGATATTAACTTTTCAATGGAAATCAGGATTTGCATTGTGAAGTAGCACTATATGCTACTTTGCATCAGGGCTGTGATTCATGGGTGGTACATGGGCATTTCCATGCAAACATCATGGGTTGTGATGCACATTCCTATCTACTAACATTGGTAGACATATATTTGCATCAAAAAGAAATGTATGTCTGTTTGAGGCAGGTATTACTGTAAAGCGATTTTTTAAAACTCTTCACATTTTCCAGCTTTGCATGTTTGCAGCACTGTAAAGCCCAGATACAAATTGAGAAATGCATTAAAGCATATTTTTGGACTGGAAGGCTCCCCTTTCAGTACAACAACTACATTTGATAGAAGGCACACACATCTTTTGCACACGCCAGCACTGGAGTGAGGAAACGAGCATTATATCTTAGTACATATGGCACTGTTCTGCTCTCTTCCTATTATGCAGCGCAACACAGCACAGCAACTTTTGTTGCGTGCTGCATTGCATTGAATCTTAGTACATATGACACAAAAAGTCATGCAAGGAGACCTTGAAGAAAAGTTACATCAACCAATACTAGTGACTTGTTGTAAGAAGCAGGGCTTGCATCAGACCACTGAGGAATTGCTGTAAGAATCCCTGCAGCTGATTGGACAGGGGACTTATGTAAATATTGCCTACAGAATTCATTACGCTCCCACGAATGGTAGCAGCTCCTTCGATTATGGGTGACAATTATTAGGGCCCTTGAAATTAGTTCCCATTGTTGTCTGGACCAATCAGTGCTGCCTTATTGGCTTGTGGCTGTTGTGGATAAAATTAACAAAACAGAATACGGTTTAAAAAGAAATAACTTATGATAGTGTGAATTCCCCAACAGTGATATAAAGACACATGGATCTTTGGACACATAAACATGAGAAAGAAGACATAGACGTTGTGTGTTGGGATAAGTAAAATGTTTTTGTCATTAACTATTTCAAAGCTCAACAAAAAAAGAGATCTACTACACCAGCTAAATGATACTGTCATAAAAGCCATAGACAGCAACAACTCATCAGAAGCAGCATTGCCGTCCATTGTACCTGATCCTCAACAGTACATGCGTAACACCATGCCGTCAGTGGCTTATCAAGGCAGCCTCTGGAGAGGGAAAAGGGGGTACTATGGACCCCCCCAGGACATCCCTTGGCAGGTGGTTGCAGTCACTCACTGTACCGGCCTATTTTGTGTCACTCAATGCCCCACTCCATGCCATGGAGGTGATTACGTACTGTCCAGTACAGAATATGTACTTGAGGCATTCCATCCAAATACAAAATCCTATGTATCGTCAACAGCAGAAGGGTCAGGCAAACTGGATGTGTGCTGCAGCACATATGCACTGCATCAGTTTCTGGGAAAATGATTGCATTTCCTATTGTTTGTAACTGCTTGCAGGTGTTAGTTGTTGATGCAAAGAATAATCCAGATTCCTTAATAGATTGGCTTTAGAGTGAACATCTATGGGTGTTTGCAGTGATCCTCCCCAAGAACACCCCTTGACACATAACAGAGCAAAGTGGAATCGGTGCTGAGAAAAGGCCACTTTTCCAGTGCAAGACACCTTTTGCGCTTGAAAGTCTATTACTGCTGCTGCTTTATGCCACATTGCGGTTCTTTGCACCATGGTTAATGCCTGCTAAGAGCTTTAATAACTCACACCTATGTACGGCAATTGATACTTTTCTCTGAATGAATCCAGATTAATAGCCCTACTGCAAACATTAGAATTAGAACCGTTCATACTTGCACTTAATTTCTCGTCGCTTTCATCAATTCTGAGTACGAAAAAAGAGAAATATAGTCTAAGAAATTACAGATCCAATTCTTACATTTTTACTGCATCTATAAGCAACGTAAGTGTGAAAAACTGTCAAATGCACGTGTAAAATCCAGACCGTGATTCGCGGATACAGCATGTGCAGAATTTGGAATGCATGGATATAATTTATGATTGGCGGACTTCCACAAGATTTGGAGATTAATCATCAGTTGTAAATGACATATAGAGCCGCAGAATAGGGTTTTCTCAGATGAGAAAATTGAAGTTGGGGTATTATGGAACAAGCATTAGCAAAGTCAATCAGTCTCTGATCTAAAAAGCCAGGCTATTGGCATTGCCAGTGCTGGTTGTCACTGGCTAGCCTGTGCATGTGTCAAGATGTCCATGTATAACTGGCATTCTTGCAATAGATTTTCTATTAAATGAATCGAAGATATCCACCAATGTGCATACATGTGTCATCACACAAGGCAAATATTTTTAATTTCCTGTTTTAGCATGGTAGACGACAATGTTAGAATGGTAAATTAAAATGTAAAAAAAAAGTCAGTACCAAGAGCGCAAACAGGAATCGAGCAGCCTTGCAGTATTTTCCAGCTGCCGGGAATTGTTCAAAAGAATTATAAAGTAGGCGGACTGAAAAAAATTTAACATGGAATGGGGAGAGGGCAGCAACAAAAACAAAAAATAACCCAGTGGGTGTTGCAGAATAAAGAGGAAAGGGAGTGAGAGGAGGAAAAGACATGCACTCCTGTGAATTGTTTAATGTTAAGGAGAAAAAAATATTGCCTCAAGTATGCCATTGAAGGATACAGTTTATCCAATTAGAAGAGGTAAGTTAAAAACGCTCCTGGGAGTGGAAAACACAAGAAAATAGAGGAAAGCCATCAAATCAAGAGCAGCAAACTGAGACAGAATGCAAAGCCAACCAGTCAAAAACAAGAGGCTGACCCAAAGCCCACTCTCAGTAATGTTGAGCAACGGAACAATTACAGCCTGATTATGATCTTGGCAGATGGTATACTCTGTCACAAATGTGACGTATATCCAGTCCTCCATAATACAAGTTCCATAGGACATTTTGTCATGTATCTAATGGGATATCATTCACATTTGGGATGTAGTAACCCTGGCAGTGAAGATCGTAACCAGGCCCTAAGGGGCTTCTTATGGTGTCGGGCGGAATCACTTCCACCTGACACCGACTCGGTCTGGGTCTGACTGACACCTGGTTGGCCATCCCGACACCCTCATTAGGATGCGACTGAGCACTGTTCAGTTACGCGGCCTCATTCTTATATTTCACTATGGGAGCATGCATTACGGCTGAAAACCGGCCGTAATGCATGCTCCCATAGTGAAATAGGAGGTGCGGTTCATCCGTGCACTTTGTGGCAGGCACCTTGCAGTGCCTGCCACAGGGTGCAGGGATCAACAGGGGCACCATGGGTGTCCCCTCAGCCTCCAACCGGAGGCTGTGCACCAAAGGGGGCTCTGCTGGGGACCACAAACACGCTTGGCGACATGATTTCCATGTCGGACAAACCGGCATGGAAACTATGTCAAAAACCGTGCGCATTATTTCAAGGGCAGAAAGACCCGCCCTTGAGATTACTTGCTGGCTTCCAACTGACAGACGGGCTGCCCGAGCCCATCAAAAGTTAGCCGAAATGACTGGCCAGTTTACTTTCCGACTGCCTCCAATATAATGAGGCGGACGGAAAGTAAACCGACCAGGCCGTTACAATGTGGCCAAACGTCGCAGCCTTTACGGGCCATATGGTAATCGGCCCCTTAGGGCCCGATGTAGGTAAAAGTCATTTACCGATTTAAAAATACAGATTTTTACCGAATCGGTATTCTGAAATCGGAAAATGAGATGTAGAGAAAAAAAATCGGTAAAATACTGATTCGGTAAAAATCGGTATCGTGTTTCGATACTTACCGAATCTGTAATTACCGAATTGGTAGATACCGAATTGGTAATGGCAATACAACCCTATGGGCCAAAAGGCCCATAGGAATGCATTGGAAAAACCGAATCGGTATTTACTGAATCTGCAAATACCGATTCGGCAAATACCGAATCGGTAAATACCGAATCGGTAGATACGGAATCAGCAAGCAAGTAAAAGTGAAACCAATGAAAATAGCCAATGAGGTGGAACCACCCTCCCCCACCCTAGCAGGGAGTGGCTACCCAGGCAGGTGCAACTCATTAGAACTTTCTGGAGAGGCAGCCAGAGCTGAGCAGTGAGAGTGAGCAGCAGAGAGAGTGGTAGCTGATTTTGCAGACAGTGGAAAATTGCAAGCAGCTCAGAGAGCCAGAAGGCTGAGAGGAAGCGTAAAGTCAAGTTCAGCAGCATGGAGCTGGAAGTACTGGTGGAGGAGGTGGTGAGGGTCCACAGGCAGCTCTTTGGGAGGCTGTCCCTCACAGTCCCTGAGTCCACCAAGAGGAAACTGTGGAGTGCCATCAGTGAGAGGTTCAATGCTGTTGGTGTGCCTGGAGGACCTCAAGAAGAGGTTTTATGATATCCGGAGCCTCACTAAGAGGAAATTGTCAGAGCTCCACAAGCAGGCCGGTCTGACCGGTGGAGGCAGGAACCCCGCGCCCCCCCTGACTGACCTGGAGGAACTGGTGGCCACAACCATCGAGACGGAGAGTGTGGTGGGAGTAGGGGACATGGACAGCTCAGCCAGAGCTACTGTAAAAGGTAAGAAGCATGCGCAGCATGACACAACCAACCAGACACCTCCCCTTCAGCCAAACCCCAGTCCAGTACTGCTAGCACCATACATGAGCAATGCATTATGGGAAATGTAGTCAGGTAATGTAGGAACATATGTCAGTGCACATTAATCTGCAATGCACATTACAAAATAATCAGAGTAATGAAAGTGACATGTGCAATGCTTTTATTGTAGTGACTGTAAGACATTTGCACTCAGTTCACAAATGCTTCTTTATACCTAGGGGCGCCATCAGGCAGTGGAGCAGCAGCTGCACAAGCAACAGCTCCAGCGACAGCGGACAGTGTGGTGGCAGGACCAAGCACCATGGATGCCTCGCAGGAGGAGGAGGACAGCAGTGCCATGGTCAATGTGGATGACCCAGTACATGCCGTCTTATTTCCCCACTCCCCCCAACTGTCACAATCCCCCCCATTGCAGTTCTCACCAGAGAACTCCCCCACATGGTCCCAGCCAGCACCTGCCACATCTCCAGCCAGGAGGAGCATTGTGGCCCCAATTACAATCATGGAGGGAGCTGCGGGTCAGGCACCAGCACCCACACCAGCGACACCTGTGGCACAGCAGTCCACCCAGCAGGCCAGCACCAATCGCCGCCGCCCACGCACTCCCAGCAGTGCATGTCCATCAGGAGAGGGCACCGTCTTCCAAGGGCTTGAGGGGAGCATGGTGCGAATCAAGCGGATGCAGGCCAAATCCATCCTGGCATGCCACCTGCCAATTGCGTGCACAGAACCTGCAGATGGCAGAAATGGCAAAGGGCTTTGGTGAGTTTGTGGCAAGTAACAAGTAGGCGGCACAAACAAACAGAGACATTGCCACAGGACTGGGTCGCATGACGCCATGCGACCCGCCATCACACAGCTGTGTGCCAAGATGGAAAAAAATGAGCACACAAGGCGCAGGGATGCCCGGGTCCAAAACCGGGCAATTAACCGGCTTGCCGCCGCAACGTCCCAGCTATGCAGCCGAGGGGCAAATATGCAAGAGTCTCTGACTCAAAACACTGCGGAGGTGACCAGGGGCATGGCCAGGATCACCAGTGCCATGGAGGCCCTCATCATTTCTAACACAGTGGCCAATCCTGCCCTGGACGTGGCCGAGGCTGGGGACAGCAGCAGCCGCAGCAGCCCGGCCAGCACTGTGTCAGAGCCGCGCCGGAGCACCAGGCGCTCCGCAGAGGCAGCCGGCCATGCAGAAGGGGGGGAGCAGCATCCCAGTGGCTCTGCAAAGCGCAGCAGGAAATGACTCTGCCAGTGTGGGTGAGGCAACCCAGCCCATTTCTAGTCCCCACCTTTCATTTCATTATTTCATTTGTTGCACATCAGTGCTTTAACGTTGTGCCAACATTATTAAATTTCTTTTTTCACATCCATAACCTGTCTGTGCATCTGTCCTCACTCAGAAATAGTTTTCTGTTATCTCCTCACGTCTGTATTTGCCATCACTTGGTGTAGACACCCCAGCAGGTTGTGTTTGTGGCACAGCAACGTCGTCGTCATGGTCCTCGTAGTCTGACAACTCCACCTCAGTGCCCTTCTTCACCGCAAGGTTGTGCAACATTGCACAGACAGCTATTATCTTACAGCAGGTGATGGGGGTATACTGCCTTGCACCTCCACTCTTGTGCAAGCATCTGAACCTGCTTTTCCAGATGCCAAAGGTCCGTTCTACTACATTCCTTGTGCTTTTGTGGGCCCGGTTATACCTCCTTTGGCTGGGTGTTGAGGGGTTGAGGTAGGGGGTGAGTATGAATGAGCGGAGGGCATATGCACTGTTGCCTAGAAGGAAAAGGGGTAACATTACTCACATGCATACATGTACTTCACAGTGCTATTTTTGTAATGGGGGTCTGATGATGTGTCTCACCTAGGAGGTATCCTTCCCCTAATTCCCCTGCCGTCAGCCGTGCATAGATGCCGCTGTTTTGAAATATGTAGGAGTCATGGGTACTCCCTGGGAATTTTGCAATCAGGTCTGTGATGGCGCACTTTGCATTGCAAATCACCTGCACATTGATGGATTGCGTGGACTTCCTATTGCGGTATATGTATTCTGTGTCAGCAGGGGGGCAAATCGGAATGTGCGTGCCATCAATGCAGCCAATGATGTGGGGAAATCGTGCCATCTGGTAAAAGTCTGCTTTTGTTTGTGTCAGTTCCGCATGGGTTGCAGGAAAAGAAATGTATTGGTCCATCCTCTGTATCATGGCGTCAAGGAATTTGTGGAAAAACCTTGACAGGCTGCTCTGGGTCACCCCTCCTACCGCAGCAACTGCACTTTGATAGCTGACAGACGCAAGCAGGTGTAGGCTGCATAGCACCTGCACGTGCGTTGGGATGGCGTGTGCCCTTGGGGTGGGGTGGTCCAACAGTGGTTTTAGGTCCCTGATGAGCTCCAGAATGGTGTCTGGGTCCAGCTGTACCTCTGTAGGATCTCTGCCTCTGTGAGCATGAACAGGGTGATCCTCTGTCTGTAGACCTGCTCCTCTCTTTGCCATTCCCTCTCTCCTTCCTGCTGTAGCCGTAGCCGCCTTGCAAGGACATAAAATGCCGCCATCCTGCAAGTTGCAATGCATTTTGGGTCTAATTTTATAGGTAGCAGTTGGTTACCACCTGATTCCAATCCATGGTAAATACCGATTTTGAAATACCGATTTTGAGCCTAAATCGGTATTTCTGTGCTTCCCTACATCTCTATCTGACTTTTAGCCTGTCCGAATCGGTAATTTACCGATTCGGTAACTCTACCGAATCGGTAGATGGTCCGAATCCGAATATTTACCGATTCAGTAACTCTACCGAATCAGTAAATGGTCCGATTCGGTATATTTACCGATTCGGTATGTTAGCGATTCGTTAATTTACAGATTCGGTGTATTTCCGAATCGGTTTTTTACAGATTCGGTATCTATACCGAATCGGTAAAAATACCGATTCGGCCGGATTTCTGGCTCCTACATCCCGATGGCTTGATACCGCTCGGTAAGGGCCGAAAATCGGTATTTTCGGCCGTTACCGATCGGTATTGGGCCACCTACATCGGGCCCCTAGTCTCTAGTAGGTCTGCTTACCGACAGCTAAAACTAATATTAAAGTTGTCTGTTACAGGAACTTAAAGGAAGTTGGTCTAAGAGTTACTGTCTACATGTGGAGTGACTGTATTAATAACGGTTTGAGCGCACAAAAGGTCACAACTTTATATGACAGGTGGTGTTCAAGTAGGGAAAGGACATTTGGTTGTAATGGTTTCTAGTAAAATATTGCATGCCAAACATATGTACAGAAACATCCTAATGCAATGCCACACAGCTACGTTTTCTTTTCATGAGTACACCAGTGACGTGTAGGCCCGCTAAGCAGGCTCCAACATAGCAAATCACAAGTTTAGATTATCATTAGTTCTCCTGCAAGAGCTGCACTAAAGAGTTGATTGGCAGTTAGGTAGAAACATCACTAACATAAAATTACACCTCACAAAGACAACTGTTTCATCGAATATCTGGTTATTCTCTTTCTAACGGAAAAAGAAGCAGGTATACTGACGAAACGTCTCAAAATTAAAGTTTCCAGTTCTTCAACTACTATGGCCTATAGTTTTGAAAACGTCTATCAAAGAATTTGCAAAACATATTTAATCAAAAAGTTATTTTCAAGTCTTCGACTCTCCACAAAATAGTGAGGAGTCAAATCCCAAAGGCATTTTTTGGGAGTACATAAAATACTACCCCTGTAGCGCTCTTTCATATACTTTTACCTACCTTTATAAATTGCATCCCCAGACGTTTTAGGCGCGGTGGGGGGGTGGGGGGGGGGGGTCAATTCACTAACAAATTTAAGAGTAGCAATAAAGGAGTACTATTTTAGGTATTCTTACAAGCCTTTATGAATCGGCAATCAAACATGCAAATTCCCGGTCAATATTAGTCCCTGATTATTCCCGTTTTATTCTCATTTTAGGTGTTTAGATGTTTAGAAACCAAATAATAAAAACATGTAAGGGTATGTAAAATTATAATACAAGAGCATTCATTTACAACATTAAAATGTATTTGTGAGTATTTCCGCTGAATTGTGAGTGAAATGGTAATAATTTTGGAATATTCAAATAGTACAAATAAAAAGGCCTTTTCCCTCTGCGCTTTTAGTAACAGTGATTTTTAAAGGCATACACAAGTACATTAAAGAGTAGTAAATTAGTACTATTTCCCATTCTTTTAAAATATTTGGGGAGTAGGTCCTAATCATGTTAACTGGTTTCCCACACGATCCAGGAAAGCCTGGTTTATGATTGCATAAGAGTGTCATCTAGTGGTGTTTTAAAGTATGACAGTCCTAGAGTTGCAATTCGTTGTCTTGAACTCAACTGTTTGTTGTTTTGACAGGTGCAATAGGGTTACTATTTTGAAGTGTTTATTATAATAAATATATAGTGCAACAAGATGAGAAAGTAATTTGACAAAATATTATTGATAGTTGCTGGACTAGGACCTTTCTAAAGGGTCATCCCTAAACGTTTTGCTTTCACTCCGCTTATTTCTACTGAGTTTGTTTTTGCTGGCTTTATGACTCTGCACACTTTAATACTGCAAACCAGTTCTAAAGTGCTTGAGCTCCTTCCCTAAATCATGGTAATATTGGCTTATACCCAAATGGCTGTTTTTAATTTACTCATAGATTCCTAGTAAAGTAGCACTACCTGTGCCCAGGGCCTGTACATTAAATGCTACTAATGGGCCTGCAGCACTGATTGTGCCACCCACTTGAAAATCCCTTTAAACATGTATCAGATCTGCTTTTAAAGCCTGTGTGTGCAGGTTTAAACTGCCATTTAAACCAGGAAACTTACACTTTTCCCCCGGACCAAGCCTTTCTTTTTAATGCATGTAAGTCACCCCTAGGTTAGGCCCTGGACAGCCCAGAGGGCAAGGTGCAGTGTATTTAAACAGTGGGACATGTGGGATGTGGCCTCAGTGTAAAAGATGGCAGATGCATTTTGAATATGCTCCAGGACCTTCCCTGAAAACTGCCACCAACCTGCCACCTAGAACACTCAATCTAGCCTAAAATCCTTATTGAGGGTCCCCATCATTCCCCGACACAGCCCTGCAACATTAGGGCCACAGGGGAGCAGTCCCATGTCTCTGCTGGTGGCGTCTGGGCTGCCACGATTGAATGAGGCAAGATGGCGGCTGCATGATTAACCATGGCAAGACCCAGCTGCCCTGAGGCTGACTTGGTGATATTGGCTTGACTGACCTCCCTAGACTGTCAGGATCCAAAACGGAACCATTTGGGCACAGTGTCATTGGTGAGTGCATCAACTCAGTCGAGCAGATGCCCAAGCAGCCTCAAGTGTGCATGGTACCAGGGTGCTGAGCCCTCTGTGGCGGAGCGCCTCCTTAATGAAAAGGGATCGGGTTAGTGCTGCTTGGCTCGCAGGTGACCACGTGCAATGAACACCCAGGCTGAGGAGACACTGGGGGTGTGTGGTAACTTCCCTGCTGCTTGTTCTGCCCCTGTTTTCACTCCTGGATGGCCAGGGGGGCTGGCCTCCTTCCTTCCCAGTGCATGGAGCTCAACTACTGAGGCCCTCTTGCTTGTTGTGGCAACACTATTGAGGCTATATTTCGAAGAAAGTGCGGCCCCTAGATAGTGGGGAGCAATGCCAGTGGTGCAGAGACATGGGGGTGCTGATGGCTTCAAACATATGTGAGGTATTTGGGTAAAACAGGGAGATTCCCACAGCGACACTGCGGTGGCAAAGATGGGACCCATGGCTGCTTGTGCTGCCTCCCCTTTGCATCTGAGCCCTGGAATTACCCTGTTTCAGACTGCAGATGGACTTGTATTCTCACAGTGGTGTCCCCCCTGCAGCAGAGGGACATGCTCCAGGGTTTAGTCAATTCAAGGGTCCTGCAACTTGGTTATGCCATGATCTGCACACCTATATAGGCGCTGGGCTGAGTGCACCCCCTTAGGACTGACATGGGGAAGGACAAGGGATCACAACAGCATGTCCAATCTAAAAAAGTTAAGTACACTAGCTCGTCCTTCGAGTCCCCATGGTCAACTGCTGAAGCCTCCTTGCTACCCAGGGTCACCTGGAGTCCCAGAGGTAGCCAAAAGTTTACAATCGATCCAAGGCTAGTGGGAGGTAGTCAAAACTAAGATTGGAGAAGTGGGCGCAGATGTCACCCACCTCCGTCAAAAGCTCTGCAATGTAGACAGAAGGGTGATGGAGGCAGAAGCAAGAGTCTCCACTCCAGAGGATGAAGTGGCGACTTCAGGGCAAACATGACCCCTTTGCTGTCCACTAGCCTTGTGCCGGAATTCTGGGAGGAAGACACTGATAATTGGTCCAGATACAACGGCCTCACTTTTGTGGGATTTCCGGAAGGAGTAGAAACCCAGAGTCCAGACATTTTCTTGGAGATCTGGATTAAATCTTGGACCCGGAGGGAGCTCCCTCCCAATGGTTCAAGGTGGAGTGTATGAACCGTTCTCATGCTCAGCACCCCCTTCCTCTGGGGGGTACCTCCCTGTCCTATGATTGCAAAATAATTAACCCCTTACCTGCTCATGATGGAACCACGCCGTCATGAGCCACGGGTGCCGTGTGCTCATGACGGGGTGGTTCCGTCATGAGAAGGCCGCTCCGCCCACGCAGCACTGATTCCCCGCCTGTGTAGGCGAATTAGTGAATGGGCTGGGTCGAGACGGAACCAAGCCATCATGAGTGCATGCCGCCCGTGGCTCATGACGGCTCGGTTCCGTCAAGAGCGTGGAAGCGCTGCGCTCGCCCCCCACCCCTCAGCACCACAGTAGAATTTGTGCCACGGCCAAGGGGTTAAACTATTGGGATCGGGAAGGTATACTGTGTGCAGTGCACAACCATGGAAGATTACACTTTCAGTCAGCATGCGTCATGATATATCCTGACTATACTTGCCCGAATCAGAAGCAATGCAAATTGTTTGATGGCGTTAAGGCAAAGTTAAGAGAAATGGCTATACAAGAGACCCACCATCTGGGCCATAACTTCCCCTTTCTGTGTAGATTCTGCGATGACTGAGTTTTCCATGTCGGTTTTATCAGAGATTTCAGGGGGTTGTTATCCTCCTGCAAACATGCTTTGCACATATAGTTACACACAATCTTTGAGATATTCATGGGCGCTGTGTAGGAATTAAGGGATCATTAGAAGGAAGGCAATATAACATTTTACCGGATGTTTGAGTTTTTCACGCATGCGTTTATAACGCATCCATTTACAATGCAGGCAATACAACAAACCTGTTGTTACCACGTGTTCCATTACAACGCAAGTCGCTGCAGCAACTTGCTTTAGGGAAGCATTACAGTTTGGAATAGTATATTTTACTATTCCAACTCAAGTCTGTGCAACAGGAGGGAAGGTTTTTGATTTTAAATCCAACAATGAGTTCCCTACAGCAAGTCGTTGTAATGACTTTTGTTGTAATGAAGCGCATGGTAATGACACACTCATTATAGTGTCTGCGTAGTAATGGCACTGTGTTGTCCTGACAGTGTTATAAATGCTGTTTCCCAATTTTACCACCACACCAGCTGGCACCAACCTTGCATACTCTCATAGATGTTGTGGCAGGCTTATCGCATGGAGTCATGGTCCTTGGGTGTGATGTTAATGCTACTCCGGACGCCGTGGAAGATGCAAAAGGCCAACCTACAAAACAACACTTGGATAAATCTAAAGTGCTACGGTCATGGATGGCCTCATCAGGCCTCTGTGATTTTTGGAGGGCTAGGCACCCGCAAGGGAAGATGTATATCCAAACCCCAGCCTCTGTGAAAACCCTGTTGTGTATGGTTCTATTTTTCGCATCCACCAGTACGCCCTGTATGACAGCAGCATCATCCTTCCCAGAGGAATATCTGACCACTCCCTAGTTGCTCTCCATTTCAGGGACCCAGTCAATGTGGGGGGGGGCAGTTTGATGCCTCAATGCCTGGTTCCTGGCGGATGAGCGGTTCACTGAGTACCTGGCTGCAGGCCTCCATTCTTGCTTTTAGAGAAATGAAGGGACTCAATAGGCAGCCAGTAAGGCTATGATTAGAGGTGAGGCCAAAGCGTACCTTAAGTGTATCAACAGAGAAATATATATTCAAATGGGCAAACACGAATTTCGTATTCTAGCATTGGTGACACAGTGTCTCTTGGACTCCTTGGAGGCACTCTGTCAGCAACTTGAGCTCGACAGAACCTCGTTGCGACACCTCGTAATGAACAATGCCAGGCATAGCTGGAGGGAGTTTACCAGGCGGATGTATGAATATGGGGATAGAAGTAGTAAGCTTTTATACTGGTTGGCCACAGGGGCACTGGGCCAAAACCTATTCAACATATCACTGATTGAAATATTGTCAAGATCATACCTCAAAAGAGATAGAAGAGTGTTAGAAATGGGATCTCTGGTTGGTGCAGGCTTGCTCCAAAGCCAGGCAGAAACCACCACTCTAGTCATGGCTGGGGAGTTACTTGCCAAAGATAACCCCTGCAGCTTGGCACGAGCAGTCAGGCTTATCCCGGAGGCCATGTGTTAAGCATTTGTGCATGCACACGGCAACAACATACCGGCACACTACAAATGGAACTCCACACAAGGTTATATCAAAAATAGCTTTTGTATTTTCAAAACACATTAGAATAGTAAACACATAATATACACTGTGCCAACTGCACTGGGCAATATTTACAAGGGAATAATTTGCACCTGACAGGGCCACATGGACCCCTGTCAGAACCATCACAGAGCAAACTTGGTAAAAGCCAAACAGATCATAAACGTACAACCAGCAAACACTGGTAATCACTGCACTTAGCATCAGTCTGTGACATAAACTACATTATGCACAGTATCACACAAGTCTAAATACATTAGACCCCAACCTCCTAAATATAACTCACATTAGGGGCATAAATCACAGAGTGAAACATAATCTCACTAGCACAAACCATGATATGCAGAACAACCTCATAATCATAAAACTACATTTGAAGGTATAAAACAGGGTGCGGAAAAAAATCCATACTAAGCACATTACATTTCCTAGAACCACAATCACATGAGGGTCTGGTGCCCTATAAATCTAACCGTCCGCTTGGCCAACTGGCCATCCAAAAAGGGGTACAAATGCCCTATGTCCCAAAATGTCAGGACGCACTGCCAATGCAGTGAAAGTCAAGGGTACGCCACTGCACAAACCTAAACGTAGCAGCTAGCACTAAGTGCTGCGCAGCTGTGCACGAAAAAATGAGGGCGAGGGAGTGCATCTCACTCCTGTATTCAAAGCATGTCCCCTAAAAAGAAAGACCTAAATGGTGCAGCTGCCACTACTTACTGGGCAGCTTGAAAACATTCAAATGAGGCATGGGCTCTCAGTGGCCCTTGGAATCAATATGCAAAACGTGGGCTTCCCCTTGCTCCTGGGAGCCTGCGCTGCAGCCTCACATTCTTCACCCAGGCCCCCTCCTGGGAGCCTCAGGACTTGCTATGGGCACTTGAAGAGGCGGGGTAGGCTCCTGTCCTCCTCTCATGCATCCCGCCCGGCTTCTCCTTTGCGTCTGGCTGAACTTCTGCCTCCGTCCATAGGCCCCACCCACAACCAGGCAGGCTGCGGACGCGGCGGCAACTTCGGCTCAGCAATGAGGGGTAGGCTCCCTCCAGAATTAAAACATAGAGCGGGGTGGGCACCTGCAATCTCGCAATAATGCGGGGTGGGCTCCAGCCATCAAAAATAGCCATATAAGCGGGGTGGGCACCCGCAAAGTCCCGGCAATTTCGGGAAAATCCGTACGCTGGGGATTCCCTCCTGGCAAGAGGCAGCTCAGCACTGCAAAGCCCATGCTCTCCCTCAGCTGGAAAAATTAAAAGCAAAATAAAGAGCCCCTCAGGCGCTGACAGGCTCCATTAAGTCTTTACAAAGTAAAAGAACAAGCCAAATGTCCAAGACATCCTGGAGGCATCAAGGGGGTCATGTAGGGCCCAGGGGCCAGCACACAGGGTCCTCCAGCAAGGAGTCAGCCCCCATGGTGGTCCCTTCTGGGCCCAACCAGCAGCAAGCCCCCCTCTGTCAGGATCCAAAAGAGAACAACCTCATGGGGTCACAGACCCTGTTTTTATACAGAATTTTCCTTGGTCTACAAGGTGCAGACAATTGGGGAACCAGATACAACTGGTTCACGGGAGCTCCTGAGCACTTTGTTCTGCTAAGCTCCACTCTTCTATTCGCAGGACAGGGCAGGGACATCAGACACAACACAGCAGGTGGAGCCAGCAATGTGGAGGGAAGGGCAGCCCTATTTAATTCCCAGGTGCAACTCCTCCCTCCCATCTAAATGTAGATCTCTCTATTCACCACCGGGCAGACCCATCCTGGCTCCTGGAGCCAACCACACCAGCCACCCCTGTCAATCACAAGCCAGACATGCAATTCACATCATGCAGGCAGACACACTGCACACAGAAATGACAACTTCTAAAAGTACAATCAATAGTCAGGGAAACCTAATGTACCCTTGGAGGCTTGGGCAGTAATCAAAATGGTAAAATGAGCCTACAAGGGATTTTATTTACAACAATCTTTCGCTGTTCAAAGATGAATCAAGGCGTTAGTCCTACCGGAACAAGCTCCAAAGTGTCATTAGACATCAAGAGAGGAAAAATTATCTTAACATAAAAACACACGGGAGAACCTAGTATTTTGAAAAATATATCTTACTTTATATATTTTGCTTGCAAATGGAACACACATAGATAAAAACATTCAGCACAAAATCAAATAAAGAAGCTAAATCAAAATGGCCTAGCAGTACTTGACTAAACAACTTTTCCTAATCAATCATAGGCAACGGATCTCTTAATGTGAATACGTATTGCTCCGGAATGAAATTTTTTCTTAGAAATAGAGGATTAGGTCGACGTTTCGGTCTGTTTGGCTGTAGTCCATCAGACCATCTTCAGGACGAATACAATTATGTCTCTTGATGTCTAATGACACTTTGGTGTTTGTTCCGGTAGGACTAACCCCTTGATTCATCTTTGAACAATGAAAGATTGTTGTGAATAAAATCCCTTGTAGGCTCCTTTCACAACTTCGTAAAGTGGCACTTCTCCACTAGTCACAATAAATCTGCGCACACCATTGCACTGCATTTATTCTCACGAGTTTGCACATACTAAACTCGCCCCTGCACTCCTCTCATATCAGGAATTACCATGGACACACATATCCCTCATGCATTCCTATGGAAGGGCAGGCCAATTCCAATACACGCACTCAGAGAGCACACGCACTTTACACTGGGCCACAGTGCCAAAGTGCGCAGAGGCCACCAACTAGTAGTTTGAGGTCAGAGTGCAAGGCAAAAAGTTCAGGGGTGAACCTGCCAAAAGGGCCAAGTTCAACAAAGAGGTGTTTGCAGATTATGAAAAGTCACCTATATGCCCACCACCCGCAGCATGACCGGGAACTGGGCAGATCACTCCTAACTGAGTTATCCCTCCGACAACAGACGAGGGCCCAATTTGCAGACCTTGAGGCCCTCCTTATGGCCAGTAAAATATGAGCAGCAATACAAGACATGGAAATGGGCAAAACGTCTGGCTCTGATGGCTTTCTGCTCGAGTATTTTTTAAAATTTTATATTATTACCCTGCATCTGCTCAAATTCTACACGGAATGGCTGAGAAGGGTTTCTATCTTCCCTAACTAGACTTGGGTACTATTGTAGTACTCCCTAAGACAAGACAGCGAATGGATCAGTGCATTGCATATCGAACTATCTCCCTGAATAATGCAGACATAAAAATCTTTCCTAAGTCACTGGTATATAGTCTACAAGAAGTCTTAGAAACCTTCAAACAGCCCAATGAATATAGCGTTATGCCTGGCTGGAACATTTGTTGTCACTGCATCAGGCTAGTTAACACTCCATTGGCTTCAGCCTGTGCCTCACCCAACCTTTTGGCTTTGCTACTTGCAGACTTTTAAATGGTATTAAACACAATAGACTTCTCCCACTTGGACAGAGTCCTCCAAGGCATGGGCTTTGAGCTGAGATATTCCAGATATATTAAATTGCTCTACCATGAGCCCTCAGCAAAAGTCCTTATAACTGGGGAGCTTTTGCATACTTCTACAATGAGGAGGGGTACCAGGCAGGGATGCCCTCTGTCACCCCTTTCTCTTTGCATTAGACATAGAACTCCTTGCTGCAATTATGCAGTGCCACTCTTGTGTGCAGGCCTTGGGACTGGAATGACTCCCAGGAGATAAGGAATGCCTTGTACACTAATAATGTACTACTCTTCCTATCCAGCCCCAAACCTCAGATCCCTGGGTTTTGCAAATCCTAGTAGTGTAAAAAAATTCCTTTGGACTTCGAGCCAACTGGGGCAAAACAATATCGCCTGACAAATGACTATCTCCACTTGTCGTATGAGCTTTAAATATCTAGGCATACACATATCTGTAATGCCAGACCTCATGCATAGTCTAAACCTCTTTCCTCTCTTAAGTAAAAATAAATCAGACCAACAAAACTGGTCTGGGCTTCTGCTGAATACATTTAACCCTTGTGAAAATGATTGTGCTTCCCTGATTTTTGTATGTGCTGCAGAACTTTCCATTCCAATTCTCTAGCTCGTGGTTCACCAGGGTGGTTTCACTGATTTGATCCTTCCCTTGGAGGTGCTGAACTCCACATATAGTGCTGAAAAATGCATAGCCTGGTCTATGATGGACGAATGGAGGCGGCAGACCACTGGCTTTATTAGAGGGGCTTTCAAATCCTAGTAATTATTTACTGTTCATTGGACAATAGAGAGATACAGCCTACAAGCTAGAACTAGGCATCCTGGCTCTTGCTAATGTTTTAGGTCTTCTGTATGAATGCCCTATTCCATTGTGCACCCTGGAGATCACAAAGACTGTCCTTTTGGTCTGGGCGAGCAGCAAACATGTTCACGGGGTGTTGTAAGACACCAAAGCAACACACTCCTCTATTTAATGGTTGCTGGCAGCACCAGACTGCCCAGATAGAGGACTTTGAGAAGTGGGATAGAATTGGGATCACAACTCTGGGAGATGTCTAGAATAACTCTCACATTACATCATTCCAGGGGCTCCAGCTCCAGATTCGCCTATTGTACTGTCAACTCTACAGATACCTGCAACTATGGCACACAGTGGCAAATACAATTCATGCTGTTGCCAGACTTCAGCCCAAAGGAGGCCAAGCTATAGATGGGCCATCAGCTGATTCTTCCAGATTTGCCATTTCGCTGGTTTGCAATGCCTCAGATCTATTAGGGAGCCTCAGACATAAGTGGTACCGATCGCTGGGGGCTCTGGGTGACACAGTATGGAGGGAGGCATGTATGGCTCCCCAGGGAGCTTGCAATCTCTTCCAAGCTGTGGAGATTCAGCTACATTTTTTGCAAGCGGCATACCTCACACAACAAAGTCTTATATACGCAGGTGGTCTTGCTACATCCACATGTGCCCTATCCGGGAATGAGGGCACCACATTTATCCACATGGTCTGGCGTGTCCAAACTTGATTGAGCATGCTCTCGTGGAGATTGATATTAAGATTAGGCACTAAAGTAGGGTCATGGTATGAGTATATACTTTGTGGGATGGATAAACACGCATTATTTGCAATTTGGTTTCCATGATATTGGAATTGATACATTTTCTGCTAGGTCACCATGAACAATTATGATCATTTTGATTGCTGGAGGATACTGGATTGTCATGAATATATTTTTTGACCATAGTTACACCTGAAGAAGGACAAATTATCCCCAAAAGCATTGGGATTACTACCTGGGATTACCATCTAATGTTGAATTATACGGTCTGTGAACTTTTTGTGTCTATGAGTAAAGTCCTGTTGTAGCACTTGTTGAACTATGTAAAACATTGAAGATGCAAATAAGTCTGGCTAAATTCTGTATAACTATTGGAATACAATTTGGAAGAAAAGAAGATATATTGGTTTACTTCACTGGATTCTTTGAATACTTTTGCTGTGAATCCTGGGTTGTGGGACCTGATGAGGCTCCGACAGTTTTTATAGTGTCCACACATTGCCATATACTGGTGGCAGATAGCCACCACCCCTACACAGGTACTGGAGAGACCTATCAAACTGTCACCTAGACTGGCCCTGTCCGGCATCCTTGAGGACTTGGGAGATTCACTGGGAGATCATGCACTGGTGGGCATTGCAAATATTGTCGCAAAAAGAGACATAGCCCGCAGGTGGAATCCCCTCAAAACCTCATACCATGACTAAGTGGAGAGCTGCCACACAGCAGGAGCTAATATAAGTGGCCAGAAACTCTTCCAAGAAACACCAAAGATATGGGGGAGATGGTGAGAATTGTATTGCCTGATGAATATATCGAAAACTGTATTATACCATTGAGGGCTCTTTGGGAGATGTGTAAATTGGAGTGGGTGGCACTGATACAATGTACTATTGTACTACAATTTTAGACATTTCTTTCAAATCAATTAAAATATGACTATAAAAAAGGTGGGATATGTACTTTTTAGTTTTACAAGTCCTGGTTGTAAAAAACTCTTAAATTATATGTTCACTACTGCAGGGCCTACCCCTCCCATAGGCTAACATTTGAGTTACCTTATTGCATCTACTAAATGAACATTGACAAATAGAAGAAGGTAACCAGTTCATGTTTGGTGTCTTTGGAATTGTAATATAAATCAACTTTTATAAAGTTGTGAAAAAACAGCTGTGATGCACTCTGGATTACACACTCATCCAAATATACATAGGTCTCCAAATTGATCAATGTTGGTGTGCTCCCTCTGTGGTGGTTCCACCCTACCACCATTTCAAAAAGAAGAAAATGACAAGGGCCAAGCAGTACTAGACAGAGTGTGCACTACTGAATGCACTCAAAGTGAGTGTATTATCAAATTACTAAATGGCTAAGACAGGAAAATGCCAACTTTCTAAAAGCAGAAAATAACTTGGGTCAGGCAGTCCTAGACAGAGTGTGCACTACCGAATTCACTCAAGAGTGATTGTATTATCAAATTACACTTCAATCATAATACAATTTAGGAAAATTATACTGTGTACTCAACATGAACAAAAACATTTTTTAATGTGGCTACAAATCAACAAGAAACAATGTTTTGTTCATGTTGAGAACGCAGTATAATGTTCCTTGATCGTATTATGATTGAAGTGAAATTTGATAATACAATCACCTTTGAGTGCATTTGGTAGTGCACACTCTAGGACTGCCTGGCCCTAGTCATTTTCTGCTTTTAGAAAGTTGGCATTTTCCTGTCTTAGCCATTTAGAGCCTCCAGACTGTTTCTGGGTCACATGGCTGGGTATAGCTGACAGCTGGGCTTTGTGTATTTTTCCTAGACAGCTACACACGATAGAGAGCTTAGGTGTGCCTGTATAGGCCATCACTGGCAGGAAGGGAGGCTGGAGCTGGGTGCAGCCGTAATTGCACTTGAAAAGGCTGTCTCATGTCTCCACACAAAGTGCTGCTTACCACTTGTAGTTAGTCTGGAGCCAGGACAGGGCAGGCAGGATGCCTGGGGACTTCAAGGAAAAACCTCTAGAAGCTTCTCCCCATTCAAAAGAAGGCCCAGGAATAAAGATTGGCCCCCGACACCAACTCTTCAGTACACCTCTGGACCTGTGAATAGCCTGCCAGGAAAAAAAAGGCAGCTGTGCTGATGAAAAGACTGTCACTCTGCTGGACTGCTGCTCTGAAGGACTTCAGCCCTGCTGTGTTGACCTCCTCCTCTTTTGTCTAGACAGGAAGGACGAGACCTGCATCTTTTGAACCCAGGACCTCAAAGTGAATCCAAAGGCTAGTTGGCTAATATACAAAAAGCTCCAACAACCTTGAACCCAGCCCCTGGACTCTACCATTTGTGAATCCTACCCTGCCAAGTGGTGCCACTCCAGTCCTGGACCTTTTGGAAGTGGGTCTGAAGTTGCTCTACCAACCCATCTGTAGATTGAGCAGAAAGTCCCCCTCATCAAAAATCTCGTTTAGAAGACAGCCTTGATGGAGAAGCTACTTCTCGCATCGCTGCCCCATGGCTCTACAGAACCAACGCATCTCCTTGACTGTGTAAGGTATCATCAACACCAGCCAGTCTTATGGCAAACATGGTTTTATGGCCCTCGCAGGTTGTTCTCCCTGGGGATGCAGGGGTCCGCAATATATGGAGCATGTAGGGTCAGGAGTTGAAGGCGGAGCAGGGGAAGTTAGGTGGTCACCCCTTGTTGCCAGTGTTGTGTTGCTCAGTAGGTCAGATGAGCATCTTGCTGTGCCTCAAGTAGATCGATCTTAGAAGGAAGAAGGATTGACCCATACACATAAGAAGGAATACCATGTGGGAAGACCTCAAGTGGTCCCACTCTCTTTTATTCAGCCCATAAGCTGTACCCAGCCGGAGGGTTGTGTGCTACATCATCAGGGGTCATTCTCTGGTGGGCTGAATGGCTCACTAAACCTGCTCTTTACTGTAAGTGGCCAGTTAACTGCAGATCCATGCTGCACATACCAGCCAAATTTCCAGACAGAGTAAATACTCTGGTTTTAATGGCTTCCAAGTAATGAACTGGAGGGGAGCCAAATACTGGACTGTTGGCTGCAGGTCTGCACTCCACATGTGGTAATGTATGATGCAATAATATCATAATCCTATCAGCAGAACCTGCTGTGCAATAGGGGTTCACAGCAAGCCCCACCATGCACACTGTTTCTGAAAAGAGAAGTCGAAAGCCCTTGAATACTTTCAACCAGTTCCATCCTCCATGCTACTTTGACCCTGCCACCACCTTAGTGACATTTCCTGTTTTTTCCCATAATTAAACGGTTGCCAAAAAATGAAGAGCATTACCGGATCAAAATTAAGGGTGGGCGTAGTTCGTGAAGTAGCGCTACGCGAAGCTACGCGAAGTGCACTTCGCACTACGCGAACTTCACATAGCACTACGCGAGCTGCGTAGTAGCATGTTCACACTGCGCAAGATGTGTTTTCAATGATTGCACAGTGCGGACAAGCATCCGGCACTGTGCAATCATTGAAAACGGCATTTTGCACAGTGCGAGCTGTAGTTTTCTGCTGCTCGAGTAGATTATTACTCGAGCTGCAGCTTTCTCAACGCGAACTGGTAGTTTCTCATTGAGAGCAGTCGCGAGCATGCGCAACCACTCACAATGAGAAACCTTACCTCCCCACGTCGAGAATCTTGCCGGGATGTCATTTTGCTTGCTCGCGGTCGCGAACATGACGTTCATGACCGCGAACAAGCAAAAAATTAGCACTGCACTACGCTACGCTGCACTACGCGTGTTCGCACTGTGCTACGTGCAGCTTGCGTAGTGCGAAGTTGCGCAAACTTCGCAAACTCTGCGAGTGTAGCGTAGTGCTTCGCCCAGGCCTAATCAAAATGGCACGTACAAATTCTGTTCAGTCTTTATTGTTGGCCATAGCTATGCAACCTCTTGTACAACTGCAAAGGAGTGGTCTTAAAAGGTTGCAGTTTAAGAAATTCTCTTCCAATAAAGGCCAAGTACTTTTCTAATGCACATTGTAGTAAATGTTTTCCTTTTCCTTTTTATGTATCATATTATTGCTGTTTTCTGGTACTACAGCAGTTCATGTTTTTTCTCTTTGCTAGCTAGGTGCTACCTTGTTTTTAAATTCAAACAGTCATGACCAGAGCTAACCCACTGTTTGCTGTGTGTGTAAAGTATTCCCCACTGTTGATCACAATCTCTCTTTGTCCCTGTCAAGTCATCATTAATTTAAATTCAAGTTGTAAACTGGTAAAACCCTAGTACTCATTTACAAATGGCTTCATTTACAAGAGGCATCTTTAGCACTGGATACTTAAGCTCCCAATATGATCCCTGCACAAATGTTTGTTAGCACAGGAATCAAAATTCCAAGTTACAAAATAATCATCACACCCCATTTCGTTCTCCTGGCAAATTTATCAGAGGTATCAGAGGTAAAAAAGACAAAACATGTGTTAGACCTGTTAACCTCACAGGTATTTCCTTCACCCTCCTATTTTGCAGAACTTGTTTTTGTTGGCTTTAGGACTCTGTTTACTTTACCATTGCTAACCAGTGCCAAAGTGCATGTGCTCACTCACTAAAACATTGTAAAACTGGCTTACACCTAATTGGTCCCTAGTGCCCGTATATTAAATGCTACTAGTGGGCTTGCAGCATTTAATGTGCCACCTGCTTAAGAAGCCCTCAAAAACCTGCACTAGGCCTGCCATTGTATCGTGGATGCAGTTTTAAACAGCCAATTTGACTTGGTAATATAAACCCCTTGCCAAGCTTTAAACTCCAGTTCTATTGCATATAGGTCACCCCTAAGGTAGGCCCTAGTTAGCCCATAGAGCAGGTGGCATTTGAATTTCAAGGTTGGACTTTTCGCGGGGGAGGAGACAAGATGGCGGACTGCCGCCGTCTCTAGGAGCTAACCGCTGAGGCTCCAGAGGAACCGGGTCTCCCTGCTAGCATAGGATGTGCATTGCCAAACATTACCAAACATTCGGAAAAAGATTCTGATATATGAACGCATGCTGAAGACGCTTTTTTTGAGAGAAGAGAAAAAAGAGAACAATGGACCTGCAAGATCGAAAGGCTCACCCGGGTCCGATGCAGCTGATATCCCGGACCTGCATCAGGTGTTCGTCATCTGCTTTGGTAGCTGTGGACGTCCCAGTCTGGCGTTAGCATGGACGCGGCCACTAGTCCGAGATCAGGTGTGGCGGCGGGGGCCTTGGCAAACTTCCAGGTTAAAAGGTCAGAGAGGGTGGCAGAACCAGCGGGTGGACTGGAAACTGCGGACACTATGGGAGCTGCAAATGCTCAAAAATCAAATATGAAACTGGGCAAACCAGTACTTCAGTATCTGCAGTCTAAGAAACTGGTTGAGCTCGCAGATATTGCTAAAGTGTCTCCTGGAGAAAACTACTTAGCTGATACAATAATAAATGCCATTGCTAATAAACAACAATGTTGAACTGACTTTGTGCTCCAGAGTCCTGTGATGTCTGATCAGCCACAGCAGCCTCATGTCGAGGCACAGAGCTTAGAGAACACAAGCAACACACTCATGGGAACAACAGAGACTGAGTCAGAGGATAAAGGGGCTGAAACTGAGACTGGGACCTCAGGCAACTATAGAAAGGAAGCAGGTGGAGAAAAAGGCATAGGTGCCTGGAATGTAGAAATACCTGAAAATTCCTCAGGATTACAATGCGCTGACATTTCCACAGACGAACTGACGCTGATTAAAGGGCCTAATAATGTGGTTTACGAGCACCCAAATCGGATACTGGAGCAATTCGCTGATTATTATCAAAAACTGTATACTCCGGAGAATCGATCAGAATTGGCTGATATAAATAGGTACTTCCATAATAATCCAATGAAAAATATGGGGGATGAAATATCTGATTCATTGACAGCTGATAATACGAATGCAGAAGTCAAATGAGCGATAGCTGCCCTGCCTTCGGGTAAAGCATCAGGGGAAGATTCTATTTCTCTTGAACTATATGAGATCTACATGCATGAACTACTTCCAGTTCTTATTCAGTTGATTAGATCTATCGTAAGTATGGGCGAATTTGCAGTTTGCGAAAAAATTCGCGAACTCGCAGATTTGACCAAATATACTGTTTCCCACTGTCTACAGTGGCTATTCAGTAAGTGCTACCTCGTTTGGTAAATGTATAGTGCTTTTCCTACACTACTGCTGCGTAAAGTGTCAGAAGAGTTGTCTCCAGTGACCATGTATGTGTTACTATGCCATCGCGCCGAAGGGTACAGGGGTCCCTTGAGTGAGCTGACCATCACAGTGGATAAATGGCAGGAAGACGGTGCACACCGTTAGTGTAAGCGGCTGGGCCAAAGAGCAGGGCTTCTATGCGAGTTCACAATGCCTCTTGTGTGTACAAAGGTCAGAGACCGATCAGAGCAGCAGATGAGGAGAAAGAAGGTAGATATGGGGAGAAAGCACACCTGTCCAGCGCCGGGGTCTCTTGAGTGAGCTGTCCATCATATCGGTTCAGGGCAGGAAAACGGTGCACACCACTAGTGTGTGGGCGGGGCCAAAGAGCAGGGCTTCCATGCGAGTTCGCAATGCCTCTTGTGTGTAAAAAGGTCAGAGACCGATCAGAGCAGCAGATGAGGAGAAAGAAGTCCCTAGTCACAGGAACTGCACGGGGATTGCACTAGAGAAAGTGAAGGTTGCAAAGGCCTCCATCCAGCATCACAGCTAATTTTCGAGGGTAGATATGGGGAGAAAGCACACCTGCCCAGCGCCGGGGTCCCTTGAGTGAGCTGTCCATCATAGTGGGTCAGGGCGGGAAAACGGTGCACACCACTAGTGTGTGGGTGGGGCCAAAGAGCGGGGCTTCTATGCGAGTTCACAATGCCTCTTGTGTGTAAAAAGGTCAGAGACCGATCAGAGCAGCAGATGAGGAGAAAGAAGCCCCTGGTCACAGGAACTCCACGGGGATTGCACTCGTGAAAGTGAATATTGCAAAGGCCTCCATCCAGCATCACAGCTAATTTTCGAGTGTAGATATGGGGAGAAAGCACACCTGCCCAGCCTCGACAAAGCTCATAATTTTTTTTGGGCTGATGAATGTGTTCCTGAACTTGAGCTTCAGCTAGGGCACTTGCTTTATTTATAGCTGTAAGTGCTTCCTGTTGAGGTTTAATTTTTGTGACAGGAGCATCCTGCCACAATGAACCCTGCTCTTCATACTTATCCAAGACCGCCACCAGTTTGTGCGATACCACTACTCAACTGCCCAAAATACGCCTGCGTGGAGAACCGGGCCTTATAGGCCGGGCGGCGCAGGGCACGCCTAATTCCCCGGATTCACCTGCCTTGTAACTAACAGAGACACGAGACACTCCGTTGAGCGTGGAAACCAGGTTTATTAGCTGCAGCTAAGCACAGTTATCCTAGAAGTTACACTCGAGGTGGGTTCTAAGGAGACTGCCACTTCAATCCGTGGCGTACAATCTTTTATAGCAAACACATTTACAATATCCCACTCCCTACACATACAAAACAAACCAAGGAGAAAAGTTGAAAAACAAGCTATCAGGTGTCTCAAAATACACCCCTTTCTCGGACCCCGTGTGCTACCCCTCCCAACAAATTATTCGGTGATGGTGTTCACAATCCCCTCTCACAGGTGGCAGGACACGCTTGTGTGTCTGAAAGGATAGTTGTGTAATAGGAGCATACAAGGAGAGGATAGCGAAGGCCAGTCGGATGAGATAGTATAAGGGAAGAATAAGAGAGGGCAAATAGTCGTCCGAGACAGGGATCAATCGAACCAGAAATGGATTATCGAACTCAGCCAAACCCTGACGTCGGGTTTCATGAACAAGGACAATGAAATTACTTTTTAACTGAAAGGACACGTAGCAGCTGGAAAAAGCAAAAGCACATCGTTCGCCGTGCTGCCTGAGAGAGGGCAACACGCGGAATTGCTTGTTCGCAATGCTTTTTACTGTTCTCAATCGCTGTTTGCATGCTCGGGGGAAAATATCTTGTTAACACGCATTTGAGAACGCGAACAAGCTACAAATTTCACTATGTCGCGGAATGCAGAATTTTGGGCAATTTCGCTTTCTCCGCATAACGCGCAATTACCCAAATTCCGCGAGCGGAACATAATTTACCTCCCAGGCCTAGTTGTCAATAGAGCCATTAAAACACATATTCTTTTTATGCCCTGAGCTAGCAATATTCTGGCAGAAGGTGACTCAAATATCATCTCAGAAACTCGCGATATCACTAACGCTCTCAATAGTCGATATATTGATGAGTGGGCAGAACATGGAAACTAGGCAGACGGATTTAATTACTATCTAACTAGTATGTGCTAGGTTAACAATTGCCCGGTTTGGATCTCATGAGTTCCTCCGTCTGCTACGGAATGGTGGGGATTGGTTAAAGAGACATATGACATGGAATTAGCACTGGCTAAAACGAGAGGGATTCGCTCACTATGCAAACGTAAGAAAATCTGTGGATCATTGTTCTGAAATTTAAGGAATAGTATGGTTTAATTAAGATTGCCTCTTGTCTTAAATTGAGAAACATAAAAAGGGAAGAATTAGTATTCCTGAAATTTGCTATGTTTTGTTATTGCTGGTGTAATTCAATATGACTGTCCATTTGAATTTCTATTTTGTCATTTTTCACATGTTGTTAAATAACATTTTTAAAAAAGCAATTACAAGGTTGGACATTTACTTTTAAGTTTTACATGTAGTGGTAGTGAAAACAGCCTAAATTCATTTTTCACTACTGGGAGGCCTTCCTCTCTCATAATATAACATTGGGTTGCCTTATTACAGTTAAAAGTGCTAACTTTTGATTAGGAACAGGTGAGAATTGCATTTTTGGTATCTGAGAAATTGCAATTTAAAATCTTCCTTAAAGGTAAAGTTGGATTATAAGTTACAATTTTGAAAATGCCACTGTTAGGAAAGTTGGCATTTTCTTGCCTTACCTATTAGTTCCAACAGTCTGTTTCTGGGACTCATGACTGGGTGTAGTTGGCAGTTCGACTTTGTATATTCCTCGCAGACAGCCACACAATAGAGCTATTAGGTGTGCCTGTTTGGGGATTCGCTGGCATGATGGAGGAACGGAGATGGGCACAGCCCCACTTGCAACTCAATAGGCTATGCACTGCCTTCACACAAATGACTTATCATCACTTCATTGTTCATGCAAGCAGACTGGAGCCTGGGCAGAGGAGGCAGGAAACATCAAGTACTTCAAAGGGACTTCTGTAGAAATGTCTCCTACTTCAAAGAAGGCACCAGGTATAAAAATAAGGCCCTCAGACCTACTCTTCTGTTCACTTTCTGGACCTGTGGAAGGCCTCTCAGTAGACTGCCTGCTGCTGTGGCCTGCTGTGTACTGTAGAAGACTACTTTACTGCACCTGGAAGGACTGCTTTGCTGACTGAAGCCTGCCTCGGAGGCCTTAGCTGCTGTTTGAGCCTTGTTCTACTTCTTGAACCCAGGACTACCAGAGTGACTTCAAGGGCCAGTTCAGTTCATAAGCTTTATTCGATTATTCATAAACAATCATAAAAGCATACAGTATTAAAAATATCACTTAAAAATTGTTACAAAGCAACAACAAAAAATAACATATGTTACAACAATTGGAACAATTCAATAGAGGGAAAGTATTCGACCGGGCTATTGAATTATACAAAAGGTAGAAAAACAGTGTTAAAATTCAAGACTTTTTCTGTGGGACACAGCTTTTAGAATAAAGGTAGCGGTAAAAAAACAAATATCCAGGGTATTGAGTGCAAATAGTAATTTCATGGCATGAGCAGTTGTAGACACAGAGTATTTCATAAAAACAGGTTTAAGATAACACAAACGAAGGTGCAAATACAGTGGGCAAATTAGCATAAAGTGCAATGTGCTCTGTTTGGTGGTACCATCACATGGACAAGGGCTTGAACTATAAATTTTCATCTGTGGAAATGCCACCAAATTATGGACAATGCCTAATCTCAACCTTGTGAGAACAAACTGATGTGACTGTTTGGTAATTGCTTTTAAATACTTAGGCATGCCACGACCTTCCTCCTTATTAGAGGCATAAAAAACATGGGTTGTAAAATTGCTACATTGAACTCTACGTGTATTGGATTTGATCCCCCCAAAAACATTTTTAACCTCCTGTTTGGGTATATTAATAACACATAGGGGGTCATTGTGAATATCCAAATCAAATATTTCCTTATAGGACGTTAAAACATATTTTAGCTAGGGGATCTTTCGGACTTTGTCCAGACGAAGACAGTCTTGAATAATTTGTCTGGTAAATCCAGTTTCGTCCTTTGCCCAGATTGACCTCCAAACCATAAGGGGTCGCAATCCCGTTAGATCTGTCAAATGTTCCAACCCGGCCTCTTTATGAATCAGTTCGGTGGATGCCGAGGGAGGGAGGCAAAGAAGTCTCTTAAGGAACGAGTTCTCAATTACTTGCAGATCCCCTTGGTTACAATGGCCCCATACTCCTGAGCCATATAGGGCAATAGAAGCGCATCTATGCCGATAGACATTTAGCATATCAGGGATGCGACGACTGCCCAATTTAGAAGCAAAGCAAAATACTCCTGAGGACCCTTTACCCATCTTGGCCTTGACATTTAAAATCTCAGATGCCCATGACCCACTACTATTAAAAGTTATGCCAAGATAACAGAATTTATCCACGACCTCTATTCGGTGTTCCCTGAACTGGAATGATTTAAGTTGTTTCACCTTTTTCCCACAGGCCATGATAAAAGTCTTAGAATTATTAATTTTTAATTTCCTCCCCTGAATAAAATCATAAACGTAATTCATAAGTTTTTTAGACCTATTGGAGTTCGCGAGAGAAGGACCATATCGTCTGCATATAGCAGTACCGGTACTGGTTGGCCCTCTATTTGAGGGGTGTCAGCTTGAACCCTCTTCAGTTCGGACTCCATAGAATTTATTTTATTTATTTTATGTAGTTTATAAAGCGCACAGCTACCCCCGAAGGGGTGTCCCGGCGCTAGAACCTAAGTCTCAGAGGAGAGGAAAGGAGCAAGAAGGGGAAGTAGCGTAGTAAATCAGAGTCCAGAGAAGAGCCAAGTTTTGAGTCTGGCCCGGAAGATGGATTCGGAGGGACAGAATCTAAGATCGACTGGCAGCGCGTTCCATAGTTTTGCCGCAATGACACTGAACCCTCTGCCACCCATTCTGGATAGTCTGAAACGGGGAGAGATCAGAAGGCATAGGTCATTGGATCTCAGAGATCTGATGGAGCGGGATATTGAAACACGTTTTTTCAAGTAGTTTGGTCCGCGATCGTTGATGGCTCGGTGAGTCAGAGTGAGGATCTTAAACTGGATACGGCTGGCCACAGGTAGCCAGTGCAGTTCCTTACGATATGCGGCAACTGATTGACGATAGGGAATATTGCCAATCAGCCTCGCCGCCGCATTCTGAACAATCTGCAGCCAGTCAATCAAGTATTGGGGAGCTCCAGCATAGAGGCTATTAGCATAATCCAGGTGGGACGTGATGAGGGCATGGGTAACTGTACGGCGGGAATCCAGAGGGAGATAGGGGAGGATTTTTCTGGTCATGCGCAACTTCAGGAAGCAGGCAGAGGTCACTTTTTTAATCTGAGTCTTGCATGAAAGGGAGTCGTCAAACTGGAAACCCAGGTTACGGGCCGAGTGGACGGGAGAGGGAGCGGGATCTAGTGCCGTGGGCCACCACCAGGAGGAGGGGATGGAGTTTTTCTGGTTAAAAAACAGCACTTCTGTTTTGTCTGCATTGAGTCTTAGATGGTTTTCAGACATCCAACCACTGATGTTGTTGAGGCACAGGCGGAAGTTGGAGAACGCGGAGTCAGAGTGGTCTCTGAAGGAAAACACTAGCTGGGTATCATCAGCATAGGAGACCACCCTGACTCCGTAGGACTCCACCACGCCGGCCAGTGGGGCAAGATAGATGTTAAAAAACAGAGGGCTGAGGGCCGAGCCCTGTGGCACACCGCAAAACAGGGGTTTTTCCTCCGATTTAAAAGGCCGCAACAATACCCTCTGACTTCTTCCTGAGAGGAAGGACTCGATCCAGCTAAAGGCAGTGCCGCCAATGCCAGTCTGTTTTAGTCGGTCAAGGAGGATGGGGTGAGATACCGTATCGAATGCAGCGGACAGGTCGAGGAGGACTAACATGGCCTCCTCGCCCCTGTCCACGCACTCCCGGATAGTCTCCGAGACTTCCAGCAGAGCCGTCTCTGTGCTGTATCCCGCCCGAAATCCAGATTGTGAGTCGTGCAGTAGTGAGTTGCTTTCCAAGTACTCCGTGAGCTGCAACTGCACGGCTTTTTCCAGAACCTTTGCAGGTTTGGGGAGAAGGGAAATGGGGCGGTAGTTGGAGAAAACCGTGGGATCAGCATCTGCCTTTTTTAGAATGGGGATCACCAAGGCTTCCTTCCAAGTGGTAGGGAAAAAGCCATGGTGCAGGGAGGCATTCCAGATGGAGAGGAAAGAGTCGGCTAACGAGGGGGCCAGTTCACCCATAATTTTGGCAGGAACAGGGTCAGAGGGTGCACCAGACTTGCAATGGATAAGTAGTCTGATAGCATCCTCCTGAGTGAGTTTATTAAAGGCAAGAAGGGACGGTAAAGCAGGGGGACTTGTTGACGGAGGCCGGGGTATTGGCCCTTTAGGGAAGGAGATGCAAAGCTTGTTGATTTTTTCGAGGAAGAAGTCCGAATGTCCTTCGCACAGGGTCTGACTAGCTGAGTTCTGAGTGGTCCTGGCCGGAGGATTAATGAAATCTTTAACGATGGAGAAGAGGGTTTTTGAAGAGTTTTTGGCTTTGGCAATTTGGAGCGAGAAATGATCTTTCATGGCGATTTTTTTATGTTTGAGAAATTTTTTCAGGGCAGCTTTGTAGGCAAGCTTAGCTTCAGGGTCGTAATTTAGTCTCCACTTCCGTTCGAGTGCTTTGCAGCTGCTTTTTTCCTCACGGAGAGAAGTGGAGAACCAAGGAGCGGAGGGGCGGGATCTAGTGGAGGCAATGATTTTCTGGGGAGCAATGTGGTCGATAGCATTGATGAGGGCGGTATTAAGCCTGGCGATATTTGCATCGATATCAGGGGATAGATGATCCGTCTGGAAGTGGAATACCGGGTCCAGGGTTGCGCATGTGACTTTGTGCCACTTCCTTCCCAGCTCTTTCCTGGGTGCAGGAGGGACAGATTTCCGGTCTAAGGCCAAAGAAAAGGGGATGAGGTAGTGGTCGGACCACGTAAGGGGAAGGGAAGGGGAGACAGTGATAGTGGAAAAATTGGCGAAAATAAGATCTAAGGTGTGACCAGCCACATGAGTAGGACCGGTGACTAGTTGAGTGAAGTTAAGACTGTCCATGATTTCCAGCAAATTATTCGCTTTTGCGCAGAGGGGGTTGTCAACGTGAAGGTTAAAATCACCTAAAACTAGAAAGCATTGATGTTTAAGGGATAGATCAGCCAACTGGTGGGTGAGAGCGGTGAGAGAAAGGGAAGCAGCAGTGGGGGGGTTATAGATTAGTGAACCAGCCAGTATAACAGCCGCAGAATCGGATACAGAGAAGTATAGGGCTTCAATAATACCAATGTTGGTAAGTTTGGTGGTGGTCAGCTGAAGATGAGATTTAAAGATGACTGCTAGTCCGCCTCCCGATTTACCCCCAGCCCGGTTAATACATTTTATGTCATAGCCTGAAGGGATGGCTAGATAGATGTCCGGAGAGGAGGAATCAGTTATCCAAGACTCAGTGAGAAATAAAATATCCCACTCCTCGGAGGAAATCGACATCCAGATGTCGTTGGCATGACGGGGGAGAGACCGGCAGTTGACCAAGCCTGCTTTCAGCATCCGGTGGTTAGATGCTGGGAGCTGCGGCGTGGAATAAGTAAGCAAATGGGAAGGGTAGGGCGGGAGAGTAAAGTTGCATTGAGGGCAATGAAAAGGAGCGGATTCTAAGTGGTTGGGGTTGCAGGGGGTAGTGGCCGCACAGAGGGAGGGATTGAGTGCATGAAGTTGGGAATTGGTCCAGCACGTGCGAGCGGAATCAGCGGCACAGACAGGGGGACTGGCCCTGGGCCCGGTCCAGGCCCGGACGGGCCCAGACGGGCTTGCCTTTGGCGCGCCTTCGGCGCGCTGACGGCGCGCCCGCTGCGCCCGTCCGCTGCGCTTCCTAGCGAGGCACATAGTTTATGCCTGAGGGGGAGGGCGTCACGGGGGCGTGGCCAGCTGAGGTGGGCGTGTCTAAGGACGCGCCTCGCCCTCGGTGATGGCGATGATGGAAATCGTTGCAGCGCTGAAGACGCTGTTCGAGAGCAGGGGTGAGTAGGTATTTTCTAAAAACAAAGTGAAGCACAATCAATTTTAAAAGAGTAAGGCTCACTCCCGGCTTCCGCCTCAGGAGACTCGTAGTTCTTTATAAAAAGGGAGAAAAGTAACGGGGCCAAGACACCACCTTGCCTTATACCTGATTTAACCCTGATCTTTTTAGTGCATTCCCCCGCCTGGCCAAAGCGAATCTGGGCTGACAGCTTGTTATATAGTCTGGCCAGGAAATAAATTATAGCTGTCGGTGCTCCCATTTCAAGTAGGGTGGACCATAGGAGGGTATGGTCCACCAGATCAAAAGCACTTGAGAGGTCTGCGAAACAAAGAAATAATGAGCCCTGTTTAGCTTTAGTGTATTTCCCTATGATAAGATCGAGGTTAATGCACTGCTCAATTGTGCCGAGACCCTTTCGGAAACCAAATTGGGAATCCGCAAGGATATTATTGGCTACCGCCCACTCCTCCAATCTCATCAGTAAGACCCTGCTCATGATTTTTAATGAGGAATCCAGAAGGGAGATAGGGCGGTAGTTCTTGGCCTCTCCTCCTCCCCCTTCTTATAGATCGGCAGGATTATGGATTCACTCCAAGTAGATGGTGTACTATCACTAACAGATGCATTAAACACCTGGGTCAGGAGGGGGCTCCAGAGTGCCTGATCAGTTTTATAGAGGTCGACTGGGACCTCAACCTCTCCGCCGCCTTCAACACAGTCTGTCATAGCACCCTCATACAACGCCTCAGCAATGTCGGAATACAAGGAAAAGCCTTGGACTGGATCATCTCGTTCCTCGCCGGGAGAACCCAGAGAGTCCGACTCCCCCATTCAAATCAGAGGCCACCGAAGTCATCTGCGGAGTACCACAAGGATCATCACTCAGTCCCACCCTCTTCAACGTTTACATGAGTTCCCTCGCATCCATCGCGCGACAACACAACCTCAACATCATCTCCTACGCTGACGACACCCAGCTGATCCTTTCCCTCACCAAAGACCCCAACACCGCCAAAACTAATCTTCATTAAGGCATGAAAGAAGTAGCCGAATGGATGAAAAACAGCCGCCTAAAACTTAACTCAGACAAAACGGAAGTCCTCATCCTAGGGTCATCCCCCTCTGCCTGGGATGACTCATGGTGGTCATCGGCCTTGGGCACAGCACCCATACCCACAGACCACGCACGTAACCTATGCTTCATCCTAGACTCCTCGCTCTCAATGACCAGACAAGTCAACGCCGTCTCATTCTCTTGCTTCAACGTACTTCGTATGCTCAAAAAAATCTTCTGTTGGATCCCCACCAAAACAAGAAAGACTGTCACCCACGCACTGGTCACTAGCCGACTGGACTATGGAAACACCCTCTACGCCGGAATCACGGCCAAATTACAGAAAAAACTCCAACACATCCAAAATGCATCAGCCAGACTCATATTGGACATCCCTCGCCAAGCTCACATTACCGGCCACCTGAAAGACCTGCACTGGCTTCCCGTCAACAAGAGAATAACGTTCCGTCTCCTCACCCACGCACACAAGGCCCTCTACAAACTAGGACCCGAATGCCTCAACACACGACTGTCCTTCTACACACCCACCCGCCAACTAAGATCCTCCAATCAAGCCCTCGCCACAGTTCCGCGCATCCACAGATCCACCATGGGAGGAAGATCCTTCTCCTACCTGGCGGCCAAGACCTGGAATTCTCTCCCCACTCACCTCCGCCTCACACAGAACCACATTTCCTTCAGAAAGGAACTTAAAACCTGGCTATTCGATAAATAATGCACCCCCTCCCACAAGCGTCTTGAGACCCTCTGGGTGAGTAGTGCGCTATATAAATTCCTGAACTTGAACTTGAACTGATGGCAATATCTACTTCTTGGAGAGTAATCCCAAGGGGTTGCTTAAATTCAATGGATTCAACACTAAAACTATCCTGAACCTCCCTGGCCGGATCAAAAATTCCTGTGAAGTATTGTACCCAACTGTCCTCACTAACATGGGAAGTTAGAACTGGGAACTCTTCCTTTTGAAGGAAAGGGCTATTGACCGTGCTCTAAAATAGCTTACCGTCGCGCAGCTCCGCCGCCTTGGTCAGGTTGTTCCAGGCTTGCTCCCTTAGCTCTTGTTTTCTACATAACAGCTGGTGTTTATAAGTCGTCCTGAGGAGTGTGATAGCCTCCCTATCTCTGGGTTGTCTCGACAGAGCCCACTTTAATTCTTGTAACGAGTTTGTGCAGGCACTGTCGAACCAGCCCATGGCTGCCCTCTTGGATATACCCTTATTAATGGTAAGGAACCTTTTAATTATAACGCCCAGTTTCTCGAAATCAGTACTAATACACCGGGGGGTCGCATCATAGTCAAGACAGTTGAGTATCGCTGCGGATCCTGCCCCCACAATTTTCCGCATAAGTTTCTCCGAGTTGTCCCCACACCATTTGATACAGATACCATTTTGCCTGCCAGGGGCGATCTCGTCAACTATCATGCGCTTATCACTAGTCTTAGTCCCCCAGATATAGATCGACATTGTGATGGCATTATGGTCACTATTACCAAAGTCTACAATAATCGGAAGTGTACAAAGTGTGGCAATATGTACTGATAACAATAGGTGGTCAATGACGGAGGCAGAGTTCCTCCTAACAAAGGTTGGTACAATATTACCCTCATTATCCGTGGCCGGTTGTTGAATCAGTAAATCAATATTTAACATAAGAGTGTTAAGGGAATCGCTGTAAGGAGTGTGGGTAAAATGGGCCCGGTTCTCCCCATTGTCCCCGTCGAACCCACATACATTAGTAAAGGAGTGGGGGCAAGTGCGGATGTTGAAATCCCCACCCCAAATGATATCATAGATCTTGTGGGTATCTCTACAAATTTTCCTCACAGCTATTTCAAGCTCATCCACTACACAAGTACTCGTGGCATCAAACATGTTATCGTAGTGGTTAATCAGCAAAGTATCGCGGCCCCTTTTATGTTCCAGCCTTAGAATTTGTGAGTGGAAGCCCATAATAGAATGGGATTTCACACGGGCAGGAAAATTCACAGAGAGTAAAATTACAAGCCCGCCTTTTGCCCTACCCATGTTAGACTCTTGTGCAAGATTATTATAGGACACAAAGCCGTCAAAAAAAGATATCTGACGTTGCCCAGGTCTCCTGTAAACAGAGGATGTCAAACTGGGAAAGGGATTCCCTCCAACCTAGAGACGACGCTTTCTGTCTCCAACCAGCAATGTTCCAGCTAGCAAGTTTGAAGCCAGGGAGACAAGGAGCAGGCTCTACAATCTCAAGGGCACTAGGCGGCACTATCGATGGTAGTATGTCGTCTGGGGTGACCATGGAGGCTGTTGGGTGGCGGGTGACCATAGGGTCTGGGTCCATGAGCGTAAAGGGGGTAACAGAAGGAAGCATTATAGGGACTACATCCATTGGCATACAATTTGCAGTGGTTTTTATATTAGTTTCGACCTTACCAGCCGGTATACTATTTCCGGTGCCAGGAAGAGAAGAACTTGAAACATGGGCTGGGGGTAGTCAGTCGACTCCGTCTAGACCATCTAAACAACTGAACCGATTGAAATCACAGAAGGGGGCATAACCGGTCTTACATCATATCTTCTGTGTCTACCCCTCCTCTCAACCCTGGTCCAGTCGTCTCTACCTCTATCATGGTACATGTGATTAGGAGGATAGAAAAAGGACACTGGGAGCGTCTGAATGGTGGAGTCAAAGGATCTATTGAAACCTGTACAAATATACGAGACCATTCTAGGATCTCTAAAGCTGACCGTTATACAGTCCCCATTTATGGTCTTTACAGTTTTACCCAACCAGGGCACCCTTCTAACCATGATTATTTTGTTATGAAGATGGGCCGGGAGGGGTCAATTCCAATTGAGCCATCTGACAACTTTACTTTTTAGAGATTTAAAGGTTTCGGCTTCCAACGTGGGAGCTCGTGCTAAAACTACCATAAAACGGTTAGCTTCGGGCGGCAGGTCCGGCAAGCGTGGTCTAGGGGCTCTAAGTTCTTGGCTTGAGGAGTCTATTTGGCCATCAACCGTTAACCCATTTACATTTGCAGTAGTTGGAACAAACCCAGATGGTAGCAGGGGGGGGTATGTTATTATTATTAGACTGGATAGGGACCTGGGGGCCTATAGGAGGGCCAGATGGATTGGGGGCCTCTTTCACTAAGAGGGGCTTGGGGATAGTAAGGGGAGTTGGCGGATTACTCAAAATATTAGGCTTGGTAGATTTAGCCAGTATGGCAGCTGTGGCTTTCTCAATGTTAGTTAGTCGGAGTTCTATTCGTTCCATTTTGGCCTCTATAGGGAATAGCAGCGATTTGAATAGAGCTCCCAGGTTTTCGATTGACACCTCTTTGCTAAGGGGTTGGGTTAAACATATTGGGGAATTGATGGTGTCATGTTTAAGCTTAGCTGATTTAGACTTTCCACCAGATTTCTTGTTATAGGACCTCTTGCGTTTAGTAGCGGCCCCTTCTTTAACCCCATTAGACAAAATGTTGTTACTAGTATCATCGGGTTCGGAAGAGATGGACACATTATTGTCAAGGACTAAATCGATTTCTGGGAGAAGTTCATTAACCAGAATGTCCAAATCATGTACAACCAGATTGTCCTCCTTAGGTGTTAGAGCTTGACCAACCACATTGCTGATAACTGTATCAGTGGACCTCTCGGGGGTTTTAGCATTAGCTATTTTTCCAAGGGATGATCTCTTTATAGCCGATAGTTCCTTAGATAGGCGTTTTTCAAGGACATTAATTTCAGTGTCAATGAGGGTGTTAGCTCTAATGAGGAACATTTCCATACCTCCAACTGTAGCACCTCCAGCTAGAGAGGTCTTACTCCTTGTTTCGCGACCGGCCATCTCCGGTCGCTGATACTGGGAGGGGTTAAGGCAGATGCAAGAGGGGGGGCCTGGTCCGGTCAAGCCCGGTCATGAATGGGCACGAACGGGCCCGCCCTTGGCCCGGGCTTAGCCTGTGCGCGTTCCGCGTGCGGGGAGAGGAGAGGAAGTAGCTTAAATAGCGGTTAGGCGTAGGCAGGAAGAGGACCAGCTGTGGCTGATGAAGCGCTGCAATGCAGGCTGGTCCTCGCAGTCCCGTGGAGCACCTCCGATGTTAATGGTCAGCTCCCAAGTCTCAGCTCACCTCCCCTCACAGCAGCAACAAGATGGGCAGAGTTCAACTGTACGAGGGCCCCCCGCGAAGCGGGGGCGCAAGAGGTAGCAGAAAAGCAGGCAAATGTCACTGACAGAAAAGCTGAGTCTCGCTCCCAGGCTTAAAGGGAACCTTGAAGTCTTATATGCGCCTTAATGCCATACATAGATACGCATTTTTAAGTCTTTGTGTACTTAAAAAGCCTCAGGCTGTTCCACAAACAGTCATTGTCACTTAGCAATACGGGGGCACTCTTCTCTCCCCCAGGACCCAACTCCGTTTTGCACACAAGATTCCTGCTTCCTACTTAATGAAACTGCATCTCATCTCCTCATGATGCCTACCGTAGTACCAGTAGGTCTGCCCTGTTCCCATGATGCACTGGGCCAGGGACAGACTAATTTGCATATAGCCAGGTTCTGAGCTGGGATGGTGCAGTGAGCTAAAAAACGGTGTTGGATCAAGCCCTGATCTGTTGACTGGGTGAGAGTATTCTGCTTAATTCAGAAACTCTGTCCATCACCACCCCCTTTTGCTTAATTGTTTTGTCCACCATAAGCGTGGAAGGGTATACTCAGACCTGAGTCCCTTGCTCATTGCACCATCAGGATTCAAGCAAGCCGGGCCGAAGACAGCTGTAATGCCAGAAACTGGTCCCCAGAAGCTTGTTTCCTTCCCAGTGAAAGAATTGGCTTGGTAGTTTGGTCTGCCCTGTTCCCATGATGCACTGGGCCAGGGACAGACTAATTTGCATATAGCCAGGTTCTGAGCTGGGATGGTGCAGTGAGCTAAAAAACAGTGTTGGATCAAGCCCTGATCTGTTGACTGGGTGAGAGTATTCTGCTTAATTCAGAAACTCTGTCCATCACCACCCCCTTTTGCTTAATTGTTTTGTCCACCATAAGCGTGGAAGGGTATACTCAGACCTGAGTCCCTTGCTCATTGCACCATCAGGATTCAAGCAAGCCGGGCCGAAGACGGCTGTAACGCCAGAAACCGGTCCCCGGAAGCTTGTTTCCTTCCCAGTGAAAGAATTGGCTTGGTAGTTTGGTCTGCCCTGTTCCCATGATGCACTGGGCCAGGGACAGACTAATTTGCATATAGCCAGGTTCTGAGCTGGGATGGTGCAGTGAGCTAAAAAACGGTGTTGGATCAAGCCCTGATCTGTTGACTGGGTGAGAGTATTCTGCTTAATTCAGAAACTCTGTCCATCATCACCCCCCTTTTGCCTAAATACCGTAGTACCAACGTCAGCATTTTCCTTAGCACCTCCCTCGATGTCAATCCCAGGCATCAGTGTAAGCACAACACGGAGCCACAAGTCGAAGCCACAACTTGGAGCCCCCCAGAGCTCAGCGCCTTACTGCTGGACCGCTGCACCGCAACTCCTCCTGCCGCTAGCCCCCTCACCGCCGACGTCGTCCTCACCACAGAGCCCGAGCTGGGCCAAGTAGAGGCAAATGTGAAAGCAGTCATGAAGGGCCAGTGGGAAGAGCAATAAACTGCAACGGAACAACGAGCCGCACACAAGCGGCTGAAAGTTCACGAAGTGGCCCACGAAGTGGCTCACGAAGCGGCTCACAGAGCGGGCAGCAGCTACGGCCATTGCTCAGCAGCTCCTCTCGTGGGCGGTGCCTCGGCCGATCAGGGGATGCTACAACGATATCTAGACTACCAGAGTGACTTTAAGGGCAAGTTGGCTAGCCTCCTGATCAAAGCTTCAGGGACAGAAAAGGCTTCAGCCATCTTTAACCTGCACCTGGACGCAGCCTGAGTGAGTCCTAATCCCCAAGTGGTGCCTCTCTTCATTCCTGGACCCTTGGCGGTGGTGTTAAATCATTTATTTTCCCTCATAGCCAAAATCCAAAACTTGAGAATTAGAAATTTTTTGGCTAAAAACTACTCTGCGAACAGAGAGTAAACCAGGACCAATATGTAGAAAAAACAGCAATGGACTGCACACCGCTAGCCCCTCCTCCGGGTTGCCCCTAAGCACTCTGGTATGTGAAGTGCCTGAAGTTCGAAGAATTACTGAAAGTTCGTAAGTGGTTCACCTATATAGGTGCAAGTAGATACTTGTTATTCCCCCTATCTCTAGACCCGGGACATGGCCCGGGTTTCGGGATATCTTCCCTCATCGGGAGAGAAAGTCAATAACGGTGTAAGAGACGGCCGCCTCATAACCGTCACGGGCCCTGTTGCCCAGCACGCAGGTGCGTTGTCCAGAAGCTCGTCAGCTTGGGAGGCTCATGGGAGCACTTATGTAGAAAAAACACCAATGGACCGCACACCGCTAGCCTCTCCTCCGAAGGACCAATATGCTCATCTAGCCACCCAAGGTGCACCACTGGTCAGCCTGACTTTACGCCAGCTCCTTCTAGGTTCTTTCTCTGCAGAGGCACACCCTGTTCAGCGGTCATACGCTGAAGGGATATCCCCCTGGTGGAACTCTCATCAGACACAGTGTCCATTTTCATTCCGCTGGAGATTTTCAACTTCCAAAAAAAGGACTAAGTCTGAACGTGGAAATCTTCACGGTGACTTTTTCCAGCATCTCCCCAACGACGCCTCCTTCTCGGATGTTACCTGCAGCCTTGCCCCACTGAACATTTTCCTTCTCAGAGACTTTTTTGCTGCAATGTCTTGTAAGTCGAAAGGTAAATGGCAACAAAATCCACCTACCTTGGACCCATCCATCCATCCACCACGACGCATTCTGGAGTTTGCCTACTTAACCATATGAAATAGACATGCAAAGTCACCCAGCACATGGAAGATAAATGAAAAGCTAAAAATAGGAAAAAAGGAAACTATGTCATGACCTAAACTTGGTGGGAATGTGCTTGCAAAACAGAAGTAAAGTTAGATATAGCTGCAGACAGCTGTTGTGCAAAGGTACTGTACTCTGTGTCACTATTTTAAAGTTACAACATAGTTACCAGACTTCGAAGCAATTTGTTGGTCATCTTGGGGTGAAAAACAATGACACGCTATGCACAAAACCATTCCAAGAAGGCCACTCGGTAAACATTGCAGTGGATTGACATATTCAAATGGTAATGTTTATAGTGTATCTCTATTGTATTAATCCAAGATGGCAAACATAACGCTTTTAATATTGGCGACTATCTTGAAATGGTAAAAACATTGATACACTATAGGCAATTCCATTCCAAGTTAGTTACCCAGTTCAGAAATTGTGACTGCGCAAGATGCAGTACAATGCAAATGAAATGAGCTCCGAGTGAGCAGACCAGTAGGAGTGTCTCGGGAGATGCAGGGTCCTCTTAAAAAAAGAAGTAAAGACATACAAGGTGACCTATAAGGGGAAACAAATGGACAATTAAACTAATGACTACCAGCTCAGACATGAAATCAGACGGATGGGCACATTTGAAGAGCCAAAACACGACTCAAAGGGCAATAGGCCAATACTAGCAATGGCCTAACCTATTGTTCCAGACAGTATGTAATCATTGGAAGAGGCAGAATATGAATGATACTCAATCAGACCAAAGAAGGATGATCAAAAGACCCTCTATGTATGCTTAAGTGCAAAAGGTATTTAAGTGTTTTGAAGTTTTTCATTACAAGTGCTTGGCAGACAAGTGCTCCTCACAGGTCCTGCTAAGAGGGCGTAGTAAGGTTGACCACAGCGCAAATCCTCTACCCCAAGGTGTGTCAACAGAAGTAACCAGTACCAAAGTCCTTGCATACATATGTAATCTGCGAGATTCCATGTAACAAAACGCATGTCAACAGGAATTGAAACAGTGTGATATCAATCATCTTTTAAAGGCCTATTGGCTTTAATACAGGAGTTTCACAATAAATAAGCCAGGCATTCTGCCTTTGCTGTAATCGTTAATGCTAAATGGATCAGACTGGTAGCATCTCACATAATGTTTCCTAACGAACCAACCAGGTCTATACTCTTCATCCTTGTTTCATCACCATAATCAACTTAGCAGTAAAAGTTTTACTAGAAGGAAATCATCAAGTGTACAAGTTTACAGTCAAAAGATTAGAACTATGTACAAAGTTAGTGCTGGCAAAACTATATACAACCCAGTCTAGGAGGAATAGCGCAATAACTTTCTACACTCTTTGGAACAGTGTAATGATAATCCATCCTATTGGCTTTAACGTATGCTTTTCACAATAAATAAATCAGACCAAATGACTTTGTTGTAACTTGTTAAATTAAACAGCTCAGACATAAAGCCGCAATCAATTGCTTGTAATCATAACCAACTCTGTCCCTCTGTGTTAGCATAAACTTTTCCAAAAAACAAGGGAGCAGATTTATGTTAACTGGCTCATCCCCAGGGATGCGCCAGTTAACGTGCGCCACAGCTCCGCCACCCATGGTGCGCCGCATTTATAATGCGGCGCACCATGGTGCAAAAATGGCACAGATGCGTGACGCATCTGTGCCGGAAATGTGGCGCATTGCTGGAGTTGCGTCGCAAGCGCGACGCAGCTCCAGCAAGGCTCAGGGGTACACCATCTGCACAATGCTGCGTCAAGACCTACGCCTGCTTCAAGCAGGCGCAGGGTTTTGACGCAGCATTGCCCTGAAAGTGACTGAGTGAAATCTCATAGATTTCACTCAGCCACTTTCAGGAGGCGTTCCTGCGCAGGAACGCCCCCCCCTGCGCGCGAACGCCTCCTTATGGCGCAGTGCTTTACAACGTGACGCATCTCCTAGATGCGTCACGTTGTAAATAGGGCGCATTGTTTGCGCCACAGTTGCGTCAAATAAATTGACGCAATTGCGGCGCAAAGAGGCGCAACGGCCTCATAAATCTGCCCCAAAAAGTGCTAAACAAGAACTATTTTTTCAGCAGAAGCACACGACTACGCTTGTACCCTGCCACACATCTATACTCACGGGAATCCACATTTGGACCTAGCCAATGCCCCTATATCAGTACTCCTTCTTAAAACTCGGGGGCATATTATCAAGGGGGTTTATCTCTGCTTTTTTGGCTTTAAAAGCCAAGAAAGCGGAGGTAAAATTATCTCCCTATTACCAAGCTGTCGCTAACACCAGTAGTGACAGCTAAAAGGAGATAGCGACCATCTTGGGCCCCGCTTTGCATGTCAGTGATATTTATCACTAATGACATGCAAAGTGGGCGTGCCAAGATGTTAGCAACTGGAAACAGTCCCTAACATCGCTATCTCCTATTACCAACTTTTGGAGATATTCGCGCTAAGCGCGAATATCTCCAAAATCTAACACCTGCCCTGAGCAGTTCTTAGCCATGTTATCCAATGGGAGGTGGATAACATGGCTAAGAGCATTTGCTCGATAATGCATGAATATCGCTGACTTTTCAGCGATATTCATGCATTGCGGCCGTTTTTTATCGCATTTGCGATAAACCTTGCTAATAGCAAGGTTTATCTGCGATAAAAATCGCCGATGTGCGGCGATAAGTTTTGTCTCTAAACAAGTTAGAGACAAAAATGATCGCTAGTTGTTGGTAATATGCCCCTCTGTTTCTGATGGTCACGTCAGATAATGTGGTAACTGCACGCTAAACTCAGACCTAAAACACATACTACAACCTAGTAGCCTGAACGAGCGAGAAATCACGATGTGTTTGTAAAGATTGCCCCCTGCTGAAAGCCTCAGTTATTGCAATTCTCTCGTTTGACATCTGTATTCTTTCCATTCCTTTCTTCGCAATAGCATTCTCGATAAACAAACAATTCTGCAACAAAACACATACGTATTAGTGTGGACCTGCTTCTAATGGCCCGTTGATAGATTTAATTCTCGGAAAACTTTTTCACAGATATTTTGATGCCTGTGAAACGGACCGTTACATTTTTCAAGGGGCAGTACTTCTGATTATTAATTATTGCTTTATCGCGTTGTTGAGATTTCGAAAATAGTGACTATTGAGTAATCGGAGTATGCAAGACAAGAGTATTAGATTAGGTTAAGAACATGTTTACTCAGACTGTAATCATACAACTTCAGCTGCAACCATTTGGATACCAGTTTGATTGCTGTAGAGCAAACGATAGTCTGAGTAAGACGTGTAAATGTTTGTGAACGTGGGAATATGCTGCAAAATATCACAAAAATATTGAAAGTATAGGGAAAGGGAGTTAAACATCGATATCATTATTGTAATTGGTACCTCAAAATTCACAGGAGAACTCCTGTATCTTATTGCAAAATACTTGTTAAGGGATGGGTCTTTTATCCTATGCCTTACTGGCATGCTACTTAGGGCCACATGTATCAAAAAACTATTGTGCATTCCCTAAATAGCAAGTTTTAGGCAATCACTATTTAAGGAATGCAAAATAGTATATATCACCCACATGCATCAATATCGGCATTTGCGAATTCTTATTTGCGAAAAATAGCGAATCGCAAAAAAGAATTCGCAAAAGCCTATGCATAATTTTTCTCGCAAATTTTATGCGATTCGGTAAAAATCGCAATTTTTACCGATTCGCATGAAATTTGCGATTTTTCAATTCCCATTCATTCCTATAGGCTAAAAGGCCCATAGGAATCAATGGGAATTGCGAATTCGCAATTGAAAAATCGCAATTCATGAATGCATTTCAAGGGTGGAGAGGGGGGTCCAATGAGCCCCCCCTGCACCCATGAAATGTACTTTTCAATACAAGTTACATACACACATGTCCTTAGGACATGTGTGTCTGTAATTGAACAGTTTAAAAAAAGCAATTTTAAGCATATTTAAACCATTTCGCAAATTACCACGAGGTTCAACCTCGTGGTAATTTGCACTTCCAGTTTCAAATATCACAATTTTTTTTAAAAATGATGCATTGCTTTTAAGGAATCGCAAATTTGCAATTCCTTAAAAGCAATCGCATTTTTGGAATTCTGTAAAAATACTGAATTACTCAAAAATGCTTGCTGCATCCCAAAAACATATTTAGGAAGTGCAAACGGCCGAATTTACCGATTCGCATCGTTTGCACTTCCTAAACACGTTGATGCATGTGGCCGTTAAGAAACTAGCAATTACCTAATAGTGATTTCTAAAGATTTGCAATCTTAATTAGGTAATTACTGTTAAGTGATACTACTACATCGTCCCCATGGGCCTAGAGGCCCATAGCTGCGAATGGTTTTGCATGACCTAATTTGCAATTACCTAATTGGTAATCGCAAATTAGGTCATGCAAACACAAGGGTGCCCAGGGGCCTAAAACCCCCGAAGCACCCCAAAACAAAAACTAGGGGCATGTGTGCACTACATGACACTTTGAAAAATGCATATTTTGTGCATTTTTAAAAGTTGCACATAGTTACCATTGACTTGGAGTCGATAGTAATAGCATTTCCGAAATCCCCATTTGGCATTTAGGAAATGCTTTGTACATGTACCATCTCCTTATTCAATGTGGGTTCTGTGTAGGGTTTTGGAGTGTACAAGAAATGATGGTGCCTATACTGGTAGCGGTAGGTGTAAGATACAATAACAGTGTAGTAACGATGCAGCATGGTCAGAGGAGACCCAAAACCTCTGCAGGGGGTGGTCAGGGCCCACCAAATTAGGTGCAAGCAAATCCTGTGCACACATAACAAGAAAGTAATCCTTGGAGGTTTTCAAAAGAAAAACAAACAAGAGTATCAATAAATGAGGCAAGATGGACTCCTAAAGAATGTTCCTTTCAAAAGAAATGTATTAAACCTCCCATTTAAAAAAAGGGGGGGAGGAAGACGAACGGGTACATCCGTCGTAATGGCGACCTGTGTGGAGCGCCACTGTGGTAGAACCGTGGTTTCTCCCTTCGATAATTGAACTACCCCTTTTTTGTACCTTCATTACCCATCGGCACATGTCGACCCGTCGAAGCCAGGTTGGAATTAACACCGGCTACGAAATCTGTTATACTCTATACCACTAACAGCCCTGAAGAGTCACGAGCTACTTGCTCGCCTGACAAAACACGTGTTGGCTGGTTGCTTTTGTCTTGATGTTACCCCTCAAAAATGGGAAGTTGAAAACATTTCTTTTGAAAGGAACATTCTTTAAGAGTCCATCTTGCCTCATTTATTGATACTCTTGCTTGTTTTTCTTTTGAAAACCTCCAAGGATTACCTTCTTGTTACGTGTGCACAGAATTTGCTTGTATCTCCTTATTCAAGTTAGTGTCAAAACCAGCTGAAATGCAATCTGAAGCCAAACAGCACTAACCCATAGATCTAAGGGTGCGAATAGATAGTGGATGTTTGAATGTTTCCAAGTTAATTTGGAAGACATGGCACACAATGTCTCTCCATTATACCAAACGTTTAGACACAACAACTTGGGGGCATTATGGAGCTGTCACATACTCTACAACTGTTCCTGCTTCTTTACGTTTGCCCAAAGATGTGGCTAATTATATATGTAACTAGGTCCATTGCAAGACTAAATGCAGCTATGTACTCTTCTAGAGCTCGGTACTCACCTTTGCTTACACAGTCATGGTAATGTACCAGGAGATATAGGAGCCTTAAAAAGCTAGATATTATCAGAAATCAATTACCAAATGCAACATGATAAACCATAATTACGCAGGGGGAAATGAAAAATGGCACCACTGATTGACAGTAAAAAGCTCTTGACTGCCTAAAAAATTAAGATTAATGATGATGATAGAGGTTAGGCTTATGTGATTACATGAATACAGTAATGTGAAAGTAAAAGTGACATACAATTGTTAAGAGATACTGCAGTGGCACCCTAGCACAGGAAAGAAGATAGCAAGTTGAGAAACTGATACTTTCTACTCACCTATCTCCCCTGTTTTGAGGATACCCAGGACCAAATATTGGTCCTACGGCGACTAATATGGTTCCTGACTTACCCTTCAGAAAAATATGATGAAATTGCTTAATTTGAGAAAACAAAAGTGTTAGATTTGGGGGTCTCTAGTTGGCACAGGTAGGTACTTGTGACAAATAGGGACCCTTGCCTCTAGTCAGGATAAGGGATTACACTCCTAAAACAACCCTTCTCACCCCCTTGGTAGCTTGGCACGAGCAGACAGGCTTATCTTAGAGGCAGTGTGTAAAGCATTTGTGACCACATACAGTAACCCAGTAACAACACTACAGATGGACACCACACAAGGTTTTAATATAAAAAATAAGTATACTTTATATAGAGTTCCCACAAGACCATAAATGACAAAAATACACAATACTATTACATAAACTGTGGAATCAGCACCCATCAACAAAACATTTTTTTGTAATAATAGTTAGTGTCCTTAAATCAATGGTTAGAGTCCATATCAAATGAACAGGTCCGAACTTGATGATCGTGTATTTTCAATTCTTTATTGTGTTTTCACAGTAGAAAAAAATGGTCCAATTCACAGTGGATTTTCTTTTTTTCTTAGCCAACGCATTTCGTCTCATCAACTGAGACTTCTTCAGGGCTAAAAAACATATAAAATTACTTTATAAAAACACTTCTATATACATGCACATACTATTTACAGAAAGCATTTACACATCTATATACAAAAGAGTTTTATAGATGTGTAAATGCTTTCTGTAAATAGTATGTGCATGTATATAGAAGTGTTTTTATAAAGTAATTTTATATGTTTTTTAGCCCTGAAAAAGTCTCAGTTGATGAGACTAAACGCGTTGGCTAAGAAAAAAAGAAAATCCACTGTGAATTGGACCATTTTTTTCTACTGTGAAAACACAATAAAGAATTGAAAATACACGATCATCAAGTTCGGACCTGTTCATTTGATATGGACTCTAACCATTGATTTAAGGACACTAACTATTATTACAAAAAAATGTTTTGTTGATGGGTGCTGATTCCACAGTTTATGTTGTTTATTTGGACTTTGTCCTTGAAGGAACAGATAGGGTTGTGTTCCTAGGTTTCTCAAGCACCATCATACCACTTAAGAGTCACTGGCCATAACAGGTGCAGGCTTCTTGCTCCAACCCTTCTTTTGCTAGTTTGTTACACAATACTATTACTTTAAGATGGTAGATTTAACTTAGTTACGGTAAGTTATTGAAATGCAACACTTTGCGTCAATGTACCTGAGGTTGTGTTGCGCTTCCAAGACAAGCAATGTCACAGCGAGGGAAATGCGGCAAAGTTCAAGTACAAAGAAAGAAAGACTTGAAGATCTTCCTGATGCGGTAATGGTTCTCCGGTTTTGCGAGAAGTTCTCGGTTCGATGCGTGGACTGTAGCGGCGACACCCTTGTTCTGCGATGCCACGGCAGCAGCCCCACTTGCGATACTCTTCTCCCATGATGCGTGAAGCTTCCGCACGATGCAACAACTACAGCAGCGATATCCACGATGTGACGGCAGCAGCTCCGACAGCGTCGTGCTTCTCGGGGATGCAAGGCGCTTTTTTTCAATGCGGTGCAGTGTGACAGTTCCAGTGACGACACCCTCCCTTGGAGTTGCGACGGCAGGTACAGCGACGATGACACACTCTGACCTTCTATGCGAGACTCTTCTCTCAATGCGGTGCAATGCAACAGTTACAGCGGCGACACCCTACTTTGGAGTTGCGAAGGCAGTGACGGCGACATGCTTCCTCTTCGTTGCGGCACACTTCTCTCTGATGCGGTGCAGTGCGACAGTTTCAGTGGCGACACCCTCCTTCTGATTTATGACGGCAGGCACAACGACGGCGACACGCTTCTTCTGGATGAGTTATGCTTCCAGCTCCTTGCGACACACAGTTCCTCAGAAGGCCCAAAACAGCAGCAGGCCGTTCCAAAGAACTCTGGGGAGTGAAGTCTGTTGTCCCTGAGACTTCAGAAGGAGGCAAGTTCTTTTCCAAGCCCTTGGATATCCTTCACAAGTTGAAAGCAAAGTGCACAAAAGTTCCTTTCTCCTTCCTTTGGCAGTAAGACAACCACTGCAGGCCAATCCCCCAAGCAGCACTTCAGCTTGGCAACAGTCTCTCCTCAGTTTCTTCAGGTTCCACTCCTCAGTAAAGGTTTCTTTTTGTAGTCCAAAGTTATCTAATTTCATGGGATCAGGGTCCCAATATTTATACCCCAAAATCCTTTGTTCTCTGAGGGGAGAGGGGCCTTTGCCCAGTCCAAACCAGTTCTGAAGCACTCTGTTTACCAGACTTCTCCTTCCCTTTCACAGTGCAGGGCAGGCACATCAGACACCCCACAGGAGGTGGAGCCAGCATTGTGGAAGGCAAGTACAGTCCTGGAGTACTTTGTTTACAGGACTCCTTCTCTTCTTTCAGTGTGCAGGGCAGAGACATCAGCCACTCCCCAGGAGATGGAGCCAGCATTGTGGAAGGCAGGCGCAGTCCTATTCAAGGTTCAGGTACAACTCCTCCGTCTCATCTAGATGCCGATCTCTCTATTCACCAGTGGGCTGACTCATCCTGTCTCTGTGAATCCCCCAGCCCTTTCACTCACAAAACCAGACAAGGAATACACAACCTAGCAGAGGCAGGCTTGAAAGGTTGGGTACGCAAATGCCTACTTTCTAAAAGTGGTATTTGCAAACACAGAATGTTAAAACCAACTTCATTAAAAGATGTAGTTTATCATTCTGAGTTCAGGCATACTAAACTCGAATTTCTACCATGTTCTCTGGGACAGTTAGGATTATAAAATATAATAATTCTAACATCCCATTCTGGCCTATGGAGAACAGGTAGCCTTGCTATAGTGATTAACGAAAATGGCTATAATTCACTATTAGGACATACCACACACATCAGGGCTTGTCCTACCTTATACTTACAACGCACCCTGCCCTTGGGCCTACGGAGGGGTGACTGAAACGAAGAAAAGGGAACGTTTAGGGACTGGCAAGTGGGTGCACTTGCCCAGTCAGCATGACAGTACCAGACTGCATGCAGGCTCTGCAATGGCAGACCTTAGACACATTTTTCAAGGCTGCTTCTGTGGGTGGCACAACCAGTGCTGCAGGCCCACCAGCAGTATTTGGATTTACACACCCTGGGCACACTCAGTGCACTAGACTAGGGTCTGACAATAAAACAAAATAGACAAACATGGAACCACTGATTAATACATCAATTTACAATAGGGAGCACTTGCACTGTGGCACTGAATAGCAGTGGCACAGTGTCCAAAGCTTCTAACACCAGCAAAAATACATGAGGCTACAGCAAAAATGGAAGGGAGACCCACACCAATGGTGCCAGATCTAACAAAAAGTATTCTTACCTTTCCATGTTAAAAAGTTTTGATTTGAAAAGTTGGTTGTTATGGGGTAGGGAATCAGCTGTATCAGATACACCTGGCATGAAAAATGAGACAAAGGAGCACATAAAAAAGGATTTCACAATTATTTATAGGATATGAAAGGTTTAAACTACTGTTGATAATTTAAAAGGGCTATCCACCCAAAAAAAAGATGGAGGCTGTGGAATAATTTTAATGAAACATAGAAACTCATCTGGAGCAGAATTGCTTCCAGCGTTTCACCCCACCTTTAGGTAATGGTTGGGAGGGGAGGATGGATGGAGCACAGCCTAAGCAAGAGTGTCATTAAGTAAGTGAAAGAAATGGAATGTTTGAAGCACTATAAGATGATACCTCAGTTTCAGATTGTGTAGTGTCCTACCCAGCATGGGCACCCACCAATGACTACACCACACACAGAGCTTGGGATTACATGTCTTTATTCATCTGTGTATAACCGCAAACTTAACATTCTAAACCTGCATTCACTTCACAATGCTCTAAAACTTACGTCACAGTTCTAGAAAGTCCATCAGGAGTCAAAAGGGGTCTGTCATTTCTAGCTCACACAACACTAACTCTTCCCCTCTGTTAAATAAAGAAGTTACTTAAAAAAATGATATATATATACAGTAAAAGTTCTTCTATAAGTCTTCATGGTGCTCTGATCACAAGTCTTGATCATGTCTTTGGAAACTGAGGAAAGGTAGTAGAAAGGTCTATGATCCATGTTAGCGATGTAGGAACAACAGTAGTCAGAGGCTTTTTTAATGTACCTTTCAGGCCAAGTATCTACACTGACTTCAGTGCCTGACAAACAATGAGCCACATGTCAGAATGTGTGGAATCTCATGTAATGGACTTCCCAGGACTATGGTCCACCATGTGTACTTTGCCGGTCACAACATGAAATGGCTCAGCATCGAATGGAGCACCAGATTTTCTTTTTCTACACTGACGGATAAGCACTCAATCTCCTTTAGTAAAAGTAGAGTCTTTTGCATGTCAGCACTTGTCAGCATAGGCCTTCATTTTCCTTTTGTAATCCAAGTCTTTTATATAGGTGTCTTCCTCAGTACTAGATCTTCTGTTGGCCCATTGAGGTGTCTTGGTCATCATGGCTCTCCCGAACATCAAGGTTGCAGGGCTTTCACCTGTGATAGATTTGAGTAAGCTCAAAGAGTAGAATTTAAGATAGTTTTAAAGGCAAGCTTTTGCAATTCAGCATGCTGAACAGCTTTCTTAAGAGTACTCATGAAATGTTCGACAAGGCCATTGGCATGTGGTCAAAGAGATGTGCTCTTCTGATGCTTCACATTAAAATGACTGAGAAATTCTCCGAATTTTTGACTATTGAAAGGCGGGCCGTTGTCAGATTTTAAGATCACAGAAACATCCCATGTCACAAAGATGCTGTCTAAGCTCTCAATGACTTTCTTAAGTGACAGATGAGAGATCTGCTGTCAATGGAAAACAGGAGTATTCATCAGCAATCACCATCAGGTGATGTTCATTGTCAAAAAGTCTGAAGAGGTAAGCAGCAATTTTTTCCCATATGTGCTTTGGCAATTCTGACATGTGTAAGGTGTGTTGAATAGTTTCAATGAAAGGCAGCTGCATAGATGACAGGCACGCTTGTTTTTTGTCAATGATTCTATGATATCATTCATGGGCCACTTCAATTATCTATTGTCACAGACTCTCCAGAAGAACAATGCTCAAACCTCTCAAGATAATGCCTTCTTAAGTAATGACCCATTCATCTTTCACATTTTCAAACTTCTGGTATTCACTGTCACTGGTTAGATGATGAATGTGCTGGTTCCAAGTCTGATGTGTAACCATGGGCCATATGTATCAAGCTCCCCTTTTGCGATTCTTAATTTGCCATTTTTTGCAATTTCAGAATCGCAAAACAGTATGTATGTAAAAAATCGCAGAAAAATAGTGATTCTGTAAAAATCGCTATTTTCATTGCGACACCCCAAATAGCGATTCCTTAGCGGAAAAAATCGCAAAGTTGCAAATTTTGCAAATCTTAGAATCGGAAACTCAGGTACAGCTTGATGACATCACAACCAGGAAGTGTAACTACCCATGCTGCACTTGAGTTTCTGAAGCACAGTCAGAGAGAAGGAGTGCTGGAGAGGGAACTCTGCAGTGGTGAAAACAATGGAAGACACTGGAGACATGGCCAGCCAGGACACACAGAAGCAGGGGAAAACCCAGAGGAAAAGGAAACAAAAGTTTTCTGAAGCTGAGTTGGAGGTGCTCATCCAAGAAATGGTGACAAGCCTTGAGCTCCTATTTGGGAAGAAATCACTCCGGGTGCCTGAGACATGCAAGCGGCGTATATGGGCAGAAATCCAGCAGAAAGTGAATGCTGCTGGTGTCACACACAAGAGTGTGGAAGACTTAAGAAAGCGCTGGTACGATATGCGCCAGCGCTCCAAAGCGAAGGTGGCTACCAGGTTGGAGCAGTCCAGGAAGACTGGTGGAGGGACCTCCACTGCCACTGACTCCACACCTCTTGAGGAACTGGTGGAGGGGACCCTGCTTCCTGAAAGTGTAATGGACATGGCCGACCTTGCAGCTCCGACCCCCAAGTACCAGGACAAGGTAAGAAGCAGGCCATCATACCCCTGACATCCCCCAACTACCCCCACACACCAAGCAGAGACCCAGGGGCAGGAAAAAACTAAAAGTCCAGTGCAGGTACACCAGCACACACTGCAATGCATTATGTGAGATGTAGTAACATGCACATTACAGTGGTGCATTTACACCCAGCCAGTCCCCAGTAGCATGTGCACATCAGGAAAGGCAAATACAAGACACATGTAATCCCAAATAGTGATATTTAATAATTGACAAGTGCAAGTCAGAACAGTAAATAAATGTGCACTTTTTTGTCCACAGCACCATCTGGAACACAGGCAACAGGCAGTGGAAGACAGGGTGATTCCCCAAACAGACAAGCAGCAGGGCAAGAGGAGTAAACAGAGGAGGAGGACAGCCTAGTACACCCTCCAAAACGCCGCAGGAGAAATGTAATGCCACTAACACCCTCATTGGAGGACGAGGGCCAGGACACCAATGGCAATGTCCAAACTGACGCAACACAGCCAGAGCCACAACAACGTGCACATGCCGATTCCATCCCAACAGTCCAAACCAGGCACAGGTCTCGTGCATCCAGCAGTGCTACAGACCCAGGGGATGACACAGTGTTCGGCGGACTGGAGATGCACATGTTGCAAGTACAGCACCTGCAGGCCAACAACATAAAAGCATTACAGGAGGAAGTCAGGGCAGGCTTCAAGGGCATGACCGGTGCACTGGAGGCACTCTGTGCCGAACTTAAGGCCGACCTTGCTGCTGGGGCATGGAGATGCAGCGCCTAGACCTGTACACACGTGCGTTGAACTGCTTGTCCTCTGCTACCAATGTACTATCAAGGCGCAGCATCTGCATGCAGTGCGAGGTGGCACACAACAGCCAGGACGTTGCAAGGGCCCTGGTCCAAATAACATCTGCTGTAGATGACCTGGGGGCCGTTCGCACTACTGGGCCAGGAGTCCTAACTCCCACGGATGAGGACGTGCAATCAGGAAAGAGCAGCATCACCCCCCACCCATCATGGATAGGCGCTGTAGAAGCCGTGCCAGTAGGCCTAGTGGGCCAAGTGTGGAGGGCACTTTGCAACCCCATATAGGGGCTTCCTCCCGACAGCGCCGCATTGGAGGTGCACTAAATAGGACTACTGGGTGGGTGCAACAACCCACTTTACATGGACACTTCCTCCTGATGAAAGACTTGCACTGTGACTGTAACATGTGCTGGACATTGGGAGAGACATTGTGTGTCACTCAGGCTGTGTGACGTCATTCATTCTGAAGTTAAGGAATAAAACACAGTCTCACAAATGATTTCTAGCATTGTGCCATATTTTCTTACCTAGAAATATTTGCGTGTAATCTCATCTCCCCTCTGGCGCCCAGTAGCTGCACCAACTACACCGGCTGGCATGCGACCTGGGGCTGGCCCCTCCACATCTGATGAATCCGATTCACTGAGCTCCACCGGTGTGCCTTTCCTGGTGGCAATGTTGTGCAGCATGACACCTGCTATCACTATCTTGCAATAGGTCTGGGAGCTGTATTGTAGTGCCCCTCCACTCTTATGGAGGCATCTGAATCTGCTCTTGAGTATCCCGAATGTCCGCTCAATGGTGCCTCTGGTTGCTATGTGGGCGCTGTTGTACCGCCGCTCCCCAGGGTTGGCTGGATTCAGGTAGGGTGTCAGTATGAACTCACGGACCGCATACGCACTGTCACCTGTGGGGTGGGAGGAATATGGTTAAACACTGACCTGCACATGCTATCCTTAATAAGTGTGGCCTCTGTTGAAATGCATTTACCAAGTAGATATCCCTCACCAAACTCTCCACTTGAGAGTCTACGGTGTATCCCACTGTGACGGAAGATGAAAGCGGTGTGATGATGTGTTTGGCATCACACACCACCTGTATGTTCAGGGAATGGTAGGATTTGCGATTCCTGAACACATACTCATTCTGGAGGGCAGGGGGGATATTGCAACATGTGTCCCATCTATGCATCCAATGACGGGGGGAAATTGGGATATTTGATAGAAATCCTGCTTGGTCTGGTCTGGTGCCTGTGGGGTGCTTGGGAAGTGGATGTGGTGATGCAGCCTCTGTACCATGGCATCAGGGAACGCGTGGAAAAAGCATGAAAGTGCACTCTGTGACACCCCTTCTGCTGAGGCAATCACCCCCTGGAAACTACCTGATGCCAAGAGGTGCAGTGAGCACAGGACCTGGATGTGGGTGGGGATGGAGTGTGTCCTCCGTGTGGGGTGTTCAAGAAAGGGTTTGAGTTCCTCAAATAATCAAGGATGCTCTCTTCATCCAGTCTGTAGTGTGTATGGATGTCCTCCTCAGTCCGCTCGAACATGGTAATGCGCGCACGGAATATCCACTCCTGACATCTCCTCCTCTGTACAGCAGCCCTGAGTCGCAGCCTCCTGGCTATCATGTACAGCCAAGCCATTGTGGAAAAAGTCTGTTGCATTGTGGGACTCCTTAAATAGTTTGCACCTGCTCCTACTTGGTGGTAATTGCGATTCTCAAAATTGTGGATTGCGTGAATTTGCTAATTGTGATTTTTTCATACATTCCATAGCGATTTCTTATTTTGCAATTTCCCATTTGCGAATTTCGCTGAGAAAATCGCAAAATGAGGATTCGCTAGGGAATTCGCAGAATTTTGGGTCTCGCAATCTAAGGAATCGCTATTTTATTGATTTCTCATTTTGCAATGCAATTGTGCATCATACATTGGAAATAGCTATTTTTAATCGCAAATGTCATTTTTGCGATTTGCAGCGTTTGTGACTAAAATTATATGATACATATGGCCCAATGTCTTTTAGTTTTAACATGTCACTATCTTGACTCGTGGCAGTGACAATTTGTTCCAACAAAATGGCAGCCGGTGTGCTTTATTTCACAATTAAATTTATGTAGGCTTCAGCCTTCTTGGAAGGGGTCCCATCGCACTGCGGGGGCACTTGTGAAAAGTAGTCAGCAGGGTTTTGAGCTTTTCTTGGATGGTGCATGATTTTATAGTTGTATTCTTGTAATCGTAGACCCCAACGGTCAAATTAAGTTACAAAATCAGTAATCACCCCAAGTTTGGGGTGATTAATGATTGTGTAACTGAATTTGAGCTTCAACTCGAGCTCCTGCTTTACTTTATCTATTAGTGCTTCCTGTTGTAGCTGACTTTTGTAACTATTTTAGAATGGCTCTGGCAGCTTGCTGGCAGCTTGCCGGCACCATTCTAAAATAGTTACAAAAGTCAGCTTCAACTTTTGACCCAATCCATTCCGCTCGCAGATTTTGCAGGGAATTCGCGAATCTCGCTGATTGCAAATTTGCAGAAAATCCGCCCATACTTACTTAAGTTCTGGTCTTAAAATTCTAACTGTAAGACTTTCGGTATTCACAAAGGCCATTTAAGAGTAGTAAAGTTAGGATTCCCAACTTTACTACTCCTAAATGCCCTTTGTGAATACCGAAAGTCTTAAAGTTAGGATTTTGTCTCAGTTAAAGGTAAGATTTGGTCTTAATATCCAAACTTTATGACTTTCAGTATTCACAAAGGGCATTCAGCAGTATTAAAGTTAGGATCCCTATCTTTACTACTCCTAAATGCCATTTGTGAATACCCAAAGTCATAAAGTTAGGCTTTTGTCTCAGTTAAACATACGTTTTGGTCTAGATATCATAACTTTATGACTTTATGACTACTTCTAAATGCCCTTTGTGAATACTAAAAGTTGTAAAGTTAGGATTTTGTCTCAAATTCCTTTCGTGAATCGGGCCCGGTGTCTGCTGAAACCTGGGGTGAAGCTCGGCCGAATAGTCCATGAAGACAAAGACAACTCAGATGGGAAATATCATAGGTTGTAATGCTTTTTAGTTGAATGTGTATATACATATTTATCTATATTACCTATGGCGGTCGCCACTAGGTAGTTTTAGTTAGGTCTGCTTTTCCATAGAAAGAGTATTTTTTGGTTTGCTAATAACTTCGCCCCCATTTTATGAAACTTCACAAAACTTTCCAAAGACAAAATTCATTCACCTTAGCTCCTTCCTGGAAATCTTCGGAGTGATATGTCACTCTAGATCACGGGTACTCATAGTACGGCCCGCGGGCCAGGGGCGGCCCGGCAAGCCTTCCCTGGCGGCCCGCGGACCTTGCAGACATGTACCCGTGTTTAATTTTTTTTTTTTTACAGTGTCAGCAAAAACCCCTGCGGCAGCGCGACTCAGACTGCTGCTCTGTGGGGGCCGGGCGATTCCCTTCGTAGTCAGAGTGGGGCTGCAGGGGGGCTAAGAGGTGACAAAGCCTCATTAACAAACGAAGTGTCTTTTGAAGACGTGTGAAGTGCTCCGGTGAGGCTGTGTTTGTGGGTGTGCCTGCCCAGAAGCTGTCTCAGCCCGGGCACACACGGGCAAGGTGGAGGGAGGGAGACAGGGAGGGAAAGGGAGTGCGAGAGACAGGGAGGGAAGGAGAGTGAGGGAGAGTGATGGCACGAGAGTGAGGGCAGGAGAGTGAGGGCAGGAGAGTGAGGGCGAGGGAGAGGTAGAGCGAGGGAAGGAGAGAGTGAGGACGAGAGAGAGGGAGAGGGAGGGAGAGCAAGGGAAGGAGAGAGTGAGGGAAGGAGAGAGTGAGGGAGGGAGAGGGCAGGAGAATGAGGGAAGGAGAGAGCGAGGGAAGGAGAGAGTGAGGGAGAGGGAGGTCGAGGGAGAGGGAGGACGAGGGAGAGGGAGGGAGAGCAAGGGAAGGAGAGAGCGAGGGAAGGAGAGCGGGGGGTAGTGAGGGAGGGAGAGTGAGGGAGGAGAGAGTGAGGGAGGAGAGAGTGAGGGAGGAGAGAGTGAGTGAGGGAGGGAAGGAGAGGGAAGGAGAGAGGGAGCGAAGGAGAGAGGGAAGGAGAGTGAAGGAGGGAGAGGGAAGGAGAGTGAGAGAAGGAGAGAGTGAGGGAGAGTGAAGGAATGAGGGAGTGGGAAGGAGAGTGAGAGGGAAGGAGAGCGAGGGAGGGAGAGCGAGGGAGGGAGAGCGAGGGAGAGGGAGGGAGAGCGAGAGAGGGAGGGGGAGGGAGGAGAGCGAGGGAGGATAGAGTGAGGAAGAGGGAGGGCGAGGGAAGGAGAGAGTGAGTGAGGGAGGGAAGGAGAGGGAAGGAGAGAGGGAGCGAAGGAGAGAGGGAAGGAGAGTGAAGGAGGGAGAGGGAAGGAGAGTGAGAGAAGGAGAGAGTGAGGGAGAGTGAAGGAATGAGGGAGTGGGAAGGAGAGTGAGAGGGAAGGAGAGCGAGGGAGGGAGAGCGAGGGAGGGAGAGCGAGGGAGAGGGAGGGAGAGCGAGAGAGGGAGGGGGAGGGAGGAGAGCGAGGGAGGATAGAGTGAGGGAGGAGGGAGTGAGGGAGGAGAGAGTGAGGGAAGGAGAGAGTAAGGGAATGAGAGAGTGAGGGAAGGAGAGAGTGAGGGCGAGGAGAGAGGGAGGGCGAGGAGAGAGGGAGGGCGAGGGGAGAGGGAGGGCGAGGGAAGGAGAGAGCGAGGGAAGGAGAGAGCGAGGGAAGGAGAGCGAGGGAGGGAGAGAGTGAGGGAAGGAGAGAGTGAGGGAAGGAGAGTGAGGGAGGGAGGGAGAGGGAAGGAGAGTAAGGGAGCCCGCCAAGAGTGAGGGAGCCCGCTAAGAGTGAGGGAGCCCGCTAAGAGTGAGGGAACCCGCTAAGAGTGAGGGAACCCGCTAAGAGTGAGGGAGCCCGCTAAGAGTGAGGGAGCCCGCTAAGAGCGAGGGAGCCCGCTAAGAGTGAGGGAGGGAGACAGAGTGAGGGAGGGAGACATAGTGAGGGAGGGAGACATAGTGAGGGAGGGAGACAGAGTGAGGGAGGGAGACAGAGTGAGGGAGAGAGAGGGAGACCGAGGGAAAGAGGGAAAGGGAAGGAGGGAGAGGGAAGGAGAGAGGGAGACAGAGGGAAGGAAGGAGAGAGGGAGACAGAGGGAAGGAGGGAGAGGGAAACAGAGTGAGGGAGAGGGAAACTGAGGGAGAGGGGAAACAGAGTGAGGGAGAGGGAAACTGAGGGAGAGGGAAACAGAGTGAGAGAGAGGGAAACTGTAGGAGAGGGAAACAGGGTGAGAGAGAGGGAAAGTGAGGGAGAGGGAAACAGAGTGTGAGAGAGGGAAACTGAGGGAGAGGTAAACAGAGTGAGGGAGAGGAAAACTGAGGGAGAGGGAAACAGAGTGAGGGAGAGGAAGACAGATGGAGAGGTAGACAGAGATGGAGAGGTAGACAGAGATGGAGAGGGAGATATAGAGAGTGAGACATTCAGAGTGAGTGAGACAGAGGGAGAGACGGAGTGAGCAAGACAGAGGGAGAGAAAGAGTGAGACAGAGGGAGAGAGGGAGTGAGACAGAGGGAGAGAGGGAGCGATACAGTCAGAGTGAGGGAGACAGATGGAGACAGAGAGACAGAGGGAGAGAGAGGGAGGGAGAGAGAGTGAGGGAGAGAAAGAACGAGAGAGAGAGAGACAGAGAGAGAGAGAGAGAGAGATGTGTGTATGCCGGGTCTGGTGGCTCAGTGGACGAAGGCGTCCGCTGCAGGGACCTGTGATCAACTTCATGGTCACAGTTTTTTTTCTTGTTGCTCTAGCCCCGCCCCTTCCCCCACTAGCCCCGCCCCCACCAGTGCGGCCCTCGGACATAAACCACACTGTAAATTTGGCCCCCTAGAGAAAGTTTGTGAGTACCCATGCTCTAGATCTACATGCATTTTCCATTGACTTTTTTTATGACAGGCTACAGCAAAACCTGCTGAATGGAATTACACCAAATTCATTAGGATCTTGGTCTGCAGATTGTGCCGTTTATGATTTGGTGTATATCTGTTCAGCAGCTGTTAAGAAATTTTGGTCTGAAAATAATTGTATATTTATGCAGTTGGGTCCACAAAAGTCTTGAGAGACTCTTGCTTTGTCAGTGTTTTGATTTGCCAAGGGAGCTTTATTTCCCTTGGGCCATCTCGACCTAATGAGAGTTAGACTCCTGCCAGAGCGAGAGCTCTGATTGACTGCCACCAACATGAGAAAAAGTTTGCTTTCAGCCATTACAGGACTCAGGGACTTATTCCCCTGTCCTGAGGTTATACAAAATAAAGATATTACGGAGCAGGATAGGAACATGTGGATGTACACTTCTGGTATAGTGAGAGGCTTTTCTTTCTTCTTGGCCACACACAGAATATATACATGAACAGACTGTGGGGCAAATTTATGAAAGCCCTGCCTCACTTTTGCACCATGTAAAGTGGTGCATGCATGATGCAGGGCTCTCATAAAGATTCATAAAGCCAAGCTAAGCCATCTTGCATGGCTTTGAGTGGCCTCATAAAATCATGAGTAAGGCAACGCAGTGCAATATGCATGGAATTTGACGCATATTCAGATTTACAAAGTAATGTAAAGCTGCGGAAGTGTAAAATTCATATCATTCTCCTTGTTCTTTCCTCTTTCAATGTGTACAACATTCTGCAGCACACATAGAAAGAGGAAAAAGCCACATAGGATTGTTTTTGTGCAGGAAGCTGCGTCATCCTGCACATAAACAATCCTTCTTGCAATGAAGGCACCCTTGCAGCATGGCCCTAGGCTGCCGAAATGGTGCCAGCATAGGCAGAAATTACAGGAATGCACCGTATTGCTTAAATACAGTGCATTATTGCCCTTTCACTTTGGATTAGGGCAGAGCAGCTAGGTGCCTTGCTGTGCTGCCCTATGCCAACATGCCATAAATGAGGCCCTATTTCTTTACCGTTATGTAATTGTTGTGATGGAAAACATTGTCTTCTTGGTCAAGGTCTGGTGGAATTATCAGAAGGGATCACTAAGCAGCCTGAAGGCAGGTGGTCTTAAATTATATCCCCTTAGAAATGCCTCTAATGTCACTTTGCTTTCACACTAACTCAAGCAAACTATAAAGCCCTGCCAATTTCAGAAGCCCACTACCTAAATGGAGCTGGAAACCAATCATGTCTTCTCCTCCTGACCCAATAGTCAGCAACTTATTTAATGATAACATCCTTTCCCTTCTCGGTGCCTATAACGAGTAATCTATCAACCACACCATACCCCTGGGAAAAATCAGACAAAAATCATTCACCCTCATAGGGATCCCCATCCCATCTCAAGTTCCATCACTAAATCTAACCTTAAACTTCTCCCCATATCCCATTCACACACAACTGTAACCAAAACCTCATCTAAAATGAGCATTACCAATCTGTAATGAAGTATACTGCACACATTGATGTCCTTATCCTCACATGACCTGGAACTCCTACTACTCACTGAAACTTGGCTTAATTACTTCTCATCCCCCATAATGGACCTATTAGCCCTTCCCAGATATGACATTATTTGTGTGGATCATTCTGGCTGTCTGGGTGGGGGTATTGCCTGTATTCACTGGACCAATCTCTTAATAAAAACCTCAGACTCAATCTCTGTCTTCATGCAAATATCTGGGAATCAATGTCACAACCAATGACCACACATTGTGCATAATGTACGCAATCTCCCACCCTACTGGTGATAATGACACATTCCTAGAACAAATCATAGAGATTTACTAACCACAGTTCATATAATAATCAGATTTTTTTGGGTGACTTCAACATCCACTGGAATGATACAAACCCTTCAAATCCTTCCTTACAACCTCAATCTGGTTCAAACCTGCAACAGCCTGACACACAATAAACTGGCCACCTTAGACCTAATAATAGCAAAGGCCCATACCATTCAAATAGAATCTATCCAATCATGTGACTGGACAGACCACCACTGGATCATATTCTCTATTGCGGAAAGGGTAGTTACCTCCAAAGGCCAAACAGTGAAAGTCATATGTTGGGCCAGAGACACCAGAAACTACAAACCTCTCCTGCTAGTTACCCTCAGTAGGAACATTCTTCCTCCACCCACTAACATATCAGACACACAAGACCTCACCGATCACTACATGAACCCCACGTCTGAAATCATGGATGCCATTGGGCCCAAACAATCGAAAAGAATCCAGATCAAAAAATCTAACCCCTGATTTAATTACAACCTGAATGATGAACACCACTGACTAAGAGCAGCAAAAATAACTTAGAGACTTTCTCACTCTCCAACTAATCTACATTTACTGAAATTAAGAAGGAAAGCCTAACACAGGCATATCAAAAGATTCAAAGCATCTTCCTTCAAATAATAACTCGACATGGCCAAAAACCATCCCAAAAAACTCTTTTAACGTATCAAAAATCAAATTAATTGGAAACTCAATCCTATGTCTTCTGAGAAGGTATCTCTCTGCCCAGCTGCAATGTATTTGCCACCTTCTTCAAAAAGAAAACTAAGCAAATTGACACCAAGCTCCAAAGCACTTTGGAGCTCTTAGCTTTCACCGCCTCACCACATCCTGATATCCTCTCGCCCGATCACAAACAACGCCTCATAGTCTACCATTAATACTTTTGATAAATCGGACATCTCAAATTTACTATCCTCCCTGAAATACTCTAACCTCTAAAATGACCGCTTATCCTCAAAGTGTCTCAACAAAATCAAACATTCCTTGCTTCCTCTATGGACTAAGATTATTAGCGCTTCTCTAACACAAAGCTTCCTACCAGATTGTCTAAAAAGTGGCCAATGACCCCTATGTTAAAAAAAGCAATGCTGACCATTCAGAACCCAACAATTTTTGCCCTATTTCCAACAAACCAACTCTACCGAAACTCCTGGAAAAATTCGTACATCAACAGCTATGTAATCATATAGATTAATTCCAACTCCTCGATCCAATGCCAATCTGGTTTCAAGCCTGGCGAAAGTTCCGAAACTGCCTTTTTCTATATCGCCCAGGATATCCTAAGGCTTCTGGACCAGAATTAATCCTGCCTATTAATCCTGCTTGATCTGTCAGCTGCATTTGACACTGTTAAACATGACAACCTTTTTAACTTCCTAGAATGCAGGATTGGTCTATTCAGTACCGTGTTACAATCCTTTACCTCTTTCTAACACAACAGAACTCAACGAGTTATGTGGAGTCATGCTCTATCCATCCAGAACCATTGTCACGGCTGGCATTCCCCAAGTCACCTCATTCTCTCCTGCCCTTTTCAAGTTGCTCATGAACCCCTGACTGAAATCCTCCAATTCTCTAACATCTCATATCATATGTAAGCTGATGATTTGCAACTCTACCTAAAAATCACCTCTTCAGATGACATCACCATCCTCAATATCCCACTGACAAAAACTCAGTATTGGCTAACTTGTAACCACCTCAAATGTAACACCCTTAAAACTGAATTCCTCGTAATCTCTCCACCCAACAACACTCAAAACATCAAAGAATGGGTTAATGTTCTTACAGCTTTGAACTGTTCCGGGCACATCATAACTTCAGCTAAATTGCTAAGAATATTCCTGGACAATCACCTATCTATGAAGAATCACATCAGCGGTACCACATGAGTTGCCAAACACCAACTGCAGTCTATTCTTCCACTTTTTAATTTTCTCTTTAGTGCTGCTCTGTGCATACTACAATGCAGCTTTTTATAAAGAGATAGATAGCATGTTTTCTTTTTTTATGGTCTAATAAGATACAGAGACTGGCACTTAGCACTTTAAGTTACCCTGTTACAGAAGGAGTGTTGTCCCTTCCAAATATTAGGAAATATTATCATGCAACCTTTGCACATTACAGTTTTGGATTTTTTTTATTGTACCCGCAGGAGGCAGATAATTGTTTAATGAAAAAGATCTTAATGGAATATATTATCGTTGACCCCACAAGAATAAATAAGTATCCTAAAAAAGTACATTATAAGACTCTTCAATGGGTAATCATGCAAAAATCTAAATTTTTAACATTTTATAATATCCCACGACTTAACAGTTCAACTAGACTGTCTCATTTTTACACGGGGGAAAGATGTTTTTTAGAATCTAGTATTTTAAAGATATGGGAAGAAAATGGGTATGTGCAGATTCTGGATTTCATTATAAGTAATTGTTAGAAGTCATGGCCAGAGACCGAAATGGGGCTTTTACTCTCAAAAACAATCATTAAATGGTCATTTATCAAAATAAAACTCTTGTTACAAAAATCTGACATTAAAAATGCATCCGCTAGGGCAAGTTTAAGTGAAGCCTTTGATTCTCCATTACAACAGAAGACTAGTGCCTGGGTTAAAATTCTTGATGAAAATAAGCCTCTCTCGGTATATGAAAAAGTACGGGATAGATGGTGAGAAGGGAAGAGATGCAAGTCTCAAAATTCGCCTGGGATAGAATCAATAAATTTAATGCATCAACACTCAGAGGCGCACATTTTAAGCACATGTAATTCTACTCAAATTGGTTGATCTATAGAGCCCCTTCCTTTCTTCATAAGATATACCCACAAATTGAGGACAGGTATTTCCATTGTGCAAAAGAGGGGGGTGGCACCTGGTTACACATTGTCTGGGAATGTCCGAAGATCAGTAGTTTGTGGGAAGGAATTTAAATTTATCTCAGATCTATCCGAGATCCTTCTATCTCTATGGGTGTATTTATTGCAGTTCTGGGTTGCTCTTCTAATATTACTGTACAAGAAGAATGCCTGTACATTTCAGCAATGGTAGCAAGATCTTTAATTTTAAAATGTTGGCAATCAGAACTGGAAAAAAATATGCAATAAGATCAGGCTCAATAAAAAAATATGAGAAACGCTGGAGCTTATTGGGGACATAGGTTAGAGATAATGATTATTTGCTTGTTTATTATCACTGAGTAGAAGACGAGGTGGAAACTTGAACTCTTAAGCTTAGTTGTTACAATAGAGTCAGTTTTAGATTGTTGGGTTATGCTCATTTTCTAAGATTTAGCATCCTCTATGTCCCACCTTATCTAATTGTGAATTGTAATTGTTTTGCATGATTGCCTTATTTGTTAGGTCTACGCCTAAAGGTTTAGCACTTTGCACTTGTTTACATGGTATCTACCTTTTGTAACAGGGTGAAGTGAGAGATAGATGAGATATGTTCATTCTTAAATGTCTAGCATTTTGCACTTTATAAGGTATTTATCTTTGCATGAAATATTGTATTTTTGAGTATTCTGATTATTTTGTAATATGCACTTTACTTTACTGTTCTGTAGTTTTGTAATTTGCACAAACTCTCAATCAAAAATGTTTTAAAAACACCAGCTGCAGGTACTAAGGAAATTAAAACCTTTCATTATGACTGAAGATCTCAAGACGGCAGTACAAGCGCTAGTGATTGCCAAACTAGGTTACAGTAGTGCCATAGTCGCGGGTCTATCAAACACAAAACTAGCAACTCTGAGGGCAACTTTTAACATAGCAGTTCGACTCATTACATGCTAAAAAAAGTGATCACATCTCCCCTGATCTCAAGGCACTGAACAGGCTACCCTATGAGGCAGAGATCCACATAAAAAGTGCTTGCCTTACTCATAAGGCTCTTCACCACAAAACGCCAACTTACCTTGCCAAGAAACTCTTCCTATCAGGCGAGAACAGAGCTTTAGAAAGCACTGGCTCCCTTCTACTGAAGACCTAAAAAAAAAAAATGAAAACCTGCAAACACTCCTCCGGAATGGCCCCCAAAATATGTAACTCCCTTCCCCCTGAGACCAGATCCAGCAGCTCAACTGCCATATGCAAATGAAGAATAAAACAAGTACTAATGATCAGATACCTTCCCCAATGAAGATGCAATTTTTCTCCCTCCTGCCCATCGACAATACTGTCAGGTCACATTTTATGCCCCTCATTACTAAGCCTGGGCGGAGCTCATGGAGTTTCACTCCACGGAGTTCCGTGGAGTGACGGGAAAACTTTACTAAATTCCGGAGAGTTCTACAATCAGGCCTAGTATTGCTTTGCCACCCCTCTTCAAGCGCCTTGAGACCCTCTGGGTATGTAGCGCGCTATATACATTTTCTGACTTGACTTGACTTGACTTGACCTTGGGCTTTATGCGAACAAAGAAAATAGACCTCATTTCACTATTTGGATAGTTTAAAAACACACTTATTGCATAAAAAATGGACCCAGCCGCTCTGTTAATAGCTGCACCCTTATTTCACGTCTGTGAAAAGGACATACTTCTATGAGCCTTAGGGGAGAGACTCTTCGATGTCCCTAGGCACCCAAACAAAGGTAGTTAACTGAGGACAGCCTGGCATTTGTGAGAATATATGGCACACCACAGACAGTAAAGCAGCAGCCGCCTGCTCCTCACTGGCTCCGGCCCAGAGGGAGGGAGAGGAGCACAGAGTGTGAGACTGGCTCCTGAGGGAGAGACTACGGCAACAGGTGCCAGAACGTCATTCATGTCTCCTGTGGCATGTTTCTTGTTGGGCCGCGTTTCTCTTCCCCCGAGACGGGCTACTGGTGAGTACAGGTGGTGTCTGTCATGGAGCTCATGTGAGTCTGCTTCCAAGGGAGCTCTGCAGAGAATGGGTAATCTTACTTGCCCAGGCTGCCATACGCTTACTCCTCCCTTGTGCCACTAGTGATTCCAAGGGACTCGCAATGCAGACTGAAGAATTGAAGTTTTTTCCTGCCTGGGTGCCAGGAGAACGGCAGCTGAAGCACCAGCTCTTAAAGGGGACGCAAAGTCCTTCTGTGCTGCACACCGGAGGAAGAAATGAATCTATCGTCCTTGGCGTTGACGTGACAATGCCTTGGGACTACACTTCCCAGCAGCCTATGTGATAGGAAGCAGGGATGTAGTAGAAGTGCGACTGTGAATAGTGTTTGGTTCCCATTAGAGAAGCAACCATTTGGCATTCTCAGGACAGTGAAAGCTTGTTATTAAGTCATTGTGGCCAGATTTGTACTCTACTGTGTTGGAGTGTGCTATGAAGATGAGGGGCTGAGCAGAGTGCACTGATAAAATCCACTCCTCCAGCAGAGTTGGCGGAGCTGTTTTTGATGAACTTTGTGCTCCTAGTGGAGCACGGAGTAGCAAAACTCTGCCAACCGAGCCGGCGGAGCGAAGTCTACCAACCAGCCCTTCTCCTTACTTTCTTCGGTGACACTCACTTTTACACGTCCTGATGTTCAACGCTTTGAGCTTCATAAGGGTAGCTTGCATATGTTTATCTGCTTACACTTATACTCACTTTGGCTGTTCTCCTGCTTTGTATATTACTATGTTTGCTTTTCCTAAGGTACAGTGCTTTGGTTCCCAAAAGGGTCAATTACATAAGCTTAACTGTTTGCCAACATGTTGCACAGCACTCAGATGCACTATATAACACTTAATACATATAATACAATTTAAATAAAAATGTTTACATTTAAACACAGTACAAAACCTCTATAAATCACAAGAAAGTCAACCCACAAAATAACAGACCTCCAACACTAGTTTAACCTCTCTTATTTATGGTCTTCCAAGATCCACACGAAAGGTCACCCAGATAGAGAATGCACTAAGACTGCATAGCAATAGTGTTTGTCATTACTCAAATATGATTATCATAAAATGTCATTTTTAGAATGCTCCATACCCAAGTACAGATTAATAACAAGTACATGAAGGAGATACCCCCATCACGTTAAATAGGAAGCACTGAAAGCATTTATTGAGCGGAAACTGCTAGGTTTAGTTGCCCATAATACTAGAGAATGTAAACCAGAAACAGAGAAAATACATAAGAAATGAAGAACAGCTTAACAATCTCCATATGAAGGATAAACTGCCTGATATGGCTGTATTGTTTAAATTAAGTTAATCTCTGCTAGAACCGGGGGTCTCTAGTTGGTAGAGGTAGGTACCACTGTCCAAATCGGGACCCTTGCTTCTAGTGAGGGTAAGGAGGAAACATTCTTTAGATAACCTCCGCTCACCCCCTTGGTAGCTTGGAACAAGCAGCCAGGCTTATCCAAAAGCAATGTGTAAAGTTTTTGTACCAACACTCACAGTAACACAGTGAAAACACCACAAACTGACTCCACAACAGTTTAGAAAAATAAAGGTATTTAATCTAAACTACACAAGACCAAAATGACAAAAATCCAACATACACAGTTGAAGAATATGGTTGCAAAAGAGTTCTTAAGGTTGCGATAAAAATATTCCACAGTTGCGTGAAAAGTTCACAGTTCCATCATGTTTAGCCAACAGTACCTTTTAAATGCAACAAAGTTCCAAAGCAGAAGCTGGTGCTGTGGAAAACAAGCGATGCGTTGCTCCTGAGACTCTGGGGAGGCGATGCGTCAACTCTGCTGCATCAGCGGGCGTGTTGCGACAAATCCGGTCTGTATGCGGAGGAAGGCGATGACTTGTATGGATTCCGGTGCGTAGGTTCCATAGGAAGTTTACTCTCGCAAAGGCACGATGCGATAATCTGTAGGGGCTGCGACGATCTCCGGGCGACGATGCGCGGACCAGTGGTGATCTTTCTTTTGCAGCTCCTTGATGCGATAGCTCTGCGACAACACTCGCAGCGACGTGATGCGGTCCGCAAGCAAGTGGTGCAACGATCTCACCCAGCGACGACAGGCTCCTCGACGACACTCGCAGCGATGGTAGTCTTCCCGCACCGGTCTGGTGCATCCCGCAAACAAAGGGTACGATGGCACTGGCAGCGGCAACAGGCGCTGCGACGATCTCGATCTTCGTAGCGGCGGGAATTTCCTCGCACTGTTAGGGATGCGCTCCGCAAGCGAGGGATGCGACAACACTTTCAGAAAGTCTTTAAAAGCTTGGTTTACAGCTTCCCAACACAGGTACAACTTCCAGAGGCACCACAACTGGCCCAAGCACTCTAAAAAGGACAGAACTCTCTCAGCAGAGTTCAGGGAAGCTGGGGGTGAAGTCCTTTTGTTCCTGGGACTTCAAAAACAGGGAGCCAGCTCTTCTCAGGCCCTTGGAGATTCCTTCAAGACAGGGGACACAGCACCAAAAGCAAAGTCCTTTCAGTCTCCTTGGCAGCAAAGCAACAGCAGGTCAGTCCAGCAGAGCAACAGCAGGACAGTCTTCCTTCTTCAGTTTCAGCTTTCTCCTTGGCAGAGGTTCCTTCTTGATTCCAGGATGATCTAATTTTCTGTAGGCTGGGGTCCTGTACTTATACCACTAAGGGTCTTTGTTCCCTTTGTGCAGGAGGGCTCTGAACCAGTTCTGGGTGTTCCTTGAGCACTTTGTTTTCCTGGCCTCTCCTTTCCATTCAGATAGAGGGGCAGGGTCGTCAGACGCCCAGCAGGAGGTGGAGCCAGCATTGTGGAGGGAAAGCACCTCCCTGGAGCCCTTTGTTGACATGATTCCTTCTCTCCTTTCACAGTGCAGGGCAGTGACATCAGACGTACCACAGGGGGTGGAGCTAGCACTGTTGGGGGCAGGCACAGTCCTATTCAGGTCCCAGGCGCTATCCCCTCCCACCACTCAAGATGCAGATGCAGTCATTCAGCCTAGGGCTGACTCATCCCGCCTCCTGGGGGCTCCCCAGCCCCTGTCACTCTCAAACCAGACAGTCAATTCACAAACAGGCCAAGACACACAGAAAGGTCAGACAAGAGACCAACCACTTTCTAAAAGTGTTGTTCTCAAACACAGGATTTAAAAACAACTTTTCCTTAAAGATGTGTTATTAAATTCTGAGTTCAGAGATACTAGACTTTTATGTCCTATCTTACTCCTATGGGAAGATATGCTGGTAGCCACTGTAGCCAGCATTCCCCATGCTAGCCTATGGGCCAAGATACCCTTACAATAGTGAAAAACGAAAATGGCTGTAATTCACTACCAGAGCATGTCAGCTGCACTAGTACATGCTCTACCTTTCACATACACTGCACCCTGCCCAAGGGAGTACTTTGGGCCTTCCATAGGGGTGACCAATGTGTACGGAAAGCGAAGGGTTAGGCCTGGTCAGTGCGGACACTGACCAGGAGGACATGGCAGTTCACAGACTGCACACAGGCACGGCGGTGGCAGGCCTGAGACACCATTTTAGGGCTACTCATGTGGGTGGCACAATCAGTGCTGCAGGCCCACTGGTAGCATTTGAATCACCAGCCCTGGCACACTCGGTGTACTTTACTAGGGACTTCTTGGTAATACAAATATGCCAATCATTGATAACCAATCACAATAATAATTTACACAGCGAGCATATGCACTTTAGCACTGATCGCAGTGGTAAAGTGCCCAGAGTCCTATTGCCAACAGCCACGGGTCAGGAAAAACAAGTGAGGAAGAAGGGAGGGAACGAGGAAGAAGCAAAAGGTTTGGGGATAACCCTGCAAAAAGGGCCATTTCCAACAATCCCTGATCAGTGCCCATGTTCTTTCTCTGTGTTTCAGCAGTCACTCCATTGGTTCTGATTTGAATAAAGTACCGGATTTGGATTTAATCGACTGACAACCCATAACTGACGGTTATCAGTGAATTGACATATTGCCAGTAAGTCAGGCCTTCCCCATATACCTCAGCACTGAGATAGGAAAGTCATCAGTGATACTTCAATGAAACATCACTCAATGTTTATCCATATCGGTGATTTGGGTGGCAGAGACCAAATGGGTTTAGGTATGTTATGAGCATTTGCGATGCGCTCCAGTGGAATACTATCCATGAGTCATAGTTTAATATAAGGGGTCCCTGGAACCAACAGGCGGTGCCCATATGAAAAAGTGTTTACATTTGGGGGGGCGTGGCTTGCGCGCCGTACAAGATGGCGGACTGATCTCGGAGCTCCGTCAGCCGAGCACCGGAACCGGCGATTTTCTCCGCTTTTCCTGACCAAATGCGAGCGCTGTCGCCGGAATCCGCCGCCGGAACATGAGGTGAGCAGGGGGAACTAATCTGCTCTCCTCGGTACCGGCGGTGTCGAATTGTAACATCTGTGACGCGCTTCGCCCTTCAGCGGCCGCCATTTTCGCCAGCCTTAGCGCGCAACGTTCCCTTCCTCACAACGCCGCTTTTCCAATGCAGCATTTGCAACGCGGCTATTATAAGCACCGGACTCTTGCTTTTCCCATCTCCTCTTCACCACTTTACACCTCATTTGTGGCATGTATTTAATAGCCCTGTGACAAGCAGCAATGAGCTATTTTCTTATCTCTTGACTGAACGCTGGTTCCTCATGTATGTTCTCATATTTCTATAATAAGCTGTCACACTGCTTTACATTGACTCCTTTGTTACGCCAACGCTCACTATGTCCTCTCTCTGATATGAGGTGATATTCTTTCTGCATAATCTTCCCGATTTCTTTGAAGGAGGCACTATAAATTTGTGGACGAACATTGTGCTCATTCTCTACATTTCTTTTTCCCATTATTCATGGGGAAGCTTCGACAACTCAAGCTTACAGTTCCCAAAGCTAAACCACAGCTTTCCTCAGACTCTGACTCTGCGCCTCACGTCATGGAGAACTCTGTTCCTGTCAAAACGACCACTGCTCAAGGCGCAATTCCTAAATCGACTACACCTAGTAAGCCACATCAATCTGCTTCAATCAAACGTTTGAAAAAAGACCCTCCATCTCCGGATTCCTCGGCACATTCTGCGTCAATGGAACTTATTCTGGAGGAGCTTCGTGCACTCAAACCCTTCATGGCTGAAACGACTAAAACTTTACAATTCCTTCATGACAAATGGTCTACTCTGGAGTCAAGGGTTTTACTGGTGGAGCAATCTACAGAATCTCTTCAAACCTCTTGCGCAAAAATTACACTCTTGGAAAAGGATATTTCTCTTTTGAAGCGACAGTCGGAAGAGTTGGAAAATCGTAATAGGAGGAATAACCTTCGCCTTTATAATCTTCCGGAACTTACAGAAGGATCTGATCCGACAGCTTTCTTCCAAACATTTTTACCAAAAATGTTGGATCTTCCTTCCTCCACCTCTCTTAATATCCAACGTGCGCACCGTCTTGGCCCTAAAGTCTCCACCAAGCCCAGAGGAGTCATCATGCTGTTCCTCCAATACACTGATCTTCTTCAAGTATTATCAGCAGCTAAGACTAAAAAACAAATTATGTGGGAAGGTCGTAGGCTGTATCTCTCTCAGGACGTTGCTAAAGTTACAGCTGATCGTCGTAAGCAGTTCCTGGATTTAAGACCACGTTTGAGAGACCTTGGCGCTCGTTATGGACTGCTTCATCCTTGCCTCTTCAAAGTTACCTACAAGGACAGAACAACCACTTTTGAAGACCCACTCGTCCTGGAAGAATTCCTTCGTCGTCATGAAAATGTTAACATGGACACTGCAAGACCTGTTTAACTGTCTGTGTCTTATTTTGCTCTCTAGACTTGTCTCCCTCACGGTCCCTTGTCGCCCCTTGTTTCTAATGTTTGTACTTTACTGAATACCTCCTATATTTCTACTTCTTACCCCTGTTGTTCAATTTCTCTGGCACTCTCTTCTTCTCTTATTTTTCATATGTACTTCTAATGTTCTTTCCAATTTTTATCTCTCCACAGATCCCAACCTTATGTCTCTCCATCCCGGTGTATCCATGATTCCACTCATTTGTCCCTTCGCTGGTTCCTACGGTGTTCGATGATGTGAGTCTCCGTTGTTGATGTCGTCCTCTTCTGGCGTCGTCATCCCTCAATTCTCTTGATTTTTTCGTTGTTAGTTACGATGTTACTTCTCTCTGTCCTCAACGCTCTATCTTTTCTATCACTTCACTCTTCCCTTTCTTTACTCATTTCTTTCTCTTCTATTCCTTTACTTTATCATCTATGTTTTCTCTTGCACTTTTTCTCTTATGTTTCTTATTTCTCGCATTTTTACTCTACTTCGTTTCACATTCTCGCTTATCTCCTACTACATCTTACCTCATAAATCTTTCCTAATCTTATAAATTCCGAGTAGTTACTTGGAATGTTAAAGGGTTAAATAACCCTATTAAGCGTCAGCGCGTCCTCACCCACTTGGCAAGGCTCAAGGCCGATGTAGCTCTAATACAAGAATCCCACCTTTCAGACGCAGAAGCTACTAAACTCAAAAGGTGTTGGGTAGGACATGTTTCTCATTCTCCTGCTTTAGGTAAGAAAAATGGTACTGTTATTTTATGTCATAAGAAGTTAAATGTTTCTGTTGTAACTCAAGAAAATGATGATAACGGCCGTTGGGTTATTACTAAGCTCCTTATTGATAAAATACCTATTGTTATCTTTAATGTTTATGCTCCTACAGGTGTTGATAATCTGTTTTGGCCTGCTGTTTCTGATAAATTAGTTACTCTTAATGAACAGTATGTTATTTTTGGTGGTGACTGCAACCAAGTCCTGGACCCTTTCCTTGATAGAAATTCCAAAGTTAAATTTATCCCCTCCAAGATGCACTCTCAATTTATTGCCTCGATTCAAAACTATGCTCTAGTTGACATTTGGAGATTATGTAATCCTGACCTTAAAGAATACACGTTTTATTCCCCCACCCATCATTCTCAATCTCGTATAGATTATCTATTTCTTAGTAAACCCCTAGCACAACTAGTCACCCATTCAGAAATAGGTTCCATTCTCATCTCAGACCATGCCCCCGTTTTTGTCGATATTGACCTTATTCCCTTCTCTCCTAATTCAGGGCGTTGGAGATTTAATAATTCTCTACTTTTGGACCCCATTTTCACCACTAAATTTATGGAATTTGCATCTGAATTTTTTACACTAAACCACCTCCCTGAGTCTTCCTTTGTCACTGTTTGGGACTCTTTCAAAGCAGCTGCTAGAGGCTTTATCATTAATTTTGTCTCTCAAAAGAAAAAACAGTCGATTCTCAAGTCTACTCAAATTTTGGATAAAATAAAGAAACTGGAATATTCATATTATAACTCTACCTCTGAAACTTCACTTCGTGAACTTATCTCTGCCAAAATTGAATTTAACAGGTTTACTACTAATGCAGCTTCCAACTCTCTTCTTAAATGCAATTCCCGCTATTATGGAGGTCAAAACAAAATGGGCAAACTTCTAGCTAACTACCTAAAAATTCGCAAAGAAAGAACAAAGATTGAGTCCTTGCTAGATTCTGCCGGTGTTTCTCTGTTCAAAGACAAAGATATTTTAGCTCAGTTTGTCTCATTTTATCAAACTTTATACACTCCCGAGTCTAGCCCTGATCCTGATGACCTTTTATCATATTTCCAAGATATCCCTTCTCCTCAATCTCCTCATACAGATTTTCAATCCTTAGATTTGGACATTTCCCCCTCTGAAATTTCACACGCGGTTTCGATCCTCCGTAAAGGCAAAGCCCCAGGACCGGACGGTTTTACTATTGAGTTTTACAATCACTTCTCCTCCCTTCTCCTCCCTAAGCTGTTACTATTATTTCAGTCCTTTGTCCAATCTGGATCTTCTCAAGGATCTTTTCAGGAAGCGTTAATTTGTCTCATACCCAAGCCAGATAAGGATCATACGTTATGTAAAAATTATCGCCCAATTTCTCTGGTAAACACTGATTATAAAATTTTCGCCAAAATTATAGCCCTTAGACTCGACCCTCTACTACCAGAACTTATCGGCCCGGAGCAATCTGGATTCGTCAAGGGTCGCTTGTCATCCGATAATTCTCGTGTTTTCTTTAACATTTTAAGTAAAGCATCCTCTCTTCCATCTCCTCTAGCTGCCATCTCTCTTGATGCCGAAAAGGCCTTTGATAGAATAGGGTGGGATTTTATGTTTCAATCTCTTCGTTGGTTTGGTTTTCCACCTAAATTCATTTCTCTCATTTCTTTGCTTTATTCCAGTCCCCATGCCTCTATCTTTGCCAACGGTATCACTTCTGATTATTTTCCTCTTCGAAGAGGAGTCCGTCAAGGATGTCCTCTATCTCCTCTTCTATTTATCTTAGCTTTAGAGCCCTTCTTAACTAAAATTAGACGAGATGATCACATTTCTGGTTTTCAATATAGCCCCCAACAACAGATTAAGTTATCGGTCTACGCGGATGATATTTTATTTTACTGCTCCGACCCTCAAACAACTCTACCCTCCTTCCTTAATCAAGTATCTGCTTTCTCTAGTGTATCTGGATATAAGTTAAATACAGACAAATGTGAAATACTCCCCCTGAATCCATTATGCCACAAACATCTATTTGACACCTCTGGTTTTTCCTGGCAACCCTCTAAGATTAAATATTTGGGTGTTTGGTTCGCCCCTCGCCTTTCGGATACCCTCAAATTTAATTTTGAATCTCTCTCTACTAAGATCACTACTTCTACCACGCGTTGGAATCCCCTCTTTCTTTCTTGGTGGGGACGATTGGACTCCATAAAAATGATGCTGGCACCTTTGGTTCTATACACCATTTCTATGACTCCTATTCATATCCCGAATCATTACTTCAAGTTAATAGATTCTATTTTACTGAAATTTTTATGGAAAGGAAAAAGATCCCGAATTGCTCTTTCTGTTTTGAAGAGAGACAAATCTATGGGCGGGGTCAAATTCCCCAATTTTAAAGCATACCACAATGCCTTTTCTTTAAAACAAGCTTTACGCTGGCTCTCTTCAGATCTTCCGTATTATCCTCCACTTTGGCTCACGCTAGAATCATCCTTCCTTCATCCCTATGACTTCACTGAAGTTCTTTCCTTTTCCTCTAATATCTCCTCCCTCCGATCCCCTATAATTTCTCGCACGCGCTCCCTTCTCCAGCCTTACTTATTATCTTCTTATCCTTCTACTTCTTCTATTCACACTCAACCTATTTGGCATAATAAACATCTTCAAATTCGCAATCGCTCTCTCTATTGGAAATCTTGGCACTCTCGCGGTTTAAAATGGATTTCTCAGCTTCTTTCTGATGCTGATCCTATCCCCTTTCACCTTCTTCAAGAGCAATTTTCATTACCTCCCTCTTCTCGTAAACAATACTTATCGCTGATCCCTTCCCTTCTCCAATACCTCTCGGACCTTCCATCTACCAATTCCATTCCTATACCTCATCTTTCCATCTCTAATGCCCTTGACCAATCCCCCTCTGCTTCTTTTCTATATAAAACTCTACAATCATCGACTGATCGCTCTAAATCTAAGGTTGAGTTGGCTTGGGAAGAAGACTTGTCTCAAAACTGGCTCCCTAATTTCTGGGATAAAATTTGGTCTAAAATTCACAAAACGTCTAGAGCAGCCAATACTACCCAAACCTTATTCTTTATTTACAATCGTACATTATACACTCCCTTTATTTTGTCATCTTTCTCATCAGACACCCCTTCCACCTGTTGGTCCTGTCCTTGTCCTATAGCTGATTTGAAACACATGCTTTTTGAATGCCCGTCCATTCTCCATTTCTGGCATTTAGTTTGGTCCCAAATCCAAAAACTTTTCAATTTCACTCATCCCTTTTCCATCCTTCATATTTTTCTAGGCTCCCTTTCCCCTGATCTTCCTGGATCTCACCTCAAACTCAAGTTATTGGACCTCCTGATTGCCATAGCCTTTCATCATATTACATCTCATTGGAAACAGGCTAATGATGTTTCCTTCTCTGCATGGTGGAACGCAGTATGTTTTAACCATCGTCTAGACACAAATTTTGTATCCCCTATTTCCCTAGCAATTCAACGTGACCTACTATGGATACCCCTTACCGAATACCTATCCCAGATCTCCAGGCCACCTCCCATCTCTCCATTACGCAATGTCGAAGTTCAAAAACCACCTTGAATGTTTTGTTTTAATATATATGAATTTATTGATACACAGTATGTTTTCTTATGGTTATCTCTACGATTTTCACGTTTATTGATTTTCCCTTCTACTCAATATTCTTGTATCTCTTCAATACATATTGTTCCTTTACGTTATTTTTCATGCTTAATTCCAATGCAATGTAAGAGGAAAATTGTGTTTTTATAACTTATGATTGTTTCTTCCTGTACTGCTTTTCTATTTTCGTTCCTTAATAAACTTCAAACTTAAAAAAAAAAAAAAAAAAAAAAAAAGTGTTTACATTTGACCGTAGATGATTGTCCAGTCTAGCATGGCTGCCCCGTTGTTGGGGTGGCCATGCGCATTACAAGCACTCCTAACATAACATGTGATTTAATTTGAGCTTACAGTGTTTATTTCGGCCGTGATGGCAGTTAATACGTTTCTGAGGATTGGAATAATTGCTCGGCAACCATCATAAATTGCCTTCTTGTTGGAAGGACCTACTAAGGGCAGCAGACTTTCCTTGTATACAAGCTCACTGTCTCGGTAGTTGGATATTGCTTTAGGTAATCTTGATTACTTATTTCATGGTTTTAATCAGGTTTCCAAAGTTGCATTTTGAGACGTCTGTCTCGCCATTTTTCTTTTGGGTTTTATGGACAACACAGGAGTTTCTGGCCTTGAGGTTTTGGCCATTACTCACATATGGGTGTTTCATTGCACTGTTTCTTGCCTGTGTTGTTTCACATTCTGTTTTTCGTGGCACACGGTCTGGTTGTTTGTTTGCTCCTTGGTTTCTATGGTGGCACATTGTTATGTTGTTTGGTTATGAAGTTAGGATTATGCACATATGGATTAGATAAAATATATTGAAAATTGTAATTTACGATTTTGCTGCCCTGATAAAGTCCTCTGGACGAAATAAATGTTGTCTGCCTTCATGGTAAAACTATTCATGCCATGTACAGAATTGTGTTGTGAATAAAAAGAAGAATTAAAAAATTGCCTGCTCATACATTGACTTGCAAGGGTCTACAGGAATGGTAAAGTGTGTGCTACGGGTCTTTGTTGCCAAATCTCCAAATCACAATAGGAACAGTGAGGAAAATTAACAAACTTAGAGAACAACTCACAGTGGCTGAAACTATCAAGGTGAACTACACCTTACTGAAGTTACAAAAAATAAAAAATAAAACAAATAGACTACTCTTTCCACAACTAATAGTTAAACACAATAGGTCACACAACTCAGGAATATACTGATAGCAAAGAGAACCCTCTGATAGGAAAGAGAACCCCTGAAACATGAGGCGGATATGATAGAAGCCTTTCAAGATTTTTATAAACAATTATACAATGGGACTAGAGTGGATAGACGTGATGGGGAGAGTACCAACAACAATACTACCTGACGCGATTCACAACTGAACAAACAGATTATTTAGATAGAACTATAGATGAATAGGAGGCGAAGAAGTCTATCAAGTCCTGAAGGTGGAGAATCTACTGGCACAGATGCATTCACAGCTGCCCTTTACAGTACCTTGGAGGGAATGCTGGTCCCTCCACTGACTCAGCATTTCAACTGCTTAGAGGAAATAATGGGGTTAGCACCATTCAAAAGGGAGGCAGACAGCACCCTTATCTTGAAAAAAACAGGAAATTACATTAGAGAATGCAAATATTATAGGCCAATTACAGTGCTGAACCTGGGTATAAACCTTATGTTGCCCACTGGGTTAGACAAATACAAATGCATGTCAGAACTAATCGATACAGATCATCCGTGCTTATTAAATTCCTGCACGCCTCTTTGCACTTGATGCCAAAGAGGCATTTGAAAGAGTTATTTGATGTTTTACGAGATTGGCACTATATAGACTGGCTTTTGGTAAATGATTCTGCAGGAGTATCTTGGCTAATTGAAGAGAACCTGAAGCAAGAGTGTTGGTGACTGGAGGGTATCAAGGGACAGAAAGGGACTCAACGGGCCTGCCTCCTCTCACCACTTCTGTTCCCTTTGTGTTTTGAACTACTAGCAGCCAGTATAAGGAAAGATCATAAGGTATGTGCAATTAAATTCAGAAGCCAACAACATAAACTTAGCCTGATATTGCAGATGGCATACTCCTAACAATGTCTTCGCTCAGATGATTACCAGCTCTCAATATCCAACTAGATAACGAGATATGGTTGAGAAAATGGCTTTTATCATCATTTTATAATGTTGTGTGATTCATAATCAATAAAGGGAATGCGAACAGGGAGGAAAGAGGAAGGAAGTGGAGAAAATCAAAGAGAAGCAGAAGAGAGTGCTTGGAGGGGAGCAGCGCACACTCACCAGCTGACGGAGGATAGATTGGACTCACTGTCCCAGGGGGCTGCTCACCACGCCCGCACCTGGTTGCTTGTTATTTAAGAAACTCGCCGCTCCGCGGGACGCGCGCGGGCACGCGCCGGGCGAAGTACGACCAAGGGCGGGCCCATCTGTACCCATCAGGGGCTGTAAGAGGCTGGGCTGGCCAGGTCATTTTTGTTTAATTTATCTCCCTTACATTTTGCCTTTTGTTGCTGTGTTGTAATTGCCCGGTTATTAACTTGCAGGGTAAGTGTCATATGTGACGGGATTAAATGGATGGGGAAGAGAAAGACCCAGGCGCCGTGTATAGGGCCCTTAGCATCTGCTAAGTCCACGGTAACAACAATGGATGCTTTACTTTCAAGGGCAGCGCTAGTCATCGATAAAGATATCAAGATGATCAATAGACGCCTATCTAGATCACCTACAGGTACCCTGCTTCTACTGAACAATGATGGTAATAACGGTTCTAAAGACTCGTCCTTGATGTTAGGAGGTATCTCACTCCCCTCAGTTGTAGAAGGAGATATCCCCATGGAAGAGAGGTCCCTGGGTGTGACTGAAGGTGTAGGGGAAGAACCGCACAGGCCTCTATCCCCCGAAGTGATAATAATTAACAAGCAAGCCATATCTAACAGTGACGTGCTTGGGGAGGGTGGCTTTACTGATAAGAATCCTGCTATGCTCAACGAGGGTACTAATGGCTTGTTTTCTGCGAAGGGCTCAAGGGATGACTGTAGCTCCAATGGGACATGAAAAAAGAAGTGTAAAGCTATTGTCAACCAAGCAAAGAAAACCAAACCCAATAATCCAACATCACCAGCCCCAGTTATAAGGGGCACCCAGGCGGCTATTATACCATCGGACTTACATTCCCTACTAGAATCCATGAAATCTCTTTTAACTAATATACTGGAGGATAAACCGGCACCTATTGTGTCTAAATTAAACGATATAGTTTAAATTCTAGCAGCCCGTACGAAAACTGTGCCATTACCTGTTACTGCTGAGAATATTAACATTGACCTAATTAGCCCAGATCACTCTGTAGGCTCCCAACATCACACAGCAGGCCAAGGGGTCTCAACTCTCTCCAACTTACCCGGAATTCCGGTCTCAAATCAGGACAGGCAGTGGGTGGTCCTAGGGGGGGTCGGGCTAGAGGTGGGACCCCCTCATCTTCACAACAGGCCCAGGCTCCTCGGCGTTTGGGTGATATTTATGGTGGTGCTGTGGGTAACCATCCTGCTCTCTCTCCAAACTGTACATCTATCAATTTACCTCCTGATTCAACACCCCTGGTGATCATTTTAGGTAACATTCCACCTCTTCCCTGAGGAACTAATGAAGTGTTTAGCCAGCTTAAAAACAAGGTTACACATTGGCTTGCGGGTAACACCTCTGTTGGCCCGGCGGTAGAACGAAACATCTGAATGGTCCGCCGTGTGGGCTGGGTGGGCAATACCAGAAAAACAGGGGCGGGGAACTGTATTATTAAAAACTTTAATGATCGAATGATAGTTGATAGTATAATCAGGGAGTCCCGCTCTGGCCAGTCCTAACATTCAGATCCTTCCCCTGGGCTTTTTTATAAGCCTGTGTCCTTTTGCAAAGAAAATCTGCATGATCACAATTACCGATATGGCCAAAATGGGAATAGCGAGAGGTCCCACATAACCCCCCACATCCCAAGATATGCCACCCTAGAGGGGTGCCCCTTTACGCCAATCCCTCAGGGGCGAAATAATTTGTTGCCCTCTCAGGATTAGAAGACTGTGATTGACTGAGTCCTGGTTCTGACCTGACCTCCGTAACTTTGGACACATTGATACTTACCTCCTCTTTTTATTGCAGTCAGCCCTCCCCAAGGGTGTGCAACCCGGTGCTACCAGTGGCCCAAACGAATGTCCCCTTGGGGGTTCTCCAAGAGAAAGCACCACAAAATATCATTTCCCGGAACATTGCAGGATTAGCGGGGATGTTCCATGACCCAAAGTGGGTTTTGTTTATCAAGCAATTCCCTGTGATCTGCTTGCAGGAGACTTGGACTGTGGAAAGTAATTTATTCCTAGAGGGTTACAAAGCTTCTTTTGTTCCTGCATTGCCCTAGACAAGGGGTAGAGCTAAGGGTGGGTTGGTTATCTACACAGCTTTGACCCTGAAATGCAGAATAAGGGAAATTTGCTCCCCCAACCGAGATCTCCAAGCTGTTGTTTTGAAAGAAGGGAATGCAAGTCTTTGCCTGATTAATTTTTACAACGCGGTATTTGCTGCAGGGTCCTGTAAGATCTCTTTACTGGGTGAATTTATAAAACAGTACTGTGGTTTCTCCTCTCATTGTCTCATGGCAACTGGTGACTTTAACTTACGACCGCATGGAGACCCTGCATTAACATGCATTGGAGAATTAGGTTGTGCAAAGATGGGGGGCCCTACATTTTGAGCACTCATTGCAGGAAGATGCACTTAATAACGTACTTAATGAGTTAGACCTGATTTCAGCTATGTCTATGGAGGATGACTCTAGAATACAGCCTGTCCCTTCCTTTAAAGGCCATAATGGGGGTTCTTTTACAGATCATGTTCTTATTTCTAATGGCCTACAATCCTCCCTCTTTGAGTTTAAAATCAGAAGTAGTATTTTCAGCGACCATAATCCTGTATGTGTATGTCTCGGTGGAGATTTATTGAAACAGCAAGGGAAGAAGGCAGTGCCTGGTGTGCTGAAACTTACGGATGGTAGGCACCGACTTAAGTGGTCCCATGGGTACTCTGTAGCCTTCTATGACAATATCCGGGAATCCTGAGTCCCTTGATTCTTCTCCTGGGAATTTACTAAATGCCTTTGAGGCCATTGTCGCTAAGGCGGGAACTCTATTGTCTACTCACCCCAAAAAAGCTTCGCTTAGAGACCCTAAGTGGTTTGACAAGCTATGTACGAGAGCAGCGAGACAGCTGAAGGTAGGTTTGAGGTCCATCCCAAGAGATCAATCTCGGGTTAGGCTTCTCCGCCTTAATTATAAATGGGCCCTGGCAGCTCGGAAATCTGAAATAAAGGATACCATGTGGAAGGAGCTCCTTGACCCAGATACCTTAGGTAATAGTGCAAAATTTTGGGGATTAATTAACAAACCCCTATTCGAAAGGGAAGGGGCGAACGATATTGGTTCAAACATTACCGAAGATGACTGGGTCCATCATTTTGAGACTATATTTAAGTGCACCACGACAAAGTCACATCCTAAATTGGGAGGTAATAATGAAACATTGCCCCCGTTTACCCTGTGTGAGGTCGAGAAAGGCATCTCTGGCCTGTCCTGTAACAAGGCTCCAGGCACGGATGGTCTGCCTCCAGACCTCTTTAAATCAAATCAGCCCCTTTGGACCCCGGTCCTCACGGCCGTGCTTAATGTAGCGGTGGTGGAAGGCTGCCTAGAGTTGTTGGGTACCTCCACGATTGTTCCAGTTTTTAAGAAGGGAGACCGTAATAGCACTAGGTGCTATAGACCGATCTCCCTCGGTCGTCAAGATAGTGAGGAGAGTAGTTTTGAACAGACTGTCCATCTGGGCTGAAAAAAACAGAGTCCTCTCCCATATCCAGTATGGGTTTCGCCCGGGGCACTCTACCTTGGCACAATGCCTCAACCTGTATATGACCCTCTGGAAGTATACTGTCGCCCGTAAGGGTGCCATCTACATGGCATTCATGGACCTTTCCTCCACATTTGACTGTGCCAATCGGGGGAAACTGTGGCAGTCCATGGACGCCATGGGGGTGGATGTCACTCTAGTTAACTTCCTGAGGGATCTTCACAGTGATACCAGGGCGAACATTAGATTCTCACAGGATCTTGGAGTATCAGAGGGTTTTACAGTCACTCGGGGAGAAAGGCGAAAGGCGAGGGTGCATTCTTATGCCCTTTATTTTCAATCTATATATTAATGAGCTTGATAAGTCCCTGATTAAAACTGGGGTGGATTTCCCATATGTAGGGCGAAGGGGCCTTCCCGTCCTCCTTTACGCGGACGATGTGGTCCCATTGGCTAGAACCGCAAAAGGCCTTCAATCTCTATTGAATGCTTTTCGCAGCTTCATGGCTGACCGCGACCTAGTCATGAACAATTCTAAATCTTACATATTACAGGTTGGGACCCACCTGAAGCATAATTATCCCTTTATGGTAAATAATGGAAAAGTGCCCATAACTTCAACCTTCTCCTACTTGGGAGTTTTGTTTGATGATCGCTTAAATTGGGGAGCCTTAGTCGAGAGAAAAAGAGGTGAGATCACACGGGCTTTGCAAACAAAATGGGCAAACGCCCAATTGCGGCAATGCTGAAGCTATATCAGGTAAAAAGCATTGCAATTGGCAGCTACAGCAGCGAGCTATGGGGATACGCAGCAGTGAAGGGCATTCAGGTAGCGGAGAATAACTTTCTAAAACAGTTATTGGGAGTACCCAAAGGAACTTCAAATTTAATCATCCACGAAGAAACCGGGCTCTCATTTATTGGTGACACTCTAGCTATGCACCCTTTGCTTTTTTGGCTTAAGTGCTGGCTAAATAAATATCTTACTCTTAATCACCAGCTACTTAAAGGCCTTGACTTTGGACAATATGCTAAATATCCCCTGGCTAAAATATTTAAAAACCTGTTGTAATGCCCTATGGCACCCAGACCTTTTTTTAAGCCCAGACACGATCACCGTTAGGGACGTGGCTTATGTCACAAAGACATACTCCCTATGGCAAAAATGTATTTGAGATGGGGCAGAACTGGCAAAATCCAGCGTACGTAACTTTATGTTACTCAAAACTGTTTCATCGCTGGAATCATATCTTACATGGCCCCTCTCTCCCCATGAGCAGTTCTTGCTAACCAGGTTTAGGTTCAACTATTACCATCTTTTACTTGCCGTTCCAAAGGGAAGTCATAGAGGTCAGATGCTGTCTCCCTCTGGCTACAATGCCTCATCTCCACAGGACCTGACGCACTTTATGTTCTTCTGCCACTATTATGATGCCCCGCCGAGGTTCTTTTTAAAACCACTGCTGAAAAAGATGAATTTTACCCAAGTTCACCGGGCCCTTTGCTTTCTGCAAATGCTGAGGCCAGAAAGTACTTTATTTGTTGTAGGCTTTTAAAAATATGCATTGAGACTGAGAAAAAGCTTTACGAACTAGGGGTTCCCTGCACTGCGGGTATTGTTTCAAGTAAATCCCACTGCTGAGCTTACACATATTAGAGAGATGAAAGCTCCCAACATGATTGTTTTAATATCTGAATGAATTACTTTTAATACTTGTTTAAGATTATTGTATATGCTTTGTAATCAAAAATGTTCCTTTTACTGTTTTGATACTGTTTTTATGGTTTTCCACTTGTAAAAACCGAATAAAGTATTTTTGAAGATTTGAATAAAGGGAATGCTCAACAGCGATGGCCCTGGGAATTGGTAGGAAGAAGACATGCATGAACATGTATTGCTTCAAAATGTTCCTGTATACTGTACACATGACATCTTGTGCTAAAAACCAATAAACCAGTTTTTAAAAAACCTTTGAGGAAATGTGTAGAGTTTATGCAGGGCTCAAACAGCAATAATGTGAAAACACAACACAAGAAAAATCCAATACAAATTTAGAAAAATTGATTAAAATGAAGTAAATAAAGTTTTAAGTTAAACTAGTAACAAACACAACATAGCACCAATTGTGGTTATCTGGTCATACTGGATTGGTGAAAGTCACAAGTTCATGACGACAGGCATGTAGCAGGAGTAGGATGCAAGAACTGGCTTGCCCCGCTGAAGAGTTTCCTTCTCAAATCTGCACAAGGATCTGTTGTTCACATAGGTGTGGGCACCAGTAGGTTGTTGTCACTGCCAGGAGCAGGAAAGGAATTGTGAATGGTTGCTGTTGTAGAATGAAGAGTTGTTGCGGGAACTTCCCACTGGTGGCTGACACAGGTTGTCAGCATGAAGTGCAGGTCTCGAAGCAACATCACATTGGTGATTGTCATTGATGGTCAATGTTGGGGCAAAGTGCAGGTCCTGCTGAAGCTTTGCATTGGCGTTTGTTTCAGACGGTCATTTCTCAGCGTAAAGAGGACATTTTGCCGTCACGAGGAGCCCAAACTACTGGATTTTCACCTTTTGTTCTGGAGTAGTAAACACAGTTATCAGTCAAGGGGGTACCTCCCGAGGATTGGAACTCACTCCAGCAGAGGCCAGCAGTGGGGCTGAGGTACATCCAGGTAGGTCCAGTTATTGCTGGCCTTCTGGTAGGTGCAGGGCATTCCTCTGGAAGCTCAGTGTGTCCCTGTAGCTCAAACAGTCAGTCAACCAACTAAAAGTCACTTCAGGGGAGCCTGTGTTTGAAGAAAAAAGGTCTAATATTCCTTCTTCAGACAACAGGGCGGCCCTTCTGCTGAATCTTTCACTTGTCCAGGAATGTTCTGATGAGAGGATCTGAAGATGCCACTTTTATACCTGGTACCAGCCTTTGTGTGTGGGAACTCCAAGGTCTGCCCCCAAAGCTGGTTCTGACCAGTTCTTCCTCTTGACCTGGTCCTGGTTCCAAATTGTCTTACATGACAAAGACAAGTGAAGGCCTGGTGTCAAGTTCCATTGGGTTCCTGAAGGCAGGGCCCTTTGAAGTGTAATAGGAGCAGGGAATAATTCCTCCCCAGCCACCCTGATAGGAAGACCCATTCCCCTCACACCTAGGCCTCTTTTGTCTCCATGTCTGGAATAATATTTAGCCCACAATAGGAAAGCCAATCACAGTCATGTGATCAAAGACAGTTGCGGAAAGGCACAGTTGGTTTAGATCTTCTAAGTACTAAAAAATAAATATAAATAAGAGGAGTGGCAGGTTTATTACTTGCACAAACTGTGTGTACTCTATGATGTTGTCCGTAAGTAACTAAGGTGCTCCAAGGATGAGAAGCAACCAAAATTACTTCCAATAATGAAGACAGATGTCTCCAAATAAACATTTAAAATGTCTCCTGAGCACCAATTTCAGTGGTGGCTGCTACCTGGAAGTTGCAGTGGTGTAGGAGTAGGGGAAAGAGACGGGGGATTTAAAATGAAAATCACTTACCTCCTGGCCAGCGTCTCTCTTATGTCCTCTTCTTGGCCTCCTGGGGGAGACAGGAAGCACCAGGGCTCCCAGGATCTGTGCAGCCAATCACAATGCTGAAATGCAGCGTTGTGATTGGTCTGAGTGTCCTGACACAGTGCTCAGCCAGGGGCTGGAGGAGTGGACATGTGCACGCAGGGGGTAATGCAGCCTGCATGGAGAACATGGTATGTGCACATGACTGTTTTTGGCCGGCCAAACACTCATGCTCACATAGGGAGTGAAAACCACTCCTGCCCCTGTTCGGAGAGCAGCCTCGCCCCACAAAGACGCTGCAACGGGGAAAACTAAAATGATAATAACCTCGAGTGATTATCATTTTATTTTTCCTTTTTTTCACTGCAAAAAGCAGGGAGGCGACGCTCTTCCACCTTAGCGGAGGAGCCACCACTGGCCAATTTATGTCCAGAAAAAGTCCACCAGTAGTTGGTATTTCTACATTCACTTTTTTTAAGGTTGATTTACCATGTGATGAAACACGTGTTGGCTACCATTCAATCAATAACTTTATTTTGATTACTATAGATCAAATAAGTACATCAAAAGACAAAACAATTACAAATACACAATACAAATAAGACATAACATTATAAATAAACATTCATAATCTATTTACAATCACAGTGAGTGTCAATTGATTTAAGTGCATCAGTGATTGAAAGAAAAGTGCATTTTGGTAACAGCATGATCGATGACAAAAATTTCCATCATTGTTTATACTTAATAAGTTCATCAGAAAATTCTATAAAAAAGGGGGAAAAAAGATATGTTAAAAAGCTATAACCATTTAAAATAACACATGACCCATAGTAAAACCTAAACATGTGCCATAATATATGGTAGGCCCTAGGAACGAAACCCTAAAGACTATCAGGAGAGTACTTAGTACTCCTGATCCACATAGCCAATAAACACTTTGCTGTGCAAAATACAATCATATGCGTTGTATTTGTCTGCATTATTCTATACTCCTCCTTGTACCTCCTCACTCCCAGATTTCTACAGAGAAGGGTACTCCATTTAATTTGGTATTGGTGGTACAGGGGAGAAAAGGCAAAACATGTTTAGGTATTTCAGTAATCCCTTGACAACAGGGACAATGTTCTTCAGTACTCCCTCCTGCTTTAGTGTTGGCTACAAGATTTGTTGAAGATGTCTCAACATTTGTGAAGATATAGAAATAAAGCAAATCCAGCAATACTAACTACTGGTGGACCTTTTACTGACATTAATTGGTGCACAAGAGACCTTTTGAAGACAGAAAAATAAGGCTTAGGCCTGGCAAAAGTGTTGAAATAGCTGTTTAAAAACTACAAGACAGGCCTTTACCGTGCTACTTAAGTGGGTGGCACAATGAGTGTTGCAGGGCATTAGCAGCTTTTAGTTTACATTAGTATATGCAATGTAATCTGTATCGCTGAATGTGTCTGACTCACTTACAACTGTCTTAATATTAAATATGCCCCACTTGTTGGATAGCATGAAACCCTAGGGTGCATATTCACAAGCCCCTATTGCCGCCACAATGCCACTTTGAGTGACCTTGTGATGGCGATACGGGCCTCGCCTTATTCACAAGGCAGTGTTAAGCCGCTTAACGTGGTTAAAAGCAGCCTTGTGAATAAGGCACCCCATCACGCTGTATTTAGCGTGAAAGGGGCATGCAGTGGGTGTTGTGGTGGGCGTTCCACCGCACAATCCATTGGTTTTGACGCTGCCCTCTATTCACAAGGGCAGCGTAAATAGGAGGCAGCACCAAAATTAAGACCAGAATATTCTTGGTCTTAAACAGGCGAAATGAAGAGAAATGCTTTATTTCTCCTCATTTCTGCTTTTTCCATGTGTGCTGCCTTGTGCAGCATACATGGAAAAAGCAAATTGCCATGGTTTGTGCATGTACAGGAAGGTGTCCCTTCCTGTACATGCACATGCGCAAAGATGTTAAACTTAGCGCCATCACAGGGTGAAACTCAATGCTGCACCATATCCTTGTGAATATGGTGCAGCCTTGTGTTTCCGAAGTGGGGATGGAGCAAGGATTCGCACGTCAAGCGACTTGCTTGTATTCATGAACTTCGAATAACCCTAACTATGTAATCAACCAGTTTTGTCTTACTAATCTGCCCCTTGTACGACATTTGGGTGTCTGAGAGACGCTTGCTTTTATGTGTCTATTAACCTTAATATGCTTGCATAATAAAATGGCCGCTGCTAGGTGGGAATTTTGACTGTGCATGCGTCGGTCATAACCATGTGACGTGACGTATTCAATGTCTTGGTGGGAAAACAGTCGCACATGCACAAAACAATTAAGATGGCTGCTCTGTGTTCTCACATGCTCAAAGCTTGCATTGCCGCTTTTGCAAAGTTGTCCGTTCTGCAAAATCAATAATGCTATAGTTATTATAAATGAATGGGTGTAGTATAGAAATTCATGGTATACAGTGTAATCATTTATTACTGTGTTTTCTCTTGCTTTTCATGTATCGTATACTTTGGGCCTGGGAGGTGCTTACTACTCCATTTTGAAAGTCCTTACTGTGCAAGTCACGTTGCGGAGGGAAAATAACTCTGCAGCAGTGGAACCCAGCAGCTGACAGCCACAGCAAAGATGCTCCTGGGAACCTGACCTGCGACCTAGCTGAACGAAGTTGAACTGTACTAAAGTCGCAACAAATGTATTTGAATATTGTATTCACCATTGTTAGCTGAACAGCATATGTCATGAGAACCTGGAATTTAAGGGGTGGGTACAGAAACTGAATATTAAGTCTGAGAAAGTCTAAGAATTAGGTGGTGTGATGACTTAACCTCCTCCTTTGTCCAATCAAAATTGGGGATCCTTGCACTTGCAACATTGGGGGGTGGTACACTGACCCGAAAAACAGTATAACTAGCATAGGTTTAGCTAGAGAAATTGTCCTACTTGTCTGAATAGCTGACCTGTCACTGACCCATGCACTCTATAGGTGACTGAAATCAGAGAGCTGTGAAGCACTCTTTTGGGAGGTTCGAGAAAAACCCATTCGGGGTTTTGCAGAATTGAAAGTGCTGGCGAAGCACTTTGCTCGGAAGTTCAAGAACCCAATCGGGGTTATGGGCAGATTCCTTGCAGAGAGGGAGTAGCGCAGGCGTTGCAACCGAAGCTGTGGGTTTTGGTCGTAACCTTTGGTGAACCGGGTCCTGATCCAAATTTTGGGGTTATCCTGTCCTGACTGTCCATGAGCTGTACCTGCTCGCCTACTGGCACCTAAGTCCTTGGGGTTTCTTCCCGTCTTTCCAACTGACCCATGGCCAGGGTTGGTCTTCACTCTATCCTAGTTAAATATAAAGTCTGTGTGTGTGATTGCTTATCTATATTTGCATTTTCTAATTCTCGAATATTGCAAAGCGTAATTGCATATGTTCCCTTTTCTCCCCTGTCCCTTGATAAATGAGATTTTCATGCATTACTGGTCTATTAGCATGTTCCACTTTTCAAACTACATTTAGTCAATGTAAATCGTTTCTAATTTAGTATATGTTCCTTATCTTACCCTCCCTTTAGGAGATAAGCTGAATTTAATAGTATGTTCCGATCTTAACCTATCCTATAGTATTTAGCTAAATTGAATCTTGAATTTAAGTTTTCTGTAACTGCTATAAAGTCTTTGGGTATAGCATGTTCCCTTTCTTTACCCTCCTTTAATCAAGTTGCGAAAGATTGTTATCTAAATATAGCATGTTCCTTGTTCTTACCTTCCCTTTCAGTTGTTGATCTTAAATGCTTAGCATACTCTATCTCTTGCATAGTTATACTTTACTCATGATTTTGATTATAGATAGCTTAATTTGCTTCAACTTGATGCTCATGACATATGATGATGATTAGATAAAGTTTTGAACCTACCCAGAGTCTGTGGTTATTTTCATTTTTACAAATGTTATAAATGTTCTTGACTATCTGATTTATAACTCAACTCCCTGATCCTACGGGTTTAGGTTCCTAGCATCTACATTGCTAGGTTATAGATATAGGAATCAGAAGTGTAGAAATCTCAAGTTATACTGATAGTAGAGCGTGAGTTACTCAAGTAATGTTAAGGTGTATGAAAATTATGGGCCCAGGTGAGTCTTAGTAAAAATTTCCTAGCTGGGTGACCTACGTGCTCTATCAGTATATTTATTTGGTAAGCAGAGAATGGTTAGGGATTAGTTAAAGTTAGGTAGTAAGTTAGTTAATAGGTTAAAATTCATATTTTATTGATCGATCAAATGCGTTATTATTTAAATGTTTATTTGATACTGCTATATTGAAGTATATGTACTAATTACAATTGTGCATACTTGTTATATGTTTTGTCTGGAATCCCTGGGGGCAGAATAGCGGGTGGTAATAGAAGCCACATCGCAGTGAGGTCAGTGGCTCGAGGAAAATTAGTGCATGGTTAGGCAGAACTGGAAGCACTAATTAGGGTTTTCTGTACAAATGATTGTATAAGTGATAGCAACGAGTTCGCTAGCAAAACTTCTATTGTGATATAACCTAGTAAGGGTCACATGGAAGGAGTAGCACGTTTGTCGGAGCTTGATTGATAGCAAAGGGGTTCGCTGGTGAAACTTTAGACTTAGTATATATCCCAGAGTGGATGAGTCAAGGGAGTAGCAGGTTCTTTAATGCTTGTGTGAAGGATAGGCAGAAGGGATCTATCCGTAGTTTATGAAAAGTAGACAGACAAAGTTTACTTGCAGTAAAATAGATCTTTCCTTTCTAGACACTTGAGTACAGTGGCCAATGTTTTACGTTGTAAATTAAATAAAGCGCTTGCACTTTAAAGAAAGAAATTGAATTTCAGTTACCTTGTGAAGGAGGGAGTCAGTTGCGGAACTGCGCTGATGTCACTCAGTGCAGCGCTGGTATTGGTCGAAACAGCGGGCGTGTAGTTGAGATAGTATTGTAAAGGAGGGGTGAGCACAGGAGAGCGAGAACTTTACTCACGGGGAAAAGCCGCGCATCCATTGGTTGAAATTATTTGCAACCACAGTATTGATTGGTTGTCGAGAAAAATAAGGCGCGCTAGTATTGGAAGTAATTTTGTAAACAAAGAAAACTTGTAGAAAGTATATGTGCTATCCAACTCATCCAGAGATTAGACCTGATCCCAGATACCAGGGGTTTGCCTTTGAACAGTCGATACGAAGTAGACCTCGCAGAATGTACGGAAGCAAGAAAAAAATGACTTTCGTAGACAAAGTAAAAAATTATTTCAAGAAAGACAAGCCGATTAAAACTAGAGAAGAAGTTATTATTCCACCGCCAAACACTCCTGCATCCTTTATGATGTTTGACAGAGATTACCATTCTTGTGTGTGGTTAGAAAACTGGGTTGAGTATACCAAAGATGACAGAATTTTAGCATTCCTTTTAAACTGTACCTTTAATGGAAGAATTTTGTTCAACTTGAGAACCCGAATAAATGATTTACATCCCAGACCTAGATTGACACAATATGAGGCGTTAGAAGAATGGGAAATAGAAGCTTTTGAGCGGGACAGACCAAGAATTGACAAAGGGTTAAGTAAGTTTTACCCAAAGGTTAAAAGAGATACCAAAGAAAATAGAATGAAAGAATGGAGACAGAATATGCTAGTGGAAGGACTTTACCCAGTACTGACAGTTGAGGAGCCTGTGGGAGGTAAAAGGACTGAGAAAACTAGACATTTAATGACTAGTGGTGATTCTGACGATGATTACCTGGAGCATTTATTAATGAAAAATCCACTGCCATATAGTGAAGAAACGAGAATAGTAAACCCAAAAAATCCGTTCTTTAGGCCTCCCTGTAATGAGGGGTCAAGCACCTCAAATCCGACTGCTCCATTTTTTAGGCCTCCCTGTAATGAGGGGTCGAGCACATCAAATCCGACTGCTCCGTTCTTTAATCCACCTTCAATTCCGCAAGTAATTCATGAGACCTCCACCGAGAGGTTATTGCAAGAAAGAGAAAAGGAAGCTTTAAATAAACAGAGAAGTGAATTAATTCAGAAAATATCCCAGTTAAATACAAGTTCTGAGGGTTTGACAATTCCAGTAACCATTGTCCCAGTTGTTCCATTGTACGGAGACAAACAAGGTAGTCCAAAAGCTCCAGTTATAACGATATCAGTAGTACAGCCAAGAAAAGAACCCCTGATAGTAGATGATCAGGCAAGCGAATGTGAATCAGTGATTTCCTTAATGGATTTACCGATACGAGAGCCTGAAAGTGGTTCCATGAGAAAAACCACACCTGTACCTGCAAGAGAAGTACAGATAGAGACTTCATCAGGAATGAGAAGTGCCACTGTAGTAACTCCCGAAGAAATAGAAAGGTGGACCCGAGAAATAGAGAGACCAAAAATGCAGCACAAGCCATTAGACCTATATAAACTAAGAATTGAAATAGAAGAATTGATGTCAGGCAATGTGGGATTAGAAAGATTAATAATACCCTTAGTGAGGACGAATGGCTGTTTGTCTGTAAAAGCATCACTAGAAATACAAGGGTGTTTCACCAAAAAGTATTGGATATGGCAGCTAGCATGGGAATTGACATTGGCAAATCTAAAGTGTTGCAGAAACCCAATAGAGTAGAATTTTCTGACAAAGATTTAGAAAACATGAATGTGTCAGGGAAAAAGGTCCAGATTAGAGAGCTGATGAATTTGATGCAAAAATGGGGTGATCTAGAGAAATGGAGAGCAAGATGGGCAAAGAAAAAGGAAGAGGTGCGGTCAAGACAATTGGCTTCAGAATTTGTCCTAAAAGAAGCAGACAAGGTAGAAAAATGATGTCCCATGCGAGAAGTACCAGGTGGAGGATATGCACATGTGCCATGGTCCAGACAAGATATTGTATCATTTACAAATGACTTCCCAAAATTACGAGAGAAACCTGTAGAGTGGTACAGACAGGTCGAGAGATTTGTGAAAGTTTCAAAATGCCTCCTGAAAGATTTAGATGGTTTCTTTGACATTGTAGTTCGCGTGGATATGTGGACAGAATGTAAAATTGCTGTTGATTGGCCAAATGAGGAATACCCTAGAGACCCAAAGACAGGGGCTCCTTCCGAAGACATTATGAGAAAATACAATCAGGTGATGTTGTACCTAAAAGGAAAGGTGCCTGCAAAAGAGACAGACTGGACTCGAATAGATAGAACTACTCAGAATTGCGATGAAACTGTACATTCATATTATGAGCGTCTGTTACAAGTGTTCAAAACATATAGTGGGCTACATAATATTGAAATGAAGGATATGACCCACTTCATTTATCGATTTGTGTTAGGGTTAAGGTCTGAAATCTCACAGTGGATCAAAGAAAATAAAATCTGTTGGCAAGCCAAACCAATTGATGAAGTCCTTAAATATGACAAGTACTGTGAAGATGAGCTGCAAAATAAGAAAAAGGAACTGAAAGAAAGTCATGTGGGCACAAGTAAAATTAGCAGAGCACCAAGAACAGCAGTTAGGCAAAACGACAAATACTCAGAATCAGAACCCTGGGGGTGGAGGAAAACCGAGGGTAAAAATGAGCAGAGAGGCCAGGAAGAAATTTCCCTGCCACGGGTGCGGAAAGATGGGGCACTGGAGGGACAAGTGTAAGGCTGTGCAGAATGATAATGTGCAAATTAATGATTTAAATCCACAGGCGCAGAATGAGGGACCACGGAAGACACAGCAACAGGTATAACAGAATCAGTTTCCTTGTGCACCTAGGCCAAATTATAGGAGCAAAGCACAACAGGGTGAAGACACCGAAATTTGGGAAGGAAGGGAGGATACAAATGGAGCAACTTCGCAATTCCTGTTAAATGATACATTCCTCTATGATGAACCTTACTGACGGCGCCTGAGGGGGGAGGATGAGGAGTGCGTGCCTGGCGCCTCCTTGCCGGTAGACCAGTCAGGGCCATACATTGAAGGAAATGTTGAAGGAAATGACGTCACCTTTCTGTTGGACACTGGTGCTACCCATTCTACTGTGAGAACACCAGACCTTCCAAACCTACCCCTCTCGGGAGAAGCGATCCAAGTAGTGGGCGTTACTTTTAATTAATTAGTACCCCAGTTACAGAACCCATGGAAATTAAAATAGGGAATTTCAAAGAAATGCATAGATTCGTTGTTTGTGATTCGAGTCCTGTGAACCTACTAGGACGAGATTTGCTGTGCAAAATGAACTGTACCATCTTTTGCACTCCAAATGGCGTCGAAATTCAGACCCCAAATGAAGATGGAATCTACAAATTGATGCTGATAAGACCTGACTCAGAAATTAAAAGACTGACAATACAAGACTTACCTGAAGAGCTCCAACAGACAGTGAAACAAGAGGTATGGGATTTTACTGGAAAAGATGTAGGATTAATGGCAAATGTTGACCCAATTAAAATTACCATAAAAGAAGATGCAGTTTACCCAAATACTCGACAGTATAAAATGAGTGCAGAAGTAAAAGCAGGGGTTGCTCTTGAAATAAAAAGGTTGTTGAAAGCAGATATCATACAAGAGGGGTTGAGCAGTCCTTGTAATTCGCCCATAATTGGAATAAAGAAACCAAGTGGTAAGTACAGGGTAGTACAGGACCTGCGCAAGGTTAATAAAATTGTTGTGCCTTGCTTTCCTATTGTGCCAAACCATGCAGTGATTTTATACCAAATACCATGGAATGCTGGATGGTTTACTGTTAGCGATTTATGCCATGCATTTTTTTCGATTCCATTGCATCCAGACAGCAATTCCTTTTCTCATTTGAATTTGACAGTCATGCTTATGTCTGGAATCGTGTTCTTCAGGGGTACACAGAGAGTCCTTCGATTTTCAATCAAATTCTGAAAAAATGCCTTGAATTCTTGGTATTGCCTGGAGAAGCAGTCCTGGTGCAATATATAGACGTTCTCTTGGTGGCGTCTAAAAGTAGAAGAGACTGTGTCGTTGACACCATTGCCTTACTGAACCATTTTGGTTAAGGAGGACATAAGGTATCGCCAGACAAACTACAGTTCTGTACCTCCTCAGTGAAATATCTGGGGCACCAGATAGAGAGAGGTATCAGGAAGGTCACCACAGAAAGGATTTGAATAATTCGAAAACATGGAACTACCCAATACCCAGAAAGAAATCAGAATGTTTCTTAGAGTTGTAGGATACTGTAGGCAGTGGATTGTGGGATTTGCAGTCCTAGCCAGATCATTGATAAAAATGACAAAGAAAGGAGCAAAAGACCCAGTGAGTGGGATGATGAAAGCATGTCAGCTTTTACGAAATTACGGGAATGTCTGTGTACAGCTCCCGCATTAGGAATGCCTGACTACTCAAAGGAGTTTGCACTGTTTTGTGACACACGAGACAATTGAGCACTTTCAGTCCTGACCCAAATTCATGGTTTAACCAGACATCCTGTAGCATATTTTTCCTCTACTTTGGATCCAGTGGCTGCTGGATTACCTGGAAGTCTGAAAGCAGTAGCTGCAACTTGCATGAGTCTTGAACAGAGTGAGTCCATTATTATGGGACATCCTGTGACTGTGTATGTTTCACATGCAGTTGTAATCTTGTTGACCAGGACCAAAACTCAGTATCTCAGACCTAGTCAGCTGACTAAGTATGAGAGAATTCATGTAGGTGCAAGAAATGTAACTATTGCCCGGTGTAATATTTTGAATCCAGCTACCCTACTACCAAATTCACTCACAGCAGAAGTGAAAGGAGAAGTTGAGCATGACTGCCTTGATCTGACGGAGTATAGCACGAAACCACACCCAGACATAAAGGAAGTGCCCCTAACTGATGAAGATTACGAGCTGTTTATAGATGGCTCATGCATGAGACATGAAGACAGAGGCTTAAGTGCTGCTTATGCAGTATGCACTTTAGGAGGTACAGTGGAAGCATCCTACTTACATGGAGTCAAGTCTGCACAAATAGCTGAATTGGTTGCATTGGCAAAAGCCTGTAAATTTGGGAGGAACATGAAAATAACCATATACACTGATATCCAGTATGGTTATGGGGTTGTGCATGACTTTGGCCAATTGTGGCTACAAAGGGAGTTTTTGACTTCTTCAGGTACTTTTATCTGAAATGGAAATTTTGTGCAACAATTACTGGAAGCAATCCAGTTACCAAAAGAATTGGCAGTGGTCAAGTGTGCTGCTCACAAATCTGGTGATGACAAAGTGACAGCAGGTAATCGATATGCTGACCAACTGGCCCAACATTGTGCAAAATACAAAATGGTGATTAATAAACAGCTGCCAACTTCTGGTGCTTGAGGGAATAAAAACATGGGAAGAAGTGAGAGATTTGCAGAATGCAGCAGAACCAAAAGAAAAGGAAAGATGGAGAAAATTTGGTTGTCAGAGAAGGAATGAGGATGGTGTCATAGTTTACCTTGATGATATGCCTGTGTTGCCAGACTGCCTGCTTGCTCCTATGGCTAGATTGATACATGGAGACACACATTTAGGAAGAGACGCTATGATTCGCATCTTTAGACAGACATGGTTCAACTCGAGATTCAGAAACATAGCAGAGGCACTCTGCCAGAGGTGCCTAGTTTGTCAGCAATTTAATCCCGGAAAGAAAACTGAAGTTTTGCCAGTAAAGATTGGAAAGGCAGAAGGCTCATTCATACGATTACAACTTGACTTTATTCAGTTACCCCCTTGTCAAGGAATAAAGTATGTCCTCGTCATTGTCTGCCTATTTTCAAAGTGGGTAGAAGCTTACCATGCACGCAGGAAAGATAGCATTACTTTAGCCAAACTGTTACTTAGGGAACTGATACCACGGTACGGTTTCCCAGTCACAATTGAATCAGACAGAGGTGGGCATTTCCATAGCGAAGTAATAAGACAAATCTGTGAAGCATTCAAAATTACGCAAAAACTGCACTGTGCATATCGCCCAGAGGCTTCTGGAGTGGTAGAACAACTGAATGGCACTATCAAGTCAAGATTGGGCAAAATAAGTGAATCTACTCAAATGGAATGGCCAGATGCTTTGCCACTTGCTTTGATGGGATTCAGAAGTATTCCAGACCGGAACACAGGCTTGAGTCCACATGAGATACTGATAGGAAGAGCAATGCGGCAAGCATGGGTGCCAGGATACAAACTGATAAGCATATCTGATGATTTGGTACTAGAATACTGCAAGCACTGGGTGACCAAGTGTGTTCTATCTCTCACAAGATTGGGGAAGACGCCGTTGCCAGACCAACAACTCCAGCACATGACTTGAACCCAGGTGATTGGGTTGTAATAAAGAAACATACTCGGAAGAGTTGCCTTGCACCGAAGTGGGGAAAACCAAGACAAGTAATCCTGGTTACCACAATAGCTGTGAAGTGTGCAGGTGTGCCAAGGTGGATCCATGCCAGCCATACGAAGAAAGTGACTGAACCTGAAAAAACTGATGCTGAAGTTTGTGCAGCTGAGGGGTCTCAAGAAATTGGTCCTGAAGTAGCTGAAGAAGAACAACCGAGCTCCAGTCAAGATGATTGGGTCCCAGTAATCGACCTGACTCTTGATCCAATAAGAACAAGAAGACAAACCTACTTAGATAGAGAGTGGTATAGTGGGGATGAGACAGGAATAAAAGGAGATAATCAGATCATCAAAATCCAAATCAAATCTGATGATGAGGAAGACCAGATAGGGAAGGAACAGATTATTGACACTCCTCCAAGAATTCCAGATCCTGAAAAGGGACAGATAGAATTTAGAGGAGAAGTTCAAGCGGAAGAAAATCAAAAGTTCGAAGTGCTTGAGCAGGATCAGATAGAATTAGATAAATGTGTTCAGGAAGAAGAAATTGAAACAAAACAAAGCCCAATTCAGTATATACCTGAACAAGGCCAGGTTAGCGATCAGGCAGAAAAAGTTGAAATAAGACCTGGAACTAGTCAGACATGAAAAGAAAAAGAAGACAATGAAATAGAAGTGCCACAACTGAACGAGAATAAAAGAGCACTTGAAAAAGGCCAAAAACACAGTGCCATTTAAAAGATTCAGAAAAGGAGATAAAGTACCGAGATTTGTCAAAAGACTTAGACTGAGACTAAAGACTATCGACAAAGAACTTGAGCAGGAAAATCAAGACTCCAGTAAAACTGATCCGTCTGGGACAAAACCCAAGAGCAGAAGTACCCGAATTAAGAGACTGAATAACAAGTATCAGAGTCCTGAATGGACTTATCTGGTGTTGGAAGACTTTGAAAACCTTGAAATAAGTGATGAAAGTGAATAAGAATTGATTGCTGATCAGACTGACAAAGAAGTGAAACCAACCTGAAAGTTGCCCTGTGTAAGCAACCTGTGTAAAGTTACACAGAGGGGTTGAAGCTTCTTTTGAGTAAAAATGTCTGATTCTTCTGTGAATGGAAGACTGAGACGAAATTGTTGTAAAACATACTGCAAAGTGTGTTTATGTAGTGTAGCATTAGTACGTATATTATGGATAGGACTAACAATAACTATTCCTTATACTAAATCAGTGACAAATCAGTGACAAAGGACACAGAAGAGCTGCAAACGGAAGATACACCACAAAGAGTAGAGACACAAGAGAAAGCACTTAGCCTTAGACAAACTAGAATGGACGTAGATGCACCAGGTGAGGAAGGACTGCATTATCATAGAATCAAGAATAGAACTCATTTAAATGTATTTGCAAGCCTTCTAGTACATTACGTAGAAGCAATGGAGATAGAAGACGGTTACGTCTGTATGAAGCTACCTACTTCAGTAGCTGAGGGTGTGACCGACCATCACTTGCCACTAACATATGGAATTTCCTGTAGTATTTTAGCTAGTTTATTCTACAAGAGAGGACCTTTACAGTATTATTACTCTAATTCAGATGTGATATTTTCTGAACTTCCTATACGTGGAAACCTGAATCCTGTACATACTAAAAGTGATGTAGCACATTATATGGGAGAATACTTTCTAACTATAGGTACAATAGATTTAGGTGAAGCACATAGAGATAACTTAACATGTTCATTACACAAACAAGAGAAAATGTTTCTAAATATGGCAGAGAAAAGAAGAGAACGTTTCCAAAGAAAAGCAAATGATAAAAGGCAGAAAACTCCTAAATGGGCCGAAAATGTAGGGAGCACCTCACATGGTGGAGCTAATGTGCTATGTTTCTGGATTTCGAAAAGAAGGGGAAACTTTGTCTTCACAGAGAAAAGACTAGTTACTATAATACCATATTCATTAGTTCCAGTGAATGCGAACACAAGATAATTGGAGGTTGGGGTTTCAAAAATGGGTCAGAACCTGTGTTTCCTGGAATCTATTATATATGTGGGAACAAGGCTTATTTCATATTGCCAGATCATTGGTATGGAAGCTGTTATTTTGGTATTGTCTTCCCAAAGATATACCATGTAATGAAGTCGCTAGAAACAATGAAAACACTAATGGATTTATACGTAGTAAAAGAGAAAGTGTAGGAGAAATAATAGGTGATATATTTGGTGCATTGATACCTACAGTGGGAGTGGCTCTGAATACACACAGAATCTGCAAATTGTCAACAGTAGTAGATCGGTTATCAACTGACACTGCTGGAGGTTTACTGATGGACAATACCGAATTGGTTGCGATCAGATCTATGATTTTACAAAATCGACTTGCTCGTGACACCCTATTGGCAAAAGAGGGCAGAGTCTGTAGAATGTTGAAAGCTCAACATTGTTGCACGTATATTCCAGACAAAAGTGTTGAAATTAAGAGGTATGTAGAAAACATCACTAATTTGGAAAGAGATCTCAAACCACTGGAGGTTGATAGTGCCTGGAAGAGACTAACTGATTGTCTCTCCTCTGTAGGTAGTTGGTTTTCTAACCTAGGTAAAAGTCTTGTGAGTAAAATTCTTATGCCAATAGCGGGAATAAGTAAATTAATAATTTGCTGCAAATGTCGAAAGCCCAAAAAGAAATATACTGCTAATAGGAGAGGGATAAAAAGAAATGTTGAAGAACTCGAACTAGAAGAAATGAATAATCAAATTTATAAAAGAGTGAAATATTCTCATCCTAACAAAGATGCAGAGAAAAAGCTAAATAGAAAGTTTGAAGAGATTGAAATGGGTGAAATGTGAAAAGTTGGCATCTGGTTCCATTAATAGTGATGATAGTAAATATCATCAAAGAGGGGTTTGATGGAGCAAGGATTCGCACGTTAAGCAACTTGCTTGTATTCATGAACCTCGAATAACCCTAACTATGTAATCAACCCGTTTTGTCTTACTAATCTGCCCCTTGTACGAAATTTGGGTGTCCAAGAGACGCTTGCTTATGTGTCTATTACCCTTAATACGCTTCCATAATAAAATGGCCGCTGCTATGCAGGAATTTAGACTGCGCATTCGTCAGTCATTACCATGTGACGTGACGTATTCAATGTCTTGGTGGGAAAACAGTCGCACATGCACAATAAAATTAATATGGCTGCTCTGGGTTCTCACATGCTCAAAACTTGCATTGCCGCTTTTGCAAAGCTGTCCGTTCTGCATAATCAATAATGCTATATTTATTATAAATTAATGCGTGTAGTATAGAAATTCATGGTATACAGTGTAATCATTTATTACTGTATTCTAAATTGTTTTCTCTTGCTTTTCATGTATCGTATCCTTTGGGCCTGGGAGGTGCTTACTACTCCATTTTGGAAGCCCTTACTGTGCAAGGCACGTTGCGGAGGGAAAAGAACTCTGCAGCAGTGGAACGCAGCCAGCTGGCAGCCACAGCCAAGATGCTCCTGGGAACCTGACCTGCGACCTAGCTGAACAAAGTTGAACTGTACTAAAGTCGCAACAAATGTATTTGAATATTGTATTCACCATTGTTAGCTGAACGGCATATGTCATGAGAACCGGAAATTTAAGGGGTGGGTATGGAAACTGAATATTAAGTCTGGGAAAGTCTAAGAATTAGGTGGTGTGATGACTTAACCTCCTCCTTTGTCCAATCAAAATTGGGGATCCTTGCACTTGCAACATTGGGGGGTGGTACATTGACCCGAAAAACAGTATATCTAGCGTAGGTTTAGCTAGAGAAATTGTCTGACTTGTCTGAATAGCTGACCTGTCACTGAGCGAACGCACTCTATAGGTGACTGAAATCAGAGAGCTGCGAAGCACTCTGTTGGGAGGTTCGAGACAAACCCATTTGGGGTTTTGCAGAATTGAAAGTGCTGGCGAAGCACTTTGCTGGGAGGTTCGAGAACCCAATCGGGGTTATTGGCAGATTCATTGCAGCGAGAGAGTATCGCAGGTGTTGCAACCGAAGCTGCGGTGTTGGTTGTAACCTTTGGTGAACCCGGTCCTGATCCAAATTATGGGGTTATCCTGTCCTGACTGTCCATGAGCTGTACCTGCTCGCCTACTGGCACCTAAGTCCTTGGGGTTTCTTCCCGTCTTTCCAACTGACCTGAGGCCAGGGTTGGTCTTCACTCTATCCTAGGTAAATATAAAGTCTGTGTGGGTGATTGCTTATCTATATTTGCATTTTCTAATTCTCGAATATTGCAAAGCTTAATTGCATATGTTCCCTTTTCTCCCCTGTCCCTTGATAAATGAGATTTTCATGCATTACTGGTCTATTAGCATGTTCCACTTTTCAAACTACATTTAGTCAATGTAAATTGTTTCTAATTTAGTATATGTTCTTTATCTTACCCTCCCTTTAGGAGATAAGCTGAATTTAAAAGTATGTTCCAATCTTAACTACCCTATAGTATTTAGCTAAATTGAATCTTGAATTTAAGTTTTCTGTAACTGCTATAAAGTCTTTGGGTATAGCATGTTCCCTTTCTTTACCCTCCTTTAATCAAGTTGCGAAAGATTGTTATCTAAAAATAGCAGGTTCCTTGTTCTTACCTTCCCTTTCAGTTGTTGATCTTAAATGCTTAGCATACTCTATCTCTTGCATAGTTATACTTTACTCATGATTTTGATTATAGATAGCTTAATTTGCTTCAACTTGATGCTCATGACATATGATGATGATGATTAGATAAAGTTTTGAACCTACCCAGAGTCTGTGGTTATTTTCATTTTTACAAATGTTATAAATGTTCTTGACTATCTGATTTATAACTCAACTCCCTGATCCTAGGTGTTTAGGTTCCTAGTATCTACATTGCTAGGTTATAGATATAGGAAGCCGAAGTGTAGAAATCTCAAGTTATACTGATAGTAGAGCGTGAGTTACTCAAGTAATGTTAAGGTGTATGAAAATTATGGGCCCAGTTGAGTATTAGTAAAAATTTCCTATCAGGGTGACCTGCGCGCTCTATCAGCGGAGAGAGGAGTCAAGCCAAGAAGGCTAATGCCTCTCTAGGTTCCTGCACTTGGCTTAACTCGCTAACAGCCTGCCAAATTTCATGCAGATTCATTAAGCCGGATGAAAGCTATTTCGTGAAGTTATTCTGTTATGCGTTTTTATTTATGGAGCAGAATCGCAAAGATTCTAGGAGCTGAAGAGAACACACAGCGCTGAAACTTAATAATATTCACAAGAAGAGAATAGTTAAGCACGGGTTAATTAATATAAGGAGAGTACTCAGAAAAAACGTAAAAGGGAAAAAAATTCCACAGCATTGCCCTAGCTACAGCGAATCAATGGTCCCAAATGTAGCCGTTTTAGCTTTAGGGGTGAGATTTAAGGAGAGGTTGTCAGACTTCAAAGAGCACATGGGCCAGTGAAAGGAAACTTCATTATCCATCGAAGTAGGCAATTTCTGGTGTAAGAGTTTGTGTATGACAGTCAGTGATTTAAAAGACTCAAAGGTACGAATAGGAAGCAAGTGTAATTATCTCAGTGGTGGGGTGATGTGTGATATTCTTGCTGTGCCTGTCACCACCAGGATCTTCATATTCTGAAAAAGGTTAAGTCAATGGAAATCTTTTTTTTTTTCAAGAAGAACATTTAATACCGATGAAGCAAAATACTTTTGGATCTTTTCGGACATGTCAGCGGCCTCTGCCCACAGGCATAGGGACTTTTTATTTCAATAAGATTTTATTGAGAAAGAATGTTCCAAGTAATAAAAACCAAGTACAATAGAGGTGATACATTCTGACATAAGTGAAAAGGAGAAGCATATACATCACTTAAGAAATAAATAAAATAGATGTAAATAAAATTAAGTTGGGAATATGAACCAATATCAACTGTCAGTAATCGAAAGCAAAACGTATCACTCTCTAAATTGAGGAAGGGGACAAGGGAGGAGGTAGAAGAAAAGAAAGAAAAAAGAAAAGAATGAAGAGAACACAGCAGAAAGAGAGAACGGGATGAGAGGACAGGAAAGCTGAAAGAAGAGAAAAAAGAAGGATTCCCACATGAGCGACCCAATGCACTACACAGAACAAGCAACAATTAGACAGACGAATCAACAGGGAATTGAGATACTAACCCTTTCGAGGAGAGTTCCATATAGTCATCCAAGGCTTTCCAAAACCCTTTAGAGATGGAAGGCGACAGGTGTGCTAGATCTACTGAGGTGTGGGCACTGCGTAGGAAGGATACCCACGCCCACCACGTATGGTAAGAGACAGACGAAAAGGATTTCCATTCCATAAGAATGATTTTAACCGCTACAGTTAAGAGAAGATCTAACAGTTGTAATTCTAACGGTTCTAAAGGAAGAGGAGTAGGAGCAGCCAAGGGGCCTAGTAGGACTATAGGAAAGGAAAGCTGGAGTTCAATATTAAAAATAAGGGATAAATGTTGCTGAATAAGGTCCCAAAAAGGTTTAAGCAAGGAACAATGATAAAACATATGTGGAAAATCACCAGTCACCAAGCCGCAACTCCAGCAAAGGTCGTCGTCTTTAAGGTTGAGCGAATGAAGACGCGCAGGCGTCCAATGGAGAAGATTGATCGAGAAAAATTTAGATTGCATTAGGGAAGGAGCTATTTTATTACGGAGAGCCAATTTACCAATGGATTGCCAAGCTTCGGATGAGATATGATCTGTGATGTTGTGGTCAAAATGGCGCGACCATTTTTGTTGTGCCACCGTCTGATCAGGAAGCGAAGTGGAAGACAAAAACTTATAAATTTTGGAAGCAACATGACCAGCTTTGATCCAAATGTGGAAAAGCGAAATGGTGGAGGAGGAGGTGTGAAGACGAGTTTTAGAAACAGCAACCTTGATTTTCAGAAAGGTATAGAAGTCAAGATTTGTTAAAGAGTGTTTATGTGCTAAGGTAGAAAATGGCAAAGGGTCACCAGAATCACTATATAAATGTTGGACAAGAGAGATTCCTTTTGCAGCCCAGTAAGACATGAGGGTGGGAGAAATAGTAATCTTGATTTTGGAATTTCTCCAAATAGAAGACCACCTTGTTTTATGCAAAGGAATTGCCATTTTCCTATCTAATTTTTTAATTGCAGTAATCATATCAATAATGATAGAGCGGGAAAACAGAATATGCAAAGTGGATATAGTACAAAAAGAGGCAAGTGGCAAAGGTGATGCTAATTCCTGTTCTATGAGTATCCAGGAGGGGACATGACGAGTTGGAGGAGAAAACCAAAAGGCACCTTGAGAAGCCAAGAAAGCAGTCTGGTATTTCTCCCAGTCCGGAAAGTTACATCCACCCATATCACAAGGTCGACGTAAATATTTATATGCTAATCTAGCTTGTTTGCCATTCCATAAAAATTTAGAAGTGAGAGCACCAATTTCTCGAAAAAAGGAATCAGATAATTTAAGCGGAAGCATGGAGGAAACAAAATTAATAATCGGCGTGATCATCATTTTAAGGGTTTGTAAACGACCCCACCATGAGATATGTTTTGGAGACCACGTATCTAGAAGACGACGTACTTTGGTAATAGTCTGAGATTCATTATAGGCAACGGTGGCATGCAGAGTAGAACAGAAATAAATTCCCAGATATTTGAGATGTGTAGATTGCCATTTAAAACCAGCCGAACCCATATGAGCAGGAAAGCAATAGGCATTTAAAGGGAACATCTCCGTCTTATCTTTATTTAGAGTATACCCCGATACCGTTGAAAACAAGGAGATGGTGTCAGAAATAGCAGGGATGGCCAAGGCGATATCATCTGAAAAAATAAGAACATCGTCAGCGTATGCGGCAGTTTTAAGACAGTGAGAACCAAAAGAAAAACCTTTAATATTAGGATGTAAATCAATCAACCGAAGAAGAGGATCAATAGATAATAAAAATAAGAGTGGGGAAAGGGGACAACCTTGTCTTGTTCCCTGGCAAAGATTAAAAAATGAAGACGTAGCACCATTAACTCTAATGTTAGCTTTAGGTTGGGAATATAAAGACATTACCATATTAATGAAAGAATCTCCAAGGTTATGAGCACATAGGACAGCTCGGAGGAATGGCCAAGAAACCTTATCGAAGGCCTTTTCTGCATCAAGGGCCAAGGCCGCGGCCGGGAGTTGGGAACGTTTGGCAGCACCGATAATATGACAGAAAGTGCGGATATTGTCCCTTGCCAGACAACCCTTAACAAAGCCAGTTTGGGAGGGATGAACAAGGTGGGGAATAAAGGATTCTAAGCGCTTAGCCAGGATTTTAGCAAAAATCTTTGCTTCCATATTTAGGAGCGAAATAGGCCGGAAGTTTTTAGGATCCGAATGGTCCTTTCCTTCTTTCGGAATCACAACTATGGTGGCTTCAGCAGCCGTACCAGAAACAGAACCATCCTGAACAAAAGAATTAAAAACAGAGTGTAACTTAGGGACAAGCAACGGAAGAAAGGTTTTATAAAATAATATTGGGTATCCATCCGGGCCAGGGGCTTTCCCAGAACGGGTGGCCTTGATCGCAGCAACAATTTCCTCGGGAGAAATAGGTTCGTTCAGGATGGAGCGATCTTCCTCAGAAACTGACTGAATCGGAACCGATTTTAAAAAATCTTGACACTTGTCAAAAGAGGATTGGTTAGAGGGGGTATATAGTTTGTTATAAAAATCGCGAAAAACTTCCAGAATTTCCTCCGTTTGAAACTTTTTAGAACCACTGTGATCTGTAATAGAAGAAATTTGTGAGGACTTAAAAGAGAAATCTTGGAATTTTAAGGTAGCAGCCAAAAGTTTCCCAGCCCGATTCTTCAAAATTAACTTTTTGGACTTTTGTGCTTGGACACCAATATGAGCCCGTTTTGTAATAATCGTATTATATTTGTATTTTAGAAGCTTTATTTGTTGTAGACTAGTGGGATCTTTTGTGTGTCGAAAGGAAGCTTCTAGAGTTTTGATTTCAGATGATAAGTCAGTAAGTTCTTTCTTAATAGCAGAATTACGTTTGGACATACATTTAATGACTTGACCCCGAAAAGTACATTTAAAAGAGTCCCAGAGAGTTATTGGAGAAGAAACAGAATCCTCGTTTTCACGGAAAAAAGTATCAATATCTGTAGAAAAGTCCGCCACTTGAGAGGGGTCATGTAAGACTTCAGTGTTTAATCTCCATGAACGACCACGTGGTTTAGGAGCAAAGGAAGACAGTGTAAAGGTGACCGCGGCATGATCAGAGATGACAATGGGGTCTATAAGCGGAGAAGAAGAAGAGGAGACAAGAGAAGAATGAACTAGGAGATGATCAATACGAGAAAAGGAGGAGTGCGGTGAGGAGAAGAAAGAGAAATCACTACCAGTGGGATTATGAAGACGCCAGATATCTTGAAGATGAGAAATGGAACACATGTTAAGCATTTGTTTGTGTGCTTTTGGAGGACGAAATTGAAATGCAGAATTCCTGTCTAAAAGAGGATCCATTGGTAAATTAAAATCGCCACCAACAATGAGATTGCCAGCATGTGGGGTATTATGCAAAATTTTAGTAATGGATTTCCAAAACGCTGGATCATCAATATTCGGGGCGTAAATATTCATAACATACAAATCATGTTGTCCATCCGACAGTTTAGATAAGAGCCGACGACCTTCAGAATCATGGTCAGAAGAGAGAATTGATAACCCAGAATTCCTTGAAATTAACGTAACAACACCATTCCGTTTGCCAGCGGCATCGGAACATGAAACATCCGATACCCATTCCTTTTTCAAAAACAGCGCTTCTCTGCTAGTGATCTTGGAGTCTTGAAAAAGAACTAAATCTGCAGAGAGGGACTTACAGTAATCCAAGATTTTAGACCGTTTCACCGGGTGATTCAAACCCTTAACATTAAGGGATAACACATTTAAACCTGGCATGTAACAAAGGAGGGATCAAAAGAAGTCAACACTGATTACAGAAAAAGAACGAACATGAAAAATATAAGGGACCAACTGTTAATCAAAAGAAATTCTGTGGGAGCATCCATGTGGAAGAACCAGGAGAAAGAAAGAAAAAGAAGAGATGAAAATAGAATAGAAAGGAGATAGAGAGGAGGCAGGAAGGGAGGTCTAAAAAAGACCCATATCATGCAAGGGAGAACGTGGAAGAAGCGAGTAAGGAGCCCGTACTAGGAGCATAAGTGAGTAAAAAGGAGTAGCCCAATACTAAAAAAACAGCGATTGATAATAAGAAAAGCAAGGAACCAATAACACCGGAAAAAACAGAATTATAATGCAAATACTAAAGTGAAAAAAAAGAGAGTACTTCAACATCGAATGGAGTAGCAATATCTTAGCGAAAGTAATATCTATACTAAGCAACAATATCAGAAAAAATAGTAACAGTGTAATTACGTACGAAAACACTAACCAGCATATATTAGTAAGTGAATAGAACACATATTATAAAAAGTTACAACATAGTTAAAGAATAACATATACCTGCATATGAATACACTATGAAGTGAATTAACAGAAGTAAGAAAAAAAGATGCGTGAGAGAGTGGAAAAAGAGTATTGTAGATAAAAAGAGGGAGAGAATAGAAGGAAGAGAACAAGTATAGTAAACAGGAGAGCAAATAAAGAAGAGAATTGAGCATCAACCATAATATAAGAGCATCCTCTCGGAAGATATATGTGAGTAAAAATTGCTAGTGAAAGAAGTACTAATACGCTAATCATATAAGAGAAGTCTTAAACAGTAGATACATATAATGCAGGTAAAACGCATATTCAAAATAGTAACATCATAAGTGAAGGACAAATTATGACAGTAAAAGAGAGAAATATGAAACTAAGTCGCTGAAGGAAGAGAATATAGAGGTAAGGGAACTTGGATGAAAGAAGAGAGGGGAAAAGACTCGGAATAAAAGAGGAGTGACAATGTTGAAGAGATAATCAGGAGGAATTGAAAAAAGGACGACAGATAGGAAGTAAGAAGAGAAAAAAAAATGGAAGGATAAGAAAAAAGAGCTGTCGTAGGATAAACAGCAAGAACATATAGGTTGCAGAAAATAAGGAAGGATGAGAAAGTCGAGAATAGTATGAACGAAAGAATGGAAACGTTAGGACGAACAGTGTCAGGAGAATAAACCGACATGTAAGTTAGCTGGAGTAAGAGAAGAGGCATCTAGCCATGAAAAGTACATCCAGAGATAGAAACAAAACAGTTCAAGTTCCTGAGGCACCAGGAGTCTGTGAAGTTGCTCTTTGGATTTCCATCTCTATCTCCAACTGGTTGTCCAGGAATGTCGCCAAATCCGCCGGTTCATCGAAGACTCTGGAACGACCCTTATGTGTGATGCGAAACTTGGAAGGACCAGAAAACGAAAAAGGAATGCCCATTTCCGTGAGCCATTTTCGAAGGTTCAGGAAGCCCTTCCTTCTTATGACTGTGTCTCTGGCAAAGTCCTGGGAAATGGAAATGCGATGGCCATCCCAACTGAGTTGCTTAACTTTCCGCATATGAGAGAGAATCATCTCAGTGTGTTGATGTCGCAAAGGCTTAAAAATGACTGCTCTTGGTTGGGTTGCTGCTTTAGGTCAAAACGTTGGAACACTGTGTGCTCTTTCTATTTCAAAATCTCTATGGAATGATATTTGAATTGTATCCGGAATCCAATGAGATAAAAAGTCTATCATAGAGGAAGATGATTTCTCCGAATCTTCCGGTAGACCAAAAATGCGTAGATTAGATCTACGATTACGGTCCTCCTGCTCAGTGAGATCTCTGCGCAATGCCGTCATTGAGCGTTCCAAGTGGTTGAGGGATCTGGATTGTTTCTGCATGCCATCCTCTGCAGAGCAGATTCGTGATTCAGTCGCTGATACACGAAGAGAAAGAGCCTTAAAGTCATTTCTGATAGCAGACACTTCCACTTGTAGCAAGTCTGTGTTCGTTTTTGTTGACTGCGCAATATCATGTACTTCATTAAGGCGCGTTAATATTGTGTCCAATGTGGAAGCAGTGTCTGACTGAGGAGCCTCAGGCGTCGGAGAGAGTGACTTAAGCCTTTTCAACGACGTGCCAACATCCTTAGAGTCTTTGTTGGTCGAAGACCGATTCATATTGACAATGTTGAAGTAGTAGACTGTAAAAAATACCACTTGAGGAAGAGTGAAAACACAAAAAGTGCGCAGAGTGACTCACAAATAGTAAAAAATAGGAGAGCAAGCTCAAAGTGCGCTATGATATTCTAGCGGTGACAGTATGAGCAGAGCAGGGGAGCACCGTAATGAGTTGGTAGCAAAAATGTCGACACCTCTATGGAAGAAGCGGACTGAGAGAAAAATAGCATGATAACAGCTTAAAGCCCAACCAAGCAGCAAGAGAGTAACATAAAGAAGGCAAAAATGTTACCAGTAGTGGGCGCCGTGGAGGAAATGCATTAGGCGGACCAGCAACACAGCAAAGTTATATCCGCGGCGGCGCCTCTGAAGTAAAATGACAGGAACGTCATGAGCGGGAAGATGGCTGCCGCTCGTGAGGAATGCGAGCGCCTGTGAAGCGTGAGGCAGAAATCATGTAACCGTGGCCAAAACCTCAGGAAAACAGCGTCAATCAGTTCACCACATGTTCCGCTGATGAGGGTTGCTTTTTCCGTCAAGAAGGGCAGCAAGAGACGGAGAAAATCGCTCGACGGGACAAACTCGCCTCGGAGCTCAAGCGCAACACGCCATGCTGAAGCGGCGCGCAAGCCACGCCCCCAAGTCAATGGAAATCTTTGTCTGGTGGTGCCAGATGGATATGCGTCTGGATTTAAGTCTGGGTTTAATAAGGGCGTTGATTAATGTGATATGGAGAGTGGAATCAATCACAGGAAGAATCCGTTTGAGGGTGTTCATCTCGATAAAGCTCGTGGATTGTGCATCAAGGAACGAGGGGGCATATATATGTTGTGGTGGCAACAGGGGCTTCACCGAATATACAAGGCAGCGTAAAGCCACTTAATGTAGCTAAACAATGCCTTGTTAATAAGGAACCCTTTAACGCTGTACAAAGCGTGAAAGGGGAGGGCAATGGGTGTTGCGGTGGAAGTTCCAGCGCAACACACATTAATTTTGATGCTGCCCCCTATTTACAAGGTTGGCATAAATAGGGGGCAGCGCCAAAATTAAGACCAGGGAAAACCTGGGGCCTCATTTATGAGGCTGTGCGTCACTTTTACGCCGCTGGTGCATCATTTTTTATGACGCACCAGCAGCGTAAAAAATGCGCCTTGTTGCGCCATATTTACAAAGTGACGCATCTAGGTAGATGCGTCACTTTGCAAACCCCTGCACCACATTATACCTGCGCCAGGTACAATGTACGCAAGGGGGGCGTATTGACGCAAGGAAGGGTCATAGAAGTGATGCAGTGAAATCTATGAGATTTCACTGCGTCACTTTTAGGACGCCATTGCGTCAAAATCTTGCGCCTGCCTCACAGCAGGCGTAAGACTGACGCAGGTCCTTTCACATGGGGCTTGCCCCATGTGAAAGGATGCATTGCTGGAGTTGCATCACTTTTGTGACACACTCCAGCAATGCGTCACTTTTGCGCCATACAGATACGTCAGAAATACTGACGTATCTGTAACTCCTTGCGACATGATGCGTCATACATTAAATATGACGCATCAGGAATGTCGCAAGGAGTACGCACTGAGAAGTGACGCATCGCTGCTTTCACGCAGCGATGCTTCATTTCTCATAAATGAGGCCCCTGGTCTGAAACAGGCAAAATGAGGAGAAATGCTTTCTTTCTCCTCGTTTTTGCTGTTTCCACTTGTGCTGTGTTGTGCAGCTCACATAGACACAGCAAATCGCCATTGATTGTTTATGTGAAGGAAGGTGGCCCTTCCTGCACATAAACAATCAAAAAATAAATGAAGTTTTGAAACTTCTATGTGTGCTGCATTAAACAGCACACATAAAAGTTACAAAACGTCATTTAAAGAAGATTTATGTGTAGGAAGGGGGACCTTCCTGCACAGAAACAATCTTCCCCTCAACGCATACACCCTTGCACTATGGTGCATGGGTGCTACTAAGTTTAGCACCAGCGCAGGGGGAAGCGCAGGGCTGCACCATATTGCTTTAAATATGGTGCCGTCCTGCGTTCCTAAAGTGGCGGAGTGCAGCGTTCAGCCAGGAAGGCTAACACTACTCTCCGTTACTTCTTTGCAAATATGCCCCAATGTTTTATCGAGAAGGACCCATAAATCTCACACCATGTTTGTGGGCAGTGGCATCCCCTCAGTCCACAGTTATTGATTCGATCTCGGTATATATAGATAAAATGACTGTTTTTCAGGGATTCAGTATGAAAGTTGTTGGCCATCCCATGTTGAGAAGTCAGCTAAAGAGCCCTTGTGCCTTGTCCGATGTTGATAAGTCGGCTAAAGTCCCCTTGTCGTGGATGGAAGAGTCTTGGAAAAGGCGAATGGGTTTGGAGGGAAGATGGGTGGGAATGGATGGGGAAAGAAGTCTGAAATTAACCTGGGTGTCGTCCGCGTAAACTCAAAAAAGCATTCCCAATTTCCCATACATTACGTCATTCGATCAGCCTGAAAGCTGCATCGTAAACAATTGCATTATAAAGGACCCCAGGTATTAGTGGAAAACAAAATTTTAGTGAAAATACCGCCATTGATACTTGCGCTGCCGGTTCATTTTGAGGAAACGTGGCGAGCGTCGGCTTCAGCTTGGCCAAGTAATGAATGCATCCACTACTTTCTAATGCTAATATTATCGCTAACTCTAGGGGGCACTCCATACCAATTCATTTTTTGAAGGATTACAATGTCAACGAGAAAACCTGCTTAAATGATTGTGTAAAATCATTACACAAAGCTAAAATGAAACAATATAAATATTAATTTAACAGGCAGGAGTAATGATTCTTCGATTGGCTGTCCTTTGGTTTCCTCTGTAAAGAATAGAATCAAATACCACTTTTAAAAGCAATGTAATTCAAAGCAGCTGAATAAATAGTCGAAGGATCTGAAAATCACATTAAGGAGTGGAGTAGGCAGGCTCTAGCCTTCGTCCTGTATTCCCGCCCCAGACTGTTCTGCGGAAAGGACCACAAATACAATAAAAGACAGAGCAGCGAGTAGATCGCCCCTTCATATTTCTGCTAACCAGGTAGGTATAGCCCAAAATGGCACAAAATGATCTACAAGGACAAGTTTGCAGCAGTAATTTTCAAAACTGATGACTGCCTCTTGCTTTGTTTTTTTTAATCAGAATCACAACCGTGGACTCTTTCTGGCAATGTGTAATGTGTTTTCAATTATCGAGAGCTCTCTGTCATCTCTCCTCAAAAAGGTTGGTGTTGTTGCACGATTGAGAGGAGACATACTGGGGTGGGGGGATTTCAGGGCTCAAGTCCTAAAAAAACAAAAGTGGGGGAACTCGTCAAGTTAGGCAGAATAGGTTTGATATCACCATGTGTGACATCACAGGAAGTGGCATCACAGCCCATGACCTCACAGGAAGTGGCATCAGAACTTAAGACCTCACATATGTTTAGCAGGTCTGTTATGAGTATACTTGATCGTATTACAATATTTAACAAATTAGATTGTGCCCTAGGGTTGTGCCAAAAAATTAAGGCCACCCAGGTGCAAAATCTGGGCCTCAACTTCTACATATTTGTTTAGAACCCTGGCACAAAGTAATTGGCAACTAGGAGAAAAATGGCAGAGAATCTGTTCTCCATAATTAGTCGTAATGTCTGTATTTGAAAATGTCTTATTGGGTTAAGGCACCTGATGCAGAAATTTTTGTGTGCTTGCTCAATCTCAGGGAATAATAATGGTAAGATAACTAGGGAGGATAAAGTATCACCACCCCCTTTTGTACCGCTTTTGGCCGCCATTAGTGTGGCAGGGTATGCTCAGACGTGAGTCCCTTGCTCACTTTGCCACTGGATTCAAGCAAGCCGGGCTGAAGATGGCTGGAATGCCAGAAACCGGTCCTCGGAAGCTTGTTTCCGGTCCAGGGAAGACATGACTTGGCAGTTCCTGCTGGACTGTTCCCATGAGGCACAGGGTCAGACTGATTTGCATATAGCCATGTCTGAACTGGGGTGGCAGAGTGGGCTAAAGAACGGTGATGGATTAAACCCAGATCTTTTGACTGGGTGTGAGTGTTTGATTGATTCAGATGCTACGTCCATCACCACCCCCTTTTGTACCGCTTTTGGCCGCCATAAGTGTGGCAGGGTATGCTCAGACGTGCGTCCCTTGCTCACTTTGCCACTGGATTCAAGCAAGCGGGCTGAAGACGGCTGGAATGCCAGAAACCTGTCGTCGGAATCTTGTTTCCGGTCAAGGGAAGACATGGCTTGGCAGTTCGGGCTGGACTGTTCTCATGAGGCACAGGATCAGATTGATTTGCATATAGCCATGTCTGATGGATTAAACCCAGATCTTTTGACTGGGTTTTAGTGTTTGATTGATTCAGATGCTCCGTCCATCGCCACCCCCTTTTGTACCACTTCTTATCAAACCTGCCTTTATAGCATTATATTTCAGTGGAATTATAGACTAATTTCAAAACCCGTTCCCACAGGCCACGAGGTCTATTAGATCGAAGAATCTGCATACCTAAAAAAACTTGCACCACACTACTACCCCCAAACAGTAACATGCACTCATATTCAGCAAACCTCATCATCTAGCAGTTGTACAAGTATTTTATGTGGAGGGAGGTAATCTGCAAGATACTCTACCTATCTGCATTACAGGAAAGGCTTAACAACTAAACTGTTCCTGATGGCAGTCATCTAATCCAATCCAAAAGTAGGGAAGTAATTTCTAAATATTGTTCCAGTGCCCCAGGCCGACTGGACTCTAATGTTCCCCAACTTGTAACACCTGAACCACTCTGAAGTATGTGAAAGGTTAAATACAGTGTTTCATAAAATCCTAAATTCATACAGTAACTCATGGCATATCACCAGAGAGATTTCATGGGTCTTTAGAGAGCCCTGTTGAATGCGATCCTGTTTGCCATCTTGTCCCTAGGAAAATATGAACGCAGTGCAAAAATGTCTGTTTTTAATGCATTGACTTGTAGATGTCTAGTTGCTGCATGCTCACATAGAAAGCCTCCAGAAATTCCCAATAATCAGTTTAAAATAGTCCAGATAAAATATTCACACATGGTGCATGTATGAAAGATATTAAAAACGTCATTTTATGTGGCTGTTTAAGGTATATGCTTGCATAGATTTTGACACTGTCCCATAGTTTCTGAGTTGTGGTGGGAAGTTGTAGTCAATTTGCAGCACATTTCTAGGTTAAAATAATAGCGTTCATTGTAGGGAATTTTGTTATAGTTTATCTACCAGAAAGTGACAGTCAAATTTCAAGGAAAATTTGATTTTGCTTTGGAACCATAACATCTCTTTATTACTAAGCATGAGCGGGAAATCCGTTACGCTTGCCGATTTTGCGGATTTTTGGGAAATCCGCAATCCGCGAATTTTGCGGATTTCCCGCAAAATCCGCAAAAAAATCCACGAACGTAACGGGTTCAAAAGTTGAACCCCCACTCATGCAACTATTTTACAATGGCGCCAGCAAGCTGCCAGCGCCGTTGTAAAATAGTTACAAAGTTAGCTTGCACAGGAACCACTAGATAAAACGAAGCAGGTGCTTCCTGTGCAAGCTAACTTTGTAACTATTTTACAACGGCGCTGGCAGCTTGCTGGCGCCATTGTAAAATAGTTACAGCCTTACACAGGTCACTCAAGGGACCCCTGCGCCCTTCAGGGCGATTGCATAGTAACACACATATGGTCACTCGAACTAGTTGATGCTCAAAATCAGTGACTCATTCATTAGCCCAAAAACAATCATGAGCGTCTTCGAGGCTGGACAGGTGTGCCTCTTCCCAAATCTACTGTGGAAAATCATCTGTGATGCTGGGTAGAGGCCTTGCATCCTTGACTTTCATCTCCGTGCTGTTCCTGTGACCAGGAGCTTCTTTCTCTTTTTTTTTTATGTTCGCACGGGTTGCTGCAAGCTCGCACGCGTTTTGTACAATTTCGCAATTTGCGAAATTGTACAAAACCCTCGCAAACTTGCAGAAACCTGTGCGAACATAAAAAAAAAAAAAAATCCGCGCGGATTCGCGGATTTTGCGGATTTTGGCAATCCGCAAATTTGCAAATCCGCAAATTCGCGGATTGCCAATCCGCAAAATCCGCTCATGCTTATTTATTACAGAATTGTTTATTGTATCCCACTCATTGTCCTGTGTCTTTCATAGCATCATATTTCTGTCTGTTCACCATGCTTACAGTCGTGCTTTACACGTTCAGTCTCTATTAGTTTTGTATTTATAATTCTGCAGATTGATTCAAGCTCACAAGATAAGGAAAATGACTAATTTTCAAGTACAACATGGCTGCCACAAGCTATAGTGATCATGCGTGGTGCATTTGGCTGGCCCCTTTTCATAGATTCCTCTCTCTTCCTCACAATGGTGGATGTTCTAAAAAGGACTTCTTCATGTTTGAGGCCTTGAACTTTTGTACGGGCAATTTTAGAGTTTCTTCCCCGTATCCCCTTTGGGTGAACCGTTCAATCATCGCTTCCTGTTCTCTCTCAATGTCGGAATCGGTGCTGCAATTGCGGCGAGCCCTCAATAATTCACCATATGGAATACTCTTTTTCAATGGTATCGGGTGGTGGCTCGCCGCTTGCAGCACCGCATTTCCGGCAGTGGCCTTGCGAAATAGATGAGTGGTTAAGTTGCCTTCTTTGACCTCGACTGCCACATCCAAAAATTCACAGAAGGTATTACTGATAGTATATGTAAACCACAGATTGAGGTCATTAATTCCTAGGTGACCAATGTACTGTCTGGCTAGTGTTTCTGGACCATTCCAAATTATAAATAGGTCGTCAATGTACCTGACCCACATAAGGATGTGGTCAGTGTACATCTCAGACTCCTGTGACCAGACGACCTGTTCCTCCCACCAGCCTAGGAAATGATTCGCCAGGCTGGGGGCAAAACAGGTCCCCATCGCAGTCCCTGATCGTTGTCGATATACCACTTTGTCAAAGAGGAAAATGTTTTCCTGTAAGCAATACAGCATCATTGTAAAGGAGTGAATAATAAAGGTACATTGATGGCAAAGATCACACTCCAGACCCTCCTGCTCTGAGCCCTAACACCCACCCGTCCCTGCAATCTACCCGCCTCAGCCCTACAACTACCTTGAACCTGAGCCCTAAAGCCCAGCCCCAGCCCCAAAACAGATCCTGACTCCAGCCCCCCCCACACTGACCACTACAACTGTCCCCAACCCTGAAAACTGCCCCTTCCTCTCACTCTAATACCTAAAACTCAACCCCAGCCCTAAATACTTTCCTGCCATGATCCCTAAAATCGGGCCTCAGCTCTAAAAACTACTTCTCAATCCCCAGACCCAGCCCTACTTACCATGCTGCATCCTGGCCCTTCCTGTCCTGATCCTCCCTGTTCCTCTCCCTGCCCATCAGCTCTGCATCTAGAGTACTGACTGACTTAACTACACATATGTGAGGTTAAGGCATATGCGTGGTTAAGGCAATTGTTGTTTCGCTTGCATTGAAATGGCATTCATGGTTAAGCGTGTGCTGTGAATGCTATTTCCTGTAGGAAAGATTCCCACAGATTTTGTTACACAGGCAGGGTCACTTTTAAGTGTACCTGAAGCAACCTTCATTGGTATTGGTGGTGAAGAGCATAGTAGTGCAAATGGTAAGAACTTTGTGCCATTAAACTCACATGCAAGGACTTTCCTACTGGTATGGCAGAGGGAATTAACTCCCAAGGAATGCCTGAGAATTGCCATGTGCTGGCTCTCCAGGCTCCCACAAAATTCATCTTTGTTGATTTATTTCCAGAGCTAACATGTCATCTACCACTAAATCGATGACACCTATTAGTAGTGCTTTGGGCAGGAAGCGATGCAGGCCGTGGCGTAAGGTGGCCGTTTGATTCCGGAGCTCCGCGCTGTGGGGAGTCCCGGACAATGGAAGGGAGTGCTGTGTGTGGAGACCTGCGGTCCACTGAAGGGAAATGCTGTCTGACTATAAAGTCTCGCTAATGTGACGTTCCTGAAAGCGAGAAGTAATTTTTTGATTCAAAACAAAGGCTTTCTTTTATCGGCTGCTGATCTCTGAGGCGTCATGCATGCAGCTGACTGGATTCACGCCTCCGTAATACATGGCGCACGCTGCCTAACTAAAGTGAAGTACTTTGAGAATTTTTCTATCGGACGACTGATTCTTCTAAATAATTAATTGTATCCTCGCATGACAGGACACAACCTTGTAACCAGCCCTGTTCTTTTAACAAATGCTGCGTGTTTCTCATTTAATGAAAGGGCCTGAAGAGGCTGTTGCAAATAAGTCTGGGCCTTTTTTGTTATCGGTTGCTAATTTCTGAGCGAAATCTGGTTGAATGGATTTGTGTCTCAGTGATGTGTAGAGCATACTGTCTAACCAACGTGAAATATTTGGTGAAATTTTTTCTGTCAGACGGCTGGTTCTCCTGAATAACTAACAGGGCCGGACTGGGAAACAAAACCAGCCCTGGCAGAGTGCTCGGGCGCCCCCCCCCCACCCCTGGGGAGCCGTCGAGCTCTTTGCCAGGGCCAGTTTTTGGCTGATTTTGTTACAGAGCCGATTTTGAAGCTAAGCTGCAAAAATGGCCCTGTAACAAAATCGGCCCCTAGGGGCACAAAACCGGCCCCCATCCGCAGAGGCGTAGGAGACACTAAAATTCGGGGGGGGCAGGGACAACCTTTTGGACTTTCCAGTGACCTTTTACAAATCGGCCATTGTCTGAGAGCCGCACGCTCTGTTAAAAAAATACAATTGCATAGTTTTGTAGTGTAACATTGATAATGGCAGGAATGTAGTCACAGTTTGCAAATATGCTTTAATTGTTATTTACATTCATAAAGTAATTCGACCAAATGTGAAAAAACATGTTTTTGAATCTTACACCGTCATGCATCAAGCAAACAAAGGTGGGACGAAAAAAACGAAAAATAAACTGATTGCTCTTTGCGACATTCCTATTCTCAAAATGCAATTGGACTAATATTGAAGTGTACCGGAGACAGTCTGCATGCACACAGAGCTGTAAGAGCAGATAAATGTCCACTTTCTAAAAGTGGCATATCTTAAATAGTAATGTGCAATCCATCCTTACCAGTAAAAAGGATTTATCATTGCCATTCCAAAGTTATAAAACATGCATCAGCTACTCCTTTCTAACCAGGAACTCCACCTTAAAAGAGTGTATTAAGGATTTCCCAATGTCAATCTATGAGAAGAATAGGCCTCACATTAGTGAAAAATGAATGTAGATGTTTTTCACTACAAAGATAAGCAAAACATAAAAGTACATGTCCTACCTTTTAGCAACATAGCACCCTCCTCCATGGGCTATATAGGGCCTACCTTAGGGGTGACGTATGTATAATAAAAGGAAGTTTAAGGGTTCGCAAGGGGATTTTAATACCAAGTCAACCTGGCAGTAAAACTACACACACAGGCTCTGCAGTGGCAGGCCTGAAACATGTTTAAAGGGCTACTTGTGTGGGTAACACAATCAGTACTGCAGACCCACTATTAGCATTTAAATTATAGGCCCTGGGTATATGGTGTAACACTGTACAAGGTATTTACAAGTAAATATAAAAGGCCAATCGTGCATTCACCAATGTTCACATTTTTAAGGGAGAAGCCCATGCACTTTAACACTGGTGAGCAGAGGTAAACTCCTCAGAGTCCTAAGGGCAACACAATTAATCACAAAAAGAGGAGGTAAGCAGGCAAAACAGTTGGGGGGAGTCCATCCTAAGGCTGACAGGTCTAACAGTATGGTGTAGGATTCTTTGTGTCTGTTTGAGTATTGAAGTAAGTCGGATACTTTTTGGAAGTCCCAGGTTTAGCAGGGCACTAGAAGGAGAGCGAGAATAGTTTCTCAAACACTGTAAGTTTATCGCCTGCATTCCTGAGGCTGGAGGGTGGAGAAACCATCAATTCTTCGCAAACTGTACAAAGCAATACAAAAAATTTGTTGTCTAATCTATGAGAAGCGCTATTGCAGCTGGATGACATAAGTGTAGAGTGCACTCAAACCACATTATCTTGCATAGGAATATAAGACACCCTATAAGATAATTTTGCAATAAGAATTATCCTTGTGTGGGATGTCACAAAAATGAGATTTACCGTGTTTGTGTGGAATAGAGATGCTCACCAATGTAAAACAGCCTGCTGTGAGGCACAAATGAGTTTCTCACAGAAAATAGATATAGTTAGATATGCAGAATGAATTGTGTGGCAAAGCTCAGATATGAGGTGTTAGTGATGAAAACCAGAAACAATGTCTGTTTGTGAACCTTACACATGAATACAGTGGGTTGAAGGTCACAAATGAGAAGTGAGTGGGATGCAGTAAAGCACAAAAACGTTGTTATATGAGAGGCTCACAAAAACTATAAAAATGACCAAACTAGCAAATATGCCTCATGCTACGATTTTTCTAGCCAACATATTGAGCATTTAATTGATACAATAATTGAAGGTGTGGAGGCCTTGCTCAAGACTATGGTGATTTATTTACAAGAGACATTTGGAGAGTTGGGTATTAACAGTGAAGTCATATTTGGGGAACAGTAATTGCTACCAAGAAAAAAGGTCAGATGGACAGGGCAACTTGGATATGGATGGGGATGCTCCTGAAGATGAGCCAAATTCTGCTTCTGAGCATATCCAGGAGGAGTCTGGAGGCCCCTTACTGGAGAACTCTAGTCCCCCAGGGAATAGTTCTAGTGACACAGAGGGATGCCCTAGAGGTATGACCCCCGTTATTCCTCATGGGAGGTTACAAAATGTTCAGGGTAAGTCCAGGATCTCCTCAGTTAATTCAGCCTCCTCTGCCACTTCAATAGGGACTTACATCTCTGTCAGGAAGTGGGAAATGTTTAGAAAGGAAATACCACCTGCTCAAACTTTAGTGAGCCAAGGTCAGAATCAAGAAGGTGTTGGCCCTAGAAAAAGACCCCCTAGAAGTGCAGAGGGCTAGGAAGAATTCAGTTTTATTATCCCATGGTGGCAGGACTAGTGAACCTAGAGTTAGGGAAGATCCCTTTGATACTTGGACTGGAGCAGGACAGTCCTTCCTTACTAGGAGGGTGAAGTGGTTTACTGCTTTAGAGAGGGCCTGTAAAGTTCAGAAGATTTCTCAGGGGCAGTGGGCAGCTATCCTTTGGCTCTCCTTTGCAAACAAAGGTAGAGAAAAACTCTTGACTCTAAAGAGAGAAAATGCAGCTTTTCAAGACAAGTGGAGTGCCCCTTAGGTCACCTACTTACTCCAAGAAGTCCCCACAGGGTGCATCATTTGAATCACCTGAAAACGTTTATTGATCAGGCTTACATGAGGATGCTCATTGCCTTTGATGAGGGTCAGGAGGAAGAAACTGACCCTCTCCCTGATCTTTTCTCTCAGGACCCTGTTGATGGATCATATGAAGGGTGTAGTCTTGGCAGACAGACTCACTGATCAACAGCAAGCTGATTACAGACATGTTCTCAATCAGTTTCCCTTTCTCTTTCTCTGACACCCAGTCAAACCACATGGTGTAGCCATGAAGTGGACACAGGTGACAGTCTGCCTCTGAAGACCACCATTTTCAGACAGCCTTACCATGTCAGAGATTGCATCAGAAAAGAATCCCAAAAGATGCTGGAGTTGGAGGGGTCATTGAGCCTTCATATAGCTCTTAGGCTAGCCCTGAAGCCATTGTACTAAAAGCTCATATCCAAGATAATAAGAGAGAGATTAGGTTTTGTGTTGACTATAGAGGTCTCAATGAAGTCACTAGGACTGATGCCTTTCCAATTCCCGGGACAGATGAACTGATTCATACTTTGGACCCTGCCACATGTGTCAGTACATTTGACCTCACTGCTGGTTATTGGCAAATCAGACTTAATGAGGATGCCAAATCAAAAATAGCATTTTCAAACCCCAGTGGGCATTATCAATTTATTGTGATGCCTTTTGGTTTGAAAAATGCACCTGACACATTTCAGAGGCTTAACAGGACTGAAATCTATAGTGCAGCATATAGCTCCACCTGGGAGGATCACCTGGTCTACCTCAGGAATGTACTTGAGGCTAGTCGTGGCCCTGCAGAAGGCAGACCTCACTATAGAGATCACAAAGTACTGGATAGGGCAGAGTAAAGTTGTGTACTCAGGCCACCTTGTAGTTGGAGGCCATCTTCCAACAATGGAGAGCAACATTTAGACCATCATGGACTGGGTTGCTCCCACTACTCAGACTCAGGTCAGAGCTGTCTTGGGCCTGAATGAGTACGACAGATTGTTAAGGGCTATGGATCCATAGTAACACCCCTTAATGATCTCACCCCCAAAGAATACCTAAGAAAGTTCAGTGGACAGTTAGCTGTCAGAAGACATTTGATGATCTTAAAACAAACCATGTGCTCTACTCCAAATCAGCAATGTCCGGTGCAAGAAATATGATCCCATGTACTGGAGGGCTCTTTAGGAGACCCCCATGTACTCCCGGTAACAGTTTCTTAGGGTCTGCCAGCAAGCTAGTGCTGCTGCCAACCACAGACATGATTCTGCCCTCCTGCCGCTGAGCTTAAACAGGGGAAGGTAGAACAATAGGTTTACTGTCACAGGAGTTGTGACCCCCTCCCAGATAGGATTTAATGTATTGGGCTGGGTTGGATCGCCTTCCAGGCATCCAGACTGTTATGAAGGGCATACTTGAGTCCCTCTTCGCATACTCAAGTTTAAGCCAGTTCAGGAACCCTTGTTTCCTGCTCTGGCAAGAAACTGGAGAAAGGCCAAAGGACAGGATCATCCCCTCTGTCCAGCCCCTCCTCTAGGAGGGACCTTGGTGTAGTTCTAATGCTTTCTATATGGTACCGAAGTTCTCCACTGTGGGAGGGTCCTCATACTCATCGTAGAACAAGAATCACTTCTGAAACCAAGACAACACTCTTCCACCATCTGAATACTTGAACTTCATTGGGCTTTGACTGGAAACGAGATGCATCAAGGAAGAGTCCTGCTGCTCCTGGTCTTACGGTCAAGTCTTCTGAGTCGTCTGTGTCTGTGCTACATCCAGGTTCTGCAGAAGGCCTGTAGGCATCAAGGACATCCCTTGCATCTGCAGAAACCGCAACGAAGCTGACTGGCTTCACAGGTGGTGGTTCTGCAGCTCCCTCGAGGCCTGACCTGCCTTCTCTGCAATTTTGAGGACACTATCCCTCGTTGGAACCGCTGGGGCTAAACCCCTGTGCACCCAGTCTACTTGACATTGCCAATGCTTGTTGGTTCTGTATTCCAGAGATCTTCGGGCTACAAGAAGCTCAAGCCTCCAGTACCTCATCCATTGAAGATCAGCATCCTCATTGCATCCTCTGCAACCTGGGCCACCATCTTTGCTGAGCTGCCTGTGGTCCTGTGGGTCCTTTCAAGGGTCTTCCTTTGCTGCAGTGGGCTCCCCTGCTTGCTCAGGGCCTGCTCTGATTCTCCTGCTATTGGTGAGTCCCTTGGACCTTGCTGGTCCCAACGTTTGCATCTTTTTGCTTTCTACGCCAAATGCGGCTACCAAGGCTTGTTGCTGCTCCCGCCAGACACCTGGACACTGACACCTGATGTGGGCCAGCTCGTGCACAGCTCCTGGTCTTCTTCAGCATTGCCTGGTCCTCACAGCTGCAGGGACAAGGTAACTGTCTTCACTCCTAAACCTCCAGGCATAGGTGGGCGTTGTGCTTCCATGCCTCCTGGTCACTTTCAAGTGGCATAGACTCTGTCCCCTCTGCTTGCAGGTTCTCCTCTTGAAGAGTCTACTCTTGGATTCCACCAAACTCCTTCACAGGCTTCTCCAGAGCCATTTTCAAAGTATTTTATTGTCGTCTACGGCAGGTTCCGATGTCACTTCACCCTATGCACCTGGCTTTCCTAGTGCAAGTAACCTGATTCCAGGTGGGGTGGGTCTGCAACTTCCAAACTTCCAAACTTCCAAAGGGTTTCTTCTGAGTCCTCTAGGATGGGTTCTTCTTCTTTATAACTGCAACTGTGACTTCTCCATGGACTTCCATTGGGCATGCAGCTGTGTTTCCACTCTGCACACAGCATCCAGGGGGTCCTGGGTACTTACCTTGGGTGGTTCCTTGTGTCCCCAGCTCCTCTGAGTCTTCTGGTCCAAGTCCCATTCTCCTTTGCAGTTTATATTCCACTTTCTTAGTATATGGGTTGGTCTTCCCCTAGAGACCAGTGTATATTTGTGCAACTGACTTCATTATTTTTGAAGTATTCTTGTGTGTATTATTGATATCTCTGGGTAGGAGATATGCCAATTTGTTATTGTGTTGCATAATAAATATACCTATTTTTATAAACACTGTGTGGTTCTTTTTCATCTAATCTTTACACTCCTTCAAGATAAGCCTGAAGGTAGCTCTGCACAGCTACCACTTTGAGAGCTTTCTATCGTTATCAAAAACCACTAAAATCACCATAAGGGTTGTCTGGATAAGATAAGTGCAAGGTGCATCACTCCTGAGCGAACGCTACATACTAAACCAGCCTCCTCCAACCACCAACACTAATTCGCCATTGTACTATTCCCACCAGGATACAAGTCCTAAAAAAAGAAGTGGGGCACTAACCAAGTTAGGCAGTATGTAAGTGATATCACAGCATGTGACATCACAACCACACAGGAAGTGCTATCACAAAAAATTACATCAGATTTTAAGACCTCATATATGTTAAGAAGGTATTTAATGAGTACATTTGAGCATATTACAATATTTAACAAATTAGATCTTGCGTCGGAGTTGTACCAAAAAAGTGTTGCAACCCCAGCGCAAGATCTAGGCCTCAGATTACACATGTATTTATTAAAACTCTGCCAGAAAGACATTGGCAACAAGGAGAAACATGGCAGTGTATCTGTTCTGCTTAATTGCTTGCAAAGTCTGCATTCTAAAATATCTTATGGTGTTAAGGTGCCTGCTGCACAGATCTTTAAGTACCCAGTAAATCTGAGTGAATAATAATGGTAAAATAACTCTGGAGGTTAATGCACTTGCTGGAGAGACAGGTGTTTTGTCTAGTTCGTTTTGTCAAAGTAGCATGGAGGGTTAATGTGCCTCCCACAAAGAACATCATGTGACACACAGATGATGGATCTTTATTTTATATGGCTGGGTAAGTAGGGTATTGCTTTTAACACAGAAATCCTTTCATTACTTACAGTTCATAAATTGTAATCCTATTATAGCACAGTGAAAAATGAAGGAAAGGATATGTGACTCCTCAAATTGTAACCCTGTCTTATGTAACACAACCACTAAATTGATTTTAAAACATATGCTTTATTGCCAATGTGCATGTGTGATATAAGGCGCTCTGACACCCTGGATTGGGCTGAGTGGTGCTCTTAGAGAAATCAGACAAACTATGGTGTCTATATTGTTATTTACGTAAATATTAGGACAGACCAAAACATCTGACACCCAACAAAAGTGGGCTCAGACGGTGTCTGATACTAATTGTTTTTCATATTCTCTGGCGAGGTTCAACTGCTCAAAATATACATTTCACCAAACATTAGCCTTTGAGCGACAAAATTACGCAGTCAAAATAACTAAGTAGGGTCCGGTCGGGGCTGAGGAGGCAGCATGCAGACAGCAATTAACAAACTGTCTCTCCTCCTTTGTCCTAGAAGTGCAGAGTGCAGGCAGTCATAGAGGGGAGGACGAGGTGTGAAAATTCCTGGAGGTTTGCAGCACAAAAAAAGGGAAAGGGCCATCGGCACGTGAAAGGCTTTGACAAAAGAATTTCCCCTCTCCCGTCTCAGTCGCAGGGTCATTGGCACCTCAAAGCACTTATTGGCACCTCAAATCACTAGTGCTTTGAGGTGCCAATGGCCCTGCAACTGACAGAAGGGAGAGGGGACATTCTTTTGTCCCCTTGTCCCCCGTGTCCCCCCCACTACAAAATCTGGGGGGGATATATCCCCCGCGTCCCCCACACTTCCTACGCCCATGCCCATCTGTGCAGCGCACCGGGGGATTGCCCGGTGCCCGCTACGGCCAGTCCTGGCCTGATGACTAATTGTGTCCTTGCAATAAGCCCTCTTTTTTTTTCGTAATGTGTGACAATCGCTTCCTGTTTGCTGAGAGCGCCTGAGAAATATTTACTGCTAAAGCTGCTGTTTTTTATCTGTGGCTGGAGGTAGCCTTGTAACCAACTCTGTTCTTTTGGCAAATGAATGCTGTGTTCCTTCTGATTTATAAAAGGGTCTGAGGAGACTCTGTTGCAAATAAGACTAGACCTTTTCACTTTTTTAACTGCATCTCTGCAATGAGCTTCGTTTTCCTTAAATGCATAGTAAGCACTACCTGATTTACAACAGCACCAGAATGAATTCGGCTAAATCTTGTTAAGAATGGCATATATCCATGTCTTTTTCTGACATATTGTGATAGTGGCTCACACTGATATTATGCTGCTTGCTTTCCTGGCGTGCCACCACATTACAAATACCTGAGGTATCTTTGTTCTCTTATCTGATATTCAGGTGAACTTGGTGAAGTAATGAAAGACTGACTGTTGTGATAATATTTTATAAAGCTTTCTCCTTTTGCGCAACCTTTTTGCCTGTTCAATATGAGGAATATGCCTTTTTATGTTTGAAAGTCAGTAGTCCCCTAAAACATGGCTACTTACTCCCATATTCCTAGCATAGTTCCTAGTAAACACTATACATCAATTTTATGCGGCTTTGAGATATTTATCACACTGCATCAGCAAGAGAGTCTGACCTATTAGTATCTTTGTCAACAAACCATAAACAAGCCATAACGTTGCTTTATTCCTGGTGTTATAATACATGACCAACTGGAAAAGGAAGTTAAGAGACTCACTTACCTAATTATTGTGTGATGGGTAAAACTGAGACACTTGAGGGATGCTATCTGGTAAAGTGAATAACAAACCTATGAAACAACCTCTATACTCTGAAGTTCTACATCAGGGTATCCCCACCACAGAAGCTTTAAATACTGCCTCTTCAACTAAAAAGTTAATTAATCCTGTTATGGCAATAGCTCCCAAGCCAATTATGGACTGCATACTGCATATATCTGCAGTAGGACGATGTATAGAAGGCATGGAATTGCCCATTTGTACTCTAACAAATTAAACAAAATCAATACGTGCAGATATTGATGTATTACAAAATCTTCTTGAAGGTCTCACTGAGAGAGTGTTTGTTGTAGAGAAGCGTCTTAACAACATACCAGATCGGGATCAAGAACGTCTCTTCCTCAGAAGTAAGCTCATAGATTTGGAAGACAGAGGACGCTGAGACAACGTTCGCTTCGTTGGTTTCCCATAAACAGTAGAAAGTTCAAATGCTAAATCCTTTCTCAAAACAACTCTTCCAAAGATCACAGGTCTCACATTTGATCCACCTTTGGAGCTGCAGCGAGCTCATCGTATTGGTCCTCCACAAGGAGGGAAAAATCTGTGCCCTCGAATGATCATTGTTTGTTTTTTACATCACGAACAGGCATGTCAGTTGACCACTGATGCTCGTATCCATGGTCTATACACTTTTGAAGGTCATGAAATTCATGTAGCTGCAGACTTTTCAAAGGAAACGTATGATCGCCATAAGGCCTTTCTCTCTTTTCGACCTCGCCTTTTTGAACTGAAACGTTTACGAATCACCAAAGATGGCATCTCTAAAGAATTCTTCAATCCAGATGATCTTCAACAATTCTTGGAAAACTCCATTCTTCAAACGATGGATGGTGCATGTCTCTGTCAGAGCTTAGCTCTCAACTCTCTCCATTAAATTCCAAGACTTCTTCTGGTGGAACTCGGCGCAATCAAGGCCGTTCCAGCAGTAGAGGAAGAGATTCAGATCAACAAGTGTGCCCCCTGGGAGATCGATCGCAAGCTCTTCAAGCAGTAACTGCTTTTACGCAAGATAGAGACAGAGATAAATCACGCTCTCCTCTAAAGTCCTACATCTTCTGAGTAGGGCATACCTTGAATTCTGATTTAATATTCTATTATTTCCTTTTAAAGCTGTTATGATGATAGCTCTATATTAATAATTCTCCGAAACCTAGTTTAACATCTCTATCTTTCTTCCTTCATGATTTGCCTGTCTTTGTCACCTGTTCTTGCTAGATCTAATCACATTTGTTTATTATTATTCTATGCACACTCTCTTTCACCGTCTCTGGTTATGTAGTTTATTTGATGATACTATATTTCCTTACTTCTTTTCCTTCTTGATCTTTATTATTCGTTTTTCTACTTTCTCTTCTCAAATTCCCCTTGTACGTCCTATTTAAATCTTTTACATGTTCTCAGTCTTTTCTCCTGTTATGAATTATAATTATTATCTGTATATTCTTTATTTTATAATTTCTTCTATACATCTTTAATTAATGAATTAATAAGTTGTTATTTAATTGTTTCAATGTTTAATATTCAATTGTTTTGCTTTTTACTTACGATAAATGTATGAATAGTTCTGATATACTAGTTTCTTTTTATAGTTATATTTAATTATTACATTTTTATATTCTTCAATATAGATACTAGGATTACTGCTATAGTAATATATGACTACCTTCTTGACACAAGCAAGTTACCTTATTATTGATTTATATACGTATTTCCTATACTGTTTGCATATAAGATGATATTAATCTGATAGGTTTTTGACTAAATGAGTTACCAGTGTTTTCAGTGAATATTCTATAATACAGGTATATTTTGCCTGGTTTACCTTATTATGATTCAGAAAAGGGGGTGGTGATGAACAGAGTGTCTGAATTAAGCAGACCACTCTTACCCAGTCCAAAGATCAGGGCTTGATCCATCACCGTTATTTATCTCACTGCACCATCCCAGCTCAGAACCTGGCTATATGCAAATCAGTATGTCCCTGGCCCAGTGCATCATGGGAACAGGGCAGACTAAACTACCAAGCCAATTCTTCACCAGAAAGGAGACGAGCTACCGGGGACCGGTTTCTGGCATTTCAGCCGTCTTTGGCCCGGCTTGCTTGAATCCTGATGGTGCAGTGAGAAAGGGACTCATGTCTGAGTATACCCTGCCACACCTATAGTGGCCAAAAACGATTCAGAAAAGGGGGTGGTCATCACCACCCCCTTTTCTGAATCATTTTTGTCCACCATAAGCGTGGAAGGGTATACTCAGATGTGAGTCCCTAGCTCATTGCACCATCAGGATTCAAGCAAGCCGGGCCGAAGACGGCTGAAATGCCAGAAACCGGTCCCCGGTAGCTTGTTTCCTTCCCAGTATAAGAATTGGCTTGGTAGTTTGGTCTGCCCTGTTCCCATGATGCACTGGGCCAGGGTCAGACTAATTTGCATATAGCCAAGTTCTGAGCTGGGATGGTGCAATGAGCTAAAAAACGGTGATGGATCAAGCCCTGATCTTTGGACTGGGTAAGAGTGGTCTGCTTAATTCAGGCACTCTGTTCATCACCACCCCCTTTTCTGAATCATTTTTGTTCACCATAAGCGTGGAAGGGTATACTCAGATGTGAGTCCCTAGCTCATTGCACCATCAGGATTCAAGCAAGCCGGGCCGAAGACGGCTGAAATGCCAGAAACCGGTCCCCGGTAGCTTGTTTCCTTCCCAGTATAAGAATTGGCTTGGTAGTTTGGTCTGCCCTGTTCCCATGATGCACTGGGCCAGGGTCAGACTAATTTGCATATAGCCCCGTTCTGAGCTGGGATGGTGCAGTGAGCTAAAAAACGGTGATGGATCAAGCCCTGATCTTTGGACTGGGTAAGAGTGGTCTGCTTAATTCAGGCACTCTGTTCATCACCACCCCCTTTTCTGAATCATGGTTTACCTTATTATGTCATTCATATGTCTTATATCTTATTTTCTTCTACACTGTACTCCCATGATACTCGTTTCTTTTTCTTTCTTTATTTCAACCTCTAAATTCCAAAGAATTAGTTGGAATGTGATTTATATTATTTCGTAGATGTCTCCGTTACCAGTGATGGTCCTATCAGATGGAACTCCCTTGTTGCAAGTAGCCCACAAATCGGAAGGACGTCTGGAGTACCGGCCGGATGTGCGGGGCTCCATTTACCTGAGCTGTGGCCAGGTGGGGTGGAGCGTTTCTCTCCTACAACTGTGGTAGGAGAAAGATATATTGTTAAAATACCCAGGTGATAGTTTCCTCATCTGTTTATCTTTTAATGAGCAGTCGCGAACAAGGTCCTGATGAAAGCAGCAGGATACCTGAGAGGATCCGCAATTAAGTCTGCAGAAACATGTTGACCACATATTAGGTTTAGTGGCTATTTGTTAAAACCACTAGCATTGCATGCTTTTTTACACTAGGAATAGAAAGGTGTTTATTAAAGTCTGTTTGCCTTTCTTTTAGCTTATTTTATCTGTTCACAATCACAGTTCACACCCTTTCACTTCACATATGCACTGCTCCTAAGTTGTCCATCCTAACCCTGAGAACAGGAAAAAGGCCTCCATCCCCATCATCACTATGGGCCTTAAACCTACCTTCCCGGTGTGAAGGAAACCCAAATGATGAACAGGGCACCCAGGATCGACAGCTGATGGGTATTTTTCCACACAGGAAAGATGCTCAATTTTTTTGACTTAGATCAATCCTACCTCTGCAGACACTTACTTAATCCTATTGTTCAATAGACCCACTACTATTTTTTGTTGTTATGGGGAAATATGTGACCTCGCTTGTCTACTGCTAAACTAATAGCATGCCGCTCCCCTGGTGGTTTAAGTCTACCATCGATAGAACACTACTCCCTAGCTGTACACCTTTCACAGTGGTCTTACTTGCTGCCAGGTGCAACTGACTCGCCTCAATGGGTTACACTACTTGAATGTGAGAATGGTCTTAAGTTTTGTATACAATGTTCGTAAACCTAGGACTACTCCTTCATATCCTGTGCTCTATGTCATATATCAAACATGGCAATGTGCATATTGTCTACTGCGAACTACCCATCGTTTACATTCTAAAGCTCCAACCTGGAAGAATGAAAGCATTTGTATTAATGGACAAGCACTTTCCTGGCCTGAATGGAGCTCAAGAGGAATTTTAATCTTAGATCAGCTTACTGTAGGTGGTGAACTGAAATCTTTTGAGCTTCTCTATGAAGAATTTGATCTTCCTTTACATCAGGCTTCAAGATATTTCCAACTTCAAAATTCTGTGAAGAGATGTCTTGGGCTTACCCCTTGGACTTTACAAACTTCGCCGATTCTGACTTTTCTTTGTACTTTGGATAGACATAAAAGTGTCATGTCTGGTTTATATAAAACTCTGATTAACCATTTATACTCACAGCCACTTCTTACTACTCCCCATGATATATGGCAGGAACGGCTTCATATCACCAGACAAAGATACCTGGCGGGACATATTGGAAGCCCTGGATAAGGGCACTCGTGAAGCATGAATGAAGTTCTGTCTTTTTAAAACTTTACATGATTGGCATTGGACTCCCTTAAAGTTGCAACAAGCTGGATTATCATCATATTCTAGGTGTTGGAGATGTTTTGAAGCTAATTGTGACCTTTTACAAATAATTTGTGAATGCCCCTTTATAAAACAATTTTGGTTACAAAGAGGAGCTTTACTACTAGAAAATATTTCTCTTATACTCCCTCTTACATCTGCCACTAATTTGCTGCATGACTTTAGAAGCTTTCCTGCTAATTCATGACCCCAGAGTTGACTCCTACACACTGCGCTTTCTACTGCTAAACTATGTGCTTTAAGATTATGGCAATCACCTAACCCTCCCTCCGAAGAGGATTGGATGGTGGCGATGATACAGACAGCATCACATGAACAGGTAATATATAAGATGCAAGACCAAGAACAAATATTCTAGCAGGTGTGTACTCCATTTCTTCAAGAATTCTGAATTTTGAATTCCCTTTTCTTTTCTTTTCTTTCCCTTCCTTTCCTTACGGACGTATATTATTTGTCACATATTGATTTATGATTTACTATATTATTTTGTATTTTGCATTCTGTGACATTCCCTATCTTTAATCTCAAATAAAAAATTATGACAAAAAAAAGAAGCTCTTTGGGCTATTCATGCCCTTAGGCTGATAATCTCAGAGGACATTAAACTAGTTAACCCCTATGTGTATGCTATTAACAGCTACAAGATTGGCAGCATCGGGGCAGAATGCATTGTGGAGTTTTATACATCAGTTACTCCAAAACTAATAAATGATAATATGGAACAATTCCATGTGAGTGGCCTAGACATGGTCTCACAAAGTATGGACTTGACCGTAGCATTACAGTGAGGGTGAGAATGTCAGACGGAGTTGAGACGGGGAAGAGGAAACAACATGAGAAGCAAACTCCACCCAAAAGACCAGAGAGGTTGTATAAACTGTCACCTAATATTCTAAGGGAAGCAAAGAATATGACAGTTATTACCGAGAAAAGTAGCAATAGAACTGTCATTAACAAACAGGGGAGGAGTTGTAGATAGAGGCAGTACCTGCCACTGGCTACCAGCAGTAAAGTAAAGTTTTAATACAACAGGTTGCATATCTCATTGCACCTCGACTACATCACCCTAGCAAACAGGGCACCCATTCTCCTGTCTAAAATTGTACAACCAGGCCTGAAGAGATTGTAAACCAATATCTAATGAGATCACTATAATATCCTGGAATATAGCCGGTCTACAATCCAAACTCAAGAATGGTGACTGGGTGTTATTTGTCAGATCTTAGGAGATCTGCTGCTTCCAGGAGACATGGGTTGTGGATGATACTATGGCAGCATCAGATCCACCGGAGAACATGGGTTTTGCTACCAAATCAATTGGATCAAGCAGAGGAATAGCGATTGGGATTAGTTTGCCATTAGGATCTACCTAAAACTGTATAACGTGATCTCATAAGTCACTTCTACAGTCCCACTATGCATGTAAGATTCACAAGAAATCGTATATCATATTAGAGATCATTAATGTTTATCTGAAGCCCAGCCAGTATGGTAAACCCGAGTATCCACTAGTTGCCACTTAGCAAATGCAATAAGGGGAGGTCGCTCAGCAACTTCCTCTCCAGTCTGAACTTAAGCTTTCTGAATGCTCAAACCATTTCTGACAGTCCTGCTGCTCCTATGTTTCAAAGTAACAAGAGATTTAGCATCATTGGTTTCATTTTATTCCCAAATAATTAATGGAAACCAGTGATTGATATGCAAGTAATCCAGCAGTCTGAGTGATCACAACCCTCTGTATTTTAAGTGTGGTATGTTGACTCGCTATATATAGTATATCGCTAGTACTATCCCAGGTAACAGTAGGAGAGCTTTAAAGTGAAACGCAGCTGTTTATTCAGCAGACAAGGACATATTGATGGCATCCATAGGGGAATTTCTGATGAACTTTCAAACTGCTGGAAATGATGATCATAACGTGATACTAGAAAATTACAGTGGCATGTCAAGTGAACTTACACGTTATTGGTCTACAAAGAGAATTCCCAAATAAAAATGTAGGGAGAGGAGTGCCACTGGATAGTATGACAAGGAGGGGAGACATGCCAAGTTAAAAGTATTTAAGCATCATTTGTTAGTTATGGATCAAAAGTTTAAAAGTGAAAGGAGCAAAGATAGACCTCTACTAAGGAAGAAGAAATTAATCTATCAGAAAGAAGTGTGGAATGGAATGACATGATCTGGGCAGCTGAAGACAAAAAGAGCAAAGCTTTCTGGGGGAAAATACCCAGTGTGTTTAGGGATGGTTCAAGTAGTTAAGACCATCAGATTTGCTCACACAACAGGGTGGACCATTAGGTAGTTAATAAAAGTGATGTCCCAATGCACCTAGAAGAACCAGCAAACCATAGATCAACTAGTAAAGTTAATGTTCTAAGCCCAGAACTAGAAAGAGCAACCATAGAGCAAAAGACCAACTAAGCTCCAGGCCCTGACCATGTTCCAGAGGACATATTTAGCTCCGATCCCATGACCTGGTCAATGATTTTGTCTAAGATCTTAAATGCAGTTCTGGGCAAAAATTGCATTCCCTCTTCATGACTAGCTTCTATCTTAATGTCGTTCCATAAATATGGAAATGAGCTACTTCCCAGTAACTATAAGCCCATTTCATTACTTGATAGTGCTGGGAAAATCTTTGGGCGTGTTGTTTTAACACCGCTACGGTGCAGGCGTTCTATAAGGTGGGCGGGGCTCCTTCGGCAGTTGGCAGCACTAGCGAGGTAGTGCTCCCGTCGGCAGCACGCAAGGGGTTAGACAGTTTTCAATTACTGGGTCGATAAAAACTGCATATTAATTGATGTACAGGCTGGATTTTGCAAAGGAATTAGCACCCATGACCAAGCAGTCAAATTAAATATGGCATGTGCTAAATAGGTAAGGGCACTTAAAACGCTGTTATACATCTTATGGATCTAAAATTGGCATTCGATCTGGTAAACAGATCCAAATGATGGCCCTCACTTGCAAAAATGGGGTTGGAAAACATACTTCTTCAAGCACTTAAAAACCTACATGCAGAAACAAGGGCTTGTGTTCATTATGGAAGCTCTGGGAAGTGTATTCCTCATTTTTTCTAAACGTTCTGGTGTATGGCAAGGATGTTTACTTACTCCGCTGCTGTTTCTTTATTTTTAAATGACTGCAAAGAGGTTTTATTTAGAGGAAGTCTGAATTTTCCGAAGTTTTGAAATAAAAAAATAGCTATTCTTTTATTTGGAGACAAGGCCATTTTATTGAAGTGTAAGTAAAACAAAATGCACAAAGTTCTGAAAACTTTTGAGAGCTTCTGAATGTAGAAGGATATTTGTATGAATGCACAAGGAAAGTAATGCCAATTTTAACGACAGTCAGAAGAAGTAATTCTGTAGCTTAGACTTGAGCCAATGTACTATTGAACTGCTTATGTGAAGTATATGCCTAGCTTCTAGTACCTTTCAATAGAATAGACAATGTAGTGTGAAATATGTAAAATGTTGAATTAAAGATTGCAACTTGTTTTTAAAGAATTTAATGGTTGTATGTTTAATATTGTATTTCTTATTGTGTAATACAATTCTTGTTTTGGGTGCCATGTCATATTAATGCTAAAAAGACTATCCATTACCTTTCAATAGCTCTACTCTTCTTTCTCTTCCATGTGCCACTTTACCTTTTATTTACTACACATAGAAACAACAGCCATGAGGTTGAAGTACTGCATATTTAAGAAGGTATTTTTGCTGATGACGGTGCTATCTTTTTCTCCGCCCTCTCCTATAGCTGGGTCAGGGCCAGCTCACACTCTATACTTTGTTCACTGCTTTCCTCACATTTGATATGCCCCTGCCACTGCTCCCTTACTTCCTGCACCCCTCTTTTTCTAGTGATCCGTGTCATAACTCTATCACCTTCCAAAGATCCCCCATCTTGTCCCCTTCACGCATGCCTCTTCCTTTTTCACCCTGGTGGCCTCCTGATCTATACCCCCAATACCCCCTCTTCATTCCCCCTTCTCCAATCCCTGTTCCCATCTCATCTCCTGTCATCTTTCTGAAGTCCAGGAAGAGAAAGTTTATGTCCGTATAAATAAGTACTAGATGGGCACACTGGCAACCACCAGAAAAAAATTAACTAGTACCTTTGCAATCAACCCATTTGTCACACAGCTTTTGTCAGAAGAGGCTCCTGGAAGGTGTGATGTGGGGTGGTGAGGTGGGGAGGGGCAGGGTGGAGGGGTAGTAAAGTCCGGCATACGGCCAATAAGAGTTAGGTAAAGAAATAAAAAATAAAATTAATTAAATTGCGCGCCCTGCAATGTGGAATTTACTTCCCCCCACCCTGTCCCTCCCCCGCCCCACCCACTGCCCCTCAGCACTTCCTCCAGGAGCCGCTACTGACTTTTGTCAATTTTCAGCAAGACCTATCCTAAAGCTATGTACAGAAGTGCTTTAGATCGGGCCCTAAAGCCCACTTAGTGGGGACTAAACTCCTCAGTATATATCACCAGGCAGAACAAGGTTGGCTGCAGAAAATGCTCTGCAGCCAAAGCCTGAATTCAACTGAATAGATGGTCAACTCCCACTGCAGAAGCCATATTTAGCTTTGTGCAGAGGGGTTAAGTCCCAGATATAGGCTTTAGAAATCCTGTACATCTAATACCCATGATCATACACCTATTAAGCAGCAGATTATTAAGAATTCCAGTTAACAAAGCCACAGGTCCTTGGACAATAAAATGGAAGCAATTAAGAAGAGAGAAGTAAAGAAAGGAATGGAGTAAATTGTGCCGTCACCCTGGTGGAGGGGCCTCCTCGCCTGATATAACAATTACAGCCAAGCTGGTGGTCATTTATGAAGCATTGCAAGAACTCCCATCACAGTGGTTCCTGTAAATTTATTTAGCTGTTTGGTCAACATGACAGAACCCTACTGCAAACAGTTTTCTTTTTTTATTTTCAAAAAGAAAGTGCCAAAATGGGATTTTCTTTTTGAAAATTCAAAAGACAATACTCCTATCACCATCGGAGTCCTCCCCCATGACAAGTGGAGCATTTTGCAATTTTCACTGCCCCTTATCACCAGGGTTTTCCTTGTGGTGACAGGCAGGAAAAATGTTATTCTGTCCATATAAATCATGCAGGAGTAATTACAGGTCTGCCTTCGATGGCAGTTATTCCACAGGGCCATTGGAGTAGTTTAATCATGGCAGAGATGGAGTAGTATCCACTGTGATGAAACCAATGGTCTGCATACATTTAAATCAGGCAGGCAGACCATTTTCTTGGCAGTAAGTATACTACATCACTGTTGCGACGGAGTATACTTACCGCCAAGATATAATTCGTGCCCAAGTCTTCAGAGATTGACCCTTCCATGAACAAAATATTAGAATTGAGAAAAAGGTTGACTGATGATTATCATAATAAGAAACCAGGGATTTTTTCTTATTCTATTTCCTTCATTTACGTTGCTACATTAGAGTGGTAGTTTTTTACTTAAGCTCCTGAAAAAAATACCAAACAATTTAAAAAAATTGGAAAACACCCCAAAAAGTTTTTTTCTCAATCATAGACTCTTATTAGAAAAACTACACATTTTTCACTAAATATCTTAGGGCCTGATTTTTTGTTTGGCAGAAAAGGCACTCAATTGTAACGGAGAGTCAAGATTTAGAAACAGGTGGGCTATCGATGGAGCCCCCGTTGGCTCAGTCAACAGAAAACCTCCTCATAAAGCTTGACAAAGTAGGATATTTTGGAGGACAGTCCTATTTAGGGTGTTGTTAGACCTGTCAACTTAGGGTGGCCTACGCCCAAGTTTTTTTACCTTCCGTCTCCATTTTTTACTGACATTGGTTTTGCTGACCTTAGGATTCTGCACACTTTATCACTGCTACCCAGAGCTAAAGTGCATGTGCTTACTCTTTAAAACATAGTAACATTGGCTTATACCCAATTGGCATTTTTAATTGACTTGTACGTCCCTAGTAAAGGGACACTACATGTGCCAGGGCCTGTAAATTAAAGGCTACCAGTAGGCCTACATTACTGGTTGTGCCATAAACTTAAGAATCCCTTTAAACGTATCTTAGGCCTGCTATTACAGCTTGTGTGTGCATTTTATTTCTGTGATTTCTACATGCCAAACATAACATTTTGGCAGGCCAAAACCTTACTTTTTATTACATATAAGTCACTCATAGGGTAGTGAGGCATGTAAATTAAGGTTTTACCTGTACTGGTAGTGAAAGACCCATTGACATTTAATAAACTGTAATTTCCAAATTGGAAAAGGTAACCAATTCATGTTTGGTGTCTTTCAAACTATAATGAAAAATCCTAACTGATGATGTTGGATTTTAAATTACAATTTTGAAAATGCAACTTAGCCATTTAGTGCCTGTAGCCTATACATGGGCCACATGACTGGATCTAGCCGACAGTTGAGCTTTGTGTATTTCTCCTTGACAGCCACACACAATATGGAGCTTAGGTGTGCCGGGATGGACCATCACTGGAAGGATGGGAGGGGGGAGCATGGCACAGCCTAGCTTACACTTGAATAGGCTGTGTCCTGCCGCCACACAAATGGCTGCATCACCGCTGTATTTAGTCTAGAGCCAGGACAGGGAACTCAGAATGCCAGGGAACCTCTAGAAGCTTCTCTCCCAATTCAAAGGCACAACTGGGTATACATTCTGGACTTCGGACACCAACTCTTCAATACACTTTTGTACCTGTGGATACTCTGCCAGGGAAAAGGACTGTCTTGTTGCTTAAGGACTGCTACTCCATTGGATTGCTTCCCTGCTGGACTACTGCTTTGCTGGACTGCTGCCTTGCTGTGCTGACCTGTTGCCTGCTACCCTCATGCCTTTCTGAGAAGGACTGGACCTGCATCAGTTGAACCCAGAAACCGAGAGTGACTCCAAGGGCTATTTGGCTGGCCTCCTGATTTGAGTCTCAGGAACAGAAGGCTCCAACAACCTTGCTCCTGCACCTGAACTCTGCTATCTGTGAATCTACCCTACAAAGTGGTGCTACCCCAGTTCTGTACCCTTGAAGTGTGTCTACGGTGCTCTGCCATCCTCTGTTGCTCCAGCGCAGTGCATACCCAAGTAGAATCGATGCTGCTGCATGGATTAGAGCCACCGCAAATAACCGCGTCATACCCCGTTGCAGCATCAGAACAGTCATTGCATGTTGCATCCTCAGTGCTGGCCCTTGCATCTCTCTCCGGTGGCAGCCTCCATTACGAAGATGAATTCTGCATCACAGCATTTCAGCTCCTTGGAACTGACTGTGCGATGCATCCTTGAATACGGATTTTGCCTCACAAGCCCTCATCAATGGGATTTTCAACACTGACGCATCAGGACCTTGCACCGTAGCATCACTGCATCTCGGAACTGATGCAACCCTCTGCTGTGCGATGCATCTTCAATGCGGATCCTCACAATGCTCAGCAAATAAAGATTTAGGGTTATCGGCAGGCCTAACTGGGTCCCTTTTAGGCAGCCCACGCTCCATCATAGTTGGCCTTAACTTGAAACTTTGTCCTGGTCCGGCCCACCAGATTTCCACAGTTGAGGCTTTATGTCTTTTGGCTCTGTCTTTACTAAAATCTTTAAAACTGAATAAATCAGGTTCTATAATTTGAATTGTTGTTGTTTAGGTTTTATTTATTTCATATTACTCTATTTTTCCTAAATCTGTTGCGGGCTTCTTTCATTTTGTTTTCACACTGTGTTACTGTTTGTAGAGAACTCTCCCAGTGTGTAGGGGTAATTTTTTTGTTTTTATGAAACAAGCTCCCAAAGTAAAATGTTACACTTTTTGGTGAATTGAGGGCAGCCATCCACTAAACTTCTTGTCATTTAAGGAACTGCTCGGATGGTGGTTCTTTTCAATGTACAGAGATGAACCCTGAATCGGCGGTTATCTCTAATTTAGACAGATGGTAGTCCATCAGGATGGTGGTGGTAATATCCCCCCATCCTAATGGATGATGTACTGTCTATCAAACAGTAAATCAGACACTTAGTAATAACTGTCTGAAAACTACTACATTTTTAAAGAAGTGTTGAATAGGTAAAGACTAAAGGATATCAGATGGACGCCCCTCTATGTGTCACTTAGTAATAACTGTCTGAAAACGATGACATTTTTGTATGTTGAATAGGTAAAGACTAAAGGATAAACCCTCAATGTGTGGCAGCAATTTCCTCCAGGGCTCGACATTCAGCCAGGCTCTGCAATCAACCACCCCTTGGCTGCGGCCATCTGGGCTTTTGACAAACATTAAATTTGTCCTCAGTATAGTAGAGTGCCTTCATTTCAGCAATATTGAATGGGCCGACAGTCATGCAAAGGGATCGCCACTTTTTTTATTGAATGCTCTGCCCACTCATATCATAGTTTTTAGAGAACCCTCCTTAATATATTGTAGTTTCAAATCCCCCATGTGGAAAGGTGCCTGGTTGTTGGCACCATACAGTTGCATGCATGGAAAGCTCTCGCAGCTTGAAGGCAAAGAACAGCATGGCCACAGGATGCCCCATCCCCTGTGAAACAGCTGCAAAGGCCAAGCTGAATATGTTATTTTATGTTATGTTACTATGGTTTGTAAAGTGCTCAATTACCCAAAGGTGTCTTCAAGCCGCCTGGGAAAAAGGTAACGGGAAAGGTTTTAAAATTGTCAGAATAACATTCCCCAACCTATTGATTGAAAAGCCAGGATGTCAGGGATTTCTTGAACTGGAGAAGATAAGTGGGTGCTTTAAGATATAGAGGAAGGGAGTTTCATGTCTTTGAGGTGCTAATCCCAAAACTGGTTCCTCCCCACTGTGCCTTCTTAAAAGTGGGCACTACTAAAAGTCTATTCTCTGCAGATCGCAGTGTTCTAGCCGGTCTGTACCAGATGAACTTTTGTCTGAAGAATTTTGGGCCTGAGAATAGGACCACTTCTTTGGCATATCTGGGCTTCAATCACTTGAGGGACCCCACTGTGCCTAATTAACGATTGAATTGGCACGGGCTGAGGCCTGCATGTGCTCCAGGATGTAGGCTGCATTGAGTGATCCTGATACAGTTGGGATGCTCGCCGCATGAACTTCAATTCACCAAAATGCCTGTGGTAGCAGAAGTGACATCAGAAGCCATTTGATGTTTACTTCCGCTCACAAACACATGCTTACACATACTCATGCATTAACACATACAAATTCTCTCTCAAATAAACACATCCTCACCTGCAAGCACGCCAACAACATACATTCAAAAGCACATTTTTACTTACATCTGCTGCCAGGGAGTGTCATATTACAGCTAATGGTACTCCATTCTTTATTACAGTAATAGTGAATAATGTATTCTTATTCTCTATTAGTTGAATAAACAATTGACAGAAAACAAAGAAAGTGGAGCCTCAACCCACGTCCAGAAGGACGAGCTGACCTTGTGTTCATGGCACTGATTGTTCCAACTTTGAGGCCAGGGGTCACAAATGCAGTTTCAGGGGTCGCAACAGGCAAGCCAGGGATCACAGCTGTGTTGCTGGTGACACCTAAATGATGTCCATGGCTCGATGGGATGGGCTGATTATCTCCTATGTGCCTAGCAAGTCTCCTGAGTACATGTAGCTGTTGAGTGTGAGCACAATACTGGCTTTCTCCTGTTAGGGGGAATATACAGAGCATTTATCACATCATTTTCTATGTTAGTAGAATGGGAAGTATTTAAATTTGTGGTGAGGGCCCATCACATTAGAGCAGTGGTAGGTGTTAAGAAACCCCCAGAACAGGAAAAATTACATTGGATAAGAAAATTCTCAGCTTGGAAAACCCAAGAATAGGGAACAACTAACAAATGGCAAAGATATGCATGCTATGTTCTTGGAGAGGGTAATATGTCTTAACCATGTTGATCCATCCCATCCTATCTGCAAAAGCACTTTGCATTTCATATCTCACAAGCTTGTTCTGATCGGCATCTCTTCGATTAGCAACGGTTCCCCATTTTCAATTTCAGAGGCTGGGCGGCAGGTCTCTGTCGCGGAGGGCGGCGGCAGCATGGAATGCCCTTCCCCAGGCTCTCCGCACTATTGAAGATCTGGCTGCTTTTAAGGAAAATCTCAAAACGCATCTTTTCATCTGTTAGTTCTCTGCTCCTCCTTAAGTCATTGCGCTGGAACACTTATGAGTAGCCATGCGCGGTACAAGTACAATTAACATAACATAACATAACCTAACACGCATCCACACAGAGTCTGCCATGAGGGGTCATATATTGCATATATATATATATATTATCAAACCCAGAGGAGCAAACCACCTACACAGATCAGGACTGGCCTAAGTAAGACCTAGGTATGATAGGGCACACACTAAAGAAAATGAATGCTGCCCAACTAGAATTCTATGCTGAATTATACAGGTAGGGAAAAGGCGATGCAGACATGTGATTCTATTAATGTGTATTTTGACAGAGTAACACTAACCTAAGTTATGCAGGACTTCAGTACACTTCTTGATAAATCACTTAACTAACATGGAAAATAAAAAAGCCATGTAAACAGAAAGAATGCATGACTTAAGGACCTGATGGCCTCCAGACAGAATGGTATTGTGCATTTACCTATATACTGGGACCACAACTGGCCCTGATGATAGCAACTATGTTGGAACTGGGCACACCTCCCACCACTATCTCATGATTGAAAACCTGACAAATCCTGTTAGAGCAACATATACACTGTTGCCTTGCTTAGTATTGATTACAAAACACTCAGTAAAATCCAATCAAGAAGTATAGATACCAACTACTACTTATTAATGGGTTTATCTCAGAATTCAACACATCTTTCCATTTACACCAACAATACAGAATAATAAAGAAGAGCCCACGCGACCACACTGAAAAGGTATTCAACAGGTCAAATTGGAAGTTTGTGTTCAGTATGTGATCTCACTGAGAAAACAACCAGTATTCGGATGATGAGCGGGAAAACGTGGCATCTGATGAAATTTAGCAACTGTAATACAGTGAATGTGATCTATCGTCTGACCTGTTCATGTGGGTTGCATTATAAAGGGCTTACGTCTAGAAAAATAAAGATTCATATTCAGGAACACTTGAGTACGATTCGAGCAGGTAAGCTTACCACCAGGCTAGTACAACACTTTATAGAAAAGAACCATGATGCTAGAACACTGACTTAGGTTGCTCTAGAAAAAGTGTTAGGTGATGCCGACAATATTGAGAGAATCTTAATCAACAGGGAGGCACGTTGGATTTTTTTTGAGAAGGCAGATCAAATTGGATTAAATGATTACATTGAGAGGAATAAGATCAGTGTGTGAATATTTATTTCAGGGCTCTGAGATTGTTTATACAACTGCTCTTTGAAAACAGAGATGGTGCCCTCTACCCCTCTAAGACTCTATTATGTGTTCTTCACATACATACACTGTCTTCTGTCCTATGAGTCAATACCAATGATGGAGAAGTATAGGTAATGAGGCCACATCTTCATTTTAACAATATGATATAAATTGTTTATGTAAAACTGTTTAGATTGTCTAAATAAACTTTTTCAGCCCTATAAATAAAAGCAACCTGGACGTTGTTCCATGTCTTGTGCATTCAAAATTCCAAGAATCGCAATTAGAGAGCTCATTTTGCATGAAAATTAAGGGAACTAATGGGTAGTTGTAGAGTTATTGGTTGCGTTTCAATACATAAGCTCTCTATTTCAAGATGGCATCCATAGAATACAGACGGTCACGTGACGCGGAAACAGGCTGGTTTCTGGTACGCGTACCGTCAAGTTAAATTGGTTCTCCGACCGCAATGATCATAGGAACGAGACAACACTCATCTGGCTGCAAATGAGGTAAGGTGATCGGGGGAAGGCTAGCTAAGGGAAAGGGTTAGCAATTTTTATCACGGTTTGATGGTGAGTGCAACAGCGACCTGTTGTAAAATTTGAGGTGTTTGAGATAAGGGAAAGAAACATACAACAAGTATGCTGTCATTTGATTCCCACATTCCGAGTGCGTGTATGATGGATTCATCAGTTACGAGTGACAACACTAGGTAGCGAATATTGCCCTATGGAATGGGATACACCTTCGGGCCTCTTGCAGATCGCGGTATCATGGTTAAATTGAGGGCTAATTATAGATAGAACGATATGCAGAGGAGTACGAAAGGTTGTTGTACTCATAGTACATATTTAACAACAAGGGGTGGTGATGGACAGAGTTTCTGAATTAAGCAGAATACTCTCACCCAGTCAAGAGATCAGGGCTAGATCCAACACCGTTTTTTAGCTCACTGCACCATCCCAGCTCAGAACCTGGCTATATGCAAATTAGTCTGTTCCTGTCCCAGTGCATGATGGGAACAGGGCAAACCAAACTACCAAGCCAATTCTTACACTGGGAAGGAAACAAGCTTCCGGGGACCGGTTTCTGGCATTTCAGCCGTCGTCGGCCCGTCTTACTTGAATCCTGATGGTGCAATGAGCAAGGGACTCACATCTGAGTATACCCTTCCACGCTTAGGGTGGACAAAATATTTAACAACAAGGGGTGGTGATGGACAGAGTTTCTGAATTAAGCAGACTACTCTCACCCAGTCAAGAGATCAGGGCTAGATCCAACACCGTTTTTTAGCTCACTGCACCATCCCAGCTCAGAACCTGGCTATATGCACATTAGTCTATTCCTGTCCAAGTGTATGATGGGAACAGGGCAAACCAAACTACCAGGCCAATTCTTACACTGGGAAGGAAACAAGCTTCCGGGGACCGGTTTCTGGCATTTCAGCCGTCGTCGGCCCGTCTTACTTGAATCCTGATGGTGCAATGAGCAAGGGACTCACATCTGAGTATACCCATCCACGCTTAGGGTGGACAAAACATTTAACAACAAGGGGTGGTGATTGACAGAGTTTCTGAATTAAGCAGAATACTCTCACCCAGTCAAGAGATCAGGGCTAGATCCAACACCGTTTTTTAGCTCACTGCACCATCCCAGCTCAGAACCTGGCTATATGCAAATTAGTCTGTTCCTGTCCCAGTGCATGATGGGAACAGGGCAAACCAAACTACCAAGCCAATTCTCACACTGGGAAGGAAACAAGCTTCCGGGGACCAGTTTCTGGCATTTCAGCCGTCGTCGGCCCGTCTTACTTGAATCCTGATGGTGCAATGAGCAAGGGACTCACATCTGAGTATACCCTTCCACGCTTAGGGTGGACAAAATATTTAACAAAAAGGGGTGGTGATGGACAGAGTTTCTGAATTAAGCAGAATACTCTCACCCAGTCAAGAGATCAGGGCTAGATCCAACACTGTTTTTTAGCTCACTGCACCATCCCAGCTCAGAGCCTGGCTATATGCAAATTAGTCTGTTCCTGTCTCAGTGCATGATGGGAACAGGGCAAACCAAACTACCAAGCCAATTCTTACACTGGGAAGGAAACAAGCTTCCGCGGACCGGTTTCTGGCATTTCAGCCGTCGTCGGCCCGTCTTACTTGAATCCTGATGGTGCAATGAGCAAGGGACTCACATCTGAGTATACCCTTCCACGCTTAGGGTGGACAAAATATTTAACAACAAGGGGTGGTGATGGACAGAGTTTCTGAATTAAACAGAATACTCTCACCCAGTCAAGAGATCAGGGCTAGATCCAACACCGTTTTTTAGCTCACTGCACCATCCCAGCTCAGAACCTGGCTATATGCAAATTAGTCTGTTCCTGTCCCAGTGCATGATGGGAACAGGGCAAACCAAACTACCAAGCCAATTCTTACACTGGGAAGGAAACAAGCTTCCGGGGACCGGTTTCTCGAATTTCAGCCGTCGTCGGCCCGTCTTACTTGAATCCTGATGGTGCAATGAGCAAGGGACTCACATCTGAGTATACCCTTTCACGCTTAGGGTGGACAAAATATTTAAGAACAAGGGGTGGTGATGGACAGAGTTTCTGAATTAAGCAGAATACTCTCACCCAGTCAAGAGATCAGGGCTAGATCCAACACCGTTTTTTAGCTCACTGCACCATCCCAGCTCAGAACCTGGCTATGTGCAAATTAGTCTGTTCCTGTCCCAGTGCATGATGGGAACAGGGCAAACCAAACTACCAAGCCAATTCTTACACTGGGAAGGAAACAAGCTTCCGGGGACCGGTTTCTGGCATTTCAGCCATCGTCGGCCCGTCTTACTTGAATCCTGATGGTGCAATGAGCAAGGGACTCACATCTGAGTATACCCTTCCACGCTTAGGGTGGACAAAATATTTAACAACAAGGGGTGGTGATGGACAGAGTTTCTGAATTAAGCAGAATACTCTCACCCAGTCAAGAGATCAGGGCTAGATCCAACACCGTTTTTTAGCTCACTGCACCATCCCAGCTCAGAACCTGGCTATATGCAAATTAGTCTGTTTCTGTCCCAGTGCATGATGGGAGCAGGGCAAACCAAACTACCAAGCCAATTCTTACACTGGGAAGGAAACAAGCTTCCGGGGACCGGTTTCTGGCATTTCAGCCGTCGTCGGCCCATCTTACTTGAATCCTGATGGTGCAATGAGCAAGGGACTCACATCTGAGTATACCCTTCCACGCTTAGGGTGGACAAAATATTTAACAACAAGGGGTGGTGATGGACAGAGTTTCTGAATTAAGCAGAATACTCTCACCCAGTCAAGAGATCAGGGCTAGATCCAACACCGTTTTTAGCTCACTGCACCATCCCAGCTCAGAACCTGGCTATTTGCAAATTAGTCTGTTCCTGTCCCAGTGCATGATGGGAACAGGGCAAACCAAACTACCAAGCCAATTCTTACACTGGGAAGGAAACAAGCTTCCGGGGACCGGTTTCTGGCATTTCAGCCCACGTCTTCCCGTCTTACTTGAATCTTGATGGTGCAATGAGCAAGGGACTCACATCTGAGTATACCCTTCCACGCTTAGGGTGGACAAAATATTTAAGAACAAGGGGTGGTGATGGACAGAGTTTCTGAATTAAGCAGAATACTCTCACCCAGTCAAGAGATCAGGGCTAGATCCAACACCGTTTTTTAGCTCACTGCACCATCCCAGCTCAGAACCTGGCTATATGCAAATTAGTCTGTTCCTGTCCCAGTGCATGATGGGAACAGGGCAACCAAACTACCAAGCCAATTCTTACACTGGGAAGGAAACAAGCTTCGGGGACCGGTTTCTGGCATTTCAGCAGTCGTCGGCCCGTCTTACTTGAATCCTGATGGTGCAATGAGCAAGGGACTCACATCTGAGTATACCCTTCCACGCTTAGGGTGGACAAAATATTTAACAACAAGGGGTGGTGATGGACAGAGTTTCTGAATTAAGCAGAATACTCTCACCCAGTCAAGAGATCAGGGCTAGATCCAACACCGTTTTTAGCTCACTGCACCATCCCAGCTCAGAACCTGGCTATTTGCAAATTAGTCTGTTCCTGTCCCAGTGCATGATGGGAACAGGGCAAACCAAACTACCAAGCCAATTCTTACACTGGGAAGGAAACAAGCTTCCGGGGACCGGTTTCTGGCATTTCAGCCCACGTCTTCCCGTCTTACTTGAATCTTGATGGTGCAATGAGCAAGGGACTCACATCTGAGTATACCCTTCCACGCTTAGGGTGGACAAAATATTTAAGAACAAGGGGTGGTGATGGACAGAGTTTCTGAATTAAGCAGAATACTCTCACCCAGTCAAGAGATCAGGGCTAGATCCAACACCGTTTTTTAGCTCACTGCACCATCCCAGCTCAGAACCTGGCTATATGCAAATTAGTCTGTTCCTGTCCCAGTGCATGATGGGAACAGGGCAACCAAACTACCAAGCCAATTCTTACACTGGGAAGGAAACAAGCTTCCGGGGACCGGTTTCTGGCATTTCAGCAGTCGTCGGCCCGTCTTACTTGAATCCTGATGGTGCAATGAGCAAGGGACTCACATCTGAGTATACCCTTCCACGCTTAGGGTGGACAAAATATTTAACAACAAGGGGTGGTGATGGACAGAGTTTCTGAATTAAGCAGAATACTCTCACCCAGTCAAGAGATCAGTGCTAGATCCAACACCGTTTTTTATCTCACTGCACCATCCCAGCTCAGAACCTGGCTATATGCAAATTAGTCTGTTCCTGTCCCAGTGCATGATGGGAACAGGGCAAACCAAACTACCAAGCCAATTCTTACACTGGGAAGGAAACAAGCTTCCGGGGACCGGTTTCTGGCATTTCAGCCGTCGTCGGCCTGTCTTACTTGAATCCTGATGGTGCAATGAGCAAGGGACTCACATCTGAGTATACCCTTCCACGCTTAGGGTGGTCAAAATATTTAACAACAAGGGGTGGTGATGGACAGAGTTTTTGAATTAAGCAGAATACTCTCACCCAGTCAAGAGATCATGGCCAGATCCAACACTGTTTTTTAGCTCACTGCACCATCCCAGCTCAGAACCTGGCTATATGCAAATTAGTCTGTTCCTGTCCCAGTGCATGATGGGAACAGGGCAAACCAAACTACCATGCCAATTCTTACACTGGGAAGGAAACAAGCTTCCGGGGACTGGTTTATGGCATTTCAGCCGTCGCCGGCCAGTCTTACTTGAATCCTGATGGTGCAATGAGCAAGGGACTCACATCTGAGTATACCCTTCCACGCTTAGGGTGGACAAAATATTTAAGAACAAGGGGTGGTGATGGACAGAGTTTCTGAATTAAGCAGAATACTCTCACCCAGTCAAGAGATCAGGGCTAGATCCAACACCGTTTTTTAGCTCACTGCACCATCCCAGCTCAGAACCTGGCTATATGCAAATTAGTCTGTTCCTGTCCCAGTGCATGATGGGAACAGGGCAACCAAACTACCAAGCCAATTCTTACACTGGGAAGGAAACAAGCTTCCGGGGACCGGTTTCTGGCATTTCAGCAGTCGTCGGCCCGTCTTACTTGAATCCTGATGGTGCAATGAGCAAGGGACTCACATCTGAGTATACCCTTCCACGCTTAGGGTGGACAAAATATTTAACAACAAGGGGTGGTGATGGACAGAGTTTCTGAATTAAGCAGAATACTCTCACCCAGTCAGGAGATCAGGGCTAGATCCAACACCATTTTTTATCTCACTGCACCATCCCAGCTCAGAACCTGGCTATATGCAAATTAGTCTGTTCCTGTCCCAGTGCATGATGGGAACAGGGCAAACCAAACTACCAAGCCAATTCTTACACTGGGAAGGAAACAAGCTTCCGGGGACCGGTTTCTGGCATTTCAGCCGTCGTCGGCCTGTCTTACCTGAATCCTGATGGTGCAATGAGCAAGGGACTCACATCTGAGTATACCCTTCCACGCTTAGGGTGGTCAAAATATTTAACAACAAGGGGTGGTGATGGACAGAGCTTTTGAATTAAGCAGAATACTCTCACCCAGTCAAGAGATCATGGCCAGATCCAACACTGTTTTTTAGCTCACTGCACCATCCCAGCTCAGAACCTGGCTATATGCAAATTAGTCTGTTCCTGTCCCAGTGCATGATGGGAACAGGGCAAACCAAACTACCATGCCAATTCTTACACTGGGAAGGAAACAAGCTTCCGGGGACCAGTTTCTGGCATTTCAGCCGTCGTCAGCCCGTCTTACTTGAATCCTGATGGTGCAATGAGCAAGGGACTCACATCTGAGTATACCCTTCCACGCTTAGGGTTGAAAAAATATTTAACAACAAGGGGTTTAGTCTGCCCTGTTCCCATGATGCACTGGGCCAGGGACAGACTGATTTGCATATAGCCAGGTTCTGAGCTGGGATGGTGCAGTGCGATAAATAACCGTGATGGATCAAGCCCTGATCTTTGGACTGGGTAAGAGTGGTCTTCTTAATTCAGACACTCTGTTCATCACCACCCCCTTTTCTGAATCGTTTTTTGCCACTATAGGTGTGGCAGGGTATACTCAGACATGAGTCCCTTTCTCACTGCACCATCAGGATTCAAGCAAGCCGGGCCGAAGACGGCTGAAATGCCAGAAACCGGTCCCCGGTAGCTTGTCTCCTTTCTGGTGAAGAATTGGCTTCGTAGTTTAGTCTGCCCTGTTCCCATGATGCACTGGGCCAGGGACAGACTGATTTGCATACAGCCAGGTTCTGAGCTGGGATGGTGCAGTGAGATAAATAACGGTGATGGATCAAGCCCTGATCTTTGGACTGGGTAAGAGTGGTCTGCTTAATTCAGACACTCTGTTCATCACCACCCCCTTCTCTGTATCGTACTCATAGTACAAACACATAATTGGGATGTAGTGCTTAGAGAACATCTACTAAAAAGGAGAGACTAACATTCATTTGAGTTTTTTCATAGAATAAGGAAAACACAAGTGTCTTCTGAGAAAGGGCTCACTGTACAGTAGCTGGTACAAGGGGCCTTGGCTGTTACCTGGTAATTTTTGACTATTAAGAATGTAGGCGGATATAATATGTGTGTGTAAGAGATAAGATGGAGATTCAATTGGTTGGCTTTCCTTTTAATGAACCTTCGTTTTTTTGTCTGACAGTCACTGGGCATATAAAACAAGGGTCCTGAAATGTGGATTAAGACGTCTTGCCCTGATGAAATTGCCACTAAGTTAAACAGGCAATGAAACATGTCAGCCCGTCATTAATTGGTCTGCAAGCATGCAGTTTGTTTTTACTTTGAATCGGCCCAAGAGTTGTGAATAAAGTTTGAACCTGGTGAATATGGGGCATATCTCAATTTTAAACTTCACAGGTTGATTGCTGTTTGCTGTTAGGTGAGGAAGAACTCAGCAAGAATCAATTATTAGACACAATGTTACCCTTAGATAAGCCCTATGCTGGGATACAAGGTTATATAGGACCCCACAATCATGACTAAAGAAAACACTGAAGGATACCTAATTGGGAATTAGACCTGGACAAGCAATTGACATAAAGAATGGGAAAGAACACTAGAATACATACCCAGAAAGCATCCAGAACACCAGGTTTTAGTAGATTCAATTTAATGGTAAATTCAGCATATACTTAACCTTAAGGAGGCTGAACAAAATAGTTGTGCAAAAAACCCTTTCAAGCCTTAGAACTTGCTTTAACGAAACCAACTTATTCTGTAAAATATGGGAATGCATTATGATCAATGAACAATGGAAAAATTAACTGATGCTCTTAAAGAAACATTAAATTGCACCAATTTTCACTCACAGAGAAATTGTATACTGGGCATATTTATACACCATAAACCAAGGAAGACTACAATCAGACTACTAGATCTATCATTATTGAGAGAAAAAAAGAGCAATAGCCATGTCCTCGTGACTAGTGGTATCCCAGATGCTGGAAGTTGGAAGTTGAGCTAAAAGTGGAAGCACTACAATACACGGTAAAGAAATGAGGGGCATTAAGGAAAATCTATAGCTAAGTAATGGGATTATATACCAGCCACATCTGAAGAAACATGCATGCGGATAGCAATATGTCACATTATGAGGTTGCCCAAAGACAATCAAGGACCCAAACATGTCAAACAACAATAAAGATGAGGCTACGACCCAACGGGCATAGACCGGAGACCAAAGTAAATGCTGCTAGCGGCAGCTGGTAATTTTAGTGGGGGGGCACAGACACTCACTCACTCACAACCATGCATTCACACACACACACACATTCAAAACACACATACACAGCACGCGCACACCACACATCAAAAACTTTGTGGGTCACTGGGAGGGAAGTCTCTGGGGTCCTAGAAAGGTTCGTACTGCTGCCTTCCGCCAGTAAAGAGGGTCCATGGTGAATGCTGCACACATGTGCTTTGACAATCAGACCATAAACAGAACCTGCGTCAATGCATCAATCAATAACTCACCTTACAATACCATCCATATGTTATACACAGACTTCACAATGGATCCTATTATCTACCCTTTATAAACTTTTATATGCAAGTCTTCCACACCCGTGCATACAGTGTCAAATTTGAGCTAGATGGTGCAGGTAGGGCCCACAACACTCATTTTTGGAGATCGGTGCTTATTTCTTCTCATCAAACTTTAAGCGCTTCAGAGAAATCAGGAACCTGTAAAAGTGAGACAAAGAGGCAGTGAGTGTCTCATGGTGGATGAATGAGGCATGGGGTTGAATCAAGACTAAGCAGCCCCAGGGATTCATCACTCCGACATTCAACAGAGCCTTCCTCGGGCTTCTGAGCAAAACTTTGGGGACTGGCACTTATGTTTGCTTTATAGAATAAACCCCGTGCATATGCTTTGTCAGTAGTTTTATTAACCATCTTCATTTTTCATAATTTCAAGAAAATAACAACAGGTAAGTAAAATATAGGAAAATGTCATCATACCAATGCAAGGCTGAATAACAATAATGATTATATGCATATATCACTAGACATTAAAAAACCACGTGTTAAAAAATGCATTGTCTGAGAATCGGACTGAAACGCATAAATGCATGAAAGTCAGTAAAACAGGTTGTAAAAATTATCCGTGTATTTTGTGGAACATGAGCGGAGCTTCTAGTTGCATTGTATATCACAGTGTACATTACAAGTCATCCATTGTGCACCTTCAGGTCTTTCTCATTCTCGGTTAGTGTTCTCAACAGTCACCTGTATGAACGAAATTACCAGCATCTTGCACAGATAACCTAATTCGAGGCATAAGCAGTTTATAGGGAACTGCATTATTCAAGTAACAGGTTTTGAATTGATCCCAAGCAATTACATTATCTAAAATGTGTATGCTTTGTAAAAAAGGTCGACTTGTACTATTTCAGTTCACACCATTAAATCACATCAACTAAGGTGCTGCTATCTTTCCTACAGTACAGACACTTACCACTGCCTCTCGGGTTAATATGTCCAGCTGAACATTAAAATAAAATGCTTACCTTAGGCTTGGTAAAAAATAAAGTTCTGAGGTATTATCATGGCAACCTGTTTTATACCAAAACAATAAGTAATCAATTATTTTGCTGGTTTAATTCATATATCTTCTCTCAAAGAGTGTAATTTTAATTATATGCATTTTTTAAAGAAAAACATGGATATTTCCAGCAAACATTTTGCAAAATATGTAGGCCTGCGTGAAATTTATATTACGCTGGTGAAATTTGTGCAATTTGTGACATTTCTAGAAAATTCACATTGTGTGATTTCACATCATTTTCACCCGTGGGGGGATAGATTGTGAACAAAATATCATGGCAAAGAACATTCTCTGATTGAATCCGTCTTCTGCGTATATATCGTGCATAACTTTTTCATGCAAGGTATGCCCTCAAGTGAAAAAAGCCACAAAAATCCCAGCACACCACATTTAATGCTAAAAGCATACGTTCCCAATTTCGTGCAACCTTTGAAATGTCTTTCTTTTATGGCTCTAATTATCGTAAATAAGAATTTGAGACTTAGGATCTTAAATTCAGCTTTATTGGTCATATGTTACTCTTATGATTGCACAAACTTTTGTGATTTCAGGAGTATGTGAATTCTTTGTACTCACACCAGTATAACATGCTATTCACAAACTGAAATGTATACCTTTATAAGTGCTATAATAGTACTACTCGTGTAATGCAAAATGCTATTCACAAACCTACGTGTGGACACCTCAGCATCCACTTCTCCTATCTTTTCTGTACAAAGCTCTCCTCCCCAGTTGGAGAGGTCTCCACACATAGGTCTATATTTTAGAAGTACATGTGGGTGGAACCTGTTGGGGTGGCTAGAAAAAGAGGAATACTTACGACCAAATGGTAGACTATTAGGGAGGGACAGGAGGGGCTTACGGAAGGGTAAAGAGAGATGTAGGGAGGAGCATAGAAATCCGAAAACCCATCCACAAAAGATTAGGTTAATTGTTATTCACAAATTGAATTGAAGTTATTACAGCTGAAAAGGCACCACACATGGCCACTCACAGCTACTGCAACTTCCTCCCAAAGAAACTATTAGAGACAGGAATTTACAGGAATTACCATTAGCAAATAATGTTAAATAAAACATATTCATTTAATATATATATATATATATATATATATATATATATATATATATATTACCCGTGACCAAGGAGCTGGGCTCCGAAACGCGTTGGGCAGGATTGCCGATTAATGATTAAATAAATCCTTTCGCACTCAAAATGGAGTTTGGGCTCGGTTCTTTCGTTCTTTGATCAAAGAAGTTCACGAAGGAAGTTGTTGCTATATATATATATATATATATATATATATATATATATATATATATATATATATATATATATATATATATATATATATAGTTATATAGTAGGTAGTTATAGTTAGGATTTTTTTCAATGCAAAATCTCAACATTCTATTGGGAATAACTTTGGCGCCGGTTGAGGAATCTGCCTGAAAATGTCCTCAAATTTACCTCGCAGCGCTTCGGTCCTTCCCTGAAAGTTTGGGGGGATTCGTCAAGCGGGGTCTAAGATAAAAGGGGGGTCCCAAAACGTGTTTTCCCCATGTTAATTTCCATAGGGCGGTCGACCTCACTTTTAGCCCGAACGGCTGAATGGATTTCCACTAAACTTGGCAAAAATGTTGGGACTGGTAGCCCGATGTGCCTTTGCTATGTCTCAAGATATATGCTCCAGTGGATTTTGAGTAATGTAGGTTAAAAAAAATATAAATATCTATGCCCGCGCTCCGGTACGCGCACCGGGGCGCGAACCAGCGCACTACGCGAGTTTGCGCACAGAAAGCTGATTGGCTCTTGGGTGTCTGTAATTATTCCAAACAGTCCGGAGCGGCCGCCATCTTGTGTCTCGGTAAGATCGAGACACAAGAGAAGGCAAAAACAAAGGGGGAAATGGCCATAAGGGGGCAGAGTAGACCCCCCCTGATCCCCTAGGTTTGATGTGGGGGCCATAAAAGGGCCCCGCGGGGCAAAAAAAATGTTTTTTTCTTTTTTTGATTTGCGCGGGGGGAGCGCACCGGGGAGCGGACCGGGGAGCGTACCATGGGAAAAAAGAATGACAGAGTTTTTAAAAAATGTGGCCTTTTTTTATAAATTGGAGGTAGTTCTAAAAAGAACTGTTTTTGTCCTTCTTTTTTGTTGTTTTATATTTTTTTTAATGTTTTTTGAACATTTTGTACTTTTTTTGGCTTTTATGAACTATTTTATATTTTTTTTGTTATTTTTATGGGGAGAAACAAAAAACAGGGAATTGAAAATGGCTCAACTGGAGCAAAAAAAAAACAGGAAAAAATTAGGGTTTTTTTGGGGCAATTGTGGTTGTCAGCAGCAAGGAGGGTGAGCTTTATACTCTGTTCACCATAGGAGATGGTCTTACCACAAAAAATACATGTAATTCTGAATTCCCCAAACCGTGGTTGTATGCAAGGGATCGTCTCCCTTGTCTCTGGTCCCGATGAAGTGGGTTGCTTTCTATTGGAGGTGGTGGTTGAAGATTGGGGAGGGTTACTGGCCAGTTCTCTCATCTCTGCAGCAGAATAGTTGTTCGGATGCTTGCGCTGCATGTGTCTAATCATGGTATTATTACCAAAAGAATATTTTTTGTTAGGGTTCCCCCTTGAAAGTTCCATGCCACAGATTAGGCAAGTCACCTTGGGCTCATTGACTTTCTTCTTGCCCTCTGCTATAGAAAAAAACTCCCATACAATGTGCTGCCTTGGCTTGTATGGGTTATTGTCTTCTTGCAGCCACCTTCTCCCCTCTTCCTCCTCCTCTTCCTCCTCCTCCTCTTCTTGACCACCAATGTAATGTTGTGGTGGTCCTCTTGGTGGTGGTGATGGTGGTGGTGGTGCAGATGCTCCAGCTGCTGCTGCTACTGTAGCCATTTTAAAGTACAAAATATTTCTCAAAGATGTTCAAAGAGGTGTTCCTCAGTCAAAGGACAAAGTCAGAATAAGGAAAAAAGGTGGGGTCTTTCATATTTTGGAAAAAAAAACTGTCCTGAACCAATGAAAAGTGTTATTTTCAGGTCACATGACCTGGGTTTTCATCATTAGGAAACCAAAACTGTTCTGCACCAATAAAAAGTGTTATTTTCAGGTCACATGACCCGACGCGCTTACGCGATGCGCCCCGGGTCGCGTCGCGTAAGACCATCGGATGTTTACGTTGCGCGATCGTATTCGCTCGAGTGCTTCCGGGTGCGCTTACGGCGTGCGTATCACGCGGACGCTGCTACGCGATACGTCACCATGATGTTTTCGTTCGCGGCAATAGCGCTAACGGGACGCTAACCGGTGCGCGCTGAAAAACTGCGCTTTCCGGTGCGCACACCGGGGCGCGCACCGGGAGCGCACCAAGGCAAAAAAATATATATATATATTATTATATAAGTATACAATATAGGATTCATTATAAAAACTATTACATTTCAGAGGTTGGAGGCCCTATATATGGTTAGGAATTAGCATTTAAAAAACCTATGAAATTCACTGAAAAAACCATAGGTTTCACACCAGTTATAGTTAGGAATTAGCATTTAAAAAACCTATGAAATTCACTGAAAAAAACATAGGTTTCACACTAGTTATAGTTAGGAATTAGCATTTAAAAAACCTATGAAATTCACTGAAAAAACCATAGGTTTCACACCAGTTACAATTAGCAGGAGGTTTTACTCGTATAAAACCATTGAAATTCCCACGTTATAGTTAGTTTGACTCACTATAACTTGAGCGTGCAATTCACTGCTGATGACGTCACATATTACATCACTCATGACATGGTCAGTGACATCACTCATGACATCACTGATGACACCATCCAGTAAATGTGTGTCTTTCTGAAAAATAAATTTGTTTTATATATGTATATGTAAAAGTTGATGGAAGAATAAATGTTTAAATAAGTGTCTAAATTGATGTTTTTTTTAATAAAAATTGATTAGTTAACTGGCTTATTAAGTGTTTGTTAGTGAATACATAAATTAGTGAGTAATGTCTAAATATTTATATATATGTATTAGTGTTTCACTTTGTATATAAGTGGCTGCATAGGTTGGTGAGTAGGTACATGTGTAGGTATATGAGTTATTAGATTTTTTTTAGTATCAGTATGAGTGTTTGCATGGTTTGTGGGGGTATTACTTATCACATAGATGCATGAATGACTAACTCTCTCTTTGTATGTGTTTTGAAGACAGCATATGTGCAGGACTGTATGGATGGATGAGTGTGTATATGTGTGTGTTAGTGAGTGAATGACTGTCTCACTAGTGTCTTTATCAGTAACTACATATGTTTTAATCTAGTATATGTGAGTATTGATGTATATAAGTGAGTATATGTGAGAGTGAGATATTGAAAGAGTTCCTGTTTAAATAATTATGTGTTTCCATAAGTGATTGTTTAAGAGAGTAAGTAAGTGTAAGTTTCCTTAGAAGTAAGATGGTAGTGTGTGTATAGCTGTATATGCAAATAAATGGATGTTCAATAGTTTACTTGCATGTGTGAGTATGTGTGAGAGTAACTTTTGGATGACTGTCGGTGTGTAACAGGATGTATAGGTGAATCACTACATATGATGAGTGAGTATATGTATGAGTGACTATATAGAACTGTTGGTGAATGAGTGGATGTGTACATAGATGGTGGAATTATTGAATTGGTTGTTGTAACTGGTATGGGTATTTCCATTTTTTTGAAAATTTTAATTTCTATTTTTCAATATGTGTTTCATGGGTTACATTACAGTGAAAGGAGGTCTGTCACCCTGTCACAAGGATGGTGTCATCAGTGATGTCATGAGTGATGTCACTGACCATGTCATGAGTGATGTAATATGTGACGTCATCAGCAGTGCATTGCACCGCAAGTAATAGTGAGTCCAACTAACTATAACGTGGGAATTTCAATGGTTTTATGCGAGTAAAACTTCCTGCTAACTATAACTGGTGTGAAACCTATGTTTTTTTCAGGTCGCCAGTAGGTAGTTATAGTGAGGACCTAGTTTCCATAGGAAATCCACAACATTCTATTTGGAATAACTTTGGCACCGGTGGACAAATCTTCACGAATTTCTTCAAGAAAATGGCCTGCTCGTTTCCGCTCCTTCCCTGAAAGTTTTGGGGTGATTCGTCAAGCGGGGGCCAAGAAAAAAGGGGGGTCCCAAAACGTGTTTTCCCCATGCAATTTTCCATAGGGACCTTTAGCCAGGGCTACAGCCCGAACAGCTGAACGGTATTACACGAAATTTGGCAGAGAGGTAGAGTTCTGTTCGCAGATTGTGCTTTTTGTTAAATGGTGTAAATCCGTTCAGTAGTTTCTGAGAAAATTGCAAGTAAAATCATAGCAATATCTAGAGTCCGAGTTCAGTATGCGTACTGAAATCTGTTCAATTACGAGCGCGAGCTGCATGCTGATTGGCTGTGAACTTTCTGTCAACACTCAAAACCAGGAAGTGTTGGCGACCATCTTGTGCCTCGCTAGAACCGAGTCACAAGAAAACAGTAAAACAAAGTTGAGCAATAAGGGAAGGGGGCAGGGTAGAGACATTCCGACCCTCTAGGCTTGCTCAGGAGGTCGTACATGGGTGTTTAGGCTCTATTTGTTATTTTCTTTCTTTTAAAGAAAATCGCGCTATACACGCATGTAAATACCTACAATTACGAGCAGGAGCTGCATGCTGATTGGCTGTCAATACTCCAAACCAGGAAGTGTTTGCAATCATGTTGTTTGTCGGGAGAGCAGAGTCACAAGAAAACAGTAAAACAAAGTTGGGAAATAAGGAAAGGGGGCAGGGTAGAAACATTCTGAGCCTATAGTCTTGGTCAGGGGGTGGTACATGGATCTTTAGGCTCAATTTAATTTTTTTTAAATAAAAATATGGCGGGGTACTCGTGCAGTACTTGTACGTGGTTGAAAAAGTGAAAAAAAAAGTAGAAGTCCGTTTTATTCATTAGGTCCCAGGGGGCAAATTACGGGGGGAATTTTTCTGCATAATGGGGGCTTGTAAGGTGCTCCGAGCACTGGGGAATGGCACTTCTCTGGTTTTAGTATGAAGTATGCAGGGGCGGGGGGTTACCGTCCTACTCCCCGCAGTCTCGGGGAGCGGCACCCCTCGGGTCTTTTTAAAAAAAAAATATGTTTTGAGCTCTCCCTCCCTCTCTCACCGTACACGTCGAGGGGAATGCCACCTTTCTGGGGCAGTGTTTGTAAAATGACCTTCCAGCTCCGGGTACCTTCATTGTCTGGAATTTTTTATTAATGTTGGGAGGGTGGGCCTGATAATACATCCTTGTTAAGTCCCATAGAAGCCTATGTTCTGGAGTTAACATGGGCTTCTATGGGAAATAACAAGGCCATATTATGAAGCTCATTATCGCCGTTTTATCTGCAGTTTCCTGCCAATAAGACAGCGATAATTTTAACACCGGTCCTTGATAATATGCACCTAAGTTTACTGGTCAAAAAAAGAGCAATGGTCCATATTATTAACAAAAGGAGATACAGTATCGTTGCTTTTATCGGCAGGAAACTGCCGATAAAGGAGCAATAATGGGCTTGATAATATATCCTTGCTAATTGCCATAGAAACCCAGGTTAATACTAGAACCTGGGCTGCTATGGGAATTTACATGGGCCTATTATCAAGCCCATTAATTTCGCTTTATTGGCAGTTTCTTGCCGATAAAGGCGGCAATAATGTATCGCCCTTTACTGATAATATGGCACTGAAGGGCATATTATGAAGGACTGGTGTTAAAATTATCGACGTTTTATGGGCAGGAAACTTACGATAAAACTGCGAAAATGGTCTTGATAATACGCCATTGTTAATTCTCATAGAAGCCCATGTTGTGGTGTTAACATGGGCTTCTATGGGAATTAACAAGGGCGTATTATCAAGTCCAGACGCGGCCCCTAGAGGGAGTTGCGGTGAGACAGGCGGGGCGGGGGAGGGGCAGGGTGGGGGGTGATAAAGAACGAAATCTGGATGATTGTAGGTAAGTAAACAATTAAATTAATAAAACAAATTTTGGGCCACATTATCAACAACATAAGGCTATACATTCTCGCCGCTTTTATAGGCAGGAAACTGCCGATAAAGCGGCGATAATGGTCTTGATAATATGCCCTTGTGAGTTTCCATGGCAGCCCAGGTTAACACCAGAACCTGGGCTGCTATGGGAATTTACAATGGCCTATTATCAAGCCCATTATTGCTGCTTTATCTTCAGTTTTCTGTTGATAAAACCGGCATTAATGTATTGCCTTATGTTGTTCATAATATGCCGCTTCGTTCTGTGCCCTGCATGGCATTTTGGGATGCAGGGCGCGTTATGAAATTCGGGGCATATTATCAAGGACTGGTGTTAAAATTATCGACGCTTTATGGTATTCGTAGCGTATGCTTAGAATGATTAGCAGTAGAAGCTATGGTGCGATCACTCTCTCACTGTCAAATGAGAGCACAGGGCGAGCTATGAGAATAGGTAGAAGTAGTCAGTTATTGGAGATCCGATTCAGCTATGTGTCTTATGGTGCGATGTTAGGCAATGCTTACATGATTACGGTAACTGAGCGTGTGGTTTGATTAAAAAAAAGTTGCGTTAACTCCTCTGCATGGGAAGCTGGATGTTTCCATCTGGCTGTCAATTTCGACCTTGAAAGCAGAGTCAACCAAATGAGTCGTATAAGAGCGTTATTGTCTCAAAAAGAGGTCGCTCTTACATCTGCTAGAGAAACATTTGTCATTCATGTAGCAAACACCCGCACAGAAGTGTATGCTTTGATAAATACAGATGTGCCGTGGAATTTTAGGAAGTTATTTTAGACTATCTTTAATGCGTCCTAGAGTAGGGGGTTAGCTTACTTTTTTAAAATTATAAGAATTGGTCTTGTGACTTCTGTAGAAAGTATATTTGGTGTCTTGTCGGTGTTTTTTCATTGCATTTTTTGCAGCATCTTTGGTAAATTGTGCTTAATGGTCACATTTGTTGCCAGTGTGCTTGTATTAATTTGTTTACTTAAAAATGGATGCACATCTTGCAGCAGACGACAATATTTCTCGGTTGTTGCTGGTCCGCAACCGAATGCTTAGTTACTATGGTGTGCTGCCTCTTGCAACGTTGAGTGCAGCTTATGGATTATCGTTTCGATTCTCCTTTTTCACATGCGTTCAGCCTGTCTTCCATTGCCTGAGCGGTGATTTCGACTGGGCCCTGGATTTGTGTCTCTGCAGTACGATGTCTCCCAACGCGGATTACAACCAGTTGATGAGTCTTTTAGTGGGTCATGATGTGCTCTGTTCTGGCGGCGGGATTATGGCCTTAGTAGCAAAACATGGAATAATGGGAAGTTGGAATGTTTTTGCAGCGGCGCTTGAGTTCTTGGCACGCAGTTACATTGAAGATGACCCGAGTTTTCCTCCGATGGTGATAGAGGCTCCGGTGGTTGAGGAACATGTATGTTCATTCTCACTATTGAATTGGATGGCTGAAATGAGAACAATGACTTCCTGTTGGAGGCTGTTGCTACATTCTGTGCTTACATGCTGTTGGATTAAGACTCTTTGATTTTTCTGCTTATTCTTTATTTTTTAGCTACTGCTTTCTATCAAAGAGCGAATAACTTTTTTGGGGAAATGTGAACTTGACTCTGGTTTTTAGTCTTGGAGTGTGCGTTTCTAAGTGGCACACGTTTATATCACGTGCTTTGATGAAGAAAGGGTGCCGTGGGGCTGAGGCTTTCACTCACACCCTGTTAAGTTAGCATGGGTTTATTAGAAGCTTACACGCTATTTTTGCTTTCCTGCTCTGCTTTGGACGTGACACATACTTGTGATATTGTTTAGAGAAGGCTGAGTATTTTGTTTTATATGACAATAATTTGGTATGCTAGATTTGTAAAGTGCCTCACTAGTTTTGTGTGTATAGTGAGAGCATGGAACATCAAAGTTATCTTGAATACTGTGTCTGTTCAGAATGATCCTCGGAAGTTCGAACCATAATACATATGTAGTTGTGTCCACCTTTGATACTTGCGCTTTCATAATTCATTGTGGAGGCAAAGTTACACACAGTTGGAGAACATTCATAACTTGATAGTTTGTGGAGCACTGAATGTGATGTATTACTGCTGAGTACCAGAGGTATGGGTCTGACCATGTAATTCTGTGAGACTTTCTGTAGTTATAAACTAATCTGCTAGGTAGGGAGGGTGAAATGTAGGTATATTTGAAATTTGTTTACCTTTAGTATTATAGGATGCTTTTTCCGTTTGTATCTTATAGAATAGTAACAATGCTGACAACCTTGTTTGTGATAATATGTTTGGTTGTATTATTTAAGGTACTGTGCATGAGATTTTGGCATTAGAAATAAACATTTCGAAGTTGAACGTTCTTTATTTACATCTTGTATTGGACTGGTGTAAGAGTATAATGAAAGAGTGCTATTGTTATCCACGTTACTTCATGTAATCTAAGTGGCATGCTCTGGGTTGACTAGTCATTTGTGTTTTTGTTGTAGGGCAGTGGTTTCCAAACTTTTGACTCGTGAGGACCCCCCATAGAGTCACCACTGGAAGCTGGGGACCCCCAAGCAATTTGTAGGATTTAAATTTCAAGCATTAAAACCGTAATTCGGAAAAAATTAACACATATGTGTACACAAAACAAATACTCAAATTACTAATGATTTTAGTGGCATATTTACAAGCCCCTATCACCATGGGAACATCACTTTCTGAGAGTTTTCTGTGGCGATAGGGGCTTTCCCTTATTTACAAGGCAATGTTAAGCTACTTAACGTGGCTTAACGGTCCCTTGTAAATAAGACTCCCTTTGACACAATGCTTAGCGTGAAAGCAGTGGGCAATGCATGTTGTGGTAGGCGTTTCCTCTGTGACACCCATTGGTTTTGACACTGCAGCCTATTTACAAGAGCAGCATAAATGGGAAGCAGGGCCAAAATTAGGGCAAGGGAAAACCTGGTCTTAACTTGGCAAAACAATAAGAAATGCTTCATTTCTCCTCGTTTTTGTAAAACGCCTTGGATTGTTTATATACAAGAAGGTGACCCTTTCTGCAACTAAACAATCTTTAAAAAAAAAATACATTTTGTAACTTCCATGTGTGATGCATTAAGCAGTACACATAGAAGTGAGAAAATGACATTTCAATATTGTTTATATGCAGGAAGGGGGACCTTCCTGCACATAAACAATCTTCCCCTATTAAATGTAGCGCTAGTGCACAGTGCAGGTGAAACGCAGGGCTTCACCATATTCTTGTAAATATGGTGCAGCCTTGCGTTTCTGAACTAGCAGAGCGTGTTGTTAAGCCAAGGAGGCTGGTCTGGAGAAGCATAAACGTAAGGAGTGCTGGTCTGGAGAAGCACAAACTCAGGATTCAGAACATAACACAGTGGTTAGCATTTACTTCAACAATAAAAATGTATTTCCACCCAAAGAAACCTTTTTAGAAGCATCAGGATACTGAAAGACTGAAAAAAAGATTGTCAATAACTTGTACCTTGCAGTTTGCAAGCAGTTGTTTGATGACAGTTTTTTGGTCACTGTGCTATATTACGATTGTCACTTATGAACTGCAGTGTAACAAAATAATCTGTGTGACAAAAGCAGTAACCCACTAACCGATGCATATCAAATACTGTTTTTTAAAATGTATGGTACACTTCTTTGCAGTAGGCATATTAACATTCTGTGTTACATTGGTTCAGTCACAGCTGTCACTGGACAAAACTGTTGTTATCTTCACATTTTTATTGTTCTTTGAAAACTTGTAATTAAACAAGATACTTTGCAGTGCTTTTGAAACTGCTGCCTGCTGACGCTCTGGGAATGTGTGAGGGACTCATGGGGGTCCGCGGACCACAGTTTGGGAAACACTGCTCTAAGGTGAAGAACCAATGAGTCACTGATTGCCAGTCTGGTAGGTTGTTTGTGTAGTAAGGTGGGTTTTGGAACTCCGTAATACACTGAGGTCCTAAGTCTTTATGCACAGTTCTGTGTATGAGCAGAATTCCTGGAACAGTAGTTACAACAAAAAGGTTTGATAAAGGGCTTGCACTCTGAGTATGAATAGAAAATAGAAGAATAGTTGATAATCACAGTTAAGGAATGCAGCAATTAGATGTGTGTATGTGTTGATGATGTGTACATTGAGTGGAAGATGAAAATCTTGAAAAATTAGAGAGGATGTAGAGATGCAAACTTTCCATTTCTTTGTAAAGGAAGTGGGTGTTTAGTTTTCCAGTGGATATATATACATTCACTGAAAAAACATAGGTTTCAGGCACGTTATAGTCAGGAATTAGCATTTAAAAAACTTTAGAAATTCACTGAAAAAAACCATTGGTTTCAGCCACGTTATAGTTAGGAATAAGCCTTTAAAAAACCTCAGAAATTCACTGAAAAAACCATAGGTTTCACACACGTTATAGTTAGGAATTAGCATTTGAAAAACCTTAGAAATTCACTGAAAAAACCATATGTTTCACCCATGTTATGGTTAGCTGGACATTTCTCTCATACAAAACCATTGAAATTCCCCCGTTATAGTTAGTTTAGCTAACTATAACTCGCGCGCCCGCAATCCACTGCTGATGACGTCACATATTACATCACTCATGACACGGTCAGTGACATCACTCATTACATCACTCATGACATCTCAAATGACATTCCATGTGCATTCCTGGCCCAATAAAGTGAAAGTGTATGTGGAGTCTTTGAAAAGCCCTTGTTGCTTAAAGTTCACCTCAAAATGTCGGTGCGAGCTCTACACAAGCTTTGTCAATGCATTTCTAATGTGCCTCTAGCTCGTATTATCTGAAGGAGCTGAGATTCTTCTTTTAACAAACTTGGAAATATGGCCAAGTATGGCAAAGTACTGCAGGTGGCATACGGAATCTAAATGTGACAAGCTAACACCTTCTATGCCACCGATTTAGAGACCCTTGATAAATTGCCTTATATCTGATTTATCTATAGAAGAGAGAAGGGAAGTGTATTTATGGAACTTCAGTTTAAATTTATTTGTTCATACATTATAGTCTGTGAGCTCAGTTTCTCAGGACAGATCAACCAAGTTACCTTGACCTGCTACTTCACGTTAAAGATACTGTGGAAGATGTATTACCGCTTCTTCCAATGGAACTGAGGAAAACTGTTGTGGTAGCACTCGTGTTATCTCGAATTGACTACAACAACTCCCTTTACCTAGGAGTTGGTAAACGGCAGTTAACCAAACTACAATCTCTGCAGAATGCCGCAGCCAGAACCCTACTGAAAATACCTAAATACAGTCATGTAATGTAATGATGTCTTGTAAAGCGCATGAATCACCCCACATGGGGTATCTCCGTGCTGTAGACCGCTGGGGAACCCGTCCTGGCTTTCCCTGTGAGATGGTCCCTACTGGGTATCTCCTCCAAGGTGAGACCAGGCATCCCCAGCGTATGTGGGGGGCCGTTGTGGAGATGAGGCAAGCTAATGCCCAGAGTTGCCGAGTGTGCTCCCTGGTTAGAGTAGGCACCGAGGCGAGAATTATCGAGTCCTCTGACCCTGGTCCATGACCCTGCCGCGTCGGGAATTGAACCCTTGTCCCGGGCCGTCCTCTGCTTCCGGGTCTGCCGCCTCTAACCAGTGAGCCACACCACTCCACATATATCTAGGACCATTAGGAACCTCCTCTGGCTCCCAGTCAAGGAGCTGATTGAATTCAAGTCAGTATGTCTGGTTCATAAAACCTTGTATGGAGGTGGACCAATGGAATATTGTAAAGTATTCCAATGGTACACCACCGGATGCGTACTGAGATCAGCTAATCAGGCATTGGTCAACGTCCCGATAATCAAGAAGGCAAAGGGAAAGTTAGAGGCCTTTCCTATATAGCTTCCAAGCTCTGGAACAAGCTGCCACTCTACATTAGATCCCAACCTGCTCGGACAAAATTCCGGGGCTTACAGAAAACCTGGCTCATTCCCATACAGTAATGACCTGACCTTTCTGGGTTTCACCTCACATCTTTGTCTCCCCAGCGCCAAGACGCTTTGGCAATCGGGCACTTTATAAATCTCTTACTTACTTACTTATTGTGGTGAATACAATTTTGTATCCCATTATATGCATTTGTCACCCGAGTGGGACGGGTATGCCCAGACGTGGGTCCCGTGCTCCCATGCCACTTGAGTCAAGCTATCCTTGCTGATCAGGGCTGAAAGCTCGAAACCGGTCCTAGGATGCTTGTTTCCAGTCCAGGGAAGACCTGGCCGGGCGGTTCGGGCTGGACTGTTCTCATTGGGTGCAGGGTCAATCAATCAATCAATCAGGTGTTTGTTAAGCGCAACTACTCACCCGTAAGGGTCTCAAGGTGCTGGGGGGGGGATTAGCAGGCTCCAGTCCATGAGGGGAGGGTCTGCCGAAGAGCCAGGTTTTGAGATTTCTTGCGAAGATGGGGAGCGATATTGTCTGTCTGAGGTGGAGCGGCAAGGCGTTCCAGGCTCGGGCTGTGAGGAAGGAGAAGGAGCGGCCTCCCGATCTGGTCTTTCTGGTGCGGAGGACCACAGCATAGGAGAGCTGGGCAGATCGTAGGGTCCTCTGGGATGCATGACATTTTAGACGGTTGTTCAGGTATGCTTGTCCGGTTCCGTGGAGGGCCTTGTGGGCATGGGTGACCATCTTGAAGGTGACTCTAGCTTCAATTGGGAGCCAGTGGAGTGTGCACAGGTGCTGGGAGATGTGACAGTGTCTTGGCAGGTCAAGGACCAGTCTTGTAGCGGTGTTCTGGATGTTCTGTAGCTTGCGGGTGAGGTTTTTGTTTATTCCGGTGTAGAGTGCTTTACTGTAGTCGAGTCTGCTGGTGACCAGGGCTTGAGTGACTGTATTTCTGTGTTCGAGGGGGATCTATTTGAAGGTTTTACATAGGAGGCGGAGGGTGTGGAAGCAGGAGGACGAAACAGAGTTGATCTGGCGGTCCATTTTGCGCTCGGAGTCCAGGATGATTCCCAGGTTGCGTGATCCATGGGGGGGGGCTTCAGAGTGCGGGGGGCCACCAGGTGTCATTCCATGGGTCTGGGTTTGGGCCAATGATGATTACTGCTATTTTGATGGTGTTTAGTTGTAGGCAGTCAAGACTGATTTGCATATGACTGGCTCTAAACTGGAATGGCATGATGAGCAACAAAACTATGGATTTAGGCCCAGATCTCTGTACTGGGATGAATGTATGACATTGTTCTGCATTCTGTCCATCAATTGTTGTTTTTGCATTTGTCACCCCGGTATGCCCAGAAATGGGTCTTGTGCTCTCCATCCCACTGGAGTCAAGCTATCCTGGCTGATGAGGGTTTAAATCCCAAAACCAGCCCATGGATGCTTGTTCCCAGTCCATGGAGGACCTGGCCTGGCAGTTCGGGCTGGACTGTTCCCATTGGGTGCAGGGTCAAGATTGATTTGCATATGCCTGGGTCCAAACTGGAATGGCATGGTGAGCGAAAAATCAATGGATTTAGGGCCAGATCCCTGTACTAGGGTGAATCTATGAGATTATTCTGCATTCTGTCCATCAATTGTTCTTTTTGCATTTGGCACCCCGATTGATTTGCATATGGCTGGGTCCAAACTGGAATGGCATGGTGAGCGAAAAATCAATGGATTTAGGGCCAGATCCCTGTACTAGGGTGAATGTATGAGATTATTCTGCATTCTGTCCATCAATTGTTCTTTTTGCATTTGGCACCCCGAGTGGGACAGGGAACCCAAAGGTGGGTCCCGTGCTCTCGATGCCACTGGAGTCAAGCTATCCTGGCTGATGGGGGCTGAAAGCCCGAAACCGGTCCTAGGATGCTTGTTTCCAGTCCAGGGAAGACCTGGCCTGGCAGTTCGGGCTGGACTATTCCCTTTGGGCGTAGGGTCAAGACTGATTTGCATATGGCTGGGTCCAAACTGGAATGAAATGGTGAGCAAACAAGCGATGGATTTAGGCCAAGATCTCTGTACAGGGGTAAATGTATGACATTGTTCTGCATTCTTTCCATCAATTGTTCTTTTTGCATGTCTCCCATTATATTGCAGCTCAATCAACCAACATATTTCATCTTGACCATTGTATTGATATACATTTTGAACCTACTTTTGGTTTACATATATACTGGATTGATTGGAAGTATAAAACCATTTAACCATATTCAGTGATTTCTGATCCTTAAAGAAGAGTCACATTGGCTTTACAAGTTAAAAATGGACTGTTGATATTTTCTCCCTTTCAATGCTACATGTCAGCTAACAAAAGCCCATACAACCAATGGGGAACAATCTTTGATAATTTGACTAAGAGATTACGTTGCAAGGCCCTGTTTTATAAAAAGTGATGTAAGGACAGACACTAAAGTATAACGGGTTGTCACAGAACACCAGGAAGACGCTACAGCTCATTGCAAACAAGGTATCACAGAAACATATTCAGTCCACAGACAAACATAACACACAATGGAGCTGCATGTTAGGGAACTGGGATCCAGGAAGTAAACAGTTGAATTTGAGAACAAGATGATAGGCAGAATATATGCAAAGTCATGCTCAGAGCCACTGAACTGCCATATCTGCTCAGTCACAGAATGGCCTCAGCTTGTATACATTATCTAAGTTCCATCATTACTACCTATTCATGTAACTATTCTCAAGTGTCAGCTTCAAAAGGTGCATATCTTTATGACTGCAAGATCAGACTTTCATCACATTACAGGCTGATACACCGGATGTTACACTCAAAGGTCAGTTCATTCTCACTGCCTTTGTTTCCCATGAATCAGAGTATTGATATGTAGTGTGTTTGTTTAGATACAGCAATGTTGATATTGTGGATTGGCCCCTCCTGAGCTTCTGCTGGGTGTCTAGGCATGCCATTGGCATGGTACAGGAACACACATAGAGGCCACTCATCACATATGCTCACCGCTATGCACTCTCTAATGTGATCAGGTCCACCTCTTTCAGGGCCAGGGATGATTCTTGGAATAATGGTGATACCTCTTAGCAAAATGATCAGATTATTGGCATGATGGTGGCCATCACTTACACAATGTTAAAACCTGAAAAATTAGTGATAACTCTGTATATCATGAGCATATAATGATGGTGCTCTCTTTAGGGTGAATAATAATAGGTATTGTATGATGTAAGTATAGGTGGCATGATGATACCCCTCTTTTCTACTGATGGCCCTCCCATGATGGTGGTTCTTCTTGCCATATTGTAAGCATCGTTTGAATGATGGTGCCCACCCTTGGCTTAATCCTCACATAGTCATTGATAGCATAGTGCTACTAAATGCTGACATAATGCTCACCAGTGCTTCATTGTGTAGTTTCTTGACACACCGTAGGTACGCATTTGCATGAACTACCAGTTACATTCAAATAAAGCTATACACTGTGGACTGCAGCAATATTTGGCAAGATGAGGAACACAGCACATGTTAACTTACTCCATTGATGGCACGCTCTGCCTCTAGGATATGTAAACAAGTTTATCAAGTTTCATTCATCCACCCCTATGTGCACTTATTCACCAATTTAGCATTTCATCCATCTACCCTCCTACCCATTCATCACCATGGGTTCAATCCTCATCCAAATCCTCAGCCATCTACCCTCCTACCCATTCAACACCATGGGTTCAATCCTCATCCAAATCCTCATCCATCTAACCTCCTACCCATTCATCACCATGGGTTCAATCCTCAAAGGGACTTACGTCTCAAAGTTACGAGTACAGACTCTCCACAGTCAGGGCGGAGTCTCCGCACTGGTGACGGATTCACCCACCAGAGCATTGCAGTGCGGAGATTTTGGCCCAAGTGCAGAGATTCCACAATGAGTGTGAAGATTCGGCACTCGTACCTTTACGAATGGTAAGTCCCTTTGTAAATCGGGCACCGTATGTACTAACGCACCGTTTTTTGCCATCATCTATCCATTCATTTGCTCACTATTTAATCCATCTATCCACTTCTTCATCCACACACTTGCTCATTTATCCATTTATACACATTATGTCAACCACTGGCTCATTCTCACATTCATCCACACACCCACTGATGCAACCAGACTAACATTTGCTACTCAAAGAAGAGCACAATCGCTTTGAGAAATTCAGACCTATTTCCTTTACCAATACTTTTGGGTTTTTTCAGTTGCTATTTTATCTTTTTGTGCTGACCTAGTGTTTTTTCAATTTTTTGTTACTACAGTCTGTTTTAACTTGATTATTCCTCAAAACATGCAAATATTCACTTTTATATGTGTAAACTTAGGCACTCTCACACCTAGTACCTAGAAAGCTCTAGTATTCTACTGGAAGGCTGGGATGGAACATTGGAACCCATGCAAAGACGACTAAATGACGTTGTGTAGTGCTTGTGTGTAGCATTAGGCTCTTGTTTTAAAAAAACCGCAACAACCCCAAACCTATTACCGTTTACTGCCTGTGCATAATGCTAATCATCATTCACACAACTGCACCTTTACATAGTGAATTATGAGGCCTTAAAAAGCGATTCAAGGTGCAACGGCACATGCTTCATGGACCCATGCCCTCGATAGGATTTTAAAACGAACTTCAAATATTGAATGTGCGACATGTTCACAATTCCCTGTAGATTTAGAATACCTTTCCAATACTTTTCATTCAAAATGTCTAGTAAATACAAGGTTGTGCAAAGTTGGGCGTAGAAATCATTAAAATCCACTTGGGAATGCCCCATTTTGCAGGTATTAAGTCAGAATTATGGCAATGTATTGCCCTGCTAAAAACCGATCCCAGTGTTCTGAGTAAATCCTCTTTCTAAATTGGGGTAAAAATATGAGGTAGTAGTGAGTGGTCTAGAGCACCACTTCGAACTCTCTCTAGAACTTTTTTTTTAAAAGCACGTTTTTTCATAAAGAGGCACATTTCCTTTGAAGACATGAGGTTACTTTATTTAAAGTCAGTTCCATACATGGTAGTCTCGTGAACTTTGCTGGTCACCATGGCTGTTAAGTGAGTTTGACCATTGGAGAGAGTCCCAATTCGCGACTCATCTTTACTTTGCGAACTATCCTATTAGTGCATTGGTCGGCTCGCACAATAAGTTTCTGCCCACCATTAAAGTTGACACTGTAGACAACATTTTAGAAGAAACCTAACCTACATATCCTTCGTATATTTGATTATTCACTATACAACCTAAAGCTTGTATGAAAAAAAGTGCACATCATTAATAATGCATCTTAATGGTAAAAAAAAAAATATTAATCTATCCATCATCCCTATCTCGGTAAAGGATATCCAATATGTATTTTTAAACAAAAGATTCACATGTGAAACCATATTTACTAATGTTCAAATAACACCTAAAACCGATTGACCCACCCAGTATGCTACACTACCTGAACAACTCCATATTGAAGTGGCAAGTCTCATGCTTCGGGGTAAGACATGTTTGTATCTTGTAAGTGACAATATTTTTTCAGCCTTCCAAGGTCAGCATGACAATATTGAAGTGTTTTGAGAATTTCGGGTTTAAAGACTTCCTGAGCAGGAGCAGATCTGACACAAATGTCATTCACCGAGGTGATAGGGTTACCTGCCCGGAGCGTCAGCGCCCTCCCCGGCAGCATGGCCTCTTTGTTATGTGCCTGGTGTTACGAGAAGGTCAAGCTCAGGGCTGCAGAGTGACATGTCGTCTAACATCCTGGGAGAGTGCCCAAGGTGCTTCCTTCCACCTACGGTAGGTACGACAGGGTTACAACTTGATGCTGGTTTGTATCAACATCAGAGGTTACACATCGGCACTTGTGCATGCACAAATAAACCCACACATAGATATGCATACTCAGGCACAAACGTATGCATACAAAGACTATGTACAAGATGAGGTATTGTAAACCATTCTATATTGCACACTATAAATGTGCTTGAGTCTGAGGTTTCGTGCACCTCTATAGCAACAATTTAAATACATATTATACAGTTATCCATTAAGTTGAAAAATTCCGAATTCAGTAGTCAAAAGGCTGAGTGGTTTGTAAATGTCACTAGAACCCTGAGATGGCATATACAAACATATGTTGCCCATTCTGTATTATTTAAATATTGCTCCTTTGTGTTGGTGCAGTTAGCATAAACGCAATGGCTTTTTTTCAAACTGGGAAATGTTTATTGAAAAGAGTCAAACAATGGACTATACAGTGTGACTGCAGTGAAAATAAGAGAAATGTATCCATGTTGATAATAATACAGCATGTCAGAGATGACATGGTTTGTTATCTTAAAAAATGCATTTAAGCTAAAAAGTTGAAATAATTGTTGAAGTTACTGCTAGGTAGGTAGAGCTTTCAGTTGACTCAAACGCAATTAGAAGGTTGAGCTTTCATGAACAGACTGTTGATTAACCCTTCTCTGCCAGAACGTTTGCATTCGTCTGTGCAGGAGCTAATAATTTTTTAAAAAAAATCTGAATTAGCTTGTTCAAATGAAAGAATATATTTGGTCTGTTTATGCACCCATACAAGCTTTGGGCCTGATAAATGAAAGTACTGTCTGGTTGCAAACAGTACGATTTTCAAAATCACAGGGGTTTCACCCGGAAAATGCTATTTTCAAGAGTTCCGAGTCCCTATTGTAATTCAGAAAAGCATTTCTGAACCTTTATCATCTGCCAAAGGGCTTTAGCAGTTTAATCCAAATTGCAATTAGGAGGGTATGTCCAAGGCAGGTCTACTACTAATTGTGACTCACAATGTATGCTTCAATAGTATGTGACTGAAACTGTACCCCCATGGCTGAAACTATTTAATAACGGGAGGGAGTCCAAGCAGCTCTCCTCCCTGAGCCTCTAGGGTCATTGGGGACCCCATCCCAGGGACATTACCTTTTTACAAGGGCGGAGAGCCGCGCTGCCTCCGACATTTCTTTGGCCCTGGGGACTCTGTCTCAGGCCTCACTAGCTGTGTCCCGGAGAGCCCACCCCGGGACAGAGCGGTTTCCCAGCCTGCACCTGCATGGACAGAGAAACCTGTGTTTGCTTACACCTGGCAGGAGTATTTTTGAATCTCCCACCATGCATGAGAACAAATACAAAGTCTGCTTACAGTGGGTGGGAACCTTGAAAATGCTCCTGCCAGCAGGGAGCAGACTTTTGATCTGTTTCGCAGCAGGGAAACAGATCAATATATTGCTCCTTCCCTGAAGGAGCAGCATAAATAGCTTCTTTCTCAGGGCAGGAGCAATATGTATTCTGTTCGGCAAGGAAACAAAATACAAGTCAGCTCCCAACTGGTGGGAGCATTTTCAAAACTCCTGCATACTAGGAGCAGACTTTTCTGTTTGCTCCCATTTTGCTGGAATATTGAAAATGCTCCCACCAGGTGGAAGTAAACACAGGTTTCCCTGCCCATGCTGGTCGGGGCAGGAAAACCGCTGTGTCCCAGAGGTGGGTTCCCTGGGACACAGCAAGTGAGCTGGCCCAGGGGATGGGGTTCCCGGGGTCATTAATGGCTCAGGGATGAGTGCCATGTGGCCCTGCCCTTTTTAGAAAGTTAACAGCCATGGGGTCCCCAGGGCCTTTTCAAGACTCAGGGAGGGGTAGAGCATTTCCCCTCCCCCTTTTTAGTGAGTTTTGGCTGTAACGGCATGCGGGGTAAACGCATGCATTGTAACATCATACAACCGCTCCTGGCTGAGGCTCCCCACTCCTGGTTCCAACAGTCACACTTGGGCCTATCCCTTATGAAGAGAGGCAGTGACCCCAAACAAAAGTAGGTTTTCTTCGACCCAGCCAGAGTTTCAAGGCACCACCATTCCCTCTCGGATGCCAAGGAGCCCTTGCACTGAGGCACTGCCCCACTACAATTGGATGGTGCCTCTGCCATCAGGGCTGAAATCCGTACTGCATTCAAATTAATTAAGGCCCGCTTTGATTCTCTTAACAGTAGACTGGACCATATTAGCAAGCCCGTTGATCGCCACACCATGCAACTGGATGGGGTGAAATGCAGAATCTCTAAAAATGGAGGACAACGCCACCGATATTAGGAAGTGCCTAGGCAACGTAGAAAGCATGCTTAATTCTGCAATGGCCATAAACAAAGTCTGGAAGTGTGATCACACTGCAATAATCCGCCGATTATGGGAGTGTCCAAATCCACAAACATTAGACTCAAAACATATTTGTTGAGAACCTACTCACAGATCTCTTTAGCCGACAACACTTTACTGGCACCTTCGTAGTAGAGAGAGCTCATAGAACACAGTTCTCACATACTCTTCCAGGTGCACCACTGCGTCCGAGTATAGCTTGTCTCCCTAACCTCAGAGACAGGGACACAGCACTGCACCTTGCTTGAGAGTGCGGCCCCTCCAATGTCAGGGCTTAATGCTGTCCCTATTCCTAGACTTTACACTTGCGGTCCAGTTAGCTTGCTGCAAATACTCTAAAAAAAGAAGGCCTCAAGTACAGATTTAACCGGCAACCCTCTGCGTGGAGGCAGATAATCCTTAATACCCCTGCAAATGTGATACAATTCTGTAAGCAACACAATGGAGAGAGCAACTCCCTGTGCCACACTCCACCTGATCACTCGCCCTCTACGTCCACCTCCATGAACCATCATGACCCACCCGCATGATTGAATCGCTTTCTGTCTGCACAGCCCTTTCTTTGACTCACAGCATGTGCCACTTTAGACCTTGGCTCACCTGTGAACACATTTTCCACACACTTTCCACATGATGCTCATTGATGCCGGATTATCGGCTTGAGCCAAAACCTCCCAGACCCTTTCTCAATGCACAGTAGGGCATTGGCCCTGAAGCGGTGCCACCCCTCTGAGTTGTGCACAGTAATTTTAGAACTTTTGTTCTTTGTGTGTTTGTTTAGGATTTGCCAGTTTTTGGACCTTCTGGTGTGGGTGAGAGGTAGGGTTTTTATTGCTATGTTACTTTTTCGTTTGTTTGCTGCACTGCTGTCATACTACGTTTCATTGCTATGACAATGCATTTACATTCAACATCATACCACCTTAACACCCACAAGCACCCAGTCTGGAGGCAACCGGGGACTACCATGCATAACATGGAACACTCAAGGCCTGGCATTTCTTCCAGAAACCTATATCTCTCTCCAGAATGATTGCCCCTTTGTGACTGCGGGGGGCGCCAACCATTTGTTTGACCATAACAGTTCCTACTCACAAGGGGTTTGTATTCTGATTCACAAGAGCATGCCCTTTGTGTGTCATGACCTTATCAGTGATGCAGATGGCAGGTATCTGCTCATCCCAGGCACTCCTGCTGGAAAAACAGTATTATTAGTCAACGTTTATGCACCCAGCACTAGTTCTCTTGTATTATCTCAAGATATTCCTGCCACCCTCCCATGGACTCCACTGGCTCTTGTAATATTTCTAAGTCCCACTTCTTAAATGCTCTCAATGATCTCCTTGGTACATTCCAACTCTCAGATGCTAGAGGCGCCCACCCTCCCCATACCAAGGAATATTCAGCTTCACATGATGTCTGGACTGGAATAGACTACTGGTTCATGTCCCGGGGGACACACCTTTCGCTGACAGATGCGGGGCATATGTCCTGTTCCCTTTCAGATCATGCCCCAGTCAGGGTCATGCTGCTTATACCATGTCAGGGCCTCATGGCCTGACAATAGCTATTCCCATAAAATGTGCTACACAATAGAGTGTTCAAATCAGAACTTTGTGATGCTATCAATGAATCCTTTGCAACAACGGGTCGTAAGACAAGCATATCATGCTGTGGGAGGCCTTTAAGCTATATATCTACGGTGTTTGCATCTCCAAGCATGCAAATGTTCTTCTGAGTATTCGCAGTGACTTATCCACGGTGGGGTGGGCACTGCTGGATATTGGCCTGGCCACAATGGAGGGTATATAACACGGCCAACTGCACAGTCGCTCCAAATTATTGCAGGAGTTCCTTGACCTGGCAAAATGCGAGGTTACCTATATGAGTAAATATGTTCGAGCTCATCAATATGAGGAGGGGGAAAGACCATGCCGTACGCCGTCGGCTCTTGTGTCCTATCTACCATAATAATTGTGAGACAAGCCTCCTCGCTGATGACCGTATTACTGCAGTTGACAGTGCTGTTATTCGCACAAACATTCTTAACTGCTTCCGTGCTCATAACAGCTCCATGCCATGATGAGCCACAGGTGACATGTGCTCATGATGGCGTGGAGCCATCATCCAACTGCCGCTTTGCCCACGCGGCACTAATTCCTCACCTATGTGGGTGAATTAGTGAGTGGGTGGGGTCATGACGGCTACACGCCGTCATGAGCACAGTGCACCTGTGACTCATGCAACGTAGAGCCGTCATGCGTAAGGGAGCGCGGCGCTTTAACCCGCCCCCCTCCGAGCCACGGCCATATTTGCGCTGCGGCGAAGGGGTTAACCTATTACCAACAACTATATACGACTCGTGCAACCGGTGACTCAGAGGTGATTGCTGAGTACTTAGCTAAGGTGGACATGGCTGGCTATCGGAGGGACAACAGCAACTCTTAGCGGCCCCTGTCACATGTGACGAGATAACGCAGGCGATCGATGCCCTGAATTGTTCCAAAGTCCCTCGCCTGGACGGACTCAGAGGTCATTTTTACAAGGCTTTCAAACACATTTTGTCTCCCCACTTGCTGGAGGTGTATGCAGAAGCAATTGAAGAGGACATCCTATGCCCCACCCTTCAAGAAGCCATCAGTACCCTTTTACTGGAACCTGGTAAGGTAGAGCACCTTCACACTCCCTACAGACCGTTATCACCACTCCACCACGATGACAAAATATTGGTTAAAGTTATTGCCACACACCTTTCCCTCATGATAGAGCAGATAATCTGTCTCATTCAGACTGGCTTTATCCCTTTATCCCTCAACTGCCATTAACCTCCGCACCATCTTTGCCATACTGAATCAGATTTCCCTGACCCTTCCAGCAGCCGTCGCCCTTGTGGACATCGAGAAGGCATTTGATTAATTTGAAAGGTCATTCCTGCTGGTGAAGATGGCCAAGCTAGGGGTGCCCCGCGGCTTCTACAACCTCATCATGCTCCTATAGCCTGGACCTACGGCCCGACTGAGAGTGAATAGAATGCTCATAGAGGCCTTCCCAGTGACTAGAGGAACACATGAGAGTTGTCCCCTTTCCCCTTGCTTTTTATTATTGCCATGAACCCTAAGGTCCGGCATCTGAAGGAACGTCATATGCACAGAGGACTCCAGTTTTGAAATGGTCCACTTCTGGCATCCTTCTTTGCAGATGCCATCTTGCTATTTGTCCGAGATCCACCCATAGCCCTTTCTCCCATCATATGAGAAATAATATGCTATGGACACCTCTCTAACCTTTCCATAAACTGGGGTAAATCAGAACTCTTTCTGCTTACTGATATTACTGTTCCCTGTAATCTGGAGTACCCCCTGCATTGGTGCATGGCTTCCCCCAAACATTTGGGTATCGTTCTGCACAGACAGAGAGCAGATGTCATACACCAAAACTATGACCCTGCCATCAACAAACTCACCTCCCAGGTGGAGCGACGGATTGCATTACCTCTCTCTATCGCTGCGTAGATTTCTATAATCAAAATTATAGTACTCCTGCACTTCCTATATCTTTCTGTAAATATACCTATTGCATTGACCCAAAATGTTTTCACCACCCTACGTAGCCTCCTAACATACCTGGCTTGGGCAGGCCACCACCCCTGAATCCAAGGGGAGACACAGACCCTCTTGTATGATTACAGCAGCTTCAGTGTCCTTGATTTTAACCTTTACTATTTAGTGGGCAATGCCATTTTACTTACTATTGTTACCATCCAAATACCAGACTCCCCTACCTGAAACCAGATGAGACCAGGTGCACGACCTCCCCTTGTCCTTGCTCCTGCCTTTGTGACTCCTGTGTGAACCTGCCGATATACAAAGCCTCTCTACGATCTGCTGGACTTGGTCCAGGCTCTGGCGATCCTGGGGAGCTGATTATTGTATTCTATCAGCTTGCACTTCATCAACAATCCAAGGTTCCATCTGACTCAGGAGATGCTCGTACAGCACACTTGTATAGCCCTTCAGCTATGCACAATAGGGGTTCTCATTACGAATGTTAGGGTTATGGCCTGCTAGGCTATGACCTGCACCTGCTATCCCAGGAGAACCTGCATCCATGGATTACTTGGTCTTTCACCGCTTACCCGATACCCTGCTCAGCACCCTATCCACATACCCTGAAAAGCCTACTGATTTCCCCTCCTGACTCAGTGAACTCTTCAACAGATAGGTTTTCCTGGCTATATCAGTCCTGCCTGGCACTAAGAAGAGTGGATAATACAGAGAAGTCGAGGTCTGCCTGGGTACACAACTTGGGTCACTCCACACAACACCTGCCATTACTGCTGCTTGTAGACCAAATTAATCTCTAACTAACATGGACACAAGTTGCTCCATCATATGTATTTACACTGCAATTACACCATGCCAAACCCAATTTCTAACAAGTATGCTCAGATTTTTCAAATACACTGATAATATAACAAAAAGCAGTGAGCTGTGGCTAAGCTCATAGATGTGTAAAGCTACTCTCTCAGTGTTAAGCTATCAATGGGCCATGACTGCAATTTAAGTGCTCACATTTTGCTTTAGCTTTCATGGAGGGGGACCTGGTCTGGCAGTTCTAGCTGGACGGTTCCAATTGGAGCAGTGTCAAGACTGATTTGCATATGGCTGGGTTATGTGGAGAAGTGTGGCTCAGGGGTTAGAGGCGGCAGACCCGGAAGCTGAGATCGGCCCTGGACCAGGGTTCAATTCCCCGCCTCGGCGGGTCTTGGGCTCAAAAAATTCCACGGACTCGATAATTCTCGCTCCAGTGCCATCTCAACTCACGGGTTCACACTCTGCGACTCTGGGCAATAGCTTGCTTAATCTCCACAGCGGCCCCTCGCGGCGGGATGCCTGGCTTTCACCTTGTGGATACCCTGCCGGGGTTATCTCATAGGGGAATACCAGGACGGGTTCCCTAAGCAAGCGCCGGGAAACCCTTTGTGGGTAGCTGTGCGCTATATAAGCTCAAATACATTTACATTTACATGGTGTGTAAAATAGCAATTGACTGGGATGCAGACCGAGTAATTACAAGGTACTGAGAATGATTCAAACATTGCATCCATGCTTTTTCTGTATATCACAGTGTGACTCCATAAGTGGGACAGATGTACTCACGTCTGGGCCACAGGAGCAAGTCTATACCTAACTGATGAGCCCTAAAAAGGATGAAACCTCTCTGGGGTTGTATGTGTTCCAGTTAAGGACCGACCTGGCCTGGCAGTTCGGGTTGGGCAATTCCTATAGGCTCAGGGTCAAGAATGATTTACATATGGCTAGGTCCAAACTGAGGTGGCATGGTTTGCTAAATAACTATGGACATTTAATCCATCCACTTTTATGTCTGTATCAAAGCAGTCACAACTGCAATCATCCTCAGAATACAATGAGCAGACCCATTGTCAAAGTGATTTCAGTCATTAATATTCATAGTGGGGTTGCAAAATCTTAAACCTTTGTTACTTGGAGACCTTTCCTACTTGGAGCAATAACATGCAAATTCACACAGATTCTGACACTTACTGACAAGTTAAACATTCAAATAGATAGAGAAGCCATCAAATAGGATTTGGCTGTTGTTTAAGTATTTTTAAAATTGAGAAAAAAGACTGGCAAAGATCTTACACCCACATGCATCATTGCACCCGTTTGCAATTCCTAAATTGCGAAAATGAATAATTCGCAAATATTTTTGCGATTTCTTAATTTTCCTTAATTGCGATTCACATTTTGCAAATCGCAATTAAGGAAAACCTTCCCATTGATTCCTATGGGCCAAAAGGCCCATAGGAATCAATGGGAAGGCATTAACATTTTGCGATTTTCATTTTGCGAATCGCAATTTGTTAATGCAATTCAAGGGTGCTGAGGGGTCCCCCCCCCTGCACCCTTTAAATGTTTTTGTAAGTGCAAGTTTCAAACACACATGTCCAAAGGACATGTGTGTGTGTAACATGACACTTTCAAAAATGCATTTTTGAAAGATTTCGCAAATTAACACGAGGTTCAACCTCGTGTTAATTTGCTCCCCCTATTTGCGAATTCGCAATTTTTAAAACATTCATGCATTTCATTTAAGGAATCGCAAAAATGCGATTCCTAATGCAATCGCATTTTTAGAAATCGCAAAAAATTGCGATTTCTACACATTTGTTTAATGCATCCAAAAAAGTGATTTTGGAATCGCAAACGGCCGAATTTTGCGATTCGCACTGTTTGCGACTCCAAAATCGCTTGATGCATGTGGCTGATATCTACTACTTTGGTCTTTGCTGCCACTAGGTGTTTTAGCTTCTTGCTTATGTATTGACAGGAGTGTTAAGCATAGCTTTAAAGGTGGTCTATGTTATTATCAAACAAACTCTGGTTTAAATGACAAGTCAAAAAAGTAGAGCAGTAGTGTGAAATATTGTAAGTGCTTATTGTATCAGATCAACATGCAGTTGCATAAAGTGCACATTTGCCAAGAACCAGTGTGCATTCAGACAAAAACATGATAATGCTGACATTAATTCTTAATGTATCCAACAGCAGCTGGAGGTAAGAGAGTTTAATTATTTTTCCGCAAATGCATTTGAATGTCTGCTGCTTTGCCAATGTAATGGACATATTGGAATAGTCAGATCTCAGGTTTGAACAGGAGGCTTGAGTGATTTGGATTGCTTGTCCATTTGAGAAGAGCACTATACAGGGAAAGGCCTCAAGAAGAGCAGCCTCTGAAAGGTCTTCAATAGTGTTGTGAACAGCACAAGTCAGAGGCATTTGAGGGTGCAAAGTCTTAGACGAGCACTTTTAGCAATCAAAAGTGTTAGCCTTGTGGAGACAGAGCTTGCAGTCTCTCGATGTGAGCAGTGCATGGGCTACCAAAAGCCCAATCAGTCTAACCGCACTGGTGTCTGTGACCAAATCATAGTTCATCCTTGCTCACATGGCACAAACTGCAAGGCTTTCCTTGGAGTAATGCTCATTGCATATGTCAAATAACTGATCAAACTTAAATACATAAAACGTAAAGAACTTTGAATGACCACATAAGTTAAAATGACAATGAATATCAAGCATCAAAAAATCAGATAGTCATAAACAATTATAAGGAAAACAAAAAGTGTTTCCTATTAAAGCTCTGTATCAAAGTCATTCAGTGTTATCCTATGAGAAACGTAAAAAAGTGTAAAATTAAAGTTAAAGCTTTTCCACTGGTGTTGGCATGTAAAAATTGTTGGTAGATCCTAATCAAAGGTTTTATATTTGGACATAGAGACTGTTCTGGCAGTCAAATATCTTTAGTGGGATAAGCTTAAAAGCTAATGTTGGACAGTGGTCTACCATGTTTATCTGAGTGATTCAAGGCTCTCAATGTAGCACAGAAGGCTTCACCAAAAGCATAGAGTGTGAACAACTAGGACTATGAAGCTCCTACATTGTGTCTTTTTGAATTAGGCTCATAGTGAAATAATAATAATAATTCCATGTAAAGAGTGCCTGGTTACACCAAACAATGTGTCACGGCACTAGGACCCCATCCCACGAAAAGGGAGCAAAGAAACCAGTTGAGTACTGAATGATCCAAAGCAGAGGCAACAGAGGTGAGACTCAGATTAGGGGTGGAAAAGACAGGTTTTTAAGCCTTTACATAAGGTGCCCTCCGACGACTCTGCTCTCAGGCTGAAAGGAAGGGAGTTCCACTTTTTGGCTGCTAAATATCAAAAGAGTGCAATTCTGGCGCTTTGAACTTTAGGCATTTTAACCAATTGTGCCTCCGACGACCTCAAATTGCGTATGGGATTATGAGGAGTTCTCATGGGGTGAATATACCTAGGACCTGTTCTCTGCAGAATTCTGTGGTAATAGCACATTGCTTTGTAGAAGATCCTTTATTCCACTGGCAGCCAGTGGAGGGTATCCAGGGCACTGGCAGAAGAGGCTCTTTTGGGAAGATAACAGACCAGACATGCAGCTGCATTCTGAATGCCTTGCAGTTTGTTCAGGCATTTTTTCACTACTCCTAAGTATAGGATGTTGGCGTAGTCCAACTGGGATGTGACAAGAATGTGTACTAGAGTTTTCCTAACCAATAGAGGAAGTTGGTCTAGGGTCTTTTTTAGGACTTTAAGTGTCCCAAAGCATTCTCAGCAACCTTCTGGATTTGAGTGTCGAAAGAGAGTTTGGGATCAAACCAAACTCTGAGATGTTTAGTTTCCTCTTTGGGGGACAGGATTGGGCCCAAGATCTGAGGCCATTATGTCGAAGTACTAGATAGAGGGAGCCTTCCACACAATCAGTACCTCAGTTTTACTGCCGTTCAGTTTAAGGCAGTTGTTGGTCATCCAGGAGGCAAACTCTCCTAAGCAAGAGGAGAACTGGTTAGCCGCTTCTTCTGAGTCTTGAGATTGAGTGACTATCAGTTGTGTGTCATCCTCATAAAATATGATGGTTACTTTGTATTTGTCTACAATCCCTACCAAGGGTCTAATGTACAGATTGAAGAGGGTAGGGCTCAATATTGAGCCTTGCGGGACCCTTTGCATAAGCGTGATATTATTAGACATATGTGAATTATATGCAACTTGGAAGCTACGAGCACGTACAAAGGAGGTCAGCCAACGCAAGGCCAATCCCTCAATCCCACAGATACTTAGTCTCTGGAGGAGCATATTATGGGAGACAGTGTCAAAGGTCCAGCAAGACCAGTGCAGCCTTCATTGGCACACTTACATAGAGTATTTGTCCAAGAAGTAAAGCAGACTTCTTGGAATGGGCGGCTTGCAAGCCTGCGAGGGATGGAAAAGAATATTAAGATTGATGTGGTTGATACGTTAGGTATTTACTACTTTCTAAAGGGTTCCCATTTTTTCTTACCTGGGTGTCATCTTTGATGAAAAAAGAACTTGGGGCCCTCAGCAGAAGTTCAAATGTAATGCAGTTGCCAGGTCGGCTGCGGCTGTGTTGGGTTTCGCCAAACGGTTGGGAGCCAGACCAATGGAGGCTATACTTAAAGTATACAAAGCCAAATGTCTGGCAATAGCCACCTATGGCTCCTCCATTTGGGGATATACTAAACAGGATGATATACAGAAGGTGTAGAATAAATTTATTAGATCCCTTCTCTCTGTACCACAGTCAACCCTGACCT